>NC_090446.1:731202136-731861968 GCF_031143425.1 Pleurodeles waltl | reverse complement strand
TCAGTAAGAATGATCTCACCTATCAGAAGTATAGGCAGAAGTTTTGGGACAGCCAGAATTGCTCCAATAGTCCTAGGTGGATTTTGTGGTTCTCTTTTGCAGGTTGTGGATGGTTAGGTGAAGGGCAGTGATGTGAATGATTACAAGGGGCTGTGCAAACCAGAGAGCACATGTCCAGTAATTGTTTCACAGAGCTGTTCCAACACCAACAGTGAGGTCTCTGACCCCATGGACCTTGCTAATGTGGTGGACCACTGGCACAACACCAGGGTGCACAAGAATATATCTTGGGGGATTCCCAGAATGGTGGACAGGGTCCTCAACAGAAAACAGAGGGAAGAGAGAAAAATAAAAAAACAAGTTCTCCAAAGGCCCCCAAAACAGTACTCAGAAGAAGGATTCCCAATCCCAATCTGACCACAAGAAGTGTGGCTTCCCTGACAAGAAGTCAGGGAAGTTCAACCGCAATTGCTATGCTTGCTATAATATAGAATGAAGAGGTGCAATAGATTAAAAATAACGACACAAAAGTCCCAAACACATGTATAAGTTTGTAAGATTCTCCTCTTTCTTTTCTTTTCTTTTTCTTTCTCTTAAACTCGTCACACATTTACACTGAAAACAGCCAACACGTTTCAGCCCTTAAAAAAGGACTCGGGCATACTAGAGTAAGCTTGATTTATGACTTTGAGGAATTCTTTTCCTCAGTTTATTCCTATCCATCACGGTCACCAACTTATTCATTTGTTATCCAGTCTTTCCATACTCTTTGTAATTCATCAAACCCCTTGTCAAACAATAAGTTTGGTAGTTGCTCAGTTTGCCTGATAATGGCATTTCAATTGGTGCTGGAAGCTGCGTGCACCCGTCTCTTTCATCTCCCACTAGGTAAGTAAGCAAAGCATTTAGGAGAAAAAAAAGAAAATAAAGAGAAGAATCTTACAAACATATACATGCAATTGGGACTTTGTGCTGATATTTTTAATGTAGTGCACCTCTCAAGTCTATATTGCAGCTTTAGCCCTTTCCAAGGGTTGCACCTTGGCAGCAGTTGCTTTTAGTGAGTTTTGAAGATTGAAGGTTGAAACACTTTTTGGAACACAGGTCAGGTGCTGTGTTCTATGTCCTGCCACAGCACTGAGACCACCCTCCTCGCTGCCACAGACAACATTTGCATCCTCCTAGACAGGGGGGAGACTGCGGCTCTCATCATCCTCGACCTGTCCGCCGCCTTCGACACCATCTCCCACCGCACTCTACGGACTCGTCTCCACGACACCGGCATCCAAGAAAAGGCAGTAGAATGGATCCCCTCCTTCCTCTCCGACAGGACCCAAAACGTCTGACTCCCTCCCTTCTACTCAGAGACCACCAAGATCATCTGTGGCATCCCAGAAGGCTCCTCTCTGAGCCCCACTCTCTTCAACCTCTACATGGCCTCCCTAGCCACCATTGCCAGACACCACGCACTCAACATCGTCTCATACGCCGACGATACTCAGCTAATCATCTCCCTCACCAACGACCCGCACACCGCCAAAGCCAACTTCCACAACTGAATGAGGGCAGTTGCCACCTGGATGAAGTAGAGCTGCCTCAAGCTAAATACGGCAAAAACAGAAGGCCTCATCATCGGCAATAACCCCTAAGCCTGGGACATCTCCTGGTGGCCCACTGCCCTCGGAAGCACTCCGGCCCCCACCGACCACGCCCGCAACCTCGGATTCATCCTGGACTCAGCACTCTTGATGAACCGTGAAGTCAGCACAGTCTCCTCCGCCTGTTTCAACACCATGTGTATGCTCCGGAAATCGTCAAATGGATCCCATCTAAATCCAAAAGAATAGTCATCCAGGCCCTTGTCAGTAGCCGCCTGGACTACTGCAACACACTCTACGATGGAACCACCACCAAGGTACGGAAAAGACTGCAACGCATCTAAAACACCTCCGCCCGTCTCATCAAGAACGCCCCCAAACACAGCCACACTTCTACCATACTGAGAGACCTGCACTGGCTCCCAATAGACAAGAGAATTACATTCAAACTTCTCACGCACACATACAAAGTCCTCCACGACGCCGGACCAGAATACCTCAAAGAGAGACTCCACTTCTACACGCCGACCAGGCAGCTCCGCTCCGCCGACCTCGCCGCTGTCCCACGCGTCCGGAAGGCCACAGCCAGAGGAACACAGGTCAGGTGCTGTGTTCTATATCCTGCTGCCTCCTCTTCTTAGTATGTTATGAGTGTCATAGTTACAAAGACAAGCAGGAAGATGTGAGAGACAGGGAGGGAGGGGTTCTTAGGCTCCTTGAGGGCAGCTGTGGGTCCTGCCATTCCTGCGGATTGTCTGCTTGAAAATGACTTGGAGAATAGCATCTAGGAGGAGGTGGAGCTCCAGTTCCACCTGGAGATGTTAGGGTTGCCTGAGTAGGTGCACCTGACCAACAGATCAATGGTAGCCCAAAAAGGTAGTTAAGGGGTATGAAGCATGGAAAAATGGCCCAGGTATCTGCTAAGAAGATTAAGGACAAGGAGCATGGGAAACGTGCCTTTGAAACTTCCACAGTCCGAGAGGAGGTTGAACCTGAAGATTAAGCCCTAGAACCTAAAAGGAAGGGCACTGCTGCCTTGGAAGACCTGCCTGAGCTGGGTGTCTGGGAAGCTAAAGGTGGGCCATCCAGGGAGGAGCTCTGCAGAGCTCAAAAGGCGTGCCCTGCTATTGAGTGCCTGAGGTGGTAAACAGAGGCCCAGATAGCTGATGACATCTCTGGAGATCACCTTATTTACCGGGAGAATGATCTCCTGTAGAGTGAGCCTAAGGTTCCTGAGCCTGGGGACAAACTGTGTGTTGTGGTCTTCCAGTGCTACAGGGCCTTCCTGCTAAGGTTGGCTCAAGATATCCACCTGCCAGGACAAGACCTTTGCCAGGCTTGTCACTCATATTTATAGGCCTTGGACAAAACTGGTGTCAGGGGCATTCAATAGGTTATGCCCTACCTACCAGGTCAGTGAGAAGTGAAGATGACAGCTAAAGGCTCCCATGCATCCCTTACCTGCCATTGGCACCCCCGTTGAAAGGGTGAGCATCAACATTACTGGGCCCCTGGATCCCAAGTAGATAGCTTCACACTGGAAACAAATGTTCTTTTTGTCACAATTGATTAATCAGCAGTGATGTATTTTATTACACCAGAGAACCTAAATGTTACACTATATTTCCATTCTCTAACAAAATATGGCAGAATCTGGTAAGGTTAACCTCCTCTTCTCTTCTTCCTCAGCACTTCTCCCACCACAGACGGCAACAAAAGATTAACTCATCATGCCCGCCCAGTCAGGTAAAGTTTACAGTAGGTGTCGGTGGCAACAAACAATCATAATCCATACCTACTGGAAAAACAAAGGAGATCACTCTAAAAACCATCCTAAAGGAGATAATGGCTATCAGCTCCAAGATGACGGCCATTGAAGGGAGGATCCCAGCGCTAACAACTATTTTAAAATTGATCTGATTGGATAGCACTACATTCCTGCAAAGGCTCTACACTTCAAAAAAACATCTTGACGACTTGGAATACTGCTTGAATAGAGCCCCTTGACGGGATCTCTGGTCTCTCTGGGTTAAGATAATCAACTGGTGGGATCATGCAAGATGCAATCATTTGTTACTCTTCTTGAACTTCAGAGGACATACAGAATTAGACTCTTCAATCATGCAAAGGCATCACAATCACACCGGCCATTGCTTCCTTTGTAAGACATCACCATGACCAACATGTGGCACAGACAGCGACGAGAAGCAGTCCCTTCTCTTTTTAGATCCATGCAATTTGCATTACAACTGATTTTTCTAAACTGAGGAAATGGGACATTCGGTATGACCTTCTATAACTCACCACCATGTAGATGAAAAGAGACAGTCATTTCAAGGAATACTCTAAGCTAGATGACCATGAAAGCTTTCAGGACAGCCTCCAGTCCAAATACCTGGATGTTTCTATTAGGACATTAAGGTAACTGCTGGATTCAGCCTCAAATGCTTAGGTAGAGAGTGGGGCTGGCAAAGGACTTCACCAGGTGGTGAAGCCCTTGACAAAGGACAGGGAGAAGTCTAGAACCCTCTTTAAGAATAAAGAGCACTCCTTGCACCCCAAACAACTGCTTAGACACCTTCCTATGACCTGCCCACTACATCAGTTAAAGATTGTCACCCTTCTGATACTCCCACCTACCATGAAGGATCAGCCTTAATCTGGACCACATTCACCCACTCCCACAGAAACACTTCCACGCACATTTATTGACCTTTACTTTTTCATCCTCCACCCGTTTCTTTCCCTCTCTTTCTCTGGATTGCATACTAAGGGTGGGTGGTAAACTCTGCTCCATAGGTAGAGTTTGCGGAGTTTTGCCACTCCGCACTCTGGTTGGAGTGTGTAGTTTGGTAAAATCTCCAAAACTGCTGTGTGGCGGACTTTACCAGTGGAGTTTACCAGCAGCTGCTGCTCACCCTTCAGACCATGACACTAATGAATGAGACTCCAACCCCTCATTAAAATTGCAATACTTACTCTCCACTCTGGAATACTCAAAGAACTCACTGGCTTGACAATTAGCACAGCTTGGGCAGTATACCAACTGAAACACGCTGGCTCCACAGCCAACGAGCTAGTCAAAAATAATTTTGGCAGCGCGTTAGGATTGGCAAAGGTAACGCCAAAGCTCCAATCCTAGATCATTTTACACATTAGTCTCTCCGAGAATATGCTAAAGCATGGGATTGTGTTATTTAACCTGGAAGTACAGAAGTTACTGTAAGCCAAATGCCAGCCTGATAGTAGTCCCTCCTGATTGGTCAGCCCTAACAGGATTAGCTAGGCTGCTTTGATGAGGTGATAAGTGCCGTGCCCAGAGCAGAGGCTATCTGATGAGGGAGGTTGGGAGATGCTGAGGCCAGGCCAGGAAGAGAGCTGGGTAAATCAGGATGAGGTTTCCAAAGAAAGCCAGTCAGAAAGGATTGCAGCCAGGCATGCCCTCTCACCCTACACCCCACAGATAGATAGTGGGCTCAGGAAAGGAATTTGCAGATGCCCAGAGGGGGAGTTAATGGAAATGAGCTACACCAGTGGGTTGGTTTAGCCAGGTCTTGGAATTTTAAAGTGCAGTGCTTTATGAGACAAGAAGAGGTCACACTTTGGAGGAAGTTGTCATTCTTCTGGGGGGCACCATGCAGCTCATTGGACAAGGATGCCCACTGACTGTCCCCCAGGATGATTAAATAAAAGTGGCTGACCTGCATTAGAATTTAGATCTGCTGCCAGAAACCACTATAAGAAGAAGGACTGCCCTGCTGGAACCCTGGTCTGCAACCCATAGGATGGCATACTGAATTAGTTCTCCTGTTTCACAATGGAACAATAACCCCAAGGACTTTTCTTTGCATTTAAAAGGACTCAGGAGTGGACTCCCTGACAGCAACAGGTAAGAAAGCTTCCCTGCACCACCTTCCACAAATGTCCCCAGCCTGGAGTCCAGTGGACTTGCAGAAATTTGGCCAGGTGCATTGTGGAAATTGTAGTCCCAAGGAGCAACTCAGAGATTCTGAAACCTTGGAGTGAGGTTGTGGGCCACTTTCCTGCATCAAGAAACACTTCTGGAAGTAAGTGTAAAAGTGTTACATTGCAGACGTCTGGAACTCTTGACTGTGTCCCGGCCCAGTACAACCTTCCCTTTCAGCGATATGCGCTTCTAAGCGCTAGTTTTATTTCAATCTTTAGAAATTCATATCTCTGGTTCCCTATATTGAATTTTTGTAATTTTGGTGTCATTTTAAAAATATATATATTTCCTATTTTTATAAATTGGTGTGGAATTTTTAAGGTGTGTTGAGTCTTACTCATTTACTGTATTGGTGTATTTAAATGCTTTACATACCTGTCTCCTAAGTTAAGCCTGCCTGCCATTGCCAAGCTACCAGGTGTTGAGCCAGGGACTAATGTTTTGAGACCTTGACTGAGCCTGACACTGTCTGGAGATATTATGGTAGGTGCATACTTACCTCTACTAATAACCAGCCTTCAACAGTAATGGATAAATATCTTTCTCTCCTTACTTCACAATCTTCATGCATTGTTATAAAAAAAAGGATATTATGTGTTAGACCGTAAGGTCAGCCTGACTTTCAAGGCAATATATTGCGTTCCAGTTGTGTGCTGAGTTGCAGCTCTGGAATGTCTAATGATGTGTTCAGTACACTGCAATGGTGGTGAAAAGGGTGCATGTCCATTTAATCCTGTTTTCACCAAGCTTCCCCTGCTCATGCGTGCTGTGGGGCTTTGCAGGGGTGCAGCCACGCATATTTGCATGCTAATGTAACCAAGGTTTGGCTCATATTCAGGTTATTTTCCACTGAACTGTATGGAGATGCATAGGGAAGTCTATGGGCCTCAGTTGGTGTTTTTGTAAATCCCATTGTTATTTTACGACAGCACAATGTGGCATTTCAATATATCTGCAAATGCATGACTGAAATTTTTTGAGATTTTATGCCCAGTGCTGTGGTTTAAATTTGGGGATTTTGGCCTGAGGGAAAAAATACATACAGCGACATATATTTCAAGCGAGTAACATGGGTCATTATTAAATGAATGCCAGGATATTTGAGGCATATTTACAAGCCCCTAGCGCCACCTTGCGCCCGCCAATTTTGTTTTACGCTAAGGCAACATTAAGGTCGCCTTTCTCCCCGCCACTTTAGAAACCCTTGCCCCACATTATGCCTGCGCCAGGCATAATGTATGCAAGGGGGCCGTTCTGGGCCCAGGGAGGCCCAAAAAAATGGTACAGTGGAATTTACAAGATTTCACGGCACCATTTTTTCCATCATTTATAACGCCTACTCTGAACAGGCGTTAAAATGACGCACCCATTTTAATCAATGGGCCTCCCTGTGCTTTACTGCACTAGCGTCAAAAGTTTTTGACACTAGTGCAGCACAGAGCCACAACAGCATTAAAAATTTTTGACACTATTGTCCTAACGAAGGTCATGGTGTAACGTATTGTAAATATGGTGCAACCATGATGTCGTTAGGTGGGGCAGGAGCGAAGTAGGAAAAGTGGCGCATTGTGACCGATGCGCCATTTTCTTGTAAATAGGCCCCGTTGTATAAGCATGCATGCTTAGTGCTCACCCGTTCAGTATCTGATACATGTTTGCTGACAACCTACAATTATTAAAGGCCTAATCTTGTTGGTCAAACAGAAGTGTTGATTTATTAACCCCTTGTGTGCCGAGGACGAGGTGGTTACGTCCGGTGGCGCGGCGCTCAAGCACCACAGACGTAACCATCTTGTCCTGGACCCGGCCCACCCCCCTCTCATGGGCAGGGAAGAAAGGGGAATCGCTTCCCCTTCCACCCCAACCCCTCTTTTTCCCCCAGTGATGTCTGATGACATCAGCACGCAATCACGTGTTGACCTCATCAGAGGTCACCTCCCATCGCATGTGGAAGAGAAATGCTAAGCATTTCTCTTCCCCTTGGGAGGAGGGGGATAGACAGAGACATCAAAAGAAAGGAAAGTCTTTTCCTTCCTTTTGATGTCATTCTAAGCATTTCTGCAGCCTGATCGCGATGTGATGGAGCTTCCGAAATGCCCCCTAGACACCAGGGATTTTTTAATTTGTGTGATAAGGGGAGCATCCTCTTGGGCAAGGGCTGCTTCCCAGGGGGAAAATAATAATAGGTCTTCTCTGCCCCCCCAGGGGCAGATCGGCCTCTATTGATTAGGCTGATCTGTCCCCAGGGGGGCCAGAATCCACTAGACACCAGGGATAGATTTTTTTTAAAAAAAAATTATTTGTGTCATAAGGGGAGCGACCCCTTAGGCAAGGGTCGTTCCCCTGGGGGCAATAATTTTATTAGCCCTATTCTCCCCCCCCCCCCCAGGGGCAGATCAGCCTATATTAATAAGGCTGATATGCCCATAGGGGGGGCAGAAGCCACTAACACCAGGGATTTTTTTTTTTATATTGATAAGGGAAGCGACCCCTTAGACAAGGGTCGCTCCCCGTGCGGGGGGGCAAATTGTTTTTAGGCCATTTCTGCCCCTCTATTTCTATTAGGCCGATCTGCCGCCAGGGGGGAGCAGAAACCACTTAGGCAACAGGGATTGGTGTGTGTATGTTTGTTTGGGGGGCAACCCCTTTGGCAAGGGTCGCTCCCCATAGGGGCACATTACTGTTGGCCATATCTGCCCCCCTTGGGGGCAGAACAGCCTTATTTTTGGAAGGAAAGCCCACCAGAGACCAGGGAAGATTTTTTTTTCAAAATAAGAGGGTGGGCGTATAGCCATACCCCCACCCCCAAATAAATGGGGCCAAAGTTGTTCTGCCCACGAGTCAGCTGATGGGGCAATTAACCCCGATCCACACCCCATGGGGGCAGAAAGTCCACTAGATGCCGGGGAATAAAAAAAAAAATAGTGGGATGGTGGCTACCAACCAGTATGGGCCTGGTTTTGCCCCCACCCCAACTGAAGGGGCTAACAGTCTTTCAGCTCTCCCCCCTCACACTATAACATCTTATCCCACGGCAAGCAAGAGGACATTTGATTATCTTGGGTTTTGGTTTTACATTTGGGCAATGAGAGCTTAGCTAACTCTCAAAATCGTCCAACTTGGAATGGTGAGGGCTGCACTTTTTGGACTTTGGGACGCTGCCATGTACAAAAATCCACAAGACCAAGACACATCTGAAAACTAAACATCTGGGTGAGTCCAGGGTGGTGTGCTTCACATGCACCCCGCTCCATTATCTTACCCACAATGCCCTGCAAACCTCCAACTTTGTTGGAAATCACACATTTTTTCCACATTTTTGTGATGGAACCTTCCGGAATCTGCAGGAATCCACACATTTCCTACCACCCAGCATTGTCTCATCTATACCGATAAAAATTCTGCCCCACTTGTCAGCCTAAAAATGTTTTTTTTCAAACTGCCCTTTTGGACCCACTTTGGTTCCCCCTCAATTTTGACATGTTTTTGGCTCTTCCTGTCACAGGCACTTGGCCCACCTACACAGGTGAGGTATCATTTTTACCAGGAGACTGAGGGGAACGTTGGGTGGTAGGATATGTGTTCCGGTGCGGGATCCCACACAGAAATGTGGGGAAAATGTAATTTTTTTGCTAAATTTAAGGTTTGCTGATGATTCTGGGTAAGAAAACATTGCGAGATCGGTGTCTAGTTTTCAGAAATGTCTGGGTTTGGTAGGTTTCCCTGTATGGCTGCTGAGCCCAGGGCCAAAAATGCAGATGCCTCCCCGCAAAAACAGGTAGTTTTGTATTTGAGAATTTTGATGTGTCCAGATAGTGTTTTGGGGCATTTCCTTTCGTGGGCACGAGGCCTACCCACACAAGCGAGGTACCATTTTTATCGGGAGACTTGGGGGAACACTGGGTGGAAGGAAATTTGTGTCTCCTCTCAGATTCCAGAACTTTCTGTCACCAAAATGTGAGGAAAAAGTGCTTTTTTTGGCCACATTTTGAGGTTTGCGAAGGACTCTGGGTACCATAACATGGTGAGAGCCCTACAAGCCACCCCATCCTGGATTCCCCTAGGTGTCTAGTTTTAAAAAATGCACAGGTTTGGTAGGTTTCCTTAGGTGCTCGCTGAGCTAGAGACCAAAATCCACAGCAAGGCACTTTCTAAAAAACAGCTTTGTTTTCTTTGGGAAAATGTGATGTGTCCACATTGTGTTTTGGGTATTTCCTGTCGCGGGTGCTAGGCCAACCCACACAAGTGAGGTACCATTTTTATCGGGAGACTTGGGGGAATGTTAGGTGGAAGGAAATGTGTGGCTCCTCTCAGATTCCAGAACTTTCTGTCACCAAAATGTGAGGAAAAAGTGTTTCTTTGGGTCAGATTTTGAGGTTTACAAAGGATTCTGGGTAACAGAACCTGGTGAGAGCCCCACAAGTCACCCCATCTTGGATTCCCCTAGGTGCCTAGTTTTCAAAAATGCACAGGTTTGGTAGGTTTCCTTAGGTGCTGGCTGAGCTAGAGGACAAAATTCACAGCTAGGCACTTTGCAAAAAACATGTCAGATTTCAATGCAAAAATGTGATGTGTCCATGTTGCGTTTCCTGTCGCGAGCATTAGGCCTACCCACGCAAGTGAGGTACCATTTTTATCTGGAGACTTAGGGGAACACAGAATAGCAAAACAAGTGTTATTGCCCCTTGTCTTTCGCTACAGTTTTTCCTTCCAAATGTAAGACAGTGTGTAAAAAAGACGTCTATTTGAGAAATGCCCCGTAATTCACATGCTAGTATAGGCACCCCAGAATTCAGAGATGTGCAAATAACCACTGCTTCTCAACACCTTATCTTGTGCCCATTTTGGAAATACAAAGGTTTTCTTGATACCTGTTTTTCACTCTTTATATTTGCACCCTGGAATTCAGAGATGTGCAAATAACCACTGCTTCTCAACACCTTATCTTGTGCCCATTTTGGAAATACAAAGGTTTTCTTGATACCTATTTTTCACTCTTTATATTTCAGCAAATGAATTGCTGTACAGTATACCCGGAATAGATTGGAAACCCATTGCAAGGTGCAGCTCATTTATTGGCTCTGGGTAACTAGGGTTCTTAATGAACCTACAAGCTCTATATATCCCCGCAACCAGAAGAGTCCAGCAGACGCAACGGTATATTGTTTTAAAAAAATCTGATATCGCAGGAAAATGTTACAGAGTAAAACGTGAAGAAAAATTGCTGTTTTTTTCGCCTCAATTTCAATTTTTTTTTATTTCAGCTGTTATTTTCTGCAGGAAAAACTTGTAGGATCTACACAAATTACCCCTTGCTGAATTTAGAATATTGTAAAATTTTCAGAAATGTTTTGCTTTCCGGGCTCCAGCATTAGTTTCACACCCATTTCTGTCACTAACTGGAAGGAGGCTAAAAAGCACAAAAAATAGTAAAAATGGGGTATGTCCCAGTAAAATGCCAAAATTGTGTTGAAAAATTGGGTTGTCTGATTCAAGTCTGCCTGTTCCTGAAAGCTGGGAATATGGTGATTTTAGCACTGTAAATCCTTTATCGATGCTATTTTCAGGGAAAAAAACACAAGCTTTCTTCTGCAGCCCTTTTTTCCAATTTTTTTTTTTAAACAACATGTTCGCTGTATTTTGGCTAATTTCTTGGTCTCCTTCAGGGGAACACACAAACTCATGGCACCTCTAGAATCCCTAGGATGTTGGAAAATAAAGGACGCAAATTTGGCGTGGGTAGCTTATGTGGACAAAAAGTTATGAGGGCCTAAGCGTGAACTGCCCCAAATAGCCAAAAAAAGGCCTGGCACTGTGGGGTAAAAGGCCTGACAGCGAAGGGGTTAAAGGACTGGTTGTTCTTCTAAGTCGGTTCACTTTTAAAGTGCTCTATTTATGGTGTTAAATACTTACGCTGTGGGAGTATTGCAATAAGTAACCATGGTGCAGCGAGTAATTGAAAACCATCAAATGCATATTTAATTGTAAATGACGTATAAGGCAATGGTAATCTGGTTAAAAGCACCAATGTGGGGTTTGTTTTGCTGTTAAATATCATTGCCACTACCAAAGCAACGGAAATACTTGGCATTCCTTAATGGCTTTGATGGTTTGAATATTTATGTTGGTCAGTGTGAGATGAGTTGACGTCAATGTTTTTTTTTTTTTAGCAAATGACCATGATGAATCCGAGCAGTCCAGTGACCAGCTGCCAATAGCCACACAGCCAGCATTGTTGACTCAGCGCTAGCCTATGCAGGGATGCAGGCATGGGTACTGCGCTTGTGCAGATGCTACAGGCCATGTGCAGGTTCGCACAATAACCAAAGGAGTGCTGAACTACATGAGTCATTAACTGATTTGCTCCTGTTCCTCCGCATCCGTGCAGTTTACCTGTTGCTGGTTAACATCCTCTCCAGTGCTTTAAAAGGGCCGGTACTGTCAGGTACGGAGTACCAGTACTTTTTAATTTTTAGAGGGAGTGTACCAGCACTTCTCTGGAAAAAAAGTAATACTTTAATTTGAAGAGTACCGGCACTTCTCAGAAACAAGCAGGACAGAGTACCTGTACTTCTATTGCTCCATTTCAAGCACTGGTCCTCTCTACGCTTTAACTCATCTCAGTTTATAGCAGAAAATATAGTGCACGTCATCTCACAGCCTGTGCTTAAAGTTATGGCACCCGACCTGTAAAATAAGAACATCTAGCTTAGGCCGGAAAATAATATGTATTCAATTAGCACCACCTTTTCAGCTTATAAAATTGACTAAATAAATAACTACCAATTAGATTGGAAAATTGTTACTTGATTATATTTACACGTTGTTAAATTCACTGTATGTGTAAGTGTACATCGCCCTCTATGGGGAAATGTTATTAACGCGAGGTTCTTCTCTGTAAATTCACTTAGCAGTTTCAATATTGGCGGAAATCAACGGAATCTCTCGGAGTTTTTATGTAAGACTCCGCGGTATCCCGCTAAGTAAAAGTCTGCGAACTCCGCTCACCCCTAGACACACATCCAGTGCCAATATGCACTGCCTTACCTGGATATGTGGTATCCATATCACGACTACACCTGCACACCTCCATGTCCCTGGTAGTCTCACATAGGACATGCCTTGACTCCCCTTGGTCTGGTATGAATGGGGAGCCCAGGCACCATGGCCCTAGGTACAGCCAGCCAAATAAAGTTAAATAGTCCTGTTCTGGTTTAACCCTAAGATGCCCTCTTGTCGCAGTGTATGCACTACCCTTCACAATAACTTTGGGTAGCCACATAAGGCCTTCCACTACACTTCTACCTGACCTATCTCTCCCCACTGGTTGGCAAACATAACTTGGCTCGTGAGACAGCTCCATGACCTCTCAGCTCAAATCACTACCGCGTCCTCTCTAAGCCTCACTTTATTTGAGGTACACAATTGAATCATCATTTATTATAAACTTCCACATGCATTTACTAATAGATTGCATTCAAAGGTACCTTCTTGAAATGTCAATGGACTGACACACTGTATTAAGGGATAAAAGAAACTAGCCTACTTATCCTGTAAGTCGACTTATGTAGCTCTTCTACTGGAGACATATCCTTTTTTCACAGAATATGAAAATTGAAGAGAAACTGGGTAGACAAAGTGGCCTTCGACACTCATAGGAAGCCAGCCACCACAACATCGCTTCAACTTCTAGCAGCTAAGGAAATGTGTTGTACTTAGTTTGATAAGGAATCTTGCACACTCCTGAAGACATGAACATATCCTGATGGGTAATATGTGCTCGCCCAATAGTGACACATGACAAATACTGTTTGTTGACTCAATATATGTCCCAAACCTCTCAAAACCTAATTTCCTTTCAACGTCCTCTGATCTCTTACTTTAGTGTTTGGCCAAACTCATAAATTAATAGGAGGTGACTGGAATCTGTCCACTGACCCAATCTTAGACAAAACGTGTAATAGAAAACCATAGGTTAGTAGATCTGTGGCAGATAAGACATCCCCGAAAAGAGATTATGGGGGTCATTCCGACCCTGGCGGTCATAGACCGCCAGGGCCGGGGACCGCAGATGCACCGCCAACAGGCTGGCGGTGCATCCAGGCCAATTCTGACCGCGGCGGTAAATCCGCGGTCAGAAAAGGGAAACCGGCGGTTTCCCGCCGGTTTTCCCCTGGCCTGAAGAATCCTCCATGGCGGCGCTGCAGGCAGCGCCGCCATGGGGATTCCGACCCCCTTCCCGCCAGCCTGGTTCTGGCGGTTGTGACCGCCAGCACCTGGCTGGCGGGAACGGGTGTCGTGGGGCCCCTGGGGGCCCCTGCAGTGCCCATGCCGATGGCATGGGCACTGCAGGGGCCCCCTAACAGGGCCCACAAAGATTTTCAGTGTCTGCATAGCAGACACTGAAAATCGCGACGGGTGCAACTGCACCCGTCGCACCCTTTCCACTCCGCCGGCTCCATTCGGAGCCGGCATCCCAGTGGAAGGGGGTTTCCCGCTGGGCGGGCGGGAGGCCTTCTGGCGGTCGCCCGCCAGCCCAGCGGGAAACTCAGAATGACCGCCACGGTCTTTTGACCGCGGTACTGTCTTCTGGCGGTTCCCGCTTGGCGGGCGGCTCCCGCCGCCCGCCAAGATTAGAATAACCCCCTATGTCCCTCATTACAACCCTGGCAGTCGGTGTTAAAGCGGCGGTAACACTGCCAACAGGCCGGCGGTAACAAAAGTGGAATCATGACCACGGCGGAAACCACCAACACATACAGCCACTTTAACACTCCGACTGCCACGGCGGTAGCAACAAACACTGCAGCGGTAACTGCCAACAGTCAGACGGAAGACAAGGTTCCACCCACTCTTTTACAAGAGGCCTATCCGCCACCTTTTCCGGGGCAGTACCAACGCCATCAAAAGCACGGTGGAACCAGTGTTCTGAAGGGAAACGACTCACCTTTTGACACTCAAGGAAGAACCAGGATGCCATGGAGCCCGAGCTGCAGGTCTTCCCCATGCTGGTGTATCTGCTCATATACCAGGAGTACTCACGCCGGCAACGACGACCACAGTGAGTACTGCACCTAGCACACAGGGGAGAGGGGGAGGAAAAAGAGAGTGACCCACACAAGCAACACGCAACAACCCCACCCCCACCCCCAACACCATACACACAAGCACATGCAACAACATTACATATACACCCCGTAACCCTCTGGAATAACGCAAGGACAAAAGGAATGGAGTCAAATGAGTGTTATACTAGAAATAGTTAGAAATATGTTTAAAATTCTAAAACAGTATTTACAAAATATATAATATTTATAAAATGCGGGACAGTGTCCAATTAAAATGCCCATGGCCCACTGGCCCAAAACACATAGGCCAAGGCCACACTTGACTCCTGCCTCAATATGGAGAGAACACTGCAGGGGCATCAGGTCGAAAAACACACAGGCACCTCAGGGGGATGAGGAATGGGGGGGCACCTCAACCGGGAGATAGTATGCCACTGCTCCCGGAGAGGGCTACATGCCCACTGCTTGGTCCTGGGGAGTGCAAAGCCACAGTTTTTCAAGTGGGTGCCAGTTTTCCACTGGTTCTGGAGGGGGCTTTGTGCCCAGTGTGCTTCATCCTGCCAAGGATAGGGTGAGTGGATGCCTTCTTCCACTGGTCCTGGAGGGGGCTTTGTGCCCAGTCTGCTTCATCCTGTCAAGGATAGGGTTAGTGTATGCCTTCTTCCACTGGTTCTGGAGGGGGCATTGTGCCCAGTGATGCAGGACATGGGGTGTGCAAGGTCACAGTCACTCAACTGGGTGTCAGATCCACCCGATTTTCTGTGGGCAGGATGCATGACACACCATGGATGCAGGACTACAGTCCATCCGCCGGCGGGGACAGCTGTACAGTGGTTGCAGTGCCGGTGCAGGTGTCGGTGCTGCCAGCGGTGGAGGGAGGCTCCAGCCCTTCCCCTGCAGCCTCAGACGGCTGCCCACTGGGGCTGCTGCTGCTGGCGGCACTGCTGCTTGCGGCAGTGCTTGCGGCCCTGCTGGCCGCGGTGCAGGTGGTGGTGATGGCAGTGGAGGGGGAAGGCTCCAGCCCTTCCCCTGCAGCCTTGGACGGCTGCCCACTGGGGCTGCTGCTGCTGGTGGCAGTGCTGCTTGCGGCAGTGCTTGCGGCCCTGCTGGCCGCGGTGCAGGTGGCGGTGCTGGCCACGGTGCAGGTGGCTAGTGGAGGGGGGAGGCTCCAGCGCTTTCCCTGCAGCCTCGGACGACTGAAGTGCCCTGGCTGGTGTTCTGTGCCCCTTCCTGCCCTTGGCAGATGGTGGTGCCCCCTTGCTACTGCCAGCTGGAGTCTTTGCCTTGGCCTTGCTGGCTGGTTGTGCCTCCTTTTCCTTGCTTGATGCTCTCCCCTTTTTGCCCTTTCCTGGTGGCGGAACCTTCTTGGCCTTGGCAGGTGTTGGTGGCACACTGGCTGGGCAGACTGATGCCTCCTTAGAGCCAGTCAGACCTGCAGAAACCACAGTGGATGTGGACTTGGTGGCTGAGGTGCTGGGCTGGGTTCTGGCCACCCTAGCCCGAGGTGAAGGACGGGGGGTGAGGGGTAGGGAAGAGGTTAATGTTGGCAAGGAAACGCTTCTTAGGGACACTGGGACGGGAAGAGGGTGAAGGTGTGGGAGTGGAGGAAGAGGGAGTGGTTGTAGGAGGGGTCAGTCTGCTGTGTTTAGGTGCAGGTGCATGAGCTGGATGCTGTTGTGAGGTGGATGGCTGTTGGGTGGGTGTGTGCTTGCTTTTGTGTACTATGGGAGGAGGGGTCACAGACACAGTGGGAAAGGACACAGGGGACGTGTGCATGGATGTGGGGGTGGTGACTGCCAGTGAGGGGCGTGATGTGCTGGTGATAGAGGCAGTGGATGAGGATGTAGTGCATACAGGTGTGAGTGGAGATGCTACTGGGAGGGAGGTGGACGAGGAGGAGGAGGGGGACACAGTGGAGGCAGTGATGGTGTGTCTGCATGGGGATGTTGCTTGTGTGAGTGCCTGTGAGATGAAGTGTGGTGCTTGTGTTTGCCTGAGCCACTTCTGTGTGTTGATTTGGGTGAATTCTGGTCTGAAGGTGTGCTTGGGATAGGTTGGGGTTGAGGGGATTTGGACTGGGTAGAGGAAGTTAGAGGGGGGAGGCTGGAGACAGGGACAATGGTTGCCATCAGTGCAGAGGCCAGAGCCTGAAATGCTCTCTGTTGGGCCGCCACGCCAGAGTGAATGCTCTCCAGGTATGCATTTTTTTGTTGCAAATGCCTCTCAAAACCCTGGATGGCATTCAGTATGGTTGACTGCCCATCTCAGGAGGTCAATAGCCTCTTCACTCAGAGCAGCAGGGCTGACTGGGGTAGGGCCTGAGGTGACTGGGGTGAAGGAGATGCCCACCCTCCTGGGTGAGCGTGCATGGGAAACACGCTGAGGGGCTGCTGGGAGGGCGGTGCTGGTACAGGGTGGTAGCTGTACCTGTTGTTGGGGTGGGCACAGAGGTGTCCACCACCGCCAGGGAGCTTCCATCGGAGGAGTTGCTGTCTGTAGTGTCCCCTCCTGTCTCTGTCGTGGTGCTCCCCTCGCCCTCCGTCCCACTGGTGCCCTCACCGTCAGTGGATTTGGCCTCCAGGCCCATGTGGGATGCAGCTCCCTCCGTCGCCGGTGCGTCTGCGCCTCTGCCAGATGATGCTAATGCACACATGGACAGGGTGACAAAACAAGAAGGGGGGGAGAGACAGAGTATACACTTGGTCAATGCCAACAACAACACTAGCGTCGGTGTACACAACACACAGGGATCAGCCCTATGCACTCGGCCATGCACTACCAGTTACAATACTAGTCACCAGCCCATGGGGTACATTGCCCAACGCCATTGGCTGCACACCTGAAACCAACAGGACCCTGCCCAGTAGTAGATGCCCTCTAACACTATTGGGGTTGGAGTGCTTCAGAGCCTGCCCAACAAGGGACCTAAGCCTGCCAGTTCGTCCTGGCCTAGGGGCACACACAGCTCACATCCCCCACCCAGGTACAACCTTAACGCACACAAAGTAATGAATCTGAATCTGTACTCACCCCCTTGTGGCTGCTGTGATGTCCTCAAGCGCCCATCCAACTCCAGATAGGCCACCACCAGGATGCGGAACATCAGGGGGGTCAGGGTACGACGGGCACCCCTTTCTCGTTGGGAGGCCAGCCCCAGCTGGGCCTCTGCCTTCTTCCTTGCCCAGCGGCGCAGGTCCTCCTACCATTTGCGGCAGTGGGTGCTCCGCCTGTCAAAGACCCCCAGGGTCCGCACCTCCTTGGCAATGGCATGCCAAATACCCTTTTTCTGATGGGCGCTGACCTGCAGGAAAATATGCATAGAAAAAAAGGATTAGTCATACCGTCCGGACTGTTACACTCATTTCCCACAATATCCCTTCCATCCCCTTACGCACAGACATTGACCACCAGACATGCAGCACTCTGCCCAGGACCCCTCAGGCCCCCTACACAAGGCTTCGACACACAGCAATCCATATATTCATGGCCCACGCATCATGCTCACAGTGTACTCACCTGTTTGTCTGGAGGACCATAGAGTGAAGTATACTGGGGTAGGACCTGATCCACTAGTTTCTCCAACTCCTCCAAAGTGAAGGTGGAGGCCCATTCCCCAGACACTCGATCCATTGTCGCTTCCAGATACAGGTCACAGCAGCACTCGCAGTGTAGGTCCTCTCCTGTTGAAGGTCAGGTAGCAAGTGAGTGAACAGATAGAAAATGGCGATCACGTCTGCAGCGGTGCGTACCGTCACCGCCAGCGTACATTGCCTTTTGCTCCTGGAACCCATAGGGCCCAATGATAACCAATGCGAAGTTGCACGGCGGTCATCAACCGCCGACCGCAACAGCGCACAACGCCAGCGGAATTACCTCATTTCCACTTGTCCCTCCTCACAGGTCAGGCAGCCGCCATTTCAGGAGGGCACAGACGATGGCACCTAACTGCGTCACAGCAGACATTGGCACATCAACTGACTTTTGTATTCACATACTGTTTCTGTACAGGAAGAAATGCATTTTTATTTTCACATATGTGTGAATATGACCCTCTGGTCACAGTTTTCCACCCTAGAGGTCAACCGCTGAGGATGAATAGGAGATGGAGACATCCCCCTGTGTACAGACCCCTGGTGGACCTGGCGACTATGGAGGATAGGCACATTATCCTTACCTACAGACTTGATAGGGCCACAATCTAAGAACTGTGTGCCCAATTGGAGCCAGACCTGATTTCAGCTCTCCGCCAGCCCACAGGTATCCCCCTCTAGTGCAGGTCCTGTCAGTGCTCCATTTCCTGGCAAGTGGTTCCTTCCAAACAACAGTGGCCATGGCATCATGGATGTCTCAGCCAATGTTCTCCAACGTGTTGACCAGAGTGTTGTCTGCCCTGCTGAAACACATGCGCAGCTACATCGTATTTCCCCAGGTGGAGGATTTGGCCACAGTGAAGGCCGACTTTTATGCCCTGGGACATATCCCCAACATCATTGGTGCCATTGATGGTACACATGTAGCATTTGTCCCCACCCCCGGAGAAATGAACAAGTGTTCACGAATAGAAAAAGCTTTCACTCTCTGAATGTGCAGATGGTGTGTTTGGCGGACCAGTACATCTCTTATGTGAATGCCAAGTATCCTGGCTCTGTGCATGATGCCTTTATCTTGAGGAATAGCAGCATCCCATATGTGATGGCTCAACTCCAGACAGCGTGGCTAATAGGTGAGCCTAAGGTCCCTACCCAGTATATGTTGGTGTATGGGTATGGGGTTGTCCCTAAGGGTGAGTGTGTGACTAACAGGTATCCCTCGATATTTGCAGGTGACTCTGATTACCCCAACCTCTCATGGCTACTAACCCCAGTGTGGAATGGCAGGACAAGGGCAGAGGAATGTTACAATGAGGCGCATGGGTGAACAAGGAGGATAATTGAAAGAACCTTTGGCTTCCTGAAGGCCAGGTTCAGTTGCCTCCATCTGACAGGTGGATCTCTGCACCACTCACCCAAGAAGGTGTGCCAGATCATCGTTGCATGTTGCACAACCTGGCCTTGAGATGCCAGGTGCCTTTTCTGCAGGAGGATGAGCCTGGAGATGGTCTTGTGGCAGTGGTGGAGCCTGTGGACAGTGACGAATAGAGGAGGCAGAGGATGAAGATGTGGACAACAGAAGTTCTCTCATTCAACAGTATTTCCAGTAACACACAGGTAAGACACTGTAACTTCACTTTCCATTGCAGTTTTGTGTTAGACATTGGATATGGCAGCCTGATTTCCCTATGTCTATGGCCACTTACTGTACCCTTTGGCATCTCTATTTTCAGATATCTGTGGCCCACACTGGCTCCTGAAGTGTTTACCGCTGCCCACTACAGGTCATACCAATGTACATATAACTGTACATATGAATTGAAATGTTTACAGCTTATTAAACTAATACATATTTCAATCAATTGACAGACTCCATACTTGTATTTGTTCCAAGGGTGTTTATTTAATTGCTAACAGATGGAGGGGGATGTGCAATGGGCTGGGGTGATGGTGGAGGAATGTTCAGCTAGAGTTCAGTCTCTTTGTATCACAGGTGCATTGTCCAAGGGGGCATAGGAAGGGGAGCAATGGCAGTTCAAGATGGACAGGGTGACAGAGTAGGACACAAGGGTGACAATCAGGAGAGTCTTATTTCCTGGCGGGGGTCTTGGCAATGTTCTCTGGCTTCTGCCTGGATTGCAGGGACCATTTGCAGGGTGGTTTTCCTTCTGCATGGGTTGGGGTGCTGGAGGCCTGTTGGGTCTGTAGCGGGGCCTCCTGTCCACTAGCGCCAGCAGAGGTGGAGGGCTGATCTTCGGTGTGGCTAGTGTCAGGGGCCCGTTGGTGTGCTACTGCCTCCCTCATGGTGTTGGCCATGTCAGCCAGCACCCCTGCATGGTGTGGCTATGTTTGAGGTCCTCCCTGATCCCCAGGTACTGTCACTCCTGCAGCTGCTTGATCTCCTGCAACTTGGCCTGTATCTGGCCCAAGGTCTCCTGGGAATGGTGGTATGCTCCCAGGATCCCCGCAAGTGCCTCGTGAAGAGTGGGTTCCCTGGGCCTGTCCTCCCCCTGTCGCACAGCAGTCCTCCCAGCTTCCCTATTGTCCTGTGCCTCTGTCCCCTGAACCGGTACCCACTGCCACTGAGCCGAGGTCCCTGATCGTCCTGTGTTTGTGGGGTTGCCTGGGGTCTCTGTAGTGGTGGACACACTGCTGATTGACGTGTCCTGGGGACAATGGTATGGGCCTGCTGGGTGGGTGCTGTGCTGGTGTTTCCTGAGTGGGGAGGCTCTGTGGTGGTATGGGACTGTGGCAAGGTAACTGACTGTCCAGAGGTCCCTGATGGGCCAGGTTGGTCATCGTGATCCAGGTGTGCAGAGCTGCTGTCATCACTGTGGGCCTCCTCTGGGGGGGACTGGATGTTGGTGGCACCTCCTTCCGGTGACGTTGAGTGGAGGTCCTGTGGGGATGTAAATGCAGTGTTATTGTATCTGCGTGTGCCATCTTGTGCATGGGTGTGTTTCCCTGTATAGTTGTGATTGCCCTGTCAGCTTTGCCTTGTGTGAGTGGTGATTTTGTGGGCTAGGTGATTCTCTCTAATGTGCATGCTTTAGTGATGGGTGTCCATGCAGGTCTGTGATGGGTGTCCATCCATTGTTGTTGCATGCAGGGCTTGGTATTGGGATGGGTGGGTTGTGATAGTTGGGTATATGTGAGGTGATGGAATGATTGGGGTGAGGGTAGGGGTAGGAGTTTGTGATGGCATGCAGGTCGGGTGGGGGATATAGTAGTAAAGATTTGACTTACCAGAGTCCAGTCCTCCTGCTACTCCTGTGAGGCCCCCAGGATGCATGATCGCCAAGACTTGCTTCTCCCATGTTGTTAGTTGTGGGGGAGGAGATGGGGGTCTACCGCCAGTCCTCTGTACGGCTACCTGGTGTCTTGCAGCCACAGAACACACCTTCCCCCGTAGGTTGTTCCACCTCTTCCTGATGTCATCCCTTGTTCTGGGGTGCTGTCCCACGGTGTTGACCCTGTCCACGATTCTCCGCCATAGCTCCATCGCCCTTGCAATGGACGTCTGCTGCACCTGTGATCCGAATAGCAGTGGCTCTACCCAGATGGTTTCCTCCACCATGACCCTTAGCTCATCCTCTGAAAACCTGGGGTGTCTTTGGGGTGCAATGGATGTGGTGTGAGTGTGTGTGTTGGGTGATGTGTTGGGGTGTGTCCTGTGAGGTGCGTGGATGGTGTATGGGTGATGGTGTTCTGTGGCTCAGATTGAGTGGGTGCTCCTGGCGTGTCTCTCTCTCAGTTGGCCATCTTTTTTTTTGTTGAAAGGGTTGTGGGTAATGTGGGTGGGTGTTTTATAGTGGTCTGAGTTTGTGGGTGTGGTGTATGTATGTGTGTCAGGTGTGTGTAGTTTGAATTGCCCAATGTGGTGAATTTTTTTTAGTGTGTGTGTATTTTGAGCGCGGCGGTGTGTACCGCCAATGGTTTAGCGCGGTTAAAAGACCGCTGCGGTGATTCGTGGGTCCTGATACTGTGGGTGTATTTCTGTTGGCGTAACGGTGTTGGTTTTGGTACCACCAGTTTATCACTGACCTTTGGTCTGGCGGACGTGTGTGGGTGTCTTTATTGTGGCAGATTTCTATGTGTGGGTCATAATACCTGTAAAGGTATACCGCCGTGTTGACAGTATCTTGGCGGCCATCAGCACGGCGGTAGGCGGCATTTACCGCCAATGTTGTAATGAGCGCCTATATCTTATTTTATTTTATGCATGGTGCCGGCTCCAGAACTGTTTTTCTGTTGACCTCAAGTTCTGTTCTTCCCTGCATTCCTCCTGTGATATCCTTGAGAAGACTTTCACAGGCCATTCACCAGTTCAACTGAAGCTGAAGCTACTTCACGTCTGACTGCCCCTCCCTGAGAATGGTGTATCAATACCAACAAATATAAAGTCCTCAGTGAGAAAAATGCACTTTTCTATTGTACCTGATGAAATGCAATAACAAAGCTTTCTATTTTAAAATGAAATGCATTATTCATATCAATGAAATATTATTAATGTTGAATTTATTGGTGTGCATATAACGTGTTTTACTAAAACATATTATTTAAATCCATTCTTAAGATTTTGTGTTAGCATAAGTGAGTCCTGCAGAGCTTGCATTTTGCAGTCATGTAAAAGTGTTGAATTATTTCTTTCATAACATAAAGGGGGTGTGGCAGGCCGAACGGTATAAACCAGACTGAAACCGGATAGTATGGTAAATAAAAAAAATGAGGGTTTTATTTGTGGTTGTTCTCTTCTTTTCTTTAGTCCAATCAAAAGAAATTATAGTCCGCACTGGGGTTCTTTGGGGCTGTGGTTTCTTCACTCCTTGTAACACTGTATTCCTTCTTCTTCCCTAGGTCAGTGAATGTGGAGTACTGCGGCTGGTTCCAGTGGATTACCGGCAAAGGAAAACAGAACAATGCCAAGGTAAGTGATGGGTTGCTTGCTGGGGTACTTTTCTTGTGACGAGGGGGAGAAGGGTTGTGAGGAAATAAGGTAGGGTGTAGGGGTAACCGTGCACAGGACAAGGAATAGAGGTGACGGGGTTTTATCATGCACACCGGTTTCCAAGTTACCTAGGAGAGTCTGTCCCTTTTCCCTTTCCCCTGTTATCCCTGTGCCCCTTCCTTTATTGCCTTTCCCAACTCCCCGTTTCCCTTCCCCAGTGTCTTTTTGAATTTAAACTCTCCCGTTCCCAGAATGGACCGTACCTTGGTAAGCCACGACCCTCCGGGGTCGTGGCTGGCTCCTGGGTTTTCCGGCTCCGGTCCTTTCTCGTTCATGTCTCCTCCTTCGGCTGTTTCCTCAATGTACTCGATGTTCTGCTCCTCCGTCTCTGCCCTCTGCACATCCTCCTTCTCTCTTTCCTCTCGTTCCCCTGGCTGTCCGCAGGCTCTCCTTTTACCCTCCTCGGCGTTCCGGATGTGTTCGAGCGTTTCCCTGGAAACAGGGAAACGCGTCAGCAATGCCGAGGGCGTTCCCATGGCAACATGGGAACGCGGAAGTGCTGTCTCGGTCTCGTCCGTCCCGGAGACTGCTGCCTGTGCCAGAGGTGAGTTTGGGTCGGCCCGACCACACACCCCATCCCAAGATTGGTCCTGATCGAGGACCGGAGAAGAACAGGGAAATCGGGACAAGTAATCCGCAGGGCCCTGTTGTGAACCAGGGACATGGCAAACCTGGAAGGCAAAAGGCTGTAATTCAAGGAACCACCGTAAGATTCTAGAGTTGGAATCTTTGTGGGAGGCAAGCCAGGTAAGGGGAGCGTGATCGGTATATAATATAAATGGCCTGCCCAGAAGGTAATATTGCAGGGTCTCTACCGCCCACTTAATGGCCAAGCACTCCTTTTCAATGATAGGGTAATGACATTCACGGGAAAGAAGCTTCCTGCTTATGAACACAATCGGGTGATCCCTGCCTTCTTCATCAGGCTGGGCGAGCACTGCACCAAGTCCCACGTTCGAAGCATCTGTGTACAGGTGAAAAGGTCTAGTGAAATCGGGACATTGTAAGACAGGGTCCAATGTAAGAGAGGATTTCAACCATTCAAAACTAGCCTTTTGACCTACCGAAAAGGGTTCTAACTTGTTAGGATGACGTTTGGATAACAGATCAGTCAGGGGGGCTGCAATAGTGGAATATCCTGGAATAAATCTACGGTAGTAACCTACTAAACCCAGGAAGGAACGCAGGTCTTTTTTTTTTTTAGGGGTTGGGGCTTGGGTAATGGCTTCCACCTTCTTTACTTGGGGCTGTATGGTACCATTGCCTATCTTATACCCTAGGTATAGTATGTCAGTGTTTCCTAAAATACACTTTTTGGGGTTAGCCGTCAGTCCAGCTTCTGCTAGCGTGGTAAAGATTTGGTTGAGATGGTGGAGATGGTCTGACCATGTATCGCTAAAAATAACGACATCATCTAGATAGGCTGCAGCAAACTTATGAAAAGGTTTTAATAGTCTATCCATTAATCTCTGAAAGGTAGCCGGGGCTCCGTGGAGACCAAAGGGTAACACTGTGAAGTGATAAAGACCGGATTGTGTCGAGAAGGCCGTTTTTTCTTTATCTTCCGGAGAAAGGGGAATCTGCCAATATCCTTTAGTAAGGTCTAACGTAGATAAATATTTGGCTTTCCCCAGCTTCTCGAGGACATCATCCACTCGGGGAATGGGATATGTGTCGAACATTGATATTGCATTGAGTCTACGAAAATCAATACAAAATCGGACTGAGCCGTCCGGCTTTGGAACCAGGACTACTGGGGAGCTCCACGGGCTGCTGGAGGGTTCGATTACTCCTAGGGTCATAATTTTTTCTATTTCCTCTTCTATGACATGTTTCCTAGCCTCGGGAATACGGTAAGGACGTAGTCTGATAGTTTGTCCTGGGTTTGTTTTTATTTTATGACAGATCAGGGAAGTTCTCCCTGGTATTTCTGAAAAGACATGTGGGTACTGGTTTACCAAGGAGAACAGCTGTTGCCTTTCTGACATTGTCAGAGAGGTGTTGACAGAGGGCATATTTTCTTTTCCCTGCTTTCCAAAAGGGAACAGTTCTATGTCTAATTCCTTATTGTTAGAAACAAGACAGCCCGTTTCCACCATCTCGGCAACCTCCTCTACTGCTTCCCATTTCTTGAGGAGGTTCACATGGTAAATTTGTTTTTTTTTGGGGTTGATACTTACTTCTATAAGATAAGTGACGGGTGAGACGACTCTACAAACCCTATAGGGTCCTTGCCATTTAGCCAACAATTTTGTTTCCGAAGTGGGTCGCATTATCAAGACTTGATCATTCGGAAGAAATGTACGTAGTTTACTTCCCCTATCATAATATTGTTTTTGGGTCTCTTGGGCCTTTTCCAAATGTTGCCTTACATCTTCCCATAGGTCTTTTAAGTGACTTTTAAGTTTCTGGACATATTCTAACAAGGGCCTTCCTTCCTCTTCCTCTTCTTCCTCCCATGTTTCTAGGGCCATATCCAAAAGACCACGGGGTTGCCTTCCGAAAACCAGTTCGAACGGGCTATGTCCCGTTGAGGCCTGTTCATGGGTTCTAATAGCATAGAGGACTAACGGTAATTTTTGGTCCCAATCTCTCCCTGAGTCATCGACAACCTTTCTTAATAGGGTTTTAATGGTCCGGTTATAGCGTTCTACCAGTCCGTCTGTCTGGGGGTGATAGACTGACGTTTTTATTTGGGTAATTCCCAGTTCCCGGCATATTTGTTTCATGAGGTTCGACATGAATGGAGTACCTTGGTCGGTTAGGATCTCTTGGGGAAATCCTATTCTAGAGAATACCGTTATCATAGCCTGTGCCACTGATTTGGTTGTCATGCTTGCTAGGGGAAGGGCTTCGGGGTATCTTGTAGCATAGTCTACCATAACCAAAATATAAGTATGTCCTCTAGATGAAGGAAGTAGGGGTCCAATTAAATCCATTCCCACCCTGCTAAATGGAATCTCAATGATAGGAAGAGGTATTAGGGGTGCTTTCCTGGGTCTGCCTGGTTCGGTAAGTTGACACCTAGGGCATTGTAAGCAATATTTCCTAATATGTGAAAAAACCCCTGGCCAGTAGAACTTCCTGAGGAGATATTCTTCGGTTTTCTCTCTGCCGAAATGCCCCCCCCGGTTGATTGTGTGCTAGAAAGAGTACTTGGGTCTTATAAGCTTCTGGGACTACTAATTGATGTTTGCGGTCCCCTGTTCTGGTAGTAGTAACCCTATAAAGAAGATTCTTCTTCACTAAGAAATAGGGACCCACCTCATCTGTCTCTTCGGATTTCGCTGTTCTCCACGCATGTGTGAGTGTAGGGTCCTCTCTCTGATGTTGTCGGAAGCTGATGGGGTCGCTATGGTTCTCGGCTACTATTCTTATAGGATATTTGGTATCTTTGGTAGCCTGGAATTTCATTCTCTCATGCCTTTTCTCTCTGCGGGAAAGTTTCCTGCGTTGTGGGGGACACTCAATGGGGTTACCGAAAAAAGGAGCTTCCTTCCACCACTCGAGGTTCTCTGTCTGGGTTCTAGTACAGTCTAAGAGTTGTTGAAAATGTACATAGTCTGTGCCGATAATACACTCTTCAATCAATTGGTCCATAACTCCCATGGGAAGGAAGTCTCTATATTGTCCCCACTCGAGCTCCACTACCATAAGGGGGTACTGCTCTTTATCGCCATGTATACAGCAGATGGTAACCCATTGTCTGGGGTTCTCATCCACAGTACTTATCAGATTTTGGCGAATGACGGATTGACTGCAACCCGAGTCTATAAGGGCCGAGAGGGACCGTCCATTTATTCTTATTATCTGTTTAAATCTGGCATGCCCCCCTCCAGTGCATAAGACTCTGCGTTGGGTTAGACCTATCTCCATAGGCTCCACTCCCTCTACTTTCCTGGGGCATGTGCAGGCTATATGACCCCATTCCCCACAGCTGAAACACTGGGGCCCTTGCATTGGGTGACCCTCCCCTTGTTTCCGATGACTCGATTCCTCCAAAGGATATCTTGGGACGGGTTTTGATGGTGGCAGGGGAGGGGGTTTTATGTTGAGACGAGGAGGTGGTGGTCTCACGTCTGCGGACCTGTGAAAAGCACAGGCCAAGTCTATGGCAAGCTCTGTGTCCACCTATGGATGTTGCCGTATCCAACTTTTAGTATTAGGGGGTAGGGAGTCCAAATATTGCTCGAGAATGACTGTCTTTATGACATCTTCTCCATTGGTCCCTATCGGGCCTAACCACTTGAGTGCTAAATCTTTCACCCTAAAGTAAAAGGTTCGAGGATCCTCATTTTGTCCCCATTTTACCTTTCAGATTTTTACTCTATAGTACTCCGTATCGTGGCCAACCCGTTCCAAAATGCTCCTCTTTATGTCTTGGTAGGACGTGGTACCACCCGGATTAGCTGCTTGATAAGCTGCCTGCATAAGTCCTGTGAGTAGCGGGGCGATGTATTGCCCCCATCGTTCTTCCGGCCATTGGGCGGAGGAAGCCACCCTTTCGAAGTTGGTAAAGAAAGAGTCCGGGTCCTCCCCCTCCTGGAATTTTTGAAGAACTGAACTGGGGACATTAGGATGCACTTTGCTGGTGGCTTTTGTTTCTGTTAACTTCTTCATTGCCGTCTCATGCACCAGTTAGTTGTTCGCTAAGATAGTCGCTTGGCTCTTTAGGGCCGACTGTAAGGCTTCCCTAGCCTCCTTAGCCTCTCGTTGGTGAGCCTCCCATACCAACTGTAAGTGGCGCTGGCCTTCGGCCAGTTGCTTAATCATGTCCTCTAGAGTAGGGCTCTCACTCATTGTCTATACCGTTCTTAGCCTGAGGGGAAAAAATCCCACTTCTGACACCACTGTGGCAGGCCGAACGGTATAAACCAGACTGAAACCGGATAGTATGGTAAATCAAAAAAATGAGGGTTTTATTTGTGGTTGTTCTCTTCTTTTCTTTAGTCCAATCAAAAGAAATTATAGTCCGCACTGGGGTTCTTTGGGGCTATGGTTTCTTCACTCCTTGTAACATTGTATTCCTTCTTCTTCCCTAGGTCGGTGAATGCGGAGTACTGCGGCTGGTTCCAGTGGATTACCGGCAAAGGAAAACAGAACAATGCCAAGGTAAGTGATGGGTTGCTTGCTGGGGTACTTTTCTTGTGACGAGGGGGAGAAGGGTTGTGAGGAAATAAGGTAGGGTGTAGGGGTAACCGTGCACAGGACAAGGAATAGAGGTGACGGGGTTTTATCATGCACACCGGTTCCCAAGTTACCTAGGAGAGTTTGTCCCTTTTCCCTTTCCCCTGTTATCCCTGTGCCCCTTCCTTTATTGCCTTTCCCAACTCCCCGTTTCCCTTCCCCAGTGTCTTTTTGAATTTAAACTCTCCCGTTCCCAGAATGGACCACACCTTGGTAAGCCACAACCCTCCGGGGTCGTGGCTGGCTCCTGGGTTTTCCGGCTCCGGTCCTTTCTCGTTCGTGTCTCCTCCTTCGGCTGTTTCCTCAATGTACTCAATGTTCTGCTCCTCCGTCTATGCCCTCTGCACGTCCTCCTTCTCTCTTTCCTCTCGTTCCCCTGGCTGTCCGCGGGCTCTCCTTTTACCCTCCTCAGCGTTCCGGATGTGTTCGAGCGTTTCCCTGGAAACAGGGAAACGCGTCAGCAATTCCGAGGGCGTTCCCATGGCAACATGGGAACGCGGAAGTGCTGTCTCGGTCTCGTCCGTCCCGGAGACTGCTGCCTGTGCCAGAGGTGAGTTTGGGTCGGCTCGACCACAGGGGGTCATTACAACATTGGCGATAAAAGGCGCTTACCACCGTGCAAAAGACCGCCAACACACCGCCGCGGCCGCGGAATTCCGCCACAGCTATTACGACCCACATCTCGAAATCCGACAAAATCCAGACACCCCCAGACGTCCGCCACACCAAAGGTCAGTGATAAACTGGCAAAAACAAAACCTCCACCGTCACGCCAACAGAAATACGCCCACATTATCACGACACACGAATCCACGAATCCACGCGGCGGTCTTTCAACCGCGGTATTCCATTGGCGGGACACACCGCAGCGCTCAAAATACACACACTCTTACAAAAACATCCCCACATTGGACAATTCGAAATACACACACCTGATACACATACACACACCACTCCCACACACCCAATACAATATAAAACACACACCCACATCACCCACAAACCCTTACGACAAAAACACAGAAAGAAGGCCAGAGAGAGACACTACAAACTACTACCAAGCATCCACAGGCACACCAGACCATCACCCACACTACTTCCACGCACAAAACACCACACACCACTACATATCACCACACTTATCACCACATACACCACCCCACACAACACCTACACCACCCCATGGCACGGCAAAGACACCCCAGGTTCTCGAAGGAGGAGCTCAGGGTCATGGTGGAGGAAATCGTCCGGGTAGAGCCACAGCTATTTGGAGCACAGGTGCAGCACACCTCCATTGCAAGGAAGATGGAGCTATAGCGAAGAATAGTCGACAGGGTCAACGCAGTGGGACAGCACCCAAGAAATCGGGACGACATCAGGAAGAGGTGGAACGACCTACGGGGGAAGGTGCATTCCGTGGTCTCCAGACACCACATCGCGGTACAGTGGACTGGCGGCGGACCTCCACCTCCTCACCCACAACTAAAAACATGGGAGGAGCAGGTCTTGGAGATTCTGCATCCTGAGGGCCTCGCAGGAGTAGGTGGTGGAATGGACTCTGGTAAGTCAAACCTTTAACTACTTCATCCCCCACCCTACCTGCATGCTATCACATACCCCCACCCTCGCCCCCTCCCCTATCACTCCAACTCCTCACAAATGTACTAATAACACAAACCACACATCCCAACACCAAGCCCTGCATGACACAACAAAGCATGGACACCCATCACTAAAGCATGCCCACTGCGCATACCCATAACACCTCCCTCAACCATCATCACACAAGCCCCCACACAGGAATGCTAGCACTGGGGTACACGGTCACCCACCCATTGCACACCATGACACACACAGATGCAATAATCATGCTTTTACACCCCTGCAGGACCCCTACCCAACGTCACCAGACAGGAGGGTCCAGACATCTCCACCCACCCACTGAAGAGGCCCACAGTGATGACAGCAGCTCTGTCCAACTGGATCCAGATGACCAGCCTGGACCATCATGGGCCTCGGGCAGTCGGTTCCCCACACCCAGTCACAGGCCACCACAGAGCTTCCACCCTCTGGTAACACCAGCACAGCACCCACCCAGCAGGCCCATACCTCCGTCCTCAGGACACGTCAATCAACCCACCACCCCAACAACAACAGGGACGTGGGGGGAGTGGTAGTGGGCACACGGTCCTGGGGACAGAGGCCCAGGAACACAGGGGAACTGGGAGGGCTGCTGTGCGACAGGGGGCGAACAGGCCTAGGGAACCCACTCTCCACGAAGACCTCTCCTCTATCATGGGAGCATACCACCACTCCAAGGAGACGATGGCAATGGTCCTCGCCAAGTTTCAGGAGACCCAGCGCATGCAGGAGGAACAGTATTTGGGGTTCAGGGAGGAACTCAGAATCATCAGCTCCGCCCTGGGCACCATCGTAGGGGTGCTGAAGGAAATACTCAACACCAGGAGGGACACTGTGGCACTCCAAGGGGCCCCTGACACTAGCCTGGTCGATGAACTGCCCACCACCTCCGCCGGCGCTAGTGGACAGGAGGCACCACCACAGGACCACCACACCAGCACCCCACCCCCTGCAGAAGGAGAACCACCCCGCAAGCGGTCCCTGAGATCCAGGAACAAGACAGAGACGATGCCAAGACCCCCGCCAAGAAAAGAGACCACCCTGATTGTCATCCCACTGTCCCACTTTGTAACCCTGTCCATATTGAAACTGCCCCAGCTCCACTTCCTATGCCCATATGGGCAATGCACCTGTGAGACCAATAGACTGGACTCTGCCATGGACATTCCTCCACCATCACCCCTCACCATGTTACAACCCCCCTCCAATATTTAGCACTTCAATAAACACCCTTGAAGCACAAAACAATCTGGAGTCAGTTTGTGATTTCGAAAATGTGTATTAGCAATGACAGTGACAAAATGCGTTTTCAAATGTAATGTCAACATACCTATGTCACACATCTCAAGTCCATGAGGAATCTAAGCAGATGACACACGTTGTAAACCACACCTGTGAAACCGTAAGGAAAATGTACAACTCAGTTACCATATACTGGTTGAAATCGACAGACAGGATAGAGGTAGAAGTGTGAAAGTACTTGCAGTAGACAGGAATGTGTTCTCACCTGTGTGTCACTGGAAATATTGCTGGATAACTGAGTCCCTGTTGTCAATGTCTTCTTCCTCTGCTTCCTCCTCATCACTGTCCACAGGCTCCATAGCTGCCACAACACCGTCATCTGGACCATCCTCCTGCAGAAAAGGCACCTGTCGTCGCAAAGCCAAGTTGTGAAGCATAAAGCAGGCCACGATGATCTGGCACACCTTCTTTGGTGAGTAGAATAGGGATCCACCTGTCATATGCAGGCACCTGAACCTGGCCTTCAGGAGGCCGAAGGTGCGTTCGATCACCCTCCTAGTCCGCCCATGGGCCTCATTGTAGCGTTCCTCTGCCCTGGTCCTGCGATTCCTCACTGGGGTCAGTAGCCATGACAGGTTGGGGTAACCAGAGTCCCCTAATAGCCACACCCGGTGCCTCTGGAGTTGACCCATCACATAAGGGATGCTGCTATTCCACAGGATGTAGGTGTCAGGCACAGAGCCAGGGAACATAGCATTTACCTGGGAGATGTACTGGTCTGCCAAACATACCATCTGTACATTCATCGAATGATAACTCTTCCGGTTCCTGTACACCTGTTCACTCCTGTGGGGGGGACCAGAGCTACATGGGTCCCATCAGTGGCACCTATGATGATGGGGATAAGTCCAAGGGCATAGAAGTCACCTTTAACTGTAGGCAAATCCTCCACCTGAGGGAAAACGATGTAGCTCCGCATGTGTTTTCAGCAGGGCAGACAACACTCTGGACAACACGTTGGAAAACATAGGCTGGGACATCCCTGATGCCATGGCCACTGTTGTTTGAAATGACCCACTTGCTAGGAAATGGAGCACTGATAGCACCTGCACTTGAGGGGGGATCCCTGTGGGATGGCGGATTGCTGACGTCAGGTCAGGCTCCAACTGGGCACACAGTTCCTGGATTGTGGCACGGTCAAACCTGTAGGTGATGATCAAATGTCTTTCCTCCATTGTCGACAGGTCCACCAGCGGTCGGTACACCGGAGGATTCCGCCATCTCCTCACATGTCCCAGCAGACGGTGCCTAGGAATGACAATAGCGACCACAGAGTCAAACAACTCAGCGGTATGTACCCACAGTCTACACAGAACACCATTCATACACAAAATGTGGCCTGTATTTGTGTTGTGCGACAAGGCCTAGGTCTGTGTGACGCAGTTGGTAATTAGGGCATGTGGGCCCCTGAAATAACGGCTGCCTGACCTCTAAAGTGGGACAATGGGATGTGAGGTAACTGTGCTGGCGTTGTACACCGTCGCGGTAGGCGGTCGAAGACCGCTGCGCAATGCTGCATTGGTTAACATTGGACCCTATGGGTCCCAGGAGCCAATGACGATGTACGCCGGCGGTGATAGTACGCACCGCCGCAGACGTGACCGCCACGGACGTGACTGCCATTTTCTATCTGTTCAATCACTCAATACCTGATCTTCGACAGGAGAAGACCTACACTGCAAGTGCTCCTGTGACCTCGGTCTGGAAGAGACAATGGCTCGTGCATATGGGGAAAGGGCCCCTGCCTTCACTGCAGAGGAGTTGGAGAAGCTCGTGGACGGGGTCCTCCCCCAGTACACGCTACTCTACGGTCCTCCAGACCAACAGGTAAGTACACAGGGAGCATGTTGTATGGGCCATGCCTGTGTGGAGAGGGCTGGTTGTAAGAATGAAGGGGGCACAGTTCTGCGTGCATGAAGGACTGTGAATGCATATGCCACATGGCAAGGGTAGGGATGTGGGCCACTCACTTAGACGGTGCAGTTGTTAATGACTTCTCTTCTTCCCCTGTACATGTCATGTAGGTCAGGGCCCACCAGAAGAAGGATATTTGGCGTGCCATCGCCAAAGACGTCCGGACCCTGGGGGTCCACCACAGACGGAGCACCCACTGCTGGAAAAGATGGGAGGACATTCGCCGCTGGAGCAAGAAGACGGCGGAGGCTCAGCTGGGGTGGCCTCCCAACGTGGGAGGGGTGCCCGTTGAACCATGACCCCCCTGATGTTCCGGATCCTGGCGGTGGCCTGCCCTGAGTTGGATGGGCGCTTGAGGGCATCGCAGCAGACACAAGGGGGTGAGTACACTATCATTCAGCGGACTTTGCGCGCAGTGAAGGTGTCTGGGTGGGGGAGGAGGGCTGTGGGTTTCCCTAGGCTAGGGCGAGTTCAGTAGGCTAGGCCCCTCCGTAATGCAGGCCATGTGGCACCCCACCCCACCTCTGTAGAGTGCCAAGTACAGGTATTCATGCCCCTGTGTCATCTATGTGTGCAGATGTCGACCATAGCCATGTAGGCCATATCCCAGGAATTGCATCTGTAGAGCCCAACAGCGCGAAGTAGTGCAGGGGGCTGCTGTGTCTGTATTGTCCGCCAATGGTAGCGGTAAGCCATGCACTCAACCTGTCTTTCTTCTGTCGTTCCCCCCCCTTTTTGTGGTCTCCCTGTTCTTGTGTGCATCAGAATCATCAGGCGGAGGTACAGTGGCACCGGAGCACGTGGGAGCTGCATCCCACATGGCCATGGAGGCCCACACCACGGACTCAGAATACACCAGTGGGACGGAGGGCGAGGGGAGCACCACGGCGGTCACAGGATCTGCAACCAGCGACACGGACTCGTCCTCCGATGGGAGCTCCCTTGTGGTGAAGGCAAAATCTGTGCCCCCCACTTCTACAGGTACAGCCGCCACCGCCCCTACCAGAACCGCCCTCCCAGCAGCCCCTCAGCCTTCACCCCGTGCCCGCTCTCCCAGGAGGGTGGGCATCACCTTCGCCCCAGGCACCTCAGCCCCTGCCCCAGCCACCTCTGCTGCCCTCAGTGAGGAGGCCATTGACCTCCTCAGGTCCCTCACTGTTGGGCAGTCTACCATTTTGAATGCCATCCAGGGTGTAGAAAGGGAATTGCAACACACAATGCATTCCTGGAGGGCATTCATTCTGGTCAGGCTGCCCTTCATCGAACCCTGCAAACTCTGGCCTCAGCACTGATGGCAGCCATTGTCCCTGTGTCTGGCCTCCCCCCTCCAACTTCCTCCACCCCGACCCAATCACCTGTACCTCAGCCTATCCCAAGCACACCTACAGACCAGCATGCACACACGTCAACAGACAAGGGAAGCTCCGGCAAACATAAGCACCACACATCCCACAGGTACTCACGCAAGCATCACACACATACAGACACACCAACATCCACTGCCTCCACTGTGTCCCCCTCCTCCTCGTCTCCCTCCTCCCTCCCAGTCTCGTCTACACTCACACCTGCATGCACTACCACTACAGCCACTACGTCCCGCACCAGCACACCCACCACCACACCCCGCTCACGTGCAGTCACCACCCCCACTCCCATTTACACGTCCCCTCTGTCCTCTCCCAGTGTGTCTGTGACGCCCCCTCCGAAGATACACAAACGCAGGCACACACCCACCCAACAGCCATCCACCTCACAACAGCCTCCAGCCCATGCACCTGCACCCAAATCCACAAAACGTACACCTCCTACAACCACCACCTCTTCCTCCACTCCCAAACCCCCTCCATCTACCCGTCCCAGTGTCTCCCAAAAACTTTTCTTGGCCCCCCTTAACCTATTTCCCACCACCTCCCGTCCAACTCATAGGTCCTGTACTAGCACCTCAGCCAAAAAATCTCAGGGACCAGTGGTGCCTGTTGTTACAGGTATGTGGAGTGCACCGGCCACCTGGACAGCCAGTGTGGCACGGAGCCACAGCACAGCTAGTCCCCCCCTGTGAAGCACCAGAAGTTGGCTAGTGCCCGGCGTGAGAGGGGGAAGACTCCAGCCAGCAAAGCCGCTCACAAGGGTCCCGGGGGGCGTGTCGACTCAGCTGTGACTCCTCCCAAGGTGGGGAAGGGGCAGAAGAAATCTCCAAAGTCTGGGAGGAGCAGCACGGCGGAGAGGACCGCCATCATCCCCGCTGCCCAGGAGGCCACCGCCAGCCCCATCGTCACTGGCCAGGAGGCCACCTCCAGAGTCACTGCCCAGGAGGCCAGCCCCATCGTCACTGGCCAGGAGGCCACCGCCAGAGTCACTGCCCAGGAGGCCAGCCCCCTCATCACTGACCAGGAGGCCACCGCCAGTCCCATCGTCACTGTCCAGGAGGCAACCGCCAGCCCCAGAGTCACTGCCCAGGAGGCCACCGCCAGCCCCAGAGTCAATGGCCAGGAGGCCACCGCCAGCCCCAGAGTCACTGCCCAGGAGGCCAGTGCCAGCCCCAGGGTCAGTGCCCAGGAGGCCACCGCCAGCCCCAGAGTCACTGGCCAGGAGGCCACCGCCAGCCACAGCCCAGCTGGCCAGGAGGGCCCCGCAAGCCACAGCCCAGCTGACCCATGAAGGACTGCCAGCCACAGCCCTGCTGGGCAACGAAGGACCGCCTTGGCAAGCACCGCTGAACAGGCCAGGGACCGCTGAACAGGGCAAAGACCGCCATGGAATGCACCTCTAGCCCATTCGCGGCAGGGGCAGTGACGCAACTGGGACCGTCACAGGGTGTGTGCTGCACTCTGGGCACCAGTCCACCTCCAGAACCAGTGGAGACTGTTATCCACTTGAGAGACTGTGGCTTTGCACTCCCCAGGATGGTACAGTGGGCAACCCACCCACTGTAGAGACTTGAGAGACTGTGGCTTTGCACTCCCCAGGATTGAACAGTGGGCAAACCACCCACTGTAGAGACTTGAGAGACTGTGACTTTGTACTCCCCAGGATGCAGCAGTGGGCAACCCAAGCACTGTAGAGACTTGAGAGACTGTGGCTTTGCACTCCCCAGGATTGATCAGTGGGCAAACCACCCACTGTAGAGACTTGAGAGACTGTGGCTTTGCACTCCCCAGGATTGAACAGTGGGCAAACCACCCACTGTAGAGACTTGAGAGACTGTGGCTTTGCACTCCCCAGGATTGAACAGTGGGCAACCCACCCACTGTAGAGACTTGAGAGACTGTGGCTTTGCACTCCCCAGGATTCATCAATGGATATGGAGCCCCCTCGTTGATATGGTGTGGTGCACTCATCTGGCTGGGGTGCCTCCCCTTCCCTTCCCCCTGAGGTGCCTGTTGTATTTCTATCTGATGCCCCTGCAGTGTTCTCTCCGTTTTGATCAGGTATCTTGTGCGGGCCTCGCCCATGCATTATGGGCCCAGTGGTCCACAGACAATGAATGGTGCATTACCTGCACTACTTATCGTGGTGTATATTTTGTTTAATGTGTATATATATATGTATATATTTGCTTCCTGTATTTTGATATATTACAATGGTTCAACTCATTTCCTTTTGTGTTTGCATTCTTCCGGAGGGTTTGGGGGGTGTTACTGTAATGTATAGATATGCATTGGTGTGTGTGTTGTAGTGGGTGAGGGTCGGGGTGGGGGTTGGGATGTTGGTTGTGTGTGTCCCTGTGCTTTTGCCTCCCCCCTCCCCTATGTCGTAGGTGCAGTACTCACCGTGCTCTTCGCCGCCAGCGTTGATGATCCTTGTATAGGAGCAGGAAGACTATCGCTGGCAGAATATGGAGTTCCGGCTCCATGGTGACCCTCTTCCTCGTGGAGTGTGTAGAGGTGAGTGTTTTCCCTTTGAAATGGCTGTTTCCGCCGTGTTTTTATCCGCGGTAAATCCGCCCCGGAAAAGGTGCCGGATTGGTAGGTTGTGATACTGTGGGCGGTACATTGTCCTCCGCCTGTCTGTTGGCGGTGACCGCCGCGCTGTTTGTCTGTACCGCCGTGGCGGTCGGAGTGTTAAAGTGGCTGTCTTTGTTGGCGGTTCCCGCCACGGTCATAATTCCAATTTTTTTACCGCCGGCTTGTTGGCGGTTTTACAGCCGCTTTAACACCGTCCGCCAGGGTTGTAATAACCACCAAAGTCTTCTTTCAGATTTCGTTCCCAGGAGAAGCAAACCTTTTTGTAATAAACCCCACTGTTTAAGCGTGGAAAGATGTCTTAATTTGTCCTTGAAAACAGTACATTGCAGGAACATGGACTGAGTTTGTATACATTTGTTTCAAACCTGTTTGGATTCACATGGAAATGAGATGTTCTCATGTTGATCCTAGGAGAGAATGTAAAAGTTGCAGTTGGATTCATGTGATAAATTGTCAATGGACAACGCCCTTCTAACGTAATGTGGACTGTGGACTGATCTCCCTGAAAATCAAATTACTCTGAAAACTGTGATAAGATTATGTATTTTGGACTCTGGTCAGATTTTTGAGAGATCCTTGGCCGATGTGAAAAACTTTGGGAGATGCAGAAAGAGATTACTCACAGCAGCAGATGAGAAGGGAGATGCAGATGGGTGACAGCTCTCTGGAGAGAATTGATGCCTTTCTGAATTTGAACTTTTGCTAAGGAAGAATAATTGTAAGCTCTATGCTTGGAGAGGAATGTCTCTCTGTCTTTGCCCTGTGAAATGTCCCAATGAGAGTTAGAATTTCCCCGAGCCCTTCAGGAGATTCTTTATTGGGTCCCTGATGCCTTGCCTTTTTACCTGTCTTTTGCCTAACTTACTTAGGCCCTCATTATGACATTGGCGGTAAAAGCCAATTACCGACGTGCAGAAGACCGCCACCACACCGCCGTGGAATTCAGCCACAGCTATTATGACCCACAGTTCGGAATACGCCAAAATTCAGAGACCCACACAAGTTCGCCACACCAAAGGTCAGTGATAAACTGGCGATAACAAAACCTTCACCGTCACACCAACAGAAATACGCCCACACTATCACGACCCATGAATCCACGCGGCGGTCTTTCAACCGCGGTATTCCATTGGCGGTACACACCACCGCGCTCAAAATACACACACATTTACAAAACACAGCCACATTGGACAATTCGAAATACACACACCTGATACACATACGCACACCATTCCCACACACTCAATACAATATAAAACACACACCCACATCACCCACAAACGCTTACGACCACAAATCACGAACGAAAGCCAGAGAGAGACACCACCATCAACAACACTAGCATCCACAGGCACACAACACCATCACCCACATAACTTCCATACACCTCACACAACACCCCACTACATATCAGCACACTTATCACCCCACACACCACCCCACACATCACCTACACCACCCCATGGCACGGCAAAGACACCCCAGGTTCTCGGAGGAGGAGCTCAGGGTCATGGTGGAGGAAATCGTCCGGGTAGAGCCACAGCTATTCGGATCACAGGTGCAGCACACCTCCATTGCAAGGAAGATGGAGCTATGGCGAAGAATAGTGGACATGGTCAACACAGTGGGGCAACACCCAAGAAATCGGGAGGACATCAGGAAGAGGTGGAACGACCTACGGGGGAAGGTGCGTTCCCTGGTCTCAAGACACCACCTGGCGGTTCAGCGGACTGGCGGCGGACCTCCCACCTCCTCCCCCACAACTAACAAAATGGGAGGAGCAGGTCTTGGTGATTCTGCATCCTGAGGGCCTCGCAGGAGTAGGTGGAGGAATGGACTCTGGTAAGTCAAAGCTTTACTATTACATCCCCCACCCTACCTGCATGCCTGCACATATGCCCACCCTCACACTCACCCCATCACTCCTACTCCTCACAAATGTCCCACCTTCACAAACCACCCATCCCAACACCAAGCCCTGCATGCAACACCAAAGCATGGACACCCATCACTAAAGCATGCCCACTGCACATACCCATACACCCCCCTAAACCATCATCACACAAGGTCCCACACAGGAATGCTAGCACTGGGGTACACAGTCACCCACCCATTGCACACCTTGACACACACAGATGCAATAATCATGCCTTTATACCCCTGCAGGACCCCTACCCAACGTCACCGGACAGGAGGGTCCACACATGTCCACACCACCAACAGAAGAGGCCCACAGTGATGACAGCACCTCTGTCCAACTGGATCTAGATGACCAGCCTGGCCCATCGGGGACCTCAGGACAGTCGGTTACCCACACTCAGTCACAGGCCACTACAGAGCTTCCCCCCTCTGGAAACACCAGCACAGCACCCACCCAGCGGGCCCATACCTCCGTCCCCAGGACACGTCAAGCAGCAGTGTGTCTACCACTACAGGGAACCCAGGCTAACCCACCACCCCAACAACAACAGGGACCTGGGGGCAGTGGTAGTGGACACACGGTCCAGGGGACGGAGGCCCAGGAACACAGGAGAACTGGGAGGGCTGCTGTGTGACAGGGGGCAGACAGGCCCAGGGAACCCACTCTCCACAAGGCCCTCTCCTCCATCATGGGAGCCTACCACCACTCCCAGGAGACGATGGCAACGGTACTGGCCAAGTTTCAGGAGACCCAGCGCCTGCAGGAGGGACAGTATATGGGCTTCAGGGAGGAACTCAGAACCATCAATTCCAACCTGGGCACCATCAAGGGGTGCTGAAGGAAGTACTCAACACCAGGAGGGACACTGTGGCACTACAAGGGGCCCCTGACACTAGCCTGGACGATGAACTGCCCACCACCTCCGCCGGCGCTAGTGGACAGGAGGCACCGCCACAGGACCACCTCACCAGCACCCCACCCCCTGCAGAGGGAGAACCACCTTGCAAACGATCCCTGAGATCCAGGACAAAGACAGAGAACGATGCCAAGACCCCCGCCAAGAAATGAGACCACCCTGATTGTCATCCTACTGTCCCACTTTGTCACCCTGTCCATCCTCAAACTGCCCTTGCTCCACTTCCTATGCCCATTTGGGCAATGCACCTGTGAGACTAATAGACTGGACTCTGCCATGGACATTCCTCCGCCATCACCCCTCACCATTTTACAACCCCCTCCAATGTTGAGCACTTAAATAAACACCCTTAAAGCACAAAAAAATCTGGAGTCTGTCTGTGATTTCGGAATACTGTATTAGCAATAACTGTGGCAAAAAGCTTTTTAATTGGTAATGTCAACATACCTATGTCACACAGCACTCACCAGTCCATGAGGAAACAAAGCAGATGTCATACAGTGGGACCCACATCTGTGAAATCGTAAGGGAAAGTGACAACTCAGTGACCATACACTGGGTGAAATCGACAGACAGTAGAGAGGTAGTAGTGTTTAAGTACATGTAGTAGGCTGGTTTGTATTCTTACCTGTGTGTCACTGGAAATATTGCTGGATCACTGAGTCCCTGTTGTCCATGTCTTCTTCCTCTGCTTCCTCGTCTTCACTGTCCACAGGCTCCACAGCTGCAACAACACCGCCATCTGGACCAGCCTCCTGCAGAAAGGGTACCTGTCGTCGCAAAGCCAAGTTGTGAAGCATACAGCAGGCCACGATGATCTGGCACACCTTCTTTGGTGAGTAGAATAGGGATCCACCTGTCATATGGAGGCACCTGAACCTGGCCTTCAGGAGGCCGAAGGTCCGCTCAATCACCCTCCTAGTTCGCCCATGGGCTTCATTGTAGCGTTCCTCTGCCCTTGTCCTGGGATTCCTCACTGGGGTCAGTAGCCATGACAGGTTGGGGTAACCAGAGTCACCTGCAAATGGCGAGGGACAACTGTTAGACACACACTAACCTGGAGGGATATCCCCAGACCCAGAAAACCATTCCCACTGACTAGCTTCCAGGTGCTCACCTAATAGCCACACATGGTGCCTCTGGAGTTGACCCATCACATAAGGGATGCTGCTATTCCGCAGGATGTAAGCGTCATGCACTGAGCCAGGGAACATGGCATTCACATGGGATATGTACTGGTCTGCCAAACATACCATCTGTACATTCATGGAATGATAACCCTTCCGGTTTATGTACACCTGTTCACTCCTGTGGGGGGGGACCAAAGCCACATAGGTCCCATCAATGGCACCTATGATGCAGGCAAATCCTCCACCTGAGGGAAAACTATGTAGCTCAGCATGTGTTTCAGCAGGGCAGACAACACTCTGGACAACACGTTGGAAAACATAGGCTGGGACATCCCTGATGCTATGGCCACTGTTGTTTGAAATGACCCACTTGCAAGGAAATGGAGCACTGACAGCACCTGCACTAGAGGGGGGATTCCTGTGGAATGGCGGATAGCTGACATCAGGTCTGGCTCCAACTGGGTACACAGTTCCTGGATTGTGGCACGGTCAAGCCTGTATGTGATAATCACATGTCGCTCCTCCATTGTCGACAGGTCCACCAACGGTCGGTACACTGGAGGATGCCGCCATCTCCTCACATGGCCCAGCGGACGGTGCCTATGAAGGACAACAGCGAGCACAGAGTCAAACAACTCAGAGGTACGTACCCACAGCTTACACAGAACACCATTCATACTCAAAAAGTGGCCTCTATGCGTGTTGAGTCTAGGCCTAGGTATGTGTGACGCAGTTGAAAATGAAGCCATGTGGGCCCCTGAAATGGCGGCTGCCTTACCTCTAAAGTGGGACAATGGGATGTGAGGTAACTGCGCTGGCGTTGTACACTGTCGCTGTAGGCAGTCGAAGACCGCGGCGCAATGCTGTATTGGTTAACATTGGACCCTATGGGTCCCAGGAGCCAATGACGATGTACGCCGGAGGTGACGGTACGCACTGCGGCGGACGTGACCGTTATTTTCTATCTGTTCAATCACTCGATACCTGATCTTCGACAAGAGAGGACCTACACTGCAAGTGCTGCTGTGACCTCGGTCTGGAAGAGACAATGGCTCAAGTGTCTGGGGAAAGGGCCCCTGCCATCACATCGGAGGAGTTGGAGAAACTCATGGACGGGGTCCTCCCCCAGTACACACTACTCTACGGTCCTCCAGACAAACAGGTAAGTACACTGGGAGCATGATGTATGGGCTATGCCTGTGTGGAGAGGGGTGGATGTAAGAAGGAAGGGGGGAGAGTGCGGGGTGCATGAAACAACGGTGAGTGCATGTGCCACATGGAAAGGGTAGGGATGGGGGCCAATCACTTAGACGGTGCAGTTGGTAATAAGTTTCTCTTCCCCCTGTACAAATCATGTAGGTCAGTGCCCACCAGAAAAAACATATTTGGCGTGCCATCACCAAGGACAGAGCACCCACTGCCAGAAAAAATGGGAGGACATTCGCCGCTGGAGCAAGAAGATGCCGGAGGCTCAGTTGGGGATGGCCTCCCAACGTGGGAGGGGTGCCCGTCGCACCATGACCCCCCTGATGTTCAGGATCCTGGCGGTGGCGTACCCGGTGTTGGATGGGTGCTTGAGGGCATCACAGCAGACACAAGGGGGTGAGTGCACTCGCATTCTGCTGATTTTGCGCGCAGTGGAGGTGTCTGGGTGGGGGAGGTGGGCTGTGGGTTTCCCTAGGCCAGGGCGAGTTCCGTAGGCAAGGTCCCTCTGTAAGGCAGGCCATGTGGCACCCCATCTCTGTAGAGTGACAACTATACCTAGTCATGCCCCTGTGTCATCTATTTGTGCAGATGTCGTCCATAGCCTTGTAGGCCATTTCCCAGGAATTGAACAGTGGAGTCCAAGAGTGCAGCGTAGTGCAGGGGGCTTCTGTGTCTGTCGTGTCAGCCAACGGTAGCGGTAATGCATGCACTCAACATGTCTTTCTTCTGTTGTCGTCCCCCCCTTTTTGTGGTCTCCCTGTTCTTGTGTACATTAGCATCATCTGGCGGAGGAGCAGTGGCACCAGAGCACCAGGGGGCTGCATCCCACATGGCCATGGAGGGCCACACTACGGAATCGGACTTGACTAGTGGGACGGAGGGCGAGGGGAGCTCCACAGCGGGGACAGGAGCTGAGACCAGTGATATGGACTCGTCCTCCGATGGGAGCTCCCTTGTAGTGGCGGCAACATCTGTGCCACCCCCATCTACAGGTACAACCGCCACCCCCACTTCCAGTACCACCCTCCCAGCAGCCCCTCAGCCTTCGCCCCGTGCCCGCTCACCCGTGAGGGTGGGCATCACCTTCGCCCCAGGCACCTCAGGCCCTGCTCCAGTCACCCCTGCTGCCCTCAGTGAGGAGGCCATTGACCTCCTCAGGTCCCTCACTGTTGGGCAGTCTACCATTTTGAATGCCATCCAGGGTGTAGAAAGGCAGTTGCAACAAACAAATGCATTCCTGGAGGGCATTTATTCTGGTCAGGCGGCCCTTCAGCAAGCTTTTCAGACTCTGGCCTCAGCACCAATGGCAGCCATTGTCCCTGTGTCTAGCCTCCCCCCTCCAACTTCCTCCACCCCGACCCAATCCCCTGTACCTCAGCCTATCCCAAGCACACCTACAGACCAGCATGCACACATGTCAACACACAAGGGAAGCTCAGGCAAACATAAGCACCACACATCCCACAGGCACTCACGCAAGCATCACACACATGCAGACACACCAACATCCACTGCCTCCACTGTGTCCCCTCCTCGTCTCCCTCCTCCCTCTGTCTCGTCTACACTCACACTTGCATGCACTACCTCTACAGCCACTACGTCCCTCTCCAGCACACCCACCACCACACCCCGCTCACGTGCAGTTACCACCACACGTCCCCTGTGTCCTCTCCCAGTGTGTCTGTGACGCCCCCTCCGAAGATACACAAATACAGGCACACACCCACCCAACAGCCATCCACCTCACGACAGCCTCCAGCGCATGCACCTTCACCCAAAGTCAGCAAACGAACACCTCCTACAACCACAACCTCTTCCTCCACTCCCAAACCCCCTCCAGCTACCCGTCCCAGTGTATCAAAAAACCTTTCCTGTCCAAGCTTGACCTCTTTCCCACACCTCCCCCACCCCGTCCGTCTCATAGGTCCAGAACTAGCATCTCAGCCACAACATCTCCGGGACCAGTGGTGCCTGTAGTCACCAGAATCTGGAGTGCACCGGCCACCAGGGCAGCTGGTGTGGCACAGAGCCACAGGACAGACAGTCTCCCACCTGTGAAGAATCAGAAGTTGGCCAGTGCCCTGCGGGAGAGGGGGAAGACTCCAGCCACCAAAGCCGCTCCCAGGGGTCCCGTTGGGAGTGTGGAGTCAGCTGTGACACCTTCCAAGGTGGGAAAGGGCCACAAGAAACCCGGCAAGTCTGGGAAGAGCAGCATGGCGGAGAAGACCGCCATCATCCCCGCTGCCCAGGAGGCCACCGCCAGCACAAGCCCAGCTGCCCAGGAGGCCAGCACCAGCCCAGCTGCCCAGGAGGCCACAGCCAGCACCAGCCCAGCTGCCCAGGAGGCCACCGCCAGCACCAGCCCCGCTGCCCAGGAGGCCACCGCTAGCACCAGCCCTGCTGGGCCATGAAGGACCACCAGCAAAAGCCCCGCTGGGCCATGAAGGACCGCCAGCACAAGCCCCGCTGGGCCATGATGGACCGCCAGCACAAGCCCCGCTGGGCCATGAAGGACCGCCAGCAGCTGAGTCCCTGCAATGGAGACCGCCGTCTCAAGCACCGCTGACCAGGGCACCGCCATCTCAAGCACCGCTGAACAGGGCACTGCTGTCTCAAGCACCGCTGAACAGGGCACCGCCGTCTCAAGCACCGCTGAACAGGGCACCACCGTTTCAAGCACCGCTGGCCCATGAGCGCCAAGGGCACTGATGCTACTGAGTCCATCACGGGCAGAATGAAGCATTCTGGGCACCATACCCCCTCCAGAACCAGTGGAGAGATCCATCCACTACCTCTGCCCTTAGCAGGATGAAGCACTCTGGGCACAATGCCCCCTCCAGAACCAGTGGAGAGATCCATCCACTACCTCTGTCCTTAGCAGGATGAAGCACTCTGGGCACCATGCCCCCTCCAGAACCACTTGAGAGACTGTGGATTTGCACTCCCCAGGATGGAACAGTGGGCAAGCCACCCACTGCAGAGACTTGAGGGACTGTGGCTTTGCACTCCCCAGGATAAAGCAGTGGGCAAACCACCCACTGTAGAGACTTGAGAGACTGTCGCTTTGCACTCCCCAGGATTGCACTGTGAGCAAGCCCCCACTGTAGATACTTGAGAGACTGTGGTGTTGCACTCCCCAGGATTGAACAGTGGGCATGTGGCCCCCTCGTGGATTTGTCATTGTTCACACAACCGGCTGAGGTGCCCCCCCTTTCCCTCCCCCTGAGGTGCCTATTTAGTTGCTCTCTGATGCCCCTGCAGTGTTCTCTCCGTCATGGTCGGGGATCTTGTGTGGGCCTCGCCCATACCGTGTGGGCCCAGTGTTCCACAGACTTAATTGGAGCACTACCTGGACTACTATGCTTGGTATATATTTTGTAAATGGTGTATATATATATTTTTGCCTTCTTGCTTTTAATATATTACAATGGTTACACTCATTTTCTATTGTCTTTGCATTCTTCCGGGTGGGTTGGGGGGGTGTAACTGTGATGTATTAATATGCATTAGTGTGTGTGTTGTAGTGGGTGAGAGTGGGGGTGTTACGTGTGTGTGTCACTCTCTTTTCTCTCCCACCTCCCCTGTGTCGTAGGTGCAGTACTCACCGTGGTCTTCGTCACCGGCGTTCCTGCTCCTGGTAGAGGAGCAGGAAGACTATTGCAGGTAGATTTTTGAGTTCCGGGGCCATGGTGTCCTCGTTCCTCGTGGGGTGTGTAGAGGTGAGCGTTTTCCCTTCAGAATTCCTGTTTCCGCCGTGTTTTTATCTGCAGTGAATCCGCCCCGGAAAAGGTGGCGGATTGGTGGGTTGTAACAGTGTGGGTGGTACATTGTCTCCCGCCTGTCTGTTGGCGGTGACCCCCGCGCTGTTTGTACCACCGTGGCGGTCTGAGTGTTAAAGTGGCTGTCTTTGTTGGCAGTTTCCGCCACGGTCGTAATTGCACATTTTTAACCGCCTGCCTGTTCTTGTTGTACTTTTTGTTTGCATGTGTTCTGCCCCACACATGCTAGCCCATGATTTCATCAAGATAGGGTTGTCCCTTGTTTTGAAATTCTCTTTGAAATTCTGTTGAATTTGAATTGATGTATGTCCAAAGTGAGGAAAGACTTATGACTCTGTTGCCTTTAATTCTTTTAGTATTTTGTATTGTGGCCAGTGAATGTTTAGGTATGTTAATTTTAGTGAGACTAAACTTTTTCCATAGCCTTGGGCAACCTTTGGTGATAATGTACATTTATAACTTTGTTCTGAGACTCATTTACATGACCCTGATTTTGAATTTGTAAAAAAAACCTTAACTTTATGGTTGATTGGAGTTTTCCTTTGATCGATATTGTATAAATTAATTGCTGCCTGAATGTGGTTTAGATTGATGGTTCTACCACACTCTATTGCTGGGTCCAAAGGTCCGTCAACCTCAATGAGCTTTTGATTCCCACAAAGGATGAAAAATGCTACCACAGATCTGGTAACAGACTGGTGGTTTCATCCCATAAAGGGTGAGAACTATTTTTGATTAGTGTTAGGGAGATAGGACTGGCCTAAGATCCCGGGAAAACACTAAAGTGTAGAAGACAGTTGGTTAATCTATTGTCTGCAGTGAGGTATATGTCATGATATGTTGTTGACAGTGGCAGTAGATTTCCATGAATGAGTGTGAGTTGTTGGTTGGTATTTATGGTTCAAATCTGCTTTATTAATTGCAAAGATAGTAAACACAATTTCACAAATCAGCCCTCACCTCCGTCGACTGGCCAGCAGGGAAATGGTCACATATACTTACACAGATAGAGGATTAGTGGGGGAGGGAAAGGTATAGTAGAGAAGGGGAGGAGTACATAGAAAATTCAGAGGGGGGGTTATTCGACATCCTTCAGCATCTTGGATTGTTGTGCAGTGTGTAGTACAAAAATTACAGCTATTTTAGAGAGCAGTTCTGCAGTTGGGGCAGTGCCAGAAGATATGTGTTATTGTCCTGCTGTTGCCACATTGACGCCAGCAGCCCTTACTCCCCACAGATTTCCACTTAGCTATTCTAGCGGGCATGTAGTACCAATAGTGCACAATTTTCAATAACAGTTTCTTGCCGCTGCTACTATAGGCTGATATATGGGACCTGTGTAGAATGTCAGTCCATTCACTGACCATGAAGGATTGGCCACATTCTAGTTCTCATTGTTTCTGCACAGGAGATGTTGCCTTGTATAAAGGCGTATTAAGATATAGATATATTTCGTGCTGTAAGTCTTTGTCTGTGTTCCAGGTAATGAGCCATTGTTCATAGATTAGCATAAGGCTTGATGTTGGGTTGCAGGATCCAGTGTTGGATAGCAAGATATTACCAGTGGGAGTGGAAGGGACGCCATAGTCTACTTGGAGCTGGTTAAAAGTAAGAAGGCTATTCTGGTCAAAGAGGTCTACGATTCTCTTACATTCAATGTTTGTGTCTGTGGTGATATATGTGTAGAGAGGATATTCGCAAGCTGTACTTCATCCCAAACACCTAATGTCACTCATAGCACTAGAGAAATGTATACTTCCACTGGTCTATGTGGTTTGGAGAACCAGGGTATTTTCCAAATGTGGATACCAGCCACTTCTTGATCGATAAAGAACCAGTGTTTCTCAGTCAGGGGTCTCAACCACTCCACCATGTATCTGAGTTGCACTGCCTGGTAGTAGTGTAGTAAGTGTGGAATTCCCAGCCCATCCTCCCACAGGGGCCAGTAAGTCTGCTTTTCGCCATTCCGGCCTTCTTGCCCCCCAGATATAGGTTTCAATAAGATGCTGCACTTTCTCAAGGATATGTGGGGGGGAGTTGGAGCGGTAATGTTTGCATCACAGATAGTATTTTGAGAAGAAGGGTCACTTTAACCACTGCCAATATTCCCAGCCAAGAGAGAGTATCTCAGGTCCAGGATTATGAATCCGATCTAGTGGTGGAAAGGAGCACTGCATAGTTGCATTCAGCAATTTGTATATTGTGAAGTGGATTTGTAGATCTAAGTATGGGACCCCCTGCTTGGCCAATTCAAAGGTGAATAGCTGGACAAGGCGATGGCGGTCAGTCGGTGGGATTGTAAGCCCTAGGATTTATGTCTTTTGGAGGTTAACCTTTAATCCTGACACTTTTCCAAAGGTCTCTATCTCTGAGAGCAATGCGGGGAGAAATGTGAAAGGTTTAGTGACTGAAATCATGACGTCATTGGCTTACATAGCCGATTTGTGTTTCCTGTCACCCATTGGGTTGCCCGTTATTTGAGGGTTCTTCCTCAGAAAAATGGCTCCATGCATAAGGCAAACAGGAGAAAGGATAGCCTTGTCTGGTGTTGCATGTTATTCTGAAGGGCTGTGACAATATGCCAAATATCCTGACCTGTGCCTTTGGTCCGACATAGCTACACCACACCCACTTTTGAAAACAAGGACCAAGACCAATCTCAGCCAATACTAAGCAGAAATAGGGCCAGTGTAGCTGGTCGAACACCTTCTCCGTGTCTACTGAGAGCAGGAGAAATGTTGTGTGGGAGCAGCGAGCCTTATCTATGAGACGACGGAGTCACTTGGTGATGTCGCTGCAGCTCCTTTCAGGTATGAAGGCTTGGTCAGGGCCTATCAATCCCTGCATGAGGGGATCTGAGTGCACTGCTAATATGCTGGTGGAAATACTAGCATTGATGCTTAATAATGAAATAGGATGGTAGGATGCACATAAGGTTTGATTCTTCCCTGATTTGTGGATTATGGTAATGGTAGCATTTTTCTTTGTGTCTGTTAGTGATCATGATGTCCCAAAGGAGTTATATAGGCAAGCTAAAATGGTAGGCCAGAGTTGGGGCAATGTGCTTATAAAATCAGAGGTATATCCATCCTGACCAGGGGCCTTGTCTGGTGAAAGTTGGCCTATAGCTGCTAATACCTCATCAGCATGGACATCTCTATCTATGTTGAAGGATTCGCTTGGAGGGTCCAGTGGGAGGTGGGCAAAGTATTGAGAGGCATCTCCATTGTTCAGTGCCTCAGTAGTTATAGTTTAGAGTAAAAGTGTTCAAATGTCTGCGGAATTTGGGAATTTTGTCATACTCTACTACCCTTCCTCCCATCAATTTCAGTTATCCTCTGTCTAACTGCTTGGGCCCATAGGCAGTTTGCCAGTAGGTGTCTTGCCTTATTGCTCTCTATATACAATGTTGTGAGTTGGCGTCGCACTCCATGAGACCCAGTGTATTTATGTTGTTCCTCAAGGTCCTTGACGTGGCCCTCCAGCTGCCCCCTCTTTGTTTTTCTTTCTTTATTATGCTTAGTTAAGATAGCTAAGAAGACACACCGGAGGACCACCTTCAAGGTATCCTAAAGGACTGCTACCGGGTGTTGTTAATTTGAGTGCACATGGAGGATCTATATCAACCGGAGTGAGAATTGCTGGTCAAGTTTCACTTGATGTGTAATTGCAAAAGCTACAGTCAGAAGTGTAGCCTATACAGCTTTTGAAGTGTTTGAATTCCTACCCATAGTGTGCAGACAAGTTGTTGGTTTTTGTTTACAATATTTTGCATGTAGTGTATAAGTGATTGGTTCTGTGTCAAGAGACAGTTGTGAAGTGACTGCCACTGCTGAGAGAAGTGAGTGGGATGTCATTTTGTGCCACGCAGGTACTGGTCGGTGAAGTGTGAAGTTGTGCTGGTATTCGTGGACAGTATCTGATTGCTATTGGTTGAGAACAGCTTGTGAAGAGGATTGTGGGATGGAAATTGCTTCCTGATTCGATTGAGAACCATTGTAGTTAATTGAATTTGAGCAAAAATTGAAATTTTCAAGACATTAAAAAGTGCGCTAAGAGGAGACATGTTCATTCCAGTTAAAGAGGGGTCAGAAGCTCCCCACGAAGTAACTCCAGCTTATCATGTGGCATCACTGAAAGGAGTTTCCTCATGTTCCTGGTTAGAACAGTGGAGTAAAATGACTGAGAAAGAGGGTGTATTAGCTTTTCCCAATTATGGAACATTTAATTTGAAATATTGTATGAGTTTAAGCCACCTGCAAGACCCACACAATTTGAAGCCCTTAGTATTTGGGAACTTCTTGAAAGACAGATAACAACAACAAAATTCAAGAATGGAATGCAGAAAGCAATTAAGACACTATCGGAAGCTAGGTGGAATGAAGAACAAAAAATGAGGAGCGCCGACATATTAGATGGAGTGAGAACGTTTCCAGCTATTGCAGAGGAAGATGAGGGGAGTACAAAAGCTAAGGACCAGATGTATGAAAAAAAACCTTTGCGAATCGCAAATAGCGATTTTTAAGAAATCGCTATTTCTGAGTCGCAAAATGCAATGTAACAAAATTCGGAAATAGTGATTTCTTAAAAATCGCGAATGCAATTTGCGAGGCACAAATACCGAATCGCAAAAAAATTTGCGATTCGGTATTTAAAAATCACAAATTGCGAAAACGCACACCTGGCACAGCCTGATGACATCCCAAGCAGGAAGGAAGTCAGCCCAGACTGTTTGCAGGTGCCACACCCAAAGGAGCAGTGAGAGAGACACAGCCCAGCCCCAGGGAGCAAGTCTGTGAGCAAGCCAGGACTTTACATCACCATGGCCAATACTGCTAATGGGAAGGAGAAGGGAGAGAAGAAGAGAAAACTGAAGATCAGTGAGCAAGAACTGGAGGTGCTCACTGAAGAGGTGGTGAGGAGCTATGACCAGCTTTTTTGGGAAGAGCTCACTCCAGGTCCCAGAGAGTGAGAAGCGCAAACTCTGGGCTGATATACAGACCAAAATCTGCGCAGTGGGGGTTGCGCAGCGCTCAGTGGAGGAGATAAGAAAGAGGTGGTATGACCTGCGTTCCCGTGCCAAGGAGACGGAGGCCAGCAGACTACAGGAGGCAAGGAGCTCAGGAGGCGTACCATCCACCCAGACACCCTCCACCCCCATGGAAGACCTGGTGGGGTCGACACTGCTCCCAGAAGCTGTCAGTGGGGTCACTGACATAGACACGTCCGGCACACCCAGCACCAGTAAAGGTAAGTGCAATAATGAAATGTAACCCCATATGTGTATGTACAAATGCCCCTTAGGAAATAGCAGTTAGTGCAAAGCATTGTGATAAGTAGTCGATTCCACATCTTAGAAGCGGCACAACAATGCCTTATGGGAGTGGTAGTCCACAACCCAGAGCTGAAAGTAGCACATAGAATGTAATTAAGTAGAGCGACACCCAATAGAACACAACACCCACTACATAGTGATACGATGTAACTGTACATTTATTACTATTGTGCAACATTTGGTGATACATGCATAAATGACATGCTGCACATTGTCGTTGCAGATGGCCCAGGCCCAGTAGCAGCAGATTGTGCCATTGTGGGGGATGCTGAAACACAGCCTGCATCAGACTCCAACACCAGCGAGTCAGTGAATATTGCGCCAATCAGACGCAAGGCAAGGGTTGTACCTCTCCCCGATTTGAGCCTGGACTCGGATGACATGCGGGATGAAGGCCACACTCCATCCCCAGAAGCCAGACCCACCATAAGGCAGTAGTCCCTGCCCCAGCGTCACTCAACACCCCGCAGGAGGCCTCAGGATGCAGGCACACAGCATGTGGAAGTAGGTGAAGGCCCATCATTCTTTGGTGGCCTGGAATCATCAATGCTTAAATTGCAGCGCCTGCAAAACAAGAACATGAGGGCAATGCACAGGCAGATGCAGATGCAGGCACACAATGCCAACATGGGGGGGCTGCAGAAGCAGTTGGAGTGCTTAATACACACATTATCAAGCTGCATGAGGGACAGATTACAGCTGCGGAGAACACCAGGGAACTGACCAATGCAGTGAAGGAACTCTGTACAGAGATCAGGCATGAGAGAGTCAGCCACCACAGGCATGAAAGGCGATTCATGGGGAGGTTTAGTGGCCTTTGTAGATCTGTCAATCGCCTTGTGACATCTTCTGCCCTCATATCATGGCGTGCTGTGGCTGCACAGGTGGAGGCAGCACACAGCAGTCAGGATGTAGCCCAGGGACTGGTCCAGATTACAAACGTTCTGGATACTATGCTGGCTAATCGCAGTGCTACACCCAGTGAACTTGGACTAGGGGATACTGAGGAGTCATCTAGCCTCAGCAGCCTTGCAGTACCCACGACGGATCCTAGGCGTCATAGTGCTAGGCCCAGCACTGCCACTGAGGCAGATACAAGAGGTGCCGGCGAGGCCACTGCGCACTCGAGTGGAATGCGTGGCTGTAAAAAGTGACTTTGATGGCCACAGGGGACTGACTGCACATTTTGATTTACAGTAAACTATGAGGACAATAGTGCAACACTGTAAATGGCTCATTTATGACACGTGTTTCTTTTTTTTCCTAGTGACACGTATGTTACCTGAAGTCAAGGTAATAAAGGTGCTAACTACCAGAAAACATGTCAGTGAGGTTGTGTTGTCATTACTTACATCTGAAATGGTTATGCGTGATGTCAGCACGCCTTTGCCTGCCCTCTGCTGCACTGGTCCTGTCTGCTGGCTGTAGGGGTGGTATGGGATCATCATCCTCATCTGAGTCTGGATCTGATATTTCCACAGGTATGCCCCTGGCTGTAGCTATATTGTGCAAGACTGCACATGTGGCCACTATTCTACAGGTCGTGTCCGGGCTGTACTGTAGTTCCCCTCCACTTTTGTGGGTTGCCCTGTGTGCTGAATTGTATCTCCGCTCTGCTGGTGTTGCAGGATTTAGATAGGGTGTCATCATGTAGGTGTGCACTGCGTAGGCACTGTCTCCTGGAAGGAACAGAGGGTATAATGAGTAGCTGAGCCATCTGATGTCACACTGCCATCAATGCACCAGTGTACAGAGGGAAAATACCTAGTAGATATCCTTCACCAAATTCCCCAGCTAGCAGCCTTGTGTGAATCCTGCTGTGGCGAAAGATGTACAAATCATGTGTGCTCCCTGGGTACCTGGCCACGAGATCAGTTATGATGTAGGAGGCATTGCATATCACCTGTATATTCATTGAATGTTGGTATTTACGGTTGCGGTACACATACTCTGTAGCCAATGGTGGACAGATTGCAACATGTGTCCCATCTATGGCACCTAGGACGTGGGGAACTGTGCTATATGGTAGAAATCTATTTTTGTCTGCTGTATTTCCTGTGGGGTGTGGGGGAATCTGATGTACTGGTGTATCCTAATCAGCATGGCATTTAGAAATGCATTGAAAAATCTAGAGAGGGCACTCTGTGATACTCCTCCAGCTGTTGCTGTAACCCCTTGATAGCTCCCTGAGGCAAGTAGGTGCAGGGAGCATAATACCTGCACATGGGTGGGTATGCTATTAGTCCTATGTGTTGTGCGCTGCAGTATGGGTTGTAGCTCAGCTATCAGGTCAAATATCATGGCTGAGTTCAACCTGTACTTCTCATATATTTCCTCCTCAGTCTGGTCAAAAAGGGTAATGCACACTCTGAAAATGCGCTCCTGTCTCCTCCTCCCTCTCCTCAAACCTGCCAAGAGTGCAGCCATTGTGGAAAAGAGACTGAGGCATTCTGGACCTCTTTATATAGGTTGCAGCTGGTTACCACCTGGTTTCACTCCGTGGTAATTTGCATGTGCAAAAGGCCATATGCGAAAATTTGCAATTTGCAAATTTTTGATGCATCGAATTGCGACATGATTTTGCGTTTCGCATTTTGCGTCTCGCAGTTTCCAACGTGAAATACCGAATCTGTATTTGCAAGTTGCTATTCCGACTCGCAATTTGCGAAATGCTAAACCATGTTGCTTCGCTAAAAATTGCATATTTTGCGATTCCTTGTTTTTGGCCTGCAAATGCCTTTCATGCATCGTTTTTGCATTCACAAACGGCCAAAATCTGCGATTCGCACCGTTTGCGAAGGCAAAATAGTTTGATACATCTGGCCCCAAGTCACAAAAGAAACAGACAGCAAAGGTAGAGCAGACAGCAGACGATGAGGGTAAAAAGACAGTGTTGGAAAATGGCCCTCTCTGAAGGGTCTCCTCTTTGCTTTCCTCCACCTCTTTTTATGACCTCGTTTTTGTTGGATTTTGGACTCTGGGCACTTTACAACTTCTAACCAGTGCTAAAGTGCATGTTTTCTCTCCCTAAAACATGGTAACATTTGCTCATACCCAGTTGGCATATTTAATTGACTTGTAAATCCCTAGTACAAAGCAATATATGTGCCCAGGGCCTGTAAATTAAATGCTACTAGTGAGTCTGCAGCACTGATTGTGCCACCCACATAATTATCCCTTTACCTATGTCTCAGGCATACCATTGCAAGGCCTGTGTATGCAGTTCACCTGCAGCTTTGACATGCCACTTAACGCTACTTGCCAAGCCTTAAACTCCCCTTTTATTACATATATCACCCATGACGTAGGACCTAAGTAGCTCATAGGGCAGGCTGCTATGTAAGTAAAAGGCAGGACATGTACTTGTAAGTTTTACATGACCTGGTAGTGAAAAACTCCCACAGCAGTTTTTCACTATTGTGAAGCCTGCTCCTCTCATAGGCCACCACTGGCAATTCTCATATACTTTTAGGTGGTAATTTATGATCTGAAAGGAGTGGCATTGTCACGTTTGGTATGGTTGGAATGGTAGTGAAAAATACTGCTTATTGGTGAACTTGGATTTAACATTACTATTTTAGAAATACCACGTTTAGAAAGTAGGCATTTCTCTGCCGTTACTGCGCTCTGCACCTTACAGCCTGCCTCCAATTCACATCTGATCTGTGCTGGTTTACAGATCCTTTTGTGCATTCCACTCAGACAGCTACAAACACAGGGCACTCAGCTGCATCTGCATTCATCTGCATACTGATAGGTCATTCTGGGCAGGAAGGGTGGAGGGGCTCTCATGTACACTTCAAAGGGTAGTGGCCTGATCTCACACAAAGGACTGACACACACCCCCCTACAGATCTCCTGGCAGACATGATTAGGTTGAAAGGGGAACTGGCACACTTCAAAACCACTCTGAAGTTTTTCTCCACTTTAAAGGCACATTTGAATATATATATACACACACTGGGTCTGTGACTCCCTAAAATAAGACACTTCTGGACCTACAACTGGAATCTGTCAAAGGGACTGCAGTGCTGCCCAAGGTACTCATCTGAACTGCTTTTCTGGAAGGACTGCTTTCCTGCTTGTTGCCCTGCTGGTCCCCGAATCTGCTGGAAGGACTCTGCCTTCCCCCACAGGTGTTCTCCAAGGGCATGGACTGAGCTTGCCCCAGTTCAGAAGTCTCAGGGCCATCAAAGACTTCAACTGAAGGAGAAAATCTACAGCGCCAGGAAAACCGACACAACACCTGCAAAATGTGACGCAATGCCTGCAGAATTGACACAGCGCCTATCTCGTGGCTGAAAAGTCACTGCATTGCCTGCCGGATCAATGCAGCACCTGTTGCCTCTTCACAAAGCGTTTTGGATTTTTCACGTCTCGTCCATGGGTGTCAAAATATCCCTGCATGGCAGTGAGGAACCAATGCTGTGCGCCCAAAAATCGAATCATCACCTCGCTATGTAGCAAGAAATGACTCATCACCTTTACCGCACCAGAAGAACTGACACATCGCTTTACTTTCCAATGCATCACCTCCTCTGCAGCCCTCTGCGTCGTTATTTTTTATGCATCCCAGGTGCTTTATGCTAAAAAGATACATCCATTGATTTCTATGGATTAAGATTTACCTAAACTTCTAAAAAGTGATATCTTATTAGATTCTTGACATTTTGGTCTTATTTTACTCAGCTAAATATTATCTATTTTCCTTCAGTGGTGTGGAGTACTTTTTGGGGTGTTTTCACTGTGTTACTATATGAGTTATTGAACAAATACATTAAACATTGCCTTTTAAGTTAAGCCTTCCTGCTCTGTGCCAGGCTGCGTGAGGGTGAGCACAGGTTAATTTATATTGTGTTGTTACTTACCCTAACTAGGATTGTGGTTCATACTTGGACAGGGTGCATACCTCTGCCAACTAGAGAGACAATTTCTAACATTGGTGGCAGCAGTGGGATAGGAATTGTGTTTATGCTGTGCCATACAGTAGATACATGTACACTACCTACCCACAATTAAAGACCATTTAGGTGCTTTTCCTTTTTCTGCAATTTTCCCTGCTTTGCATCCTATACATCAAATATCTGTCTGGTTCTACAACTGGAGCCATGGAGTTTGAGCTGGCTAAGAGGGAGGATCACGCAGTTAACCATTTGAAAAGCTTCTGCAAAAGGATGGGGGCATCTGCCCAAGGAGCCCCCAAGAAGGTGGAGTTTCAAATGGCGCAGAGGCCTGCTCCCAAGAGGATGATGAGTTGGGGGAGCATGTGAATGTCTCTCCCGAGGAGCTATATGCAGCAGTTGAGGGGCACACTCCTGGATTTCTGCTACCTGTGAAGGCAGGAAACAGTGTCTCTAGTCATGGACTGACCCAGGAGGTAAGAAGAGCGGAGATAGGATTCCAGCTGCAGTTGGCAAAATTAAAAATAGAGGCAGAGAAGAGGAAGGCTGAAAGGGAAGCTGAAAGGGAAGCTAAAAGAGCCTTAGCACAAAAGAAGCTACTTCTGGCTCATGAACTGAGTCTTAGGGACAGATGTATCAAAGGATTTTGCATTCGCAAACGGTGCGAATCGCAAAATTCCACTGTTTGCAAATGCAAAATCGCCTTTCATGATTTATGAAAGGAATTCGAAGTGCAATTTTAAGGCATTGCAAAAATAGCGATTCCTTAAAGTTGCGACTCCGATTAGGGAATAGCAATTTGCGATTGTAGGAGGCTGGCCTGGTTTGTAGTGGGTACCTTGGGTACTTACACCTTATACCAGGTCCAGTTATCCCTTATTAGTGAAGTAGTAGTGTTCTAGCAGCTTAGGCTGATAGAGGTAGCTATAGCAGAGCAGCTTAGGCTGGACTAGGAGACATGCAAAACTCCTGCAATACCACTTATAGTTACACAGTACTTATACAAAAGTAAAGACAATACTCAGTGTTACCAAAAATAAAGGTATTTATTTAGGTGACACAGTACTAAAAATACCTTAGAGACAATACTCCATCTGGAGGTAAGTATTATACACAATATATAGACTAGACACCAAAATTAGACAAGTAACTAGTCATAGAACAATGCAAACAGTAGTAAATCCTATAGAATGCAATGGGAGAAAATAGGTCTAGGGGCATCACAAACCATATACTAAAAAAGTGGAATGTGAATCACAAATTCCCCCCTTGACAAGTGTAGTGTGTGCAGAATCGGTGGGAGAGTAAGAATACAGTAAAGGTAAGTAAATTACCCCACCCCAGAGCCCAGAAAAGCAGGAGTAAAGTACTGCATGTTTCCTTAGGACACATTACACCTCGTTTTGGGGATTTTGCAGCAGCCAACCAAGTCTGCAAAGAACAACTGCTGGATTATTGGACCTGAAGACCTGAAAAGGAAGGTGACCAAGTCCAGAAGTCCAAAGAGGTTCCAGGAAGGACAGCAGCCACTGCCAACCCAGAAGAGGGTGCAAAAGAAGAGTCCCCAGTTAGTCAAAGACTGCAGGAATGCACCCTAGGAATATGTCAGCAGGTTCCTGCATGATGCAAAAGATGCCCCAAGGCGTGAAGATTGTTGTAGATGAGATTTTGTGTCGGAAATCGCCAACATGCCTTGGCTACAACAAAAGTGCATGTTTCGTCAAAATGGCTCTGGATTTACCCAGGAGGGACCTGGGGGCCTCAACTCTGTGTGAGGAGGAAAAGGGGGCTCTCAGCACTTTAGAGAGCCCTCAGGATGCCAGCCAGAACCCCCACAAGCTGCAGGATCCAGGTTCAAAGGAGGTGCAAAATGCGGTTGACACAGCACAACAAAAGAAGGTCCCATGCCGCAGGAGGACAACTCAGCGAGTTGAGCGTCACAGGGTGGAGTGCCGGGGACATGGGCCAAGCTGTCCACAAAGGAATTTTGCAAGGAGTGCACAGAGGCCTCAGGAGGTGAAGAAGAGACAGTACACAGGGGAAGGCAAGTTCTTACCTCCTCCAAATTGCGTCAGCAGGACCTCAGGACAGTCTATGTCGATGATGTCCACCCTCTGTGTCCTTAGAAGCACACTCGTTGTTGTGAGAGGAGTCCCAGTGTACCGATCGTCGTCTTGGAAGGTGCCTGCTTGGAGCAGGCGAGTGATTCCATCACTCCACGGGAGATTTCTTCGGTTCTTCTGGTGCAGGATTAAGACAGAGAGTCCCCAGAGCGTGCACACCATGGAAACTTTTGCAGTCGCTGACTTGAAGCTGAGGTTGCTGAAGAAAAGTGTCTCTTGTAGACACTTTGTTGCAGTTACAGCGTTTCTTGGAGCAGGCTGCGGTTGATCCAAGGTCAGAAGAGTCTGAAGTTGTTGCAGAGGATTCCTGAAGGAAACTTGCAAGCAGAATTTGAAGAGAACCCACAGGAGAGACCCTAAATAGCCCAGAGAGGGGGATTGGCTATCTTATCAGGTATGGACCTATCAGGAGGGGTCTCTGACGTCACCTGCTGGCACTGGCCAATCAGAGCCCTCCAGAGTGCCCCCACACCTTGCAAATCAAGATGGCTGGAGTCTGGGACACATTGGAGGAGCTCTGGGCACCACCCCTGGTGTGGCGATGGACAGGGGAGTGGTCACTCCCCTTTCCTTTGTCCAATTTCCCACCAGATCAGGGGAGAAGGGTTCCTGAACCAGTGTAGACTGGTTTATGCAAGGAGGGCACCATCTGTGCCCTTCAAAGCATTTTCAGAGGCTGGGGAGGCTACCCCTCCCCAGCCTGTAACACATATTTCCAAAGGAAGAGGGTGAAACACCCTGCTCTCAGAAGAAATGCTTTGTTCTGCCTTCCTGGGACTGAGCTGCCCAGACCCCAAGAGGGCAGAACCTTGTCTGTGAGGTGGCAGCACCTGTAGCTGCAGTGCAAGCCTCAGAGAGCTGGTTTGGCAGTACGGGGGGGTCCATAGTGGAACCCCCAGGATACATGGAATTGTCTCTCCAATATAGACATGTTACATGGCCATATTCGGAGTTACCATTGTGAAGCTACATATAGGTATTGACCTATATGTAGTGCACGCGTGTAATGGCATCCCGCACTCACAAAGTCCGGGGAAATGGCCCTGAACTATGTGGCGGCACCTTTGCTAGTGCAAGGGTGCCCTCACACTTAGTAACTTTGCACCTAACTTTCAGCAAGTGAAGGTTAGACATGTAAGTGACTTATAAGTTACTTAAGTGCAATAAAAATGGCTGTGAAATAACGTGTGCAAGGGTTTGTCTGAGCTCCTTATAGGTGGCAAAATAAATGCTGCAGCCCATATGGATCTCCTGGAACCCCAATGCCCTGGGTACCTAGGTACCATATACTAGAGACTTATAAGGGAGGGTCCAGTATGCCAATTGAAATTGGTAAATGAACATACTGACACACACTCACAAACAGGCCAAAAGTGGAGATAACCATGCTAGAAAGAGGCTACTTTCTCACAGCAATTGCCTAAATAGGTAATCACAAACAGGGAATACCTATTTGCGATTACCTATTCACATGCATTTCCTAAATGCGAATTTGGCATTTAGGAAATGCAATAACCACAAAATCAAGTTTGGTGGTAAGCGTGTGCAATTTTTTAAAATGTATTACAAAAGCATTTTTTAAAATTACATGTAGCGCACACATGCCCCTTGAGCATTTGTGCGCTTTACATGTCCACAAATATTTTTTGGGGGTGCCTTAGGCCCCCAGCACTCTGGGGTTTGCATTACCTAATTTGCGAATTCCTAACAGGAATTTGCAAATTACGTAATGCTAAACCATTTGCACCTGTAGGGATGAATGGAGTCCCGTTCCCTAACTGCGATTCCAAAAGATTAAGAAATTGCTATTACCAAAATCGCAAGTTTCATACATCCCATTTTGCACTTCTTAAATAACGATTTCTTAAAAATAGCTATTTAGGAAATGCAAACTGGGATGATGATACATCTGGCCCATAGAGAGCTGGAATTCAGGGCCAGGCTGGTGGATTCCAGCAGTAATGGTGGCAGCATACATACAGTACGTGATGGAAACAAGAAAATTCATATATCCAAGGATTCGGTGCCCAGTTATGCGATGAGAGATGACACTGATAAGTGCTTTTTCACTTATGAATTTGCACTGTGGAAACATATGCCAACACATGGGAGGGACACACTTTTAACATTAGAGGTTAGGGACCAAACCAAGTACACTCCCATGAAAGCCAAATTTGGACTGACGCCCAAGAAGAATTGTCAGAGACCCTCATGAAGACTGTTTGTGGTGTCTGAGTTCGGACCACGACGTGGAAGGGTGCTTGTCTTGCCAGAGGATGAATCCAAAGGCATTAAAATAAAGAGAGGCTAAACTCTTCTTAGCAAAAGCTAGAAGAGGACACAAGAGTCATCGGAGATCTAAGACAAGGGACTCTTCTTGTCATAAGTCGTCAAGATCGCACAAGAAGCGGCGCCAGCACAATTCTCAACGCTGTTCTTCTAGAAATCGGTCTCGATCTCGGTCCCCTTCGAGACAACGTCGTACGGCGTGGGAGGTCAGTCCGACTGTTACTCCCCTGCCTCAGAGTCCTCAGGCTTCTCCGGCACCATCACTGATCGAGGTTGTCGAGTCCCCGGCGATTCCTCCGACTCACTTTTCACCTGTGTTGGGTCAGGAGCCGGTGGCACAGGTTTCGGATCCGACCCAAGCACCGCAAGACGAAAAGAGGTTTCCTGCTTTACCAACTCCAGGAGCGGATCCGGCGGCTTTTCTAAATGCTATGTTCAGCATTTTTAACAAAGCTAAGGCCTCTGCGGGTGCATCGGTTGGTCCCACGGGTCCATTAGCGTTCTCCTTGGGTTTGCCGGCTCCATACAACTCGGCTCTGTTTATGCCTTTCTGTCAGGCTGAGGGTGCTGGTTTGGTGCCGATGACATCGTCGCCTCAAATGATGCCGATGGCACTGATGGAGTCGATAATGGTGCCGGATGGGTCCCGGTCAGGCCGCAGTGTATCTTCATCATCTCCTATGCCATGTCACACTGTCTTGAAGCCGACGTCAGCTAACTCTCTGTCGACGCTGAGATTGGAGGCCATACTGAGTTCGAGGAGGAGAGCATTGAGGCTCTTGGAAGAGCAGGAATACTAGCGACAGATATTAGAGGAAGGAGACATTTCTGAGCCTTTGGGAGAGTTTCAGGGTCTGGACTCAGCTAGTGGACTGGATATCTCCCCTTAGTGGGATCTTTCATCCCCAGATGAATTTACAGAGGAGGCAGCATCCTGTCACACTGTCATAAGGAAGGCTGCAGACTTTTTGGAGCTTCCATTGCTATCTTCGGAAGTAAAGACAAACATTTTGACAGAGGTATTGCATCCTTCCTCCACTTCTGCGGAGCCCCTGCTCCCATTCAATAATGCTCTTACTGAGCCTACTTTGGACATTTGGAGAAAGCCTGCTACGTCTCCAGCGGTGTCCAGGACTGTAGCAAGGAGGTACAGGGTTGCTCCTGGATTTTTATCCCAACATCCGACTCCTGAGAGCTTGGTGGTCCAGGCTTCTAGTTCTGCTCGTTCTGCACCTGGCTCTTTTCCTACTACTCCATTGGACAGGGAATCCAAGAGAATGGAGAAAACAGCCAAGAAGAGTTTCTCCTCTTGTAGTATGGCCCTAATATCAGTCAATGCTACCTGTGTGCTGGGGAGGTATGTTCATGCCCTGATGGACACAGCTAGAGCTGTGGTGCCTAACTTGCCTCAGGATATGCAGCGGCAGTTTGATGAGCTCCTTTTGGACACTCAAGCGGCAGCCAAGCAGATCATCCTGTCTGGTCTGGATACAGGAGACTCAGTAGCCAGGGCAATGGGTACTTCGGTGGCCACCAGGAGGCATGCGTGGCTTAGGTCTTCTGGATTTTCAACGGACGTTCAAGCAACTTTATCGGACTTCCCGTTTGATGGCAAAAAGGCGGGCTCTGCTGTAGAACGTTTCAAAGACAGGAGGGATGCTGCAAGATCTTTGGGCTATAGGTGTCTGCATCTACTCCCTTCAGATCATTTCTGAGGTTTAGGGGGTTTGCCGTGGATCCACTTATCGTGGAAGGCCTCAGTCCAGCACTCAAAAGCCTGCCAACCCTCTCTATAGATATTTTAGAGGGCGGGAGGGTTAGGACACGAGGAGCTACCCAGCAGCACCCAGAGTCATCCTCTTGCTCTGGGGGAACACAACAAGGAAAGCAGCCCTAGTTTTCCATCCATCTTAAATCATGCTTCTCGCTTAGGAGGCAGGATATTTCATTTTCTCCATGAGTGGGAGTTAGTCACATCGCACTCTTGGGTACTAAGTATTGTGGGGAAAGGTTATGCCCTTCCTTTTCTGGAGTTTCCACCTCCCATCCCTCCCTGTTTTTTGTTTTGTTCAGAAGATCATCTCCTGTTGCTGTGTCATTTTATCAAGAGGTGTAGTGGAGTTGGTTCCAGAGCAGGAAAGGGGTCAGGGATGCTATTCGAGGTATTTCCTGATTCCCAATTAGGATGGTCGATTGAGACCTATCCTGGACCTGAGGATTTTGAATTGGTTCCTCAAACAGGAGAAATTCAAAATGCTGACTCTAGCGCAGGTGCTTCTGGTGTTGAACAAGGAAGATTGGATGGTGTCTGTCAACTTGCAGGATGCTTATTTTCATATCCCCATTCTGAAGTATCACAGGAAGTATCTCCGGTTTGTGGTAGGGTTGCAACACTGCTAGTTTGTGGTCCTTCCTTTTGGTCTTACTTCCGCACCCTGAGTCTTCACGATGGTGATGGCGGTGGTTGCAGCAGACCTCAGAAGGAAGGGAGTATCTGCATTCCTTTACCTGGGCGATTGGCTGATCAAAGCCGGGTCCCCAGAGCTTGTACTGAATCACGTGCAATTGACAACACAGTTGTTGTTCAACCTGGGCTTTACAGTAAACGTGCCCAAGTCTCACCTGGAGCCCTCTCAGCACCTCCTGTTTCTAAGGGCAGTACTGGATACAACATTGAATTGGGCCTATCCTCCGCCTCAGAGGATTCAGGACATTCAGGCATTGATTCCAATGTTTCAAAAGGGAGCAGCTGTTCCAGTCCTCAAGGTCCTACGTCTGCTCGGTCTGTTCGCATCTTGCATTCTGTTGGTCACTCATGCACGTTGGCACATGAGGGCTCTCCAGTGGTGTCTCCACAAGCAGTGGTATCAATCCAAAGGGGATGTGGTGGAGTCGATAACGATGTCCAGAGACGCTGCAGCAGACCTACGATGGTGGGCCTTGGACGGCAACCTTTCCCAAGGAAGGCCACTTTGCCTCCCACTTCCGGTGGCCACGGTCATAACGGATGCTTCCACTCTAGGGCACGGAGCTCAACTGGGAGACCTGGAGATCAAAGGCCTTTGGTCTCCAGTAGAACAGATGTTTCACATCAATCTGTTAGAACTGCTGGCAATACATCTGGCTCTCAATGCCTTCCTCCCGTCCATTCGCGGTCAGTCAGTACAAGTCTTGACGGACAACACTACTGTGATGTGGTACATCAACAAGCAGGGGGGAGTAGGGTCGTACCTTCTCTGAAGTGAGGCTCTGTGGCTCTGGTCTTGGGCTCAGGATCATCGAATTTGCTTAGTTGCAAACCATCTGGCCTGGGCTCTCAACGTACGTGTGGACAGTCTCAGTTGGCATTTCTCGGCCGATCACAAGTGGCATCTCCATCCAGACCTGGTCCTTCACATCTTCCGGATGTAGGGTTTTCCAGAGATAGACCTGTTTACCACTTGGGACAACACACACTGCCCGTCGTTCTGCAGCCTCCAGTATCCTGTGCAAGGAGCATTGGGGGACGTGTTTCAGATGTCTGGTGCAGCCAATTACTTTACACGTTTCCCCCCCATACCCTTGATTCCTCGGGTTCTGAGGAAGATTCTCCAAGAACAGGCTCAGGTCATTATATTAGCTCCGGATTGGCCAAGAAGGGTGTGGTACTCAGACCTTTTCCAACTCTCATTGTTCCCTCCGCTCCGTCTCCCTCACAGGGCTGACCTCCTCTCACAGTCGCAGGGGCAGGCTCTACACCCTAACCTGCAGAGCCTGCACCTACATGCCTGGAGATTGAACAGGGCAATCTCAGTTCTTTTTCTCTCTCTCCAGAAGTGGTGGATGTTATTTTATCAGCCAGGTGACACTCCACCAAAACTGTCTATGCCAACAGATGGGCAAAATTGGTTTCTTGGTGTGGAGAGAGGCAAATTGATCCCTTAAAGGCCCATTTATCTGATGTTTTGCTTTTGCACTTTCCTTAGCACTGAAGGGTTGTGCAGTTGCGACTGTGAAGAGTTATCTATTGGCACTGTCGGCCTTTCTTTGCCTTCCTGATCAACCTTCCTTGTTTAAATCTACCAGATTCTTGAGAGGCCTGACTAACAACTTCCCTCTCACTCCGTTTCTCATGCCTCAGTGGGATTTGAATTTGTTTTTGACTTTTTTAATGGGTTCACCGTTTGAGCCTATGCATTGTTGTTCATTGAGGCTGTTAGTCTTGAAAACAGTCTTCCTCATAGCTATCACATCTGCTAGGCATGTGAGTGAGCTCCAGGCTCTTAGTGTCAGACTTCCCTTTACATGCTGACAAGGTGATGTTGAGAACCACAGCAGCTTTCCTTCCTAAGGTTGTCACTCCCTTCCATATGGGGCAGTCTATAACTCTTTCATCCTTCTACCCTCTTCCCCATCCTTCAAAGGAGGAAGAAAGACTTCATCGCCTAGATCCGAGAAGAGCTCTGAGTTTTTATAATGAAAGGACAAATGACTTTCGTATTGATAATCAACCCTTCGTTGGATATGTGGGCAAGATGAAGGGCAAAGCAGTCCACAAGAGAACCATATCCAGGTGGGTCATTCTTTGCATAAAGATTTGTTATTCACTGGCAAAGAAGGTTCCTCCTGAGGGTATTAGAGCCCATTCCACCAGGGCTAAGTCTGCCACTTCGGCCTTGGCTAGTGGTGTACCAGTTGTGGATATTGGTAAGGCAGCAACTTGGGCTTCCCTCCACACTTTCGCAAAGCATTATTGCTTGGATTCGGAAGTTAGGAGGGATGGCCATTTTGCACATTCTTTGTTGCAGGATTTCTTGGTGTGGCCGGTCAGGCACCCACCTCTGAGTGTGGTACTGCTTTGGGATTTTATTCATGAGGTGAGGAAGCCACAGGTAGTTGTATCCATCAGAAGAACAGGTTACTTACCTTTGGTAACGCTTTTTCTGGTGGATACAGTAGCTACCTGTGGATTCCCCACAGTCCCTCCTGCCTACCCGTTGCCTGGCTGGTCATATCAAGACTTAATTTGCTAGATATGTATATACGTTTTTGGTGTTTTTATATAAATAAATATTGTGTTTATATTGTATTTGGATTGGTATATATATGTTGTTGTTGTGAGGTCGTTTTTTACTTGTTCACCTCAAAGGCACGTAAAAAAATGGTGAAACTGACGTCAGCACGCCAGCGAGGACCTCTTATTGCCACTATGACGTCAGACGGAGTTGCGTGCGGAGCCGTGCAATTGTGACGTCCTCAATTGACATGAAGAGCTGGGAAGAAAGTTTCCATCGAATGCTGGCGCTTTGGGAGAATTCATAAGATGGGTAATCCACAGGTAGCTACTGTATCCACCAGAAAAAGCGTTACCAAAGGTAAGTAACTTGTTCTTTGGGCTGTGCAATTTATTCATGAGAGAGTACCTGCGCAGTGTCTGTTTTACAGAACTGTGCCATTACCTAGTTTACAGGAAGGTGAGTGATCCCAGGAAGCTTGCTGAGGAGGCGGACTTCTGGCCTACCGCCAGAGTGTCCAGAAAGATACCTAGGAGTGGCCCCAAGAAAGGTGGTTCAGTTCCACCCCTAGAGAGTGAGGGGGAGGTTACAAATGACCCAGACAAGTACCACGGTAAGGGGGAGGAAAGGGTTCCCATGTCCCTTCTGAGAAACAGGGTAGTGGTTCTGGTGGGCGGTGGCCAAGGGCAATCCATTTCCAACCCCGCCGCTTTGAATGCTCCTAGCTAGGTCACAGGCAGGGGATGCTATCTGTCCAAAGAAACCATCCACTTGTGGGACCTCTACAGGGGTGGCCATTGTGGCCTTAGGGGCAAGTAGTCCCCAGGGGGAGGTCGTAGACCATTCCATAATGTCCCTCAGTTGGGAGATAGACTCAGAGGGTGAGCTGGTGATACCTGAGGGAGGAAGTCTTCACTTCCACCAGGTGGGAGTGAATAGGGTTCCAGTCACTGCTCTGAGGGACACAGGGGCTAGACATATGATGATGATGGAGAGTCTAGTTTCCCCACAGCAGTACACCGGCCAGGTGTGTAGGAAGACTCCAGCCCAGGGGGAGGATGTTTTCCACCCTATGGCTCTGGTATGTCTAGAGTGGGGTGGGGAGGTGACCCAAAGGAAGTTCATAGTTAGTCCCCAGATGACCATAGAATGCATTCTGGGAAATGAGTTACCCTTGCTGGCAGGAGAACTGGGAAGGGTGGCCCCTACGGGTGCCCTGACAGTTCAGTTGTCTGGCGGTACCACTTCCCAGAGGAGGGTACCAGAACCCAGATGTAGGGGCAGGTGAGGGAGGACTCAGTCATGCCCCCAGTTCAGCCGAAGGGTACAGACCCTCGGTTGAGTGACCAATTGCAGGATACCACCCCTGAACTGGTGGGGGGTAGAGTAGAGAAAGGGTGCAAGCCACTTGGGCTACTGCTACCCACTCTGAGAAACTTCAGAGGTCAGAGAGCCCTGCATGGCCTTGGGCCTGGCTCTTGACACTGACAGCTGTCAGTTGCCTATGTTGGTTGCTATCTTTATGGACAGAGGTTTCCCTAGGTTTGGCACAGACGTCAGACCAAAAGGGTGGAAATGGGCCACATCATGTTGTTGGCAATGGTGGTACTGTCTGACTACTGGGATGCATCTGTGAGCAAGTTAAAGTTAGGTGCATCACTGATGGGGTCCACAGATGAGGAGAAGGGTTTCCCATGGGTCAGTTCATTGGCTCCCGAGAGGGTAGACAGAGGGCCCAACTGAGTTCAGAAAGACATAGATCTAGCAAGACCCCCTGCAGTAGTGGTTAATTGTCCACTTCTATCACCCTAAACAGGGAAGGCTATCGAGGTATTGATTAATCTACCCTGGCGGAGAGTTGTGTTGGCACACGGTTCTCCCTGAAGGGTCACCCACATTTTTTGCCTTCCTCCTCCTCTTTTTCTGACCTTGTTTTTGTTGGCTTAGGACTTTGGGCACTTTACCACTGCTAGCTATTGCTAAAGTGCATGTGCTGTCTCCCTAAAGCATGGTAACACTGGCTCATACCCGACTGGCATATTTAATTTACTTGTAAGTCCCTAGTACAGTGCACTATATATGCTCAGGGCCTGTAAGTTAAATGGTACTAATGAGTCTGCAGCACTGATTATGCCACCCACAGAAGTAGCCCCTGAACCATGTCTCAGGCCTGTCATTGCAGGGCCCGTGTGTGTAGTTTCACTGCCACTTCGACTTGGCATTTAAAACTACTTGCCAAACATTAAACTCCTGTTTTATTACATATGTCACCCCTAAGGTAGGCCCTAGTTAGCCCATGAAGCAGGGTGCTATGTAAGTAAAAGGCAGGACATGTACTTGTAAGTGTTACATGTCCTGGTAGTGAAAAACTCCCAAAGTCGTATTACACAATTGTGAAGCCTGTTTTTCACATAGGCAAGCATTGGAAATTCCCTTATATACTTTTATGTGACAATTTCTGATCTGAAAGGAGTGCATTGTCATGTTTGGTATAGTTGGAATGGTAGTGAGGAATCCTGCTTACTAGTAAAGTTGGATTTAACATTACTATTTTAGAAATGCCACTTTTAGAAAGTAGGCATTTCTGTGCACTTATTACTCTCTGTGCCTTACAGCCTGTCTCCAATCCACTTCTGGTCTGTGCTGGTTGACAGATCCCCTTGTGCATTCCACCCAGACAGCCATAAACACAGGACACTCAGCTGCATCTGCATTCATCTGTATACTGATGGGTCATCCTGGGTAGTAGGGTGGAGGGGCTCTCACTTACACCTCAAGGGCTAGTGGCCTGACCTCACAAAAAGGACTGATAACCCCCTCTCCCCATAGATCTACTGGCAGACAGGACTGGGTTGAAAGGGGAACTGGTGCACTTCAAAACAACTTTTTGAAGTTTTCCTCCACGTCAAAGGCATATTTGGGTATATATACTGGGTCTGTGACCTCTGAAAATCAGACACTTCTGGAACTACAACTGAATTCTGTCAGAGGGAATGCTGTACTGCCCAAAGGACTCATCTGGACTGATTTTCTAGAAAGACTTCTCTCCTACTTGTTGCCCTGCTGCCTGCTGGCCCCTGAATCTTCTGGAAGGACTCTGTCTTCCCCCACAAGTGTTCTCCAAGGGTATGGACTGAGAGCCCCCCCTGTACATAAGGGTCAGAACCATCAAAAACTTCATCCGATGGAGAAAACCCACAGCACTGGGAAAACCGATGCAACACCTGCAAAATTCGCCACATTGCTTGCCGGATCAATGCAGCGCATGTTGCCTCTTCACAGAGCATTTTGGATTTTCCACTCATCGCTCCTGTGTGTCAAAATATTCCCGCATGGCAGTGAGGATTCAAGGTTGCGTATCCAAAAATCGACACATCACCTTGCAGTGTGGAAAGAACCAACACATCACCTCGCCGTGCCAGAAAAAAACTATGCATTGCTTTACTTTCAGATACATCACCTTCTCTGCAGCCCTCTGGTTCATTATTTTTTACGCATTCCCAGTTACTATGTGCTAAAAAGATACATCCGTTGACTCCTATGGATTAAGACTAACCTACGTTTCTAAAAAGTGATATCTTGACTTGTGCAAATTGGATTCTTTTCATTGTGGTCTTATTTTATTCAGATAAATATTATATATTTTCCTAAGCTGGTGTGGAGTACTTCTGTGGTGTTTTCACTGTGTTTCTCTATGAGTTATTGTTATTGCACAAATACTTTACACATTGCCTTCTAGGTTAAGCCTCCCTTCTCTTTGCCAAGCTACCAGAGGGTGAGCACAGGATCATTTAGATTGTGTTGTTACCTACCCCGACTAACATTGTGGTCCCCACTTGGACAGGATGTATACCTCTGCCAACTGGAGACCTAGTTTCTTACAGACAATCACATATGAGAGTGATTCAGAAGATGAGTTCATAAATCTGTTTTTTATGAATTGTCCCCCACCGTATTATGCAGTTGAGACAGGAACGCGAAGTGAAACAGTGCCCACTGTAGTCCCAAATATGCTGACTGCTCCAGTTGAGCAAACCCAGAATCTGATAGTTCCAAGTACACATACTAACTCAGTGATACAAGTACCTGTGGTTTATCCACCAGCTCCAACTGTGAATACAGCTCAGCCCGTTTCAAGTCCAGTTGTAAATCAAGCAATACCAATCCCAGTTATGAATCAGATAATGCTAAGCCTTAATTTGAAACAGACAGTACAGATACATAGGCCCTCATTATGAACACTGAGGTCCGTTCCGTGCCGCTGCAGGTGGCGGTAAAAACCGCCAACAGAGGAGCGGGCCGGACCGCCAAATAATGAACCAAACGAAAGACAGGCATCCAGAAAAAAAAACACCACCAGCAGAGAAGTGCCGATGACGACGGCAGAGTCCACCCACAGGCCGACAGAAAGGCCCAACCCACCCATCAAATAATGAACCACCAGTCCGCCGCCAGTTCCGGGGCGGGAACCACTGCCACACAAAGCCAGGTGGAAAAGAACCAAATATAAGGAAATAATCACCGTAGGCCCACACAACGAGCCAAAGCAGACATGGATAGAGAGCTGCAGATCATGCCAGCCCTGCTTCTTGCCATATACCTCCATGACCGAGACCGCCGACAAAGACGATGACGGTAAGTACCGCAACCTACTAAACAAGGGAGGAAAGAGCATAGTCACATACCCACCCACCCTGCAACCCCCCCAACCCTTCACAGCAGCACAAGTCATGCACCCCACAGCAAGAGGTACTTACCCGACACAAGGCAAATCCAACTTGACCATAGTACATTCAAATGCCCCGCACCCATAAACAATTAAATGAAAGACCAGGGTTCAACAGTGTGCTGCCAAAACACAGGCCACACAGAAATCTTTAATGAAAGCTCACAGAGCCAAATAGTACAAACAGGGCCAATGGCCAGACCATATGGCTACAATTGCCATGGGCCACAACATACCCAACCTGACTCCCACAAGTGCACAGTACTCCACCTAATGGGGCAACAAAGGTGCATCCAGGCACCTCACAGAAAGGGGCAGGGGGTGGTGAGGGTGGGGATTTGCGACAGGGTTGGGCCTTGGACTTTCGTTTGGAAGGTGGAGGGGGGGTGGGCTTGTTCTTTGAAGGGGGGGTGTTTTGAGCGGGTGGAGTCAGATGGACTAAGCTCAGCCCGGGCCTTTTTTTTCTCTGGGGAATGGGCACTGGAATGTGAAGGGTGGACAGGGGTGGGCTGTGAAGTGGAAGGAGTGGAAAGGGCAAGGAGGTGAGCACACTTGGGGACAAGACAGGGTGGGCCAGTGGGTTGGAAGAGGTCAGCACGGGAGAGGAAAAGTTTATTCGGAGCAATTGGGGTGGTCCTGCATGAGGGCGTGGGAGTGGAGGCATAGGCAGTGGATGTATGTGGTGTAGGGGTGCGTGTATTGGGTGCAGGTGACTGGAATGTCTGCTGTGGTGTGGTGGATGTGTGAAGGGTGGGTGTCTTGGTGCGTTTGTGTGTTTTTGGAGAAGGGAGGGTGGACACAGTGGGAGAAGACAGGCAGCTAGTGTGGATGTATGTTGTGTGGGTGTCTGCAAGTCTGGTGAGTGTGCTGCATGTGTCAACTACAGTAGTTGATGTGAGTGCAGGTGTGGTGCATGGGGTGCATGTATGGATGTCTGCTATTGTGGTGAGTGCAGTAAGAGGAACAGCAACAGAGACTGAAGGTGCAGTGCATGAGGGTGTGGATGCAGAGGGGACAGACAGGGAGGCGGAAGAGGTGGGCACACTGCGGGAAGTGGATGTTGTTGTGTGTGCATGTGTCTGTTGACTGTGTGAATGCTTGTGGTGGGAGGAGTGGTGCTTGTGTTTAGAAGTGTGCTTCTTGTGTGTTGATGTGCTTGACTGCATGTCTGAATGTGTGCCTTGGATGGATTAAGGGAGTGGGGTGCTGGAAGGGGTAGAGGAGGTTGGAGGAGGGGGACTGGCCAGGGAAACTGGCTGCCGTCCAAGAGGAGGCCAGAGCCTGAAAAGATCTCTGTAGGGCAGACACGCACCATGAATGCCATCCACATAGGCATTTATCTGCTGCACCTCTGATGCTAGCCCCTGGATGGCATTGACAATGGTTGTCTGCCCTACAGAGATGGTTCTCAGGAGGTCAATTGCCTCCTCTGTGAGGGCAGCAGAGCTGACTGGGGCAGGGGAGGAGGTGCCTGGGGTGAAGGAGACGCCCACCTTTCTGGGTGAGCGGGCATGGGCAACTAGGTGGGGAGCAGAAGGGGGGGCGGTGATGGACTGGGGGGTGGCGGAAGATGTCACTGTAGTGGTGTGGCCACTAGGGTCCGTCACTGCCGGGGAGCCCCCATCGGCGGAGGTCCCGGAGTCACTACCTCTTGTGGTAGTTGCCTCCCCCTTGGAACTCCCCTCACCCTCCCACCCACTGGTCCCCTGGGCATCGGATATCTCTGCCTCCGAAGATTTGTGGGCCGCTGCTTCCCCACTTGCCGGTGCCTCAGTTCCCTCGCCAGATGTTGCTGCTGTACCAAACCAACACAAGAGAACAGGGATGGGGAGACAAAACAGGAGAGACAATTGTAAATAGCTGAATGGAGGTACATAATGGCCAGACATACACCCACCCAGAAGACACACCCAACAGGCATCACTGTTCACTATGCCCATAGCCATGCCCCTGACTTCTGACCAGAATACTGCTCTACACCTATCCCCTGGACTACCTAAGGAGGCGACGTGTGGGAGACCTGACAAAGACACCTCTACACCCTTTGGGGACCATAAAGTAGATGGACACCAGTCGGAGTCCCTGCCTCTAAGCAGCATAAACCCTAATATACACACAGACATCCTTCCAGACTGAAGTTTGTGAAATGAGTACTCAGCCCCTTGTGATTGCTGTGCAGCCTTCAAGCACCCATCCAGGTCTGGGTAGGCCACCGCCAGGATAGGTCGCATGAGGGTGGTCAGTGCCCGATGGGCACCCCTTCCACGTTTGGGAGGGCTTCCCCAGCTGGGCTTCACAGATCTTACGCTCCCTGCGCCGCAGGTCCTCACACCTCTTTCTGCAGTGGGTGCTCTGCCGGTTTTAGACCCCCAGGGTCCGCACCTCCTTGGCGATGGCATGCCAAAGGGCCCTCTTCTGGTGGGCACTGACCTAAAAGGGTGACACAGATATGGAACACAGAGATCAGGCACTTGCAAGATAGATACAGCTGGCTAATTGTCCACTATGGGACGGACAGTACTCTCAGACTTACAGACCATACGCACGCAGCATGCCATGCACCACGGCCCATGCAGGCTCAGTGGTGCACACACATGTCCATTCAACACCATCCATTACACCCAAGCAGTGTCCCCCAAACCCAGACCCACCTGTACCTCTGGCCGTTTTATGTACAGGAGCCGGACCCCATCCACTAGCCTCTTCAGTTCCTTCTGGGTGAAGGCCGGGGCCCTTTCCCCTGCAACACGAGCCACATCCATTGCCAGAGGCAGGCCAAAGCAGTACACACAGTGGAGTACGTCTCCTCACGAGATCAGGGAGTCAAGAGACTAATCGATGACGAACTTGCGTACGTTCCATGGCGGTGTGCACCGTCACCACCGGCGGCGATCATGATACGCCAGGATTCCCCATTGGCATCCATGTTAACCAATGACAGTGCGAACGGTGGTAAACACCGCCTTATGCTGTGACGTCAACCGCTAGCGGTATGAGGTCACTTCCACAACGAAAGGCCTGGATTACAGTGAGCAAACATTTTGGCAGTAACTATGCATCTATAAATAAAACTTTGCACAATGCAGGCCCTACTAGCCACATGAAGCACCTAAGCATGTGTCCATTCCGTAATATACCACACATGAAATACTCTGTTCCCTCACTGTGATGTAGATGTAGATCTGTCAGGAAGCAGTTAATGTAGAGTCACTACAGTGAACTATGCAGTGCACAAATGATGAAATGTGTGGCTATGTATGTGTCTTCATCACACCTTTTTGAAACCCCTCGTAGGTAGCGACCCTTGTGGCGAGGAACGACACCATTGGTGTACAGACCACTTGTGGATATGAGGACCATGGTGGAGCGTCAGATCATAATCAATTACCGACTCACACATACAACAATTTAGGAACTTTGTGCTTTACTGGATCCTGCACTAACTCCGGGAAATCGTAATCAGGATGCCATCCCTACTCAAGGGCAGGTGCTCTCCACACTCCATTTCCTGGCCACGGGCTCATTTGAAGTGACAGTGGGCATGGGTGCTGGATTTTCACAGCCAATGTTCAGCAAAGGTACGGACAAGATTTCTGAATGCATTTCTACAACACCTGCAGTCCTATGTGAGGTTTCCCCATAGTACTGACCTCCCTGCCATCAAGTCGGAATTCTATGCCTTTGCCAACATACCCCATGTTATAGGTGCCATCGATGGCACCCACATTCCGATCATCCCCCCAAGAGTGAGTGAAGAGGTGTACAGAAACAGAAAGAACTTTTACTCCATGAACATCCAATTGGTATGTACTGCAGACCAGTACATCTCACATGTGAATGCCATGTTCCCAGGTTCAGTCCATGATTCCTTTGTGTTGAGGAACAGTAGTGTGCCACACAGGATGGAACAACTCCAAGAGGAGAGAGGGTGGATCTTAGGTAAGTGTGCCTGTCACTAACTGACACATAGCAGACAGCCAGGCTGTCTGACTAAGGGGCATAACAATGACGACTCTGTATTGCACCTTTTTCTAGGTGATTCCGGCTATCCAAACTTGTGTTGGCTCCTGACCTCAGTGAGGAATCCCAGGACAGATGCAGAGAGGAATTACAATAAGGCCCATGGACGTACTAGGAGAGTGATAGAGCAAACTATAGGTCTCTGGAAGGCTGGATTTGGTTGTCTACATATCTCTGGGGGTTCCCTGGTCTATGGGCCTGAAAAGGTGTGTAGAATAGTGGTGGCCGGCTGCATGCTGCACAACGTGGCAGTGAGACATTCTATCCCCCCTTGGAGGTGGATGGTGCTGTATGTCCTCACCAGCTACCTCACAGAGGTGAGGAGAGTGATGGTTATGAGGAAGGGGAAGATGTCAATTTCAGGACCCAACTGATACAACTCTACTTCCAGTAACTGTGTGGGACTTGGGCCTGACAGTGGGGTTTGTGACACATACTGTCAGTGTGCTCAGTCATATGGGGGGGGTTGGTACTGATAGCTGAAACATGGTCCACCTCTGCATTGTACAGAGTGAAATTTTCTGCATTTACTTATTGCCAACATTCAGGCACACAGGACTCCCTTCATGCACAGATTTGACAATAAAGTAGTTATCAGGCAGTTGCATCCATACTTCACTTTGTTCACAATTTAACACAGGGGACAGTGTTACATGTGTGATATGTGGTTTATTGGTTGAAGTGAGTGAATAGTACTATTTACAGTGACGGGAAGTCCTAAGGGGTGGGTGTCCTCAAAACCAACATGGTGGCAGCCTTGTGGGTATAATGATGGGTCCATCTTTTCTTATATTAGTTCATATTGCCTCTTAGCAATATGTGTTGGCTGATTGAGTGGGATGGTTACTGTGCAGATTGTTGCTGAGTTACTTCTTGAAGGGGGCCTTGTTCTTTGCTGTGGTTCCAGTGCCATATCTTGGCCTGAGGGTCCGTTTGGGCACCTGCTGTTGATCTTCAGGGGATGACATGGTAGGCCCTTGGGTTTCCTGTGAGGGTAGTTCCTGGGATGTTTCTGCTGATGGTGTAATCTCATGGTGGGTGTCCGGTGCTGTTGTGGGGGCCTCTTGTCCTGTGTGGGTGTCAGACTGGTTTTGGACTAGCTGCAGCAGTGCTCCTGCTATGGTGCCCTTTGCGGCGTTGTGCTTTTTCAACTGCTCCATGGCCTGTTGGTGGTGTTCCCGGCTGCATCCTCTGACTGTGCTCCAGGGTGGACACAATCTGTGGCAATCTGTCATGGGTATCCTGGTAGGCCCCCAATACCTCTGATATCACGTCCTAGGCTGCTGCATCCATCCTGTGGCCTCCCCCCGGCCCACTGCCACCCTTGCACTTTCCCTAGCCCCTGTGCCTGTGTCCCCCACACAGGTCTGGCAGTACCAGTTGTACTGGGGCCCTCACCTTCCTGCATGTTGTGAGTGGGAGACTGTGCCCTCTGTTCCTGTGTTCCACCAGTCTGTGGCCTGGGTACACTGGTGTGGGGACGCTTGCCCTGGGCTGCTGGTCTTGACTCAGTGGTAAGGGTGACAGTGGTTTCCTGGGTGGGCTGCTGCATGGTGAGAGTCCAGGACTGTGTGAGCGGCCTGCCTGCTCATCAGTGTCCAGGGATCCTTCACCAGTGTCCTGTGAGGTGCATCTGTCTCCCTGGGGGGCAGTGGCACTCCTTGTCCCGTCCGTTAAGGATGCATGGGTGGTGGTGCCTGTTGGGGGACATAGACATGTCTGTTACAGCTGCATGAACGTTTGAGGTGAACAGGACTGGGCTATTTTGTGCTGAGGTTACTTTCAGTGGCCTTACAGGGTGCCTTTGTGAGGTTGACACTGCATTTAGAGTTGACCGTGGGGTTGCATTGTGGTGGGGGATGTCGTTCCATTGTGGGTACTTACAGGGGTAGGTGACTGTGCACAGGGGGAGGGATGTGGGCCTGTTAGTGGGTTTGTGGTCATGTAGGGAGGGTTGGATTTAGTGGCTGATGCCTGGGGGGGGGTTTTGGTCCTGGTGGGTGTGGGTGTGTGGGGTGATGCATGAATTACGGGTATGGTGTAAATGGGGTATATATTGATGACTTACCCGAGTCCATTCCTGCAGTGAGTCCCTCAGGGTGCAGGATGGCCAATACCTTTTCCTCCCAGTCTGTGTATTCTGGTGGTGTTGGTGGGGGTCCTCCCCCAGTCTTCTGCACAGCGATGTGGTGCCTTGATGCCATACCTCTGACCTTCCCCCTCAGGTCGTTCCATCTCTTCCCTGGTGCATGGATGGTGTCCCACTGCATTTACCCTGTTCACAATGATCTGCCATAGCTCCATCTTCCTTGCAATGGGTGTGTGCTGCACCTCGACCCGAATATTTGTGGCCCCACCTACCGGATCTCGTCCACCATGGTCCTTAACTCCCTTTCGGTGAAGCGTGGATGTTGGGGGGGGACATGGTGAGTGTGGTGAATGGTGTCGGGGCTGGGAACACGGTGGGGGTGCTTTTCTGTGGGTCGGTGTGCGTCTCCTGTATGCTGGCATTCAATGTCTGCCTCTGGTGCTCTCCGTCTTCTTGGCCTGGCTTCATTGCAAAGGATTGTGGGGTATGTCTGGGGGTGTTTTATGGGGTTATGGATGTGTGTCAGGTGTGTGGGTTACATGCTTATCCAATGTGTGCACTTCTTGCTGTTAAGTCCACTTGCCGCCCATGGCGGTCGGAGACGCCAATGGTCGTTCGGCCTCCACTGTCCGGCAAGGTGATTTGTGCATTTTTATTTGGAGGGTGGGATGTGGGTGTGCTTGGTGGTGGCGGGGTCTGGAGGTCCGAGATTCCTGCTGACAGGGTCATGGTGGGGAGTGGTGATCTGGTGATTTTTGGCAGGTTGTGGATTTTCGTTCATTATATGGTGGGTTTCCATTCACCGCCAACGGCGGCATTCTGTTCACCGCCACCAAGGCAGTCAGCGTTGTTTCCCACCATGTTCATAATGACCGCCATAATGTGAGAAACCCCTTTGCAGAATTTTAATCAGAATCAGCCTATGCCTATGTTTACACCAGTGCCGACAATGTCAAATGCTACCCCAAATAAAACATGACAGACTTACCACACTGTTTTAACAGGTCAAAGCAGTGGGATGAGAATTACCCAGAATCAGACAAATCTGTTTGGTCCATATGCATTAACAGTTCACATGTCTATAGGGCTAATTGTTCCTTTGTATGCTTCAGGTAATTCTGGGAGTAATGCCCATTCAATAAATGTTTCGACTGTTTCTGAAACACCAGCTGCATCTGCTGGGATATCACCAATTAGTATGCAGATATCAGTCCATTTAAACAACAGAGATGGAGAGATCAGCTTCTCTTCTTCCACCTTTCATGCCTACATGAAATGCAGATCCAAACCAGAGGTTAAATCAGATAAGACCAGTTCTTGATGCGAGGTTTCCTCAGGGAACCCCACTTCCAAATATGCCCACGCCGGATCAGATTAGGAGTGTACATTGCAGTACCCCACAAGAAGATGTGCCCCAAATAAATAATATCAGTTTGCAAGGTTTTTCAACACAACAGTTGATGGATTGGTTAAACAATCTGAGCCTGCAAGGTGCAACAAGTGCGACAAATGGCAATGCAAAATCTGAAGAGGCACCAGAGAGAGACAGGACAGTGAATGTGCCCAGATTGAAAATAGAATTAAATTTGGGAACGCTAGACATGGCTCAATTGGAAATGTACACAGAAGATGAATTGCGATTTATGTGTAAGGATGTTACTCAGCACTGAAATGGCCAGATGCTTTCCCTCTTGTATTGATGAGTATGCTCAGCACACCTGACAGGAATACAGGCATGTCACCTCATTAGATCATCAAGGGACATGCTATGAGATTGCCAGCAGTGCCTGCAAATGCTCTTGTGAACATTACAGATTACATGGTACTGGATTATTGTAAAGGGCTGGTTGATGTGGTTTGTTGTTTATCTCGCCAGGTTAGAGAAACAACTGCACATCTGCAACAAGAACTTTGTCACAGCCTTAGTCCTGGCACCTGGGTGATGGTGAAAAAGAATGTTAGAAAGACATGATTGGAACTGTGCTGGAAAGGGCTGTACCAGGTTGTTCAAGCAACCACAACAGCTGTGAAGTGTGCTGGTCCCCCAAACTGGGTTCATGCAAGCCACACGCATGTGCCAAGGAAAAGAGTTTTCCACGGAGATCAGTGGCCCAAGAAAAGCCCAGAGCCAGTGATAAAAGTGTCTCCTACCATTGCTGAAGTACCTGAAGAATCGGATCAAAGTGACAGTGGAATTGCTTTGGAACTGAACCTTCGAAATCTCATTGCCGCTTGATGAACAAAGACATTATTTGCCGGTAGTCATTATTAGTGATTATCAGCTCCTTTATTATTAGAGACATTTGAACTTTCAGTAGGAGCATTTCAACATTAGCTAGTAGAGAAACTCTTGATATACCTTCTAGAAGATCAAGGAACTTTGTGAATAATTTCAGCAGTTTTTATTTTTGTTTTTTTTAAGAGACTATTTTTGATTATGCTTTGCTCAAACAGAGAAAAGACTGAAAAAAGAAACTGAAATAATTGAAGGCCGCTTTGCATTTTAGATTTTTTAGATTTTTATTTTCGAATTTGGATCATAATGTAGTCTGAGTCTAGACAAGCCATGGAACCTGATCGAAGTAAGAGGAGTAAATGTAAGTATGTGTGTGTAGACTTAGCAATAGTAAGTGCAATTCTGATTATTTTGATGATTGTTGGATTGAGTTTGCCTGTTGAGAATGAGATTGAGAAAACTTCAGTTACAAGCACCCCAAATTTAGAAGATTCATTCACAGATCAAGATCCCCTGTATAAAAATGAGAAACTCTTGCATACTAATAGATCTAAGGGAATTCAACATCAAATACGTATCATAAATTGTTATATGAATATATTAAAACCCTGGAAGTTCTCAACTGTAATGAATGCACACAAATCCATTCATCAGTGCAGGAAGGGATCACTTATCACAGCTTGCCACTAATATGTGGTATTTCTTGTAGTCTGTTACTAACTATACTGTATGAGCAGGAGTATTTTCAATACTTCTATTCCAATAATGACTTAGTATTTTCCTTGGTGCCTATTATGGAGCATCTGAGTAGTATTGCTAAAGCAAATAACATTGACTCTGTAGGAGGATTCTTTGAACCTACCCTGACATTTGGAACAGTATATTACCACAAGAATCATTTGACCTGCATACGTAGTTCAGTAGAAAAAGAGTTCATTGGGCAAGTTCAGTAAAGAAGGAGTGTAGGAGGCTGGCTCTCTATATAGTGGGCAACCACATGCTGGTTCACAGAGGTTAAAACTAGACCACCTAATGCTCTAATGTTTTTATGGCAGTTTGGTCGACCAGTTAGGCCAATCTTGGAGAAGTGCAAAGTATCTGTTGTACTCACAGTATCAATAAAGCAAGACACACACTCAAAGGAATGACTTGAGACCAATTTACAAAAATCCTTCAGATATTTATAAAATTTTAAGGCCATCGAAATCAGGTAAGTACTTTTTAAGTTACGATTTTTCAAAGTTTAGAAAATGAATTGTTTCTGTATGCAATTACGCACCATAGGAATCAATGGGAGAGAACTTTAAAAATACATATAAAATTAGGCAATGTGTTTACCAATATCTCGTTTTGCTTTTAGCTCGAGGTCGTCAAGAAGTCTTTTAGACCAGCTAGGGAAGTTTGGGTGGTTCCTGGTTTGGTGGGAAGAGCTGTTGAAAAGTCATTGGAGCTGGTTCAGGACCACTGCGGGGGACCACTTGGAAAAGCACTGCACAAGCGGACTTCAAGGTGAGTCTGGTGGGTCACCTTGAAGTGTGAGGTTGCAAGGGGTGGAGGACCCTCAGAGCACAACTGGTTCTTCAGTGCAGGGCCCAGGGAGGCCAGGTGCTGAGCAGATAGATGGGCCAAGAGCTGTGCGCAAAGGTGCCCTTGGAAGCAGGAGGTAGGTCACTTTGAGGGTTGCTTCCAGGTCAGAATGGCCACTTTGGTGGGTGGGTGGTTCTGGTAGTTTCTGAAGTCCCTCAACTGCGGCTTCCTGCCATTTTTGGAGTCCAGTGTGGACTTTTCTTCTTAGTGTGCAATGTTGAGTGACCAGTACCCTGGTCTATTGCACAGTTCAGCCACTGGAGGGTACACTGCCACCAAACGTGGCACACTTACAGTGTGTCCTCTGGGTCCATTGGCTGAAATTTGGTCTGGCTGCAGCATCCAGTAGCCAGTCAGTGAACTGATTTTCACTGGTGTTTGGGTCTTTGTTGCAAAGGAGTGATACCTTCCCTCTGGAAGGAGATCTGTGATTTTCAGAAGAGTGGAGGTCCTCTGGTGATTGTTAGAGTCCGTCTGATGTCCGAGAAACCCCCTTAGTTTGTCGAGTCCTGGGTGCAGCATGAAGGGTTTGGTGCCTTTTTCTTTGTGCAGCAGGAATGCAGTTCTCGAGTCTTGGGTCTTCTTTGTTGCTGGTCTTTTGTGTCCTTTGAATCTGACCCCCAGGTGTAGAGGTGCCCACTAAACACTGCATTTAGTGGGCGTTTAGGGGAGTACCTAGTAGTGACCAATGGCTAATCTACCTTAGGGTGGCTACACCCACTATGTGACCACTTCATGTGAGCAGAGGTCACTTCGCTATCCCTGTTAAGCTATTTTCCTACCATGCAAGATGGAGGAAAATGAAATGGAGAGGTCACCTTGCATGCAACACCTTAGGGGTGGTGCAAGCTAGGGGTGGCCACTTCTCCTGTCCTTTGTGCATTTTTCTGCCATTGCTCCCGCCAAAAGTGGGAGTGTGCAACGGGTGTGGCAATCTGCTGCTAGCAGCAGGGCTGGGGGTTGATTTTTGAGGGAGGTAAGCCCTTTGAGGTTCATAGGCAGGGCTGTGCACATTCCTGGGAGGAGGTGTAAAATCTCTGCCCAGAAAGGGCTTTGTTCTCTGGACCCAGAGTGCACTGGCTCTCACCCCAGGGTTCCAGAATCTTGTCAGGTGGTTGCAGGCTGGGTGGTGACCGGCCAGCAACCATCACAGGGTAGTTAGCTTTTGCAGGGGGCACCTCTAGGTGGCCCCTGGGTAAATTTTGCAACACATCCAATACTGGTACCAGTTGGATTTCTCATTCTTATTTGTTTGATACCAAACAACCTGGGGTGTGGAGTGGCCATCAGGTAGCTGTGAAACTCGTACTGACCAGTGTCTAGCACATGCATGTAAAATGGCTGCTCTGTTTACTTACAATGTCCCAGGTTTGCCAGGGACACAGTAGGGGCATATTGCTCATGCATCTATGCCCACACATCCAGTATAGTGCACCCTGCATTAGGGCTGGAAGGCCTGAAAGAGGGGTGACTTACCTACATTGCATGCATTGTGTAGAGGTCAGGGCACACAGGGTGTGTACCATGTCAGTTTTTCATTTTAGGATTGCTCCTGGACACTCAGCCTGCAATAGCAGTGCTGGGTACCCTTGGATGCCTGGTCCCTGAAGGAGACACAATCTTTGCTGCTGCCCTCAGGGGCCTATCCTTTGTACCTCATGCCCTGGGTACCTAAGTACCATTTACTAGGGACTTACAGTGGCACCTAAAGGTGTTTCCAATCGTACCAGTGCATCACAACAGTTTTGGGAAAGAGATCTGGCCCAGGGAACCTGGTGAGTAGGGGCCCTGGTCACTAACAACTTTGAAACTACATCAAATATCAGGCAAAACGTGTGTACTAACCATGTCAAAGGAGGTCATTTTTCACAGGAAGGACAATGAAAGCCAAGATAGAAAATGGAGTAGTTTTGCAGACTTGGGAGAGAGATGTAACACTCCCAGTGAAGTCAAGGGTTCTAAGCCTTAGATTGGCAGCATGTAGGGAAATTATGTGTACGGAGACCAAAGTCAAAGACAGATACTCATTTTGTAGGAACTAGTGAACAGAGACATGTTTTTGTGCTTAGAAGCACATGGAATTGTATGCTAAATGGACAGGATCCGGCCATACCATGTTTTTATTTCATATGTGGGAAAAACACTTATTACAAGCTGCTGAAAATTTGGCATGTTACGTGGGTGTAGTATTCCCGGAAAATTATCATGTGGACAACCTTAATGACCTAGCCAGGGATGAGAAATCAAACTCCAGAGTCAAAAGAGGAGCAAGTGCCTCAGAGATAGTGGGAGATACTTTGGTGCCATATTTCCATCAGTGGGAGTAATCTTGAATGAGCTCTACATTAGGAAGTTGTCAACAATAGTAGATAAACTATCTACTGATCCTGCAGGTGCTATGTTGTTAATGGACATGGAGATGGTTGTGTGAGATCAATGGTTTTGCAAAATCGCCTTGCGTTAGAGAGCCTTCTCACAAAGGAGAGCGGAGTCTGTTAAAAGCTACATGTGCAGCAATGTTGCACGTACATTCCTCACAATAGTAAAGAGATAAGAAAGTATATCTCGAATATCACCAATTTGAAAAATAACCTGAACAGTCTGACCACCACTGATACATGGAAAGGATTTGGAAGCAGGTTGTCAGCCATTGGTAAATGGTTTGGGAACATGCGAAAGGGAATAGTGGGTAAAATTGTGAGACTCCTGTTGATGGTGGCTTTGTGTGACATAGTTGCACTTGGATTTTACAAACTGTACAAGATATGGAAAGGGAGAACAGCCAAAACTAAGCAGGAGAAGGAGAAGCTAGAACTGTAAACTAGGAGAAGCATTTATTATTGTAACCTCAAGAGACTGGAGGATTACAACAGACTTTATCAGAATAAGTCATTAAAAGTTTGAACTGTCTCATTGAAATGAGAATTTGCCCTTTTTCTGATGGCGTATTTTGCCATTAAAGGAGGGACTGATGGAACTTAAAATTTAGTGATGTCCCTCATGTCACAAAAGTCATCAAGATCCGACAGTTTAAGTTTTATGAAAGTAAAGGAGCGAAAAACTAACATAGAAAGCTGCACTGACACAATTTAAATGTGCAATTGCTTTTATTTCAGAATTTAATTTGGGTGCCTTTTGAATTAAATCACATGTTGGAAGGATAAAACTGATGTTAAAATGTAATTTTGACTTTAGACTAACAGTACGCATAGAAAAAAAAATTAATTTATGATTAGTAAATAATTAATTAATTTAAAAATGTGAGCACACTGAAAAAATAGACTTCTCTATTGTACTTGATGAAATGCAGTAACAAAGCTTTCTATTTTTAAATAAAATGTATTATTCACATCAATGAAATATTATTATTGTTGAATTTTTAAGTATTTATATAACATGTTTTACCAAAACGTATTAATTATATGTATTATTATGATTTTGCGGTAGCATAAGTGAGGCCTGCAGAGCTTGCATTTTGCAGTCATATACGTGTTGAATTATTTGTTTCATAAAGTGAAGTCTTCTTCCAGATTTCATTCCCAAAAGAAGCAAACCACTTTGTAACGGACCCCATTGTTTAAGGGTAGAAAGATGTATTCATATATCCTTGGAAACAGTACATTGCAGGAACATGGACTGAGTTTGTATACATTTGTTTCAAACCTGTTTGGATTCACACAGAAGTGAGATGTTCTCATGTTGAACCTGGGAGAGAATACAAAATTAGCAATTTGGAATCCTGTGATAAATTGTCATTGGACAATGCCCTCGAACGTAATGTGGACTGATCCCCCTGATGAATCAAATTATTATTGAAAAGTTTAAAAAGATGATGCATTTTGAACTCTGGTCAGATTTTTTAGAGATCCTTGGCTAATTTAAAAGATTTTGAGATATGCAGGTGGAGAGCAATCACAGCAACAGACATTTGCTTCAAACCTGTTTGGATTCACACAGAAGTGAGATGTTCTCATGTTGAACCTGGGAGAGAATGTAAATTTAGCAGTTTGGAGTCATGTGATAAATTGTCATTGGAGAGTGCCCTCTAATGTAGCGTGGCCTGATCTCCCTAACAAATCAAATTACTACTGAAAACTTTGAAAAACTGATGCATTTTGAACTCTAGTCAGATGTTTGAGATATCATTAGCTGATTTGAAAGATTTGGGGAGAATCATTGTAAGCTGTTCCCTTTGAGAGGAATTCCTCTCTATTCTTGCCTTATGAAATGCCCCATTGAGATTTAGAACTCCCCTGAGTCCTTCAGGAGACTCTTTATTGGGTGCCTGACATGCTGACCATCTCTCTTCTTACCTATCTTTTGCCTAACTTAGTTACTGTCCTGCACGCCAAGATTACTTTTTTCCAATTTTTGTCCTTTTTGGTTTTTGCCCACATGTGTTCCTCCCCACACATGCTAGCTCATGATTTGGTAAATATATGGTTGTCCCTTGTCCTTAAATTCTATTTCAAATTCTGTTGAATATGAATTGATGTATGTGCAAACTGAGGAAAGGTGTATGTCTCTGTTGCCTTTAATTCTTTTAGTATTTTACATGGTGCCATTGAATGTTTAGTTCTGCTAATCTTAGTGAGGTTAACCTTTTTCTGTTGCCTTGGGGAACCTTTGATGATAATGTACATTTATAAAGTTGTTCTGAGAATCATTTACATGCCCCTGATTTTGAGCTTGTAATAAAACCTATACTTTTTTCTATTGGAGTTTTTCCTTGTTTAGCCAATGAGTCATACTGTATAAATTAATTGCTGCCTGAATGTGGTTTGATTGATGGTTCTATCGCACTTGATGAAGCAGAAAAAGAAAGACTAACAAATATTCATATATCATGTAACAAAATCGTAGAAGGCAATGTGATTTTAGCAAAGAAAAATAATGTACATGGGAAAATGTGCCCACGAGGTAGTTTGCCATTATTATAAACGAGCTTAATTAATCATGAAGAATCAACAATGTAGTAATCCGTCATAATTGCAAATGTATTCTATGATTTTCTTGTTGAAACTGTTTTATGCTTAGCCTAAATTTAGCAGAGGCTTTGGCCTAGTTGCCTGGTCTCAAATTTAACTGCGTGGTTTTCACTTGTATTAACAAAAACTTATTTTTTTACTTTAAGGTTGTATTTTTTCCAGTAGAAATTACTAATACACTTATCTCAAGGTTTCGTGCTAGGCTAGTTTCATCCCCTTTGAAGCAAGGTCAGTTTCTGCAGGTGCAGACAATAAAGACTCTGATACAGAAATAATAGGCAAACTTTGTTGCAACTTGTGTTCCAAAGCTCCAAGGACACCTTATGCATAAATGAGTACTAAGAGAAAGACGCTATTCATTGGTCAAAAAGAAGCCACCTTATGAACTCTCCAACTCTCCCTCCCACCGGACAAAGAGAAGTCAGCCATTTTCCTTGATGCCATTTTGAAACCTGATTCAAGACGCCATTTTAAATGACACTTTGATGCCTTTTTTCTGTCGCAGAGAAAGAGACTTTAAGAATTCTCACCCTAGAGACTTTAATTTAAATTTTGCCCCGTCTTGTCTATGCAGTATGATTTGCCCCATTCTCCTTGCTGCCGCAAGGAAACTTGCTTTAACTTTGCCCCTTTGAAATCCGCCCCTTGCTGATCGAACCAGCACCTGAAGGACAAAGACTTTTTCCTTGAAAGCTGATTGAATTTGGTAAATATAAAAGGATAATTGTATTATTCATTGTGTTTTCCTTCTTAGGTACCAACAGCTTATTTTGATAGGGCCAAAGCTAGAAGTTTTCTAAATTCATGTTGACTAAATTCGTTTTGCATGAAGCCCCACATGCCAATGCTATTTAGAGGTTAGTTGAGGTATTCATTTGATGCACCATGCTAAATTGAAATCTTGTTATGCTGACCGATGTATGCAATTAGTCAAATTCAGTTGCTTATATTAGTGATTTGCATTGCTATAACCGAGTGCATTATAATCCAGATTTTGCGTAGATTGCGTTTCTTCCGTCGCTATGGACAACTAGTAATGTTCGTATATGTATATCATTTGATTTTGAGACTCACTTATATTGTGCTAGCTTTGTTAATATAGGGAAATAAATACATTAACTTTTAATAAACTGGTGTGGTTATTCATGACTAAAAGGTCATGGTGTGTCAAATACTGATTACTATTGAATTCTTGATTTTTGTTTGATTACTAATTGAGTATTGGTTATTGATTATAAATGGTGATTGATTATTGATTTGAGTGATCCGACTATTCTTGGATGAGGGGAACCCAACTCGGTCAAAAGGTTCACCGACCTCCGGCGTGTCCAAGTAAAAGTAATTTATAAAGACGGGACGCGCTATCAGTAGATGGTAGCAGAGATTGATGGTTTCGCCCTTTGGGGCCCCATCCAAACAATAGACGGATTCAATTTAGAATTTTCTCTGATAAAATAAGTTGGAGAGATGATGATGCCCTAAATCCCCAATGACTTTCCCGGAATCTCAGAGCTTGCGAATGGAGGAAATGGGGGTGTGAGAATGTTTTCGGCGTTTCTAGTGACAGTATGAGTGAAGTTAGGGTTTTGCGCTTGCACAGCTTATGCCGCAGATGAATTGTGAAGTTTGTGAGGATTTTAGGGGGTTACGAACTCCAATAAAAAAAAATATATATTTTAGAGGAGTGATACTCCAAAGTGTGAGAGTAGGGAAGTCGTCAAACTTCATATGTGTGTAGCCCTTTGTGCAGGAAAAATTGTCCACGTGGTTGTTGATGTTGAGACGGGCCCTGCGAGGTCAAGAGACTCCGGAGTATGTTGAAAAGTGTATGAGATACTTGATTGATGTTGTAATCTGTTCGGTTTAATAGGTTGATCGGGCGTGGTCAATGAGTCAGTATGAATACTGAGGAATGAAAGAAAATTTTCGACTTTGAGATTTGACGAATTCTAAGGCGCGCTAGAATAGTTCATTGATCAGTTGAGAGTAAAATTTGTGGGTCAAATTTTGCTTGCGAAAGTGGGAAACCGAGAAAGATGGAATAACTGCAAAGGCTAGTGAAAAATCCCTAAGGTTTCTGAAGCGATTGTATTACCCTTCCTGTAGTAAACCAACAGATTTGTTTTCTTCTTTTGGTTAGTGCTTGCGATATTGCAGAAATTAGTTTTGGGTGAAGTCGAATGAAGGAGGACAAGCCGCAAGACTTTGTCAGCCGCAGTGTGTGAGTGTGACGTCACTAGGAGCCACGCTGGGATAGGTTGGTTGGTGAGAAGGGTCGCACACGGATTGAACGCAGTCCGTGAAGCCCAATTGGTGGGGAAAGGCAAGTGAAAAAGCATTCCGGGAATTAAAGTCACTTATTGATTACATTTTAAGAAAATAAAAGACGGAAAGATTAAATTTTTCAAAGCACTTAAGAGTGCCTTGAGGGGAGATATATATATTAAAGCAAATGTAGGAGAAGAAACACCGTCTGAGGGTACACCAGCTTATATCGTAATTGAAGAAAAGGGTGTCGCACCATGTCTTTGGTTAAAGCAATGGTGTAAATTAACAGAAAAGGATGGAAGTGTAGCATTCCCTATCCATGGGTCGTTTAATCTGAGAGTTTTGGAGAATCTAATATTCGTGCTATACGACATGAAAGTACCTCCAAGACCAGCACAGTTTGAAGCACTAGCAATTTGGGAACAAATGGCCGGAAGGCAACTACAAAAGAAATTTGAGACAAGAGTGAGAAAAGTAGAAAAGACACTAGCGGATGCTAGATGGGATAGTACTCAAAAGGTTTGGAGATCAGACGTATTGCAGGGAATTAAATTGTTTCCAGCAATTACTGACGAAGCAGAGATGGATGGAAGGAAAGCTACCTATAAAACAAACAGGAGTCAGTCCAGAGATAGAGAAAACAATAGAAATTCGAAAAGGTCAGACGAATCAGACGATGAGGAGTTCATTCTGCAATTGCTAAATGACCGCCCGCCACCATATGCGGAAAGCGAAAACGGCCCAAGCACTAGTACTGCCCCTCCAGAACCAATACAGGGTACTGTAAAACCAAATTTGGGAATATCGCAGAGGCAAAGTAGTTTCGGCATGCGTTTTACACCAGAAACACCACAAGTTCAGAGAATATATCCTGATGTGCCTAAATTGAAACCTGTCAATGATTATGAGCCACAGGTTCAGAGGCGCTATTGTGATGAGCATAATCTGGAAATGACTTCTAGTTTAATGGCGCAGGGAGGACAGAATTACCAAAGACCGACATTGATTCAAGCCGAATCAACACAAATTTTGATGCCTCAAAAGCAGATGCAAGAAGTGCCGAAATACATTCAAATAGCAGAAAACCAGTTAGACATGCCAGCAATGATGAACCATAATGTGGGAATTAACAGGCCAGAGAATTCGGGGAACAGACAGAATGTGGATGCAATATCTTTGCCTATCACTGTAGGTCCGCCAGTGCCATTGTATATACAGGCAAAGCCTAATGTATGCGACCAAGGGGTAATGACACAAAATGAGACAGGAAGGAGATGCATAGAAAATACTCAAGAAACGACTCCGGTAGGTACACTGCTAAATAGATCTGGGTCCTTGTTGGAATTCAGTCCAATTCCAGCTTGTGCTCCGTCAACTGTGGTAAGGTCAGGTCCACCACTAATACTACCGCTATCTTCAAAAACAGAAATGTTACAGAAACCATCAGTAGCAATAGACGTAAGTGCCACATTAATGGGACTGAGCGCGCAACAGTTAACACAATGGTTGAACAGCCTGAACTCTCCACAGAGTACACCTAGCGGGAAAGGAGAAGAATATTTTAATAGAATAAGATTGGGCATGGAAGCAGATGACCTAGTAGAGGGAACGATGGGTTTGAACAGGTTAGAATCATACACAGAAGAAGAGCTGAGATACATGTGCCCTAGAATTACAAAAGAAGTAAGCAGCATACATAAGAAGTTACAAGAAATTGCAGACAGAAACAAAGTCGACATAGGTAAAACCAAAGACTTGAGCAGAAGTTACAGGTTAGACTTTGAGACAAAAGATTTTGAACACATGAGATCTGCAGGAATGAAAACACACCTTAAAGAGATACTGCAAAGCGCGCAGGTTTGGAGATGTTTAGACAAATGGGAGAGCAGGTGGGTTAAGAAAAAGGACAAAAAGAAAGAGAGTACCCCAGACCGGAATGAGAAAGTACAACAGAATGATGATCTGATAACCATGTTACCAATGAGAGAAACGGCAGGGGGAAAACTTGTCCATGTACCGTGGCACAGGTGCGATATTCAATCCTTTACGGATGACTTCCCTAAATTAAGAGAGAAACCGATCGAATGGTATCAACAAACAGATAGATTTGTGAAACTCGCAAAATGTCTTTGGGAAGACCTGAATACCTTATTCGAAATTGTGGTTGCGGCAGATTTGTGGGAAGATTGTAAAAGGGCTGTAGGTTGGCCAACAAGTGAACCAGAAAGAGATAGGGACACAGGTGCACCATCGCCTACGGTAATGAGTTTATACCATAAGGTGATTGAGCATTTGAAAACAAAGGTTGAGTCGAAAAATGTGGATTGGCAGAGAATTGACAGAACAGCACAAGAAGTTAAAGAGTCGATACATGCATACTATGAGAGATTGTTGAAAGCGTTTAAAAATTACAGTGGTACAGAAACGATTGAGGCAAAGGACATGCTCCATTTTGTGTTCAGATTTGTGGAAGGATTGAGACCCGAAATCAGCCAGATGATTAAAATGCATTTGATTTGTTGGCAGTCAAAATCGATCGATGAAGTGTTGAACTATGCAAAATACTGCAGTGATGAGATTGAGACAAAGCAGAAAAGGTTGAAAGAAAAAGTGATGGTGATGCAGATTAGAGCAGCTCAGACAGGTTTGCAAGGTTTCCAACAACAGGTGCTGCAGCAGCAACAGCAGGGAAATGCTATGTTTCAGCCACAGATGAGAGGCAGAGGCCGAGGAGGTTTTGTGAATAATGGTCCTGATTTGAATACTGTTGTGATTCCAAATGGTATACAGGCAATGAATAAGGTGATGCCATGTCACACGTGCGGAATCGTCGGGCATTGGAAACGGGAGTGCCCAATGTTGGTGCAGGAAGGTGTAGGTCAGCAAAACAATGATGTCAATACATTTCAGAATATGAGAGGACCAAAATTGAGAGGTCCAAATCCAAATTTCCAAAATAATGTAAATCAGATGTAGGGTCTACAACCTATACAACAACAGCAGGTGCAAATGCCCTGTGTACAAATGGCACAGTTGCAGCCAATGCAACAGCAGTTTCCTATGGTACCTAATCAGCAAATGCACATACCCTTAGCACCAATGAATCAGCAACAAGTAATGCTTCCTCAACAGGTCACGGGTCAAGGAATGAATCAAAATGACACAGTACACCAATTCCCGTTACATAGTGAGAATGGAATAAAAGATGTATGGGAGAGTGAAAGTTCAGATGAGGAGGGAAATTGTATGCTTGCAGCATCTTTGGAAGTTGATCAAAAGGGACGTATGTGGAAGGAAGAGTTATGGGTCACAGCGTTTCATTCTTGGTTGACACAGGAGCTACACGCTCTACAGTCAGAAGTATCGAAGTACCAAATTTGCCACTTTCAGGGAGAACAGTTCAAGTAGTGGGAGTAGCAAATAGGTATCTGACAAACCCAATCACAGATCCAGTGCAAGTCAGAATTGGTAACTATCAAGGGTCACATAAATTTGTGGTGTGTTACTCAAGTCTGATATCCCTATTAGGGAGAGATTTATTGTGCAAATTGGGATGCTCGATTATGTGCTCAAATGATGGAATTAAAATTCATACAAACAGTGATGTGGAAGAAGAGGACAGTTTAGGAGGGGACGAAATGGAAACTGTCGGTGAAGAGTATCCCCTGATTACTCTTTATCCAATGTTCACTGAAGCAGATATTCCTGCTGAGTTACAGGAAACAGTTGAAAAGGAAGTGTGGGATATGACAGGGAAAGAAGTAGGATTGGTTAAAGGAGCCGAACCAGTGAAAGTGACTGTAAAACCTAATGTAAATTTTCCTCAGACACCACAATACCATATGTCACAAGACACTCTCATGAAAGTCGCCCAACTCATTGACGAGTTTGTGAAATAGGGAGTACTGAAAGAAGTACTAAGTAGTCCATGTAATTCACCAATCATGGGACTAATAAAACTGAGTGGAAAGGTTCGAATTGTTCAAGATTTGAGAATTTTTTTTTACATAATAGTCAAATGTTGTCCCATGGTACCAAATCCAGCTGTGATAATGTTTCAAATTCCCTGTGACGCAGAGTGGTTCTCAGTCATCGACTTGTCACAAGCATTCTTTTCTGTGCCTCTTCATGAGGACAGCCAATTTCTCTTTTGCTTCAAATTCCTGGACAGAGTCTACAGTTGGTGTTAAATTCCTCAAGGGTTTTCGGAGTCACCATCAATTTTCAATCAGATTTTAAAGAAAGATTTGGAATCATTGGAATTACCATTTGAATCAACCTTAGTACAGTATATTGACGATTTACTGATCGCATCCAAGACAGAAAATGACTGCACGGTTGACACTATTGTTCTATTGAACCATTTGGGAAGGAATGGACACAAGGGGGGTCATTCTGACTCCCGCCGGCCGCGGTAACCGCGGTGCCGGCGGGAGCCGCCAGAATACCGCTGCGCGGTCAGAAGACCGCCGCGGTTATTCTGTGTTTCCCGCTGGGCTGGGGGGCGACCGCCAGAAGGCCGCCCGCCAGCCCAGCGGGAAACCCCTTCCCACGAGGAAGCCGGCTCCGAATGGAGCCGGCGGAGTGGGAAGGGTGCGACGGGTGCAGTAGCACCTGTCGCGATTTTCAGTGTCTGCATGGCAGACACTGAAAATCTTTTAGGGGCCCTCTTACGGGGGCCCCTGCAGTGCCCATGCCATCTTACGGGGGCCCCACGACACCCCTCACCGCCATCCTGTTCCTGGCGGTCAAAACCGGCAGGAACAGGATGGCGGTGAGGGGGTAGGAATCCCCATGGCGGCGCAGCAAGCTGCGCCGCCATGGAGGATTCCTCAGGGAAGCGGAAAACCGGCGGGAGACCGCCGGTTTTCCGTTTCTGACCGCGGCCATACCGCCGCGGTCAGAATGCCCTTGGGAGCACCGCCAGCCTGTTGGCGGTGCTCCCGCGGTCCCCGGCAATGACCGCCAAAGTGTCTCCTTCAAAATTACAGTTCTGCCAGAAGAAAGTGAAATATTTGGGTCACCAAATAGAGAAAGGGTCGAGAAGAATCATGAAAGAAAGAATAACAAGTGTACTTCAAATGAGTCCACCCAAGACTAGAAAAGAGGTGAGAAAGTTTTTGGGAATGGTAAGTTACTGTCGCCAGTGGATTCCCAATTTCTCAACTCTAGCCAAACCTTTACTGAAACTGACCCAGAAAGATGCGCTGGATGAAATAGTGTTGAAAAGAGATGAAATGGGTGCTTTTATTGAATTAAAGGAATGCATGTGCAGAGCTCCAGCTTTAGGTATGCCTGATAACATGAAGCCGTTCACATTGTTTTGTCATGAACGTGATGCATGTTCCTTGTCTGTCTTGACTCAAGCCCATGGTGGCATAAACAGACCAGTAGCATATTTTTCAGCTACTTTGGATCCAGTCGCAGCAGCCTTACCAAGATGCTTGCGTGCTGTAGCAGCAGTTGGTATCAGCCTAAATCAGAGTGAAGGAATAGTGATGGAACATCCTTTAACAGTTATGGTCCCTCACTCAGTCGAAATACTTTTGACACGTTCCCGAACGCAGCACATGACCGGTGCTAGGCTTACAAGGTACGAGACAATAATTTTGGGATCACCCAATGTGCAGCTGAAAAGGTGCACTACGTTGAACCCAGCAACCTTGTTTCCCAGTGAAAATGTCGAAATTGAGAACGCCGAAGACATCGAGCACGACTGTCTTCAGGTGACTGAATTTTGTACAGAACCAAGACCTCATATCAAAGACACCCGATTGGAAGAAAATGATCAAATTATTTTTGTTGATGGTTCATGTTTGAGATATGCGCTAGGAATATTGAAAGCAGGATATGCTGTATGTACAATAACAGGTGTTCTGGAAGCATCTTGGCTTCAGGGAGTTTACTCTGCACAGGTGGCGGAACTAGTAGCCCTTACTAGAGCTTGCCAACTTTCCGCATTAATGAAAGTCACCATTTACACTGACAGTCAGTACGGATTTTGAATAGTGCATGATTTTGGACAATTGTGGTCACAGAGAGGCTTCATGACCTTTTCAGGATCACCAGTGAAAAATGGTGAAAGATTAAGGGAATTGTTACATGCCATCCAGTTACCAGGAGAAGTAGCAGTGGTAAAATGCAGTGCACACTCGAAATCACAAGACTTTGTTTCTTTGGGAAACGGATATGCAGATCAAGTCGCAAGGTTTTGCGCATTGAACTGTATATTGCTCAGAGACAAATGGAACTTGATAAATGAGCCAGAACTTGAACCAAGTGAAGCCTTTGCTTTAAAAGTTGTAGATACAATTGAAGAATTGAAATTCCTACAAAATAATGTCAGTAAGGATAAGAAACTCTCATGGAGCAAACTACAATGCATAAAGAAACCAGATGATTTGTGGGTTTCAAGTGAAGGGAGATTGGTTCTACTAGACAGTCTTTTGACGCAATTAGCCAGGTTGTATCATGGACAAGCCCACCTTGGAAGGGATGCCATGATTAGACTATTCAAAATTGATTGGTTTAATCCCAAATTCCACCAAGTTGCTGAAGCAGTTTGTCATTGTTGCGTCATTTGCCAACAAATGAACGCAGGGAAGGGAACAGTAGTAAATTTGAGCCACATTGAAAGAGCAGGTGGGCCATTCAGCAGGATGCAAATGGATTTCATTGAGATGCCTATGTATGCAGGCTTGAAGTATGTGTTGGTGATTGTGTGTATTTTTAGTCACTGGATTGAAGCATACCCTACACGCAGAAATGGCAGCCTTACAGTTGCAAAATTACTCTTGAGAGAACTAATACCACGTTTCGGATTCCCGATCTCTTTAGAATCAGATAGGGGAAGTCACTTCAATAACGAAGTAATCAAATTACTGTGTGCAGCACTGAACATTGAGCAAAAGTTGCATTGTAGCTACCGCCCTGAAGCATCAGGACTAGTGGAGCACATGAAAGGCACATTGAAATCGAGGATGGCGAAAATATGCGCATCCACAAACTTGAAATGGCCTGACGCGTTGCCTTTGGTGTTAATGTCAATGAGAAACACACCTGATAGAACAACTGGACTATCACTGCACGAAATTCTCATGGGCAGAGCCATGAGACTTCCAGAAGTTCCTGCAAATGCACTTGTAAATATTACTGATGATATGGTATTGGACTACTGCAAAGGTCTGGCTGATGTGGTCCGCTCTTTTTCTCACCAGTTGGAGGCAACCACCTTGCCACCGATCCAAGGTCCAGGACACGCCCTGAAAGCAGGTGACTGGGTCGTGATAAAGAAGCACGTGAGGAAGTTGTGTCTGGAACCCCGTTGGAAAGGACCTTTTCAAGTGATTCTAACAACTACCACCGCTGTGAAGTGTGTGGGAGTTCCCAACTGGATTTACGCCAGTCACACAAAAGGGGTGACGTGTCCCACAGAAGAGGAAATTGAAGCGCTGAAGTTACCAGCAACTGACAGGAAAGTACCAGGCTCTGAGACAGAACAAAGAGAGCCCGAAAGCGAACAAGCAGAAATTGAGACAGCAGAAATATTTTCTGAGGAAGACGCAGTCGATCCTTTAGAGGACAACAGAGAAGAAGCCTCAGGAAGCGACAAAGATCCTGAAGGTGACAAAGATCCTGTCACAGGTGAAGAAGCAGGAGAGCCTAATAAGAGGAGGGCTTTCCCAGAAGCAGACGATACAGGAAAAGAAAGAGAAAACCTGATTGACCTCCTAGGGGAAGGAGACAAGACAGAACAGAGTGAAATCGTTCAAGTTCTTCCAGAACCGGTTGCAGGTCCATCAGGTGAAAGCAGCGCGAAACGAAGACAAAGCATATCGCCAGTGAAATCAAAGACTAAAGAAATATTAAAAGAAAATGAAGGGCCAAAATTGAAGGAGAAAAGAAAAGAAGTGTCTATCGTAATAACAACACTGAGTGAAGAAAAAGACACAGCCAAAGAACAAGACATAAGCGAGAGTGAATCAAAAGGAGATGCAAAATTGAAAAGGAAAAGAATACCGAGCAGAAGATATTCTGGTCCAGAAAGGGCATACACAGCCACTAACGATTGGTCAGGCGAATTTCTATCTCTCAGTCTTGAAAACGAAGAAGCAGAACGTCACTTTGGTACTTGAAAAGTGAAATTTCATGAACATTACCGAATAAGACATTGACAACCTGATTGACTTTTGAACCGGGTAAGACATTGATAACTTGATTGACTTTGAAACCAATTTTGAGACAAAGCTGCTAAACCGATAAGAGACTAAGGTGCTAAAGAAAACCGTGTGAACATTGAACTCATTCAGCTTTATATATATCTGCAAATCTGATTTGATAAAGTGTCTTCAATTTTCTGATTCTATATAGATCATGCCAGGCAGTACTACAAAAGGGCATAAAATAAAATGTTGTAAATACATGTGTATAGGTCTAATAACTGCATGTGTACTAATAATTATAGCAGTGGTTCCCAAACTTTTTCGATCCCCGGCTCCTTTGACCTATTGGCCGTGTTGGCCACGGCTCCCCATTATGTTACTTTTTTTTGGCGGGTGGGGGAAGGTAATCCCAGCCTGTACCTGTACTTACACTATTTACAGTTTGTCTTCTTTATTCTCTCCTTCAGGTTGCAGAAAACCATTTATTGGAAACTATTTTTGTTCTTTTGTCATAGGGATATTATTAATGGTACTTTGACGCCCTCCGCTGATCACAATAATTAATGCAGGGGGTTTTGTTTCCAATACCACAATGAAAATCTACCGATTCAAAGCACCTCCGAGTGGTTTCCAGACTGTGTGCGGCGCCCCTGGCTAGTTTTGACGGCGCACCAGGGAGCCGCGGCGCACAGTTTGGGAACCACTGAATTATAGCAATAGTTTTTGGAATGCATGGAGAGAATGAAAGAGACGCGAATGATGCTTCTACTTCTAAAACTACTACTGAATTAACTCCTTTGCAGAAACTAGAACAAGACGAGAAATATTTACACGACAAGAAAGAACTATCTTCCAACGTCTTCTATCGCTTGCTGAATGAGTATGTTGAGACAATGGATGCGAAAGATTGTTATGTGTGCACACAAATACCTACCTCAGTAATAGAAGGAGTGACATATCAAAGCATGCCTCTTACGGATTGAATTTCATGTAGTTTGTTACTAACCAGATTCTATAACCAGGAGTATATTCAATACTTCTATTCCAATCAGGACGTCGTATTTTCATTTATCCCCATAATTGAATATTTGAGTAAAACAGCAAGAGATTATTATATAAAATTTGTTAGAGGTTTCTTTGAACCATTATTGTCTTTTTCTACAGTCCACGCTCATAGAGACAACCTTACATGCTTACTTTCACCCGTAGAAAAGAGTTTTTTAGATCACACTGAATATAGAAGGAAAATGGTAAAGGAAAAATTAGAACGGCAATTACACAAAAGGTCATCTGTAGATAACTATGCTTTTGCCGCAATAAAAACACAAGGGAAATTAGCTTTAGATGCATCACATATAGGGAAACTTTGCATATATATACCTAAATCATATTATGACACAATCTGTGTGGGAACGAGTGAATGTAAACATACGTTTTCGTTTCAGGCTAAGTGGACGTTCATGCTAAATGGACAAGACCCAGCTATTCCAGGGGTATATTATATTTGTGGAATTAATGCCTATTGTCGTCTTCCTAAAGGATGGTATGGGATGTGTTATTTGGGAATAGTATTTCCAAAGATTTATAAACTGGATGACTTAAAGAAATTTCCAAAGCTGTCTGAATCACATCGCATTCAGAAAAGGGAGACAGCTTCTGGTGTGATAGGAGATATATTTAGGAGTCATATTGAATTCAATCAAAATACGAAAGTTGTCTACTATTGTGGACAACATGCTGACAAAATTCTCAGGAGCCATGATCCTGATTGATGCTGAGCTTGCTGCAGAAAGAGCTATGACTCTTCAAAACCGGTTTACTTTTGACATTCTTTTAGCAAAAAATGGCGGCGTTTGCAAAATGCTTAGTGCACGTCACTGTTGTTCTTATATTCCGGACAACAGTGGGCAAATTAGGAAAATGCTTACAAATTTAACTAACGAGAGTGCAGATTTGAAAGAATTGAAAGAACCAGGAGTATGGGAAAAGGTTGGAAAAGGATTTGCTTCCGTGAGAAATTGGCTCAGCAACATTTGGAACGGAATATTACTGAAAATAGTAAAAGGAATATTAATAATATTAATTTGCTTATTAGGTATTTGGGGAATATGGAAAGCTATTAAAATATTTATATCAAGAAGCAAGAGGAGAATAGAAGAGAAATAACAAAACAAAATAGTAGAAATATACAGAGAAAAATCAAAGGGAACAAAAAGGAAGAGGGAATTGACTGAAGTACCAAATTACTAAAACAGAATTTTAATAAAATAAAATTTGTGATGGAAGATTTGATGTGATGACATAATTAGTCATCAGAGGAGGGATTGATGAAGCAGAAAAAGAAAGACTAACAAATATTCATATATCATGTAACAAAATCATATAAGGCAATGTGATTTTAGCAAAGAAAAATAATGTACATGGGAAAATGTGCCCACGAGGTAGTTCGCCATTATTATAAACAAGCTTAATTAATCATGAAGAATCGACAATGTAGTAATCCATCATAATTGCAAATGTATTCTATGATTTTATTGTTGAAACTGTTTTATGCTTAGCTTAAATTTAGCAGAGGCTTTGGCCTAGTTGCCTGGTCTCAAATTTAACTGCGTGGTTTTCACTTGTATTAACAAAAACATATTTTTTTACTTTATGTTTGTATTTTTTCCAGTAGAATTGACTAATACACTTATCTCAAGGTTTCGTGCTAGGCTAGTTTCATCCCCTTTGAAGCAAGGTCAGTTTCTGCAGGTGCAGACAATAAAGACTCTGATACAGAAATAATTGGCAAACTTTGTTGCAACTTGTGTTCCAAAGCTCCAAGGACACCTTATGCATAAATGAGTACTAAGAGAAAGACAATATTCATTGGTCAAAAAGAAGCCACCCTATGAACCCTCCAATGGAAGACCCTGAAGAATTTGGAACGTTTCTTACTTAAACCCACCGGACAAGGAGAAGTCAGCCATTTTCCTTGATGCCATTTTGAAGCCTGATTCAAGACGCCATTTTAAATGACACTTTGATGCCTTTTCTCTGTCGCAGAGAAAGAGACTTTAAGAATTCTCACCCTAGAGACTTTAATTTTAATTTTGCCCCGTCTTGTCTATGCAGTAAGATTTGCTTTAACTTTGCCCCTTTGAAATCCGCCCCATGCTGATCGAACCAGCACCTGAAGGACGAAGACTTTTTCCTTGAATGCTGATTGAATTTGGTAATTATAAAAGGATAATTGTATTATGCATTGTGTTTTCCTTCTTAGGTACCAACTGCTTATTTTGATAGGGCCCAAGCTAGAAGTTTTCTAAATTCATGTTGACTAAATTCGTTTTGCATGAAGCCCCACATGCCAATGCTAATTAGAGGTTAGTTGAGGTATTCATTTGATGCACCATGCTTAATTGAAATACTTGTTATGTTGACCGATGTATGCAATTAGTCCAATTCAGTTGCTTATATTAGTGATTTGCATTGCTATAACCGAGTGCATTATAATCCAGATTTTGAGTAGATTGCGTTTCTTCCGTCGCTATGGACAGCTAGTAATGTTCGTATATGTATATCATTTGATTTTGAGACTCACTTATATTGTGCTAGCTTTGTTAATATAGGGAAATAAATTCATTAACTTTTAATAAACTGGTGTGGTTATTCATGACTAAAAGGTCATGGTGTGTCAAATACTGATTACTATTGAATTCTTGATTGTTGTTTGATTACATATTGAGTATTGGTTATTGATTATAAATGGTTATTGATTATTGATTTGAGTGATCAGACTATTCTTGGATGAGGGGAACCCAACTCGGTCAAAAGGTTCACCGACCTCCGGCGTGTCCAAGTGCAAGTAATTTATAAAGACTGGACGCGCTATCACACTCAGTCGCTGGGTCCCAAGGCCCATCGACGTCGGTGAGCATTTGATTCCTGCAAAGGGTGAAAAATGCTACCACAGATCCATATGAAAAATTTCCTGAATGATAACTGCTTTTTTGGCCCCTATTCTATGGGCAGCTGGGAAGCCTCTTAGTAGTGAAAGATGGGATGCAGCCCTCCTTAAATAGAAGCACGGAGAAAAACAAGCAACATTACAAAACTGGATAAAAGACCTCACAACATGCTATAACGCGCATCCAACTGAACAACTTTGCATGTCTCTGAAACGTGAGCAGCGTGCCTTCATCACATCCTAGAGGGAACATGCCCTGGCCGGGGTGTTGCCATGAGGAACAGGGGGAAGGCAATTGGAGACTGACTGCACAATTGCATCAAATAGAGACCCAGATGGAAATACCAGCCACATCTACTGACAAAGGAGAATTGTGTCCCCAACCATCCGATTTAGTAAAGTCCTCTTCCTTCTACAGTAAGATGTACAGTTTGGAAAGTCAAGACACTTGCAGAGGAAGAGCGAGTCTTTGTCTCCCTTTAAATGCTCAGACATTCAGAAGAGCTCAGAGACCAAACGGATGGCGAGATCATCAATGAGGAAGAGTCGTGAGTAATTTTGGAAGTGTCCTACAACAAATCACTGCACAAAGACGGCTTCCTGTCAGAATCGTAGTAGCTAGGCAAACTTTCCCTCAAACTTATACTACATGATGCTTACAGAAAAACTGAAACGACAGAAGTGGTGGCATAGCTTTACAACAAAGCAATAATATTGTTCATTATTAAACCAGGCAAGAATCCCTTTTCACTATTTCAGTTACAAGCCAATCTCACAAATGAATGTAGACATTTAGGGGGTGATTCTTACCTTGGCGGGCGGCGGAGGCTGCCCGCCAAAGTACCCCCGCCAGAACACCGCACCGCAGTCGTCAGACCGCTGCGGTGATTCTGGGTTTTCCACTGGGCTGGCGGGCGACCGCCAAAAGGCCGCCCGCCAGCCCAGTGGAAAACAACCTTCCCATGAGGACGCCGGCTCTGAATGGAGCCGGCGGAGTGGGAAGGTGCGACGGGTGCAGTGGCACCCGTCGCGTATTTCAGTGTCTGCAAAGCAGACACTGAAATACAAAGTGGGGCCCTCTTACGGGGGCCCCACGACACCCCATACCGCCATCCTGTTCCTGGCGGGAGAACCGCCAGGAACAGGATGGCGGTATGGGGTGTCAGAATCCTCCATGGCGGCGCAGCGAGCTGCGCCGCCATGGAGGATTCATTTGGGCAGCGGAAAACCGGCGGGAGACCGCCGGTTTTCCACATCTGACCGCGGCCAAACCGCCGAGGCCAGAATGCCCTGCGGGGCACCGCCAGCCTGTTGGCGGTGCTCCCGCCAACCCTGGCCCCGGCGGTCCATGACCGCCGGGGTCAGAATGACCCCCTTAGTCTAAGGCTAAGGTACTGGCAAACAGACTCAGGATGGTCATACCACACCTCATCCATGAAACAGGTGGAATTTGTCCAGGGAAGATCATCAAGGAACCACCTGCAAATCCAAGACCTTGCGCTAAGCAGACCTGCAAACCATAGCCCCCTCACTCTCACCAACCCAAGTTCCTCTGGCGTTCTCTGCCTATTCAGTGTATATGATGAACTGGGTTGACCGAGGGGTTTACCCTATGTCTAGTCCCACCACTATGGCAGTGATAGAAGGCTTCGACCTTAGGTGGGGCCCATGTGAACTCCATTATCTTGGGGTCCACGTGAACAGAGAGTAGGGACCCACAAATATGGATAGCCATGCCCTTCTGATTGTAAAAATGGCCAACGACCACCTTTGTCTACACCTCTCTCAATGGGTGAGGGTGTAAATCATAAAAATGACAGTGTTGCCACTCATCAATTATGTTTTTGGTAACCTTCACCTGTCAGTACATTGAAGGCTGCTTCAGGACATCAACAAATATATATATATCCTCGTTCGTGTGGGGGTGCTAAGGCCCTGTTTGTAAATCTGTAAACTACAAGCTGATTCTCATTCCGAAGGCCTGAGGTTTCCACACACAGAATATTAATATCTGTCTCATCAATTGCCCCATTAGACGTACTTCATGGATAATTTGAAATCTGTCCCTTCGTACTGACTTAACAACTGGATGCATAAATCATATGAACTGGGCTGGATGCATAAAATAAGGTCCAGATCTCCCAGTCCCCAAGCACAATCATCTGTGCCAGCTTTACAGCCTGAAAATTGATGCACAAGAAGCAAAAAGAAATGCTTTGCGCTATATCTTGCCATCCGTGGGGTGGCAATGAAATTCTGTAGATCTGTGGATTCAACACCAGCTGGGCAGCATGGCCAGAGATGTGCATCACCAGGACTGAGCACACGATTGAGAGCGAGAGTATCATATCATATAAGTCACAACGTCATAGGTACATTCCACAAACGTCATAGGTACAAACCAGCATTAGAAACACAGGGTACCAGTGATTTGCCTCAGAAAGATGGTTGGTCCTGATTATACAGATACTACCATCTCCCTAGACTCAAATTTAGCTTCTTCAAAACCCTCCTGAATGGTTAATGTACCCACCCAAACTCTCAAAAGCTGGTCTCTCTTGAGACTCATCCTGCTGAAGGTGTCAAAATCCTGACTGCACACTTCTCCACATCCTTTAGTCCTGTACGTGCCTTGACCCTTGCAGGCCTACTGTATGGAAAATTATGACTGACATTAGCTAGCAGCTTTGACTGCCATCCCTCTGCAAGACTGGCTATACTGCATGACGTGTTGGACATACCAAGGCCCACCTCCCAGGGGAGACTATGGATTTATTCCTCATTAGTGGTGATGTAAGTGTATATTATATATTGCTTCGCTGGAGCTCACCTAATTCTCCATCTTGGGAGGAGTTGTTTTTACAAACCACTGGGAGTTGCATTACCCAAAGGTTATTTGAGGAGAGCTGCATCCTCTCCAAAGTTGTCCTTAACTTATATTAATTTTAAATCCATGTTACTGGCCAAATACGCTTAAAAGACACAATTATTCACACAAATTGCCAAACATTCCTGAGCAGAAACAATATCAAAGGCAAAAAGAAAATGAATTGTGTGATTTAAGATCATGGTAGCTTTAAGCATCTTCTCCTGTAAAACAACTGTTATATTGTTTCTATAATGTTCATTGATCAGCCTAATCTCTGCATCGCGAGAGAGGATGCCAGACAGTAGTCCAAGTAATGTTTGGAGACAGCTCTGTTTTGATTTCATCCTAATATCTAGCAAGACCTTGACGTATCTCTTTTTCTTTTATTTCAAATATATTGATAGATTATTTATGATCTCATATTTAAATCTAAGAATTGTTCTGTTGATTGAACATTTTTGCCACCAATGTGCTTCCATCAATTCTGTTTGATAATAAATAATTATTTAAAACAAAAAGAATTCTTGTTCATAAAATACTTGTTCAAAAGCAGATCACTGCAAGAAAGCAGTTTGAAAATTAAAATACCCCAACTTTGAATCTTGCCTCTACCAGCATCACAAGAACAAAGTTCGACCCTGCCTTGAAGTTATCCTTTCACACTTTCATCCTTCAATCCATCAGACATTTTACCAATCCATTCACTCCTCCTTAACGCATCAGTTTACCCTTTCACCGCTTCTTCTTGCTTCCCTCCTTCCTTCTTGCCTTACACCCCTCCTTTTACCCTTGCTCCCTTCCTTTTCTTCTACCCTCCTGTTCACCTGCTCTCCTTTTCAAACTTCTTCTTTCTTCCCTGTTTTTTCTCCCCAACTTTATATGCTTTTTCTCACTTCCCTGTTTCTTGCTCACTTTGTTCCTTTTTCTCTGTGTTCTTTAATTATCCTCTGGCTTGACAGCTCAGCTGCCACCAGACAATTATGTGATCATCACTAGAGAGCGGTTTTAGCTCTGGCCCCGTGTTGGGAGCCAGGAGTAAATGTTTTGTTTGGGCATAAGTTGTGTTCTTCCACAAACAAACGTGCTTGCCCTCTAGCAGCTGTGATAATTGTGTTTATTTATCCAGCTACATAAGCTTGAACTTTCAGGGGCACACACATGACATTAGAATGCTATTAAAATGTCTTAGATAGTTAGATAATTGATGGCGTTTTTCTCTGGCAGCAGCACAGATGTCAGGCGGGCAGCATTAACATACATGGATTTTCAGGGCTGGCTTGAAAGTGATTCATAAGGCAGACTTATTGGCAATGCCAAAGCTTGCTCCCTTTGAATTGCTACCCTGTCCCTAAGCAGGTAGCCATGTGCCCCCCTCAGCTCTATGATGGCTTTTGATTAGTGCTATTTATGAGCTTTTGTCTGCAGGCATGGAGGCAGAAGAGGCCCTCATTTTAGTGTGGTGCAGCTCAGGAGCCAGGTAACCCCCTCTTTAGCTCCTAGAGTGGGGTACCTAATGCCACTGGATCATTTTATTCAGACCTCACGCACATATTGTAGGCAGCCACATTAATGCATCTTACGACCCACATCTAGGCCTCCATTCAAACACCCATAGTCACCTGTCTATCTGCCTTCCTGCAGCCACACATATTGATCCTTGCATCAGTCAAGTTATCCTTTCATTCAGAGGCAACGGTCCACCACTATGCACACGTTCATCTCCTCAATTACACTCATCCAGCTATGCACCTACACCCATCCACCTTAAACTTACATTCATAGCCATCCAATCATTTATTCTTGTACACAACACCACATCCACCAATCCATCCAATCATCTAGCCAACATCCACTTCTGCCTATGAGTGCCTAAATATGGGCTGCCTGACTGCTTGCATGTAGATGTCTTGTTTGTGAATGGCTATGTCTACATGCGCATTTGTGTACTGTCCCTGTGAATATGGATGCTTGCATGTGCATTTACTGTTTGTGCATCGAAAAAATAATACAACATTATACAGCCATTAGAACAAAGAACACATACAACGAAAATAAGCCAAACCTTTTAGCTTTGCCAAGGTACTTTAAAATAGTTAGCGGTATAGACACCTAATCCATGATCAAATATGTCAAAATATTGATGCAGGGTTGTAGAAGTAAATTAAAATGATGTGGCAATTATGTATGTCGTGCGGGGGTTCTCCGAATGAACTCTGAGTTCAAAATGATTAGAGCCGTCGGTTAAAAATAATGTAAATTAAGCAGGTGTTCAATTGTACGAAATTGATATGAAACTTAGCTGGCCTTATCAAATACACAATGTAATGGGAATCAATCAAACTCTGATCATATGAAAATCCACATTTACAAAGTAAAAAAACACATTTTACTGTTACAAATCCTAGTTATAAACTACCAGTGCTATATAAACATCTGTTCTTCTATATTCATTGGCAACGCCAGACCAACTTTGTTTCTAGTAATATCACATACTTCTTGCAGGGAGGCAGTTCACAAACGCATCTCACAGTCCGCGTATAAATATAGGGGGTCATTCTAACCCTGGCGGTCGTCGACCGCCAGGGCTAAAATGACGGGGGCACCGCCAACAGGCTGGCGGTGCCCCGCAGGGCATTCTGACCGCGGCGGTTCGGCCGCGGTCAGAAGTGGAAAACCGGCGGTCTCCCGCCGGTTTTCCGCTGCCCTTCTGAATCCTCCATGGCGGCGCAGCTCGCTGCGCCGCCATGGGGATTCAGACACCCCATACCGCCATCCTGTTCCTGGCGGTTCGCCCGCCAGGAACAGGATGGCGGTATGGGGTGTTGTGGGGCCCCCGTAAGAGGGCCCCACAATGAATTTCACTGTCTGCATTGCAGACAGTGAAATTCGCGACGGGTGCCACTGCACCCGTCGCACCTTCCCACTCCGCCGGCTCCATTCGGAGCCGGCGTCCTCGTGGGAAGGTTGTTTTACACTGGGCTGGCGGGCGGCCTTTTGGCGGTCGCCCGCCAGCCCAGTGTAAAACCCAGAATACCCGCAGCGGTCTAATGACCGCGGTGCGGTATTCTGGAGGGGGGAACTCTGGTGGGCGGCCTCCGCCGCCCGCCAGGGTGAGAATCACCCCCATAGTCTTGAAGTGACAAACAAGTCACGTTTTCTTGCCCCACACACGCCCACCAACATCTACGTTCAGCCATATGTGGATTTACGTTACCTGGGGCAAGATGTATCAAACAGTTTTGGCCATTCTGTGTCTATGGGAAAATATGTTAGTACATATGGCCCCTGACCCCCTGCATCTGGCGGTATCTAATGCGTCCATTTTCTTGCGATAATGGCATTACTCCTAGTCCTACTCCCTCGCCTTCCTTTAAACCAATGAGGCTTCCTGCCTCCCACTAGACCCTCCCCTCCCCTTTTAAACCCCCCCCCACCCACCCCTACCCCCTCCTGTACAAAAACCAAGCCCAAGCAGCAACTCAGACAGTCCGTACCGGGAGGGCGGGAGGGAAAGGAAAGGAAGGCAAGGGAGTAGGACTAGGAGTAATGCCATTATCGCAAGAAAATGGACGCATTACCTCCCGTCCCTCCCTCGCCTTCCTTTAAACCAATGAGACATAGCAAGAAACACACAGGAGACGGACACTGAGTTGCAAGAAGGTCAACATCATGCCCAAAGGCCACCAAAACCCCACCCCTAAGACTTCATAGAGGATAAGACCCGGTGAACCAGTACCGACTCCAAACTACCCAAGTCCGACCGGCCAGAATGCCGAACAAATGCCAAAGGCGAGGCCGAAGTGGCGGCCCTGCAAATTTCCACCACTGAAGCCCCCGAGACCCTGCCACCCAAGCCGCCATACCCCTGGTAGAACGACCCTGAACCCCTTGATGAGGAACAACCCCTATCAAGGAAAAAACCAAACAGAATCAATGATCCCACCCACCGACTCAAGGAAGTCGTGGAAGGCATTGCCGCTACGGGCCGGTGCGTACATCCAACGAATGCAAACGAACCACCTCCACCAAAGCGGGAGTCGGACAAAAGGAAGGAAGGAAGGATGACCTCCTGGTGAGCATGAAAAGAAGAATCGACTTTCTGGATAAAAGAAGGTACCGGAACCAGAACCACCTGATCCGGAAAAACTTCCCAAAAAGGAAAGGAACAGGCCAAGGCCCCCAATTCTCCCAAACGGCGAGCCGAAGCAACGGCCACCAAAAAGAACGTCTCTAAGGAAAGAAGACGTAAACACAGTCCCCCAGAGGTTCAAAAGGTTAAACCGTGAAAACCTCCAATACCAAAGAAAGATCCCCTGAAGGAAAAGAACGTACAGGGCAAGGAAACAAATGAAGAAGCCCCTGAAAAAATCCCGGCAACAAACGACCCTTATCCGGAAGGCAGCGCCACGGACCTCTAAATGCCTGAATAGCCGCCCACTGTACCAGCAGAGACGCCCCTGACAACCTCAACTGTGCACCGTCCTGCAAGACCTGCATCACATCAAAGAGAGACGTGCCGGTAGGATCCAATACATGCCTCAAGCATCAAGAAGAAAAAAACCTTCCACAGCCTACCCAAAGAAAGTAAAGTGGAACGCCGCCTGGAACCCAGTAAAGTAGAACTCAAAGCCACTGGCACCCCCAGACCCGTCAAACCTCGGCGGGCCATTCCCAGGCCGTCAAGTGTAACCTCCCCCAAGACCTCAACGAGAGGCAGGGAAACTCCAGGGGTGACGGACACAGAGGAAGAGGCGACATCCGACCGGACGCCCTCAGCCGCAGCAATGGGAACCAATACGCCCTAGGCCAATGGGGAGCAATCAGGATAACCCCGTCCCCCAGAAGCCGCACCCTTAACAGCAAAGGCCTGAGTAGCTGAAAACGGCGGGAACGCAAACAAAAGGTCCCTCGGCCAAGGACACGACATCCCGTCCACCTCCCAGGCTCGGGGACACCGAAAACCGGGAGCCGAAGTGACCGAGCTACGCGTTGTTCTCGGACGCGAACACATCCAGCACTGGAAGACCCCAGAGCCGAACCAGATGAAGAAACAGTGAACTCAGGAGGGAGAAAAGTCGAGAGGAAGTAACACCCCCCTCCGCAGAACCGCCCGCACAATGCCCGAATGTATGCAGCCCTGAGAGCAGAAACCCACTCCTGAGCCCACACAAAAATCCACCTGGCCAGACTGAACAAAGCTCTTGACCAGGTCCCCCCTTGAAGGATGACATAAGCCCCGGCCACTAAGTTGTCCGAACAAGCACAGCAGAACCACCAAATGACCCTGCAGCCGCAACCATAGAAAAGCACGGAGGGCAGTCTGTACCACAACCATCCACACCACGGACCGGAGCACCACAAACTTCTTCACAGACACTGCCACCAAGCCAAGAAGAGTCCGAAACTGAGACCCTCGAAAAACCAGATCCTGGGATGGGACTGAACCGATAGCCCCCCGTAGATCAAAAAACCCCTGGTTCTGTCGGACACCAGAACTTGGGCTACCTGCCTCTGAAATAGGGCCTGCGAGGTAGAATGGATCAAACGTCGTCCAGATACGGATGAGCAAACACCCCTTCTGAATGTAGCAAAGCCACCAGGGGGGCCAGTACCGTCGTAAAAATCTGAGGAGAAGACTTGAGGCCGAACGGCAGTACACAAAACAGACAGTGCACCCGATCCACAGCAAACCTCAGGAACCACCGCGAAGACCTTGCCACAGGCACGTGCAGGTAGGCATCCTGCAGAACCAGCGACACCAGAAAGTCCTTGTGACTGACCAAGGGAAAAACAGTCAAATTAGACAGCATGCGGAAATGCACCATCCTGATCCAAGCATTCACCACCCTCCTATCTAGCACAGGTCGAAACCCCCCAGATACTTCCTGAACTAGAGATAAGACCGAATAAGTGCCTAGACCCCATACTTCCAGCGGGGCGCGGGCAACAGCCCCATGACCAGCAAGTCCCGGGCACCGCCCAACCACGCCTTTCACCACTACCCTCCAGCCGGCAGAGGAGTGGGACGTACCCCGAATCTGGAGGTATCACCACAAAATCGAAGACGTAACCATTGGTCACAATGTCCAGCACCCAACGCTCGCTGACACACACCTTCCAAGACGAAAGAAAGGGGCTCAGCCATCCCCCAACCAGCCCTACGCCAGGCCCACAGTGATCGTCAGGATCCCACCTCGAACCCACCCCGGTTCGAAGGCGCCGACAGCTCAGGGGAAAAACACGGCAGAAAACGCCGTTTCCTAAAAGAAAAAGATCTGGCCTCCATCCTAGGAGAAGAACGGGAATGCATCTTCTAAACATGTGTTTTGACCAGCCGTGGCGGGATACAAACCCTTGTCCTGGGGAGCATCCGGAACCAGAGGCAGATGACACAGCCGCTGAGCTATTGATCCTTGCCTATAAGGCAAAGCAAGCTCCCGTTCCTTAAAAGCTTTGTAAAGCATGGAAGGTAAATGAACCCCAAACAAGCTATGACCCTCAAAAGGTAGACTCAGCCAGGCAGACAATCCCCCCGGGACGGCATTCCAGGCTCGGAACCAGAGGGACCTCCGGGCCCCAATCAAAGCACCAGACGCCAGAGCCAAAGCACGGACCACATCTGAAGACACATCAGCCAACAACCTGGCCTGCTGCTCCATACCAGCCAGGAGCTCCGAACACTCTGCCCCATCCTGAACAGCCACAGCCAGTTCATCCAAGTCCTGCACCAACGACTGGGCCGCATAAGCAGAAGAAATACCTGCCCTCAGAGCCAGATTCACAGCCGCAAAAGCCCTCTTAAGCCCTGATTCCACCCTACGGGCCGTGGCATCAACAGGCACACAATCCTCCGGATTGACAGCTGTTTCGCCAATCAGGGTAGCCAAACGTGAATCCAGGAGGACCGAGGGAGGCCATACCTCCTCACCCTCAAGTAAAGAACGTATCTGAATGAACCGTGGAACCTGAGCCATATCCACAACCTCCACTCCCAAAACACCATATCCCTCACAGGTCCCCGAAAAGGCATGGAAAATTCAGACAGCGTCTAAAATCGTGGAAATAAGTGAGAGCCAGAGTTGGCAGGACTGAACACAGGAAACCCCAAATAGTCCTGTACATGTGCCATCACAACCCACAACACCTTCCTGGAGCCATAATCACCCCCAGAGGACGTAGAAGGAGTATCCCCCTCCTCACTCTCAGAGGAGGACTTCCCTGCAATTGCAGGAGAATGGGTAGCCCTAGCCCCACTAGGCCAGGCCATCCCCGCATGAAGAGCTCTGGAAACAGCCCCCTCGAACATCTCCTGCACCCCCTCCCTGGACATGATGGGCGCAGCAGCACCACCCTGAATCTGGGGGCTCCCAGGAGTGGAAATGCCATCAGCACCTCCCTCCCTTGAGGAGGAAGAAGAAATAATCCTTATAAGATTTTTTAAGGGCGTAGGCGGGATTCGTACCACTGCACACAGGTATCCTGCTGCACCAAAGGTACTTGACCCCGCCATAGAGCTATAGCTCCCGGATTCCGTCCATTAACTGCATCTGTAGGCACGACCTTAACCACAGAACACAAGGCCACAAACCTAAAAAACACCTTCAAAAATACAGGGCCCAGGAACAATATCCCAGAACCAATCCATAGAAAGGTAAAAACAAGAATTTCAGTCAAAATGCGGGCAGAACGCCCGTCTTACCCGCCCAGAAACCAAAAAACACTCTTCGGCATCCCTCCGCGGCTCCGCGGCGAAGAAAAACCTGAACTTAACGCCCCAGCCACCAAGAGCCGGCTGACCCCGTCAGCCTCCTCCCAGGACGCGTCTTACGAGCAGCCCCGCCTGCTCAAAAAAGACGCGCCCGGCCGAAGCACACCTCGCGGAGCTCCGCTTCCCGAGGAGTGCATCCAACGATGACCTCCAGGCCCCGCCGTGAAGGTAAGTGAAAAGGGAAAGTCTAGCGTGGGCTAGACAAAAAGAACAGGAGGGGGTAGGGGTGGGGGGGGGTTTTAAATGGGAGGGCAGGGTCTAGTGGGAGGCAGGAAGCCTCATTGGTTTAAAGGAAGGCGAGGGAGGGACGGGAGGTAATGAGATAGCTAGGAATCAGTCTGGAAATTACGCACGTTAATTTAGTAGTAACGCAGTTCTGGAAACCTTCTGCTATAAAAGTCTAAAACTCTGGTAGATACTAAGGGGTCGAGGAAAGATGAACTGTTGCACCAATGTGAATACCTTTTTATATGTACTGTATTAAAGTAATATATCTGTTTTTAATGACAACTTTCGCTCTAACTGCCTCACAAAAGGCACGCAATGTCACTCATAAGCATACTTAAACCATGATAATATCACACATATGTGGTCTGGAAACTTGGCATCTAAGACGATCATTTTAGGATGCTTGGCGAGGCAGGCACAGCAAGAGGAGATGCAGTGTTCAGGTCCTCAGGTGAGCTTGCAACTAGTGGAAAGGAGCGGGTCTCCTTTGTGCGGTTCGATATCTGCCCGTTGTTCTCTCCCTCAAGCAAGCTTTGGAGTCAACTGTGACTGAGTCTAAAAATAAAGCTGGTTTCACATGTCGGGTCGAACAGGTGCCGGGAACACGTGCTCAGCCTGTGTTGCTAAAGCTGTACGGGAATCCCAGTACTTCTGACGCCATGTTTTTTTTTCCTCGGAGCAGCTCAGCATACTCCGAGGGCCTCTCTCGTTGTCTTTCGGTTATGGCAAAGCCCCACAAGAATAGCGGACTGACACATTGACACAAGACTCGTTTTCGTGCATATATATTTTTGTGGCAGTAAAATACTAACCTCAGTGTTTTCAGATTTAGGATGGAGAGTTTGCCGCTGCAATACCAGGACAGTTACAGTAGACAAGAAGGCGGTGTCAATGTTTATAGGAGCCACAGCAATGGCATCTCAGAAGCAGCTCGCATCAATACAGCCCGGCCACGGTTGTGTGATGCCTCCGTGCTTGTGAATGATATAGATTGGATAAAGTTGAAGCAACAGGGTGTAGGAAAAGTGAAACATTACATATGCATGAGGACCACTGAATTTAAATGAGTATATTATTTCAATCACATTTTCTACTTCCAATTATCAATCGGAAACAATAGTTTTCAATCTTTGTGAGAAAAAATAAGTATAAACATCATTCTTCTATGGATTCATAACAAACATAGTTACATATTCATTAAAAAAAACATTAGACACTATCCGACGATGCGCGGGCCCAACTAGACGCGGACATTACTGAGGCCGAACTATCTGCTGCAGCAGCAGGCCTTCGATCCAGGAAGTCTCTCGGCCAGAGGAGTCTCCCAGGGAAACTTTTCAAAATCTTCATGCCCAAGTTAGGGAAGCATGTCATACAGGCTGTACAAAAAGCACCATCGAAGGCGTCGCTGCCACGTGATGGTCCTTCCCAAACCTGGTCGCCCGCTCAGGCTTCAAATACCTGCGAGTGTATCTGTCCCCAAATGCAGGTCAGTCGTGGGCTTGGAATATTGAATTTGCCACACCTTGGATGCAGGAGGAAATCCGTACGTGGTCCATATCACCTCTGACCCTGACGGGTCGATCGGCCATCTTTAAGATTTTCACCCTCTCTTGACTGTAATACCAGATCCAAAACTTCCCACACGCTATGCCAAGAATCTGGTTTAGACAAATAAACTCCATCTTATCCAGCTTTCTTTGGGTCGGAGTAGCCCTATCCATGTGCATTTGATCTACCTATTGTGAGGGCATTGCCATGGCAGACATCTACTCTTGTTATGCAGCATCACAACTGCTTATAATAAATGAATGGTGGTGCACCCGGCACAAAGATCCAGCGAATGCCATTGAGAGATGGGCGATGGGCAATACCACACCAGCCCTTCTTGTAAGGCACTGCGAGAATGAACTTACTTCCCTCTGCAACACAGGTGGTACTCAATATATGACGAACCATGCCGCGACCCTGGGGCTGGTGGGGAAGCTCACTGAATATACAATATTGTGGCATGGTGCTTTTCCGGGTCAGGTGTATAACCTAGAGGGTTTCCAACCTGGGACATGATAGGTATTTTGAGCTTGGGGGATATTATGACAGGCATAGTGTTGACGTCCTTCCGGGAGCTGCAGGATGAGTTTCAACTGCACCAAGCCAGTTTCACTGTTATCTCCAGTTGCAACATGCTCATACACCCCACATTAGACATTTAAACGCTTTACCTGAGTTTAACCCTCTGGAAGGGAAACTTTTCACAGGTGACATGGGGGAACACAAAACCTCCAGGCTTTATGCGCACTAACAATTAATGAAGCAAATCCACTCACTTCTCTCCGGTAAGTGTGGGAACTGGACCTGGGAATCCTAGATGATGATGATTGGTGGGAGGCCTTGAGGGCACCCAGAGAGGCGGCGATCTCGGTACGGCTGCACCTTATTCAATTTAAATACCTCCACAGGGCATATTACACTACACACAGACTATGGTGAATGGAAATGGCGGGGTCCCCGCGGTGTCTCAGATGCGATGCAGCTGACGGTACTTTCCTTCATACTGGAGGGCAGTGCCCCTCACTGGTTCACTTTTGGCGGAGAATAACCGACTGCCTTGCCTGGGAGGTTCCATTTGACTCTAAGTAGACCATCCTCCATATCACAGAGGGGATCAGTGGGAATCAATATAAACGGGCGCTTCTCTTCTTGGCCTTACCACAGCCAAAAGTGATATAGCACGAGTATGGAAGTCCTCCTATGTACCCTCCCAGATTTTGTGGAGAAGAGGACTAGACGTTTGTATGGGGCTGGAGGTTCCGGTGTTTCAGGCGCGAGGCTGCCTGCAAAAACACCGAAAATTCTGGCAAAGATGTGCAGATTACAGGGGTATAGAGTTGCCGTCTCCTTGCACTGTTGTTACATGTTTCGATTAAGAAATTCAAAAATGAGATATGCAATGTGTATGTTATGGTTAAAACACAATGTTCAAAGATTCCTACTGGGTTTGGTGCTGAGGTAGGACAGGTGGGATGATGGGATGGGGACAAAGTTACTTGAAAGATGTTAAATACACAGTTTATTTCAAAGTGATTATTTATATATCCCTCTGGCTCACCGGCCAGAGTATGCAAAAGTCAATAAAATGTGTTTAAAAAAAAAGTAGACACATAAATTGCATTCAATGGATACCCCTGAAGAACATAGGGCCATATGTACGAAAGCTTTTTCCCATAGACACAGAATGGGTAAAATCCTTTGGTACATCTGGCCCATAGTGCATTTTTAAATTTTGTAAACACTGATGATCATGCTTCAAAATCAACATTACTGATCGGATTATCAGGGTCATCAGTATTCACTGAGTGTAATTTATGTGTCTAATGTTTTCATTAGATTAGATTAGACGAGACAAAAATGAGGCACCTATCTCAATGTTCTGGCAAAGTCATTCGCAACAGTATGATGAACCCTCACCCACGTAGTGTGGCATGCTTCATCATTGGGATCCCCATCTAGCACTCTGAGGCATCCTGGGGAGGCCCTTCCTATTGTTTGGCTCTATTTTATAAGATCAGTTTGTTGTGTGTAGCAGGGTGTGTAGTGAACTACAATGTGTGTAAACTGAAACAAAAAAAATATTTTAAATTGTGTATAGAAGAAAGCAATCAGGTAGGAAGCGACTTAATAGTGCATTCCCTCTACCACAAAGTCAAAGATGAGGAAGGTGAGCAAATCAAACTATACCTATCTAGCATGTTGGCATGTGTCAGCTTACAATATGACACTTTCATCAGGAAAAGTTCCATATTGTTTACATACAACAGAAACAATGGCCATCATAGTCTCTTGTGTACAAGCATCACAACTGTTCATGTAAATAAAATCTTCACATTGTAACATAGCAATTTGTGGCCATTACTAGATGCAACAGATGCTTCATTTGTCAATATCCTCTGTGCAGCACAAAGGGAAGCACTCTACTTCCAGCGCAATTATCAATGTAAAGGTTAAATAGCTGCAAGCTTAATCACTGTGAGACTTTAACATTTCTGCTATCAAAACCTATTTGCCAATAATACAGAGGCAAGTGCGCTTCCGCTAGTGGAGCTATCAAGGCAAAGGATGAATAACCTTAACATTAGCCATTCTGATCCCAAAGCTTTTTTCTGCTATGAAGGCCTATTTGCCAGCTATTGAAGTGCCCCAACATGGACATAAGGTGCTATGAATGTGTGCACATAAAATTATAATGGGGTCCAAGACACGTGGATACATGCATGAGCGATAAAAGTAAAAAGAACAGATGATGGACAGAATGCTGAACAATGCAAACATTCACCCCAGTCACAAGGATCTGGTTTTAATCCATCATTTTTTTGGCCGCCACACCACCCCAGTTTGGATCCAGTCATATGCAAATCAGTCTTGACCCTGCTCCCCAAGGGAACAGTCCAGCCCGAACTGCCAGGCCAGGTCCTCCCTCGACAGAAACAAGCGCCCTGGGACCGGTCTCACGGTATCACCCCTCATCAGCCAGGCCAGCTTGAATCCAATGGGGTAGTGAGCATGGGACCCATGTCTGGGCATACTCTTCCCACTTATGGTGACAAAAGCAAAAAGAACAGATTATAGAGGGAATGCTGAACATTGCAAACATTCACCCCCAGTCACAAAGATCTGGGTTTAATCCATTGTTTTTCTGCCCACCATGCCAGCCCAGTTTGGACCCAACCATAAGCAAATCAGTCTTGACCCTGCTCCTCGTGGGAACAGAGCAGGCTGAACTGCTAGGCTAGGTCCTCCCTGGACCGTAAACAAGCATTCTGGGAAGAGATTCAGGGTATCATCCCTCATCGGCCAGGCTAGTTTGAATCCATTGATGCAGGGAGCACGGGACCCACGTCTAGGAATACCCTTCCCACTTAGGGCGACAAAAGCAAAAGGAACAGATGAAGGACAAAGTGCTGAACCATGCGAAGCACATGAGAACAGAAAGGTTTACACTGTATTCACCCTCTGGAGTCAATGTACCTAAATACTCAGTATTTCTGGGTCTGGTAGAGATCCAGGCAAAGTCAAGAGCCAGGCCTCTGATCAAAAAGAAGAGTAAAGCTTAAAATGTACTTCAAACTTCTCAATTCCTAGCATGGAAAATAACCTGGAAATGGGGCTCTAACTTACCACTAAAGACAACCACTCCTGCTGACACCAAAAAGGTGCTGTGGTGTGACCTAGAATGTGATAAGGAACTTCAAGTAGCAGTGGCTGTCACTTGGGGAAGACTGTTGGAAAATGGCCTTCCTGAAGGGTCACTCCAAATGTTTTGCCTTCCTCTCCTCTTTTTCTGATCTCCTTATGGACAGAGTTTTCCCTGGGTTGGTGACAGAAGTCAGACCAAAGGGGTGGAATGGGCCACCTCATGTTGTAGGCCATGTTGATCGAGCCTGCCTACTGAGATGCATCTGTGAGCAAATTAAGGTAAGGTGCTTCACAGATGGGGTCCACAGATTAGGAGAATTCCCCATCGGTCAGTTCTGTGACCCCCAAGAGAGAAGACAGAGGGATTCAACTGATTTCAGAAAGACAGACAACTAGCAAGTGCCCCTGCAGTAGTGGGCCATTGTCCACGTTCTATCACCCTAAGCAGGAAAGTTTTTCAAGGTATTAATTAGTCTGCCCTGGCCTTAGGCTGGAGGAGGGGTGTGTTGGAAAATGGCCCTCTCGGAAGAGTCCTCCTCTTTTTCTGACCTCGCTTTTGTTGGCTTTAGGATTCTGGGCACTTTACCACTGATAACCAGTGCTACAGTACATGTGCTCTCTCCCTAAAACATGATAACATTGGCTCATACCCAATTGGCATGTTGAATTACTTGTAAGTCCCTAGTAAAGTGCACTACATGTGCCCAGAACCTGTAAATTAAATGCTAATAGTGGGTCTGCAGCACTGATTGTGCCACCCACATAAGTAGCCCCTTAACCATGTCTCAGGCCTGCCATTAGAGGGCCTGTGTGTGCAGTTTACTGCCATTTGACTTGGCATTGAAAACTAATTGCCAAGCCTTAAACTTCTGTTTTATGACACATAAGTCACCCATAAGATAGGCCCTAGGTAGCCCATAGATCAGGCTGTTCTGTAAGTAAAAAGCAGGATATGTACTTGTAAGTTGTACATGTTCTGGTAGTAAAAATCTCCCAGTCGTTTTTCACTATTGTGAAGCCTGCTCCTCTCATAGACCAGCATTAGAAATTCTCATATATACTTTTAAGTGGTACTTTCTGATCTGAAAGGAGTGGCATTGTCATGTTTGGTATGGTTGGAATAGTAGTGAAAAATCCACGTTATTGGTAAAGTTGGATTTACCATTACTAGTTTAAAAATGCCACTTTTAGAAAGTAGGCATTTTTTTGTACTTACTGCTCTCTGTGCCTTACAGCCTGTCTCCAATCCTCATCTGGTCTGTGCCGGTTGACAGCTCCCCTTGTGCATTCCACCCAGACAGCCATAAAGAAAAGACAATCAGCTACATCTGCATTCATCTGTATATTGATGGGTCTTCCTGGGCAGGAAGGGTGGAGAGGCCCTCATTTACACTTCAAAGGGTAGTGGCCTGACCCCACACAAAGGACTGATAACCCCCCACAGATCTCCTGGCAGACAGGACTGGGTTGAAAGGGGAATTGGTGCACTTCAAAACCAGTCTCCACCACTTCAAAGACACATTTGGGTATATATACTGAGTCTGTGACCCCCTAAAATCAGACACTTCTGGACCTACAACCGAACTCTGTCAGAAGGACTGCAGTACTGCCTAAAGAACTCAACGGGACTGCTTTTCTGGAAAGACTACTCTTCTGTATGTTGCCCCGCTGGCTGCTGCTCTCTGACTCTGCTGGAAGGACTTTGCCTTCCCACCACAAGTGATCTTTAAGGGCTTGTCAGTTTGCCTGTCTTGCAGCTGAAAAATCCATGCAACACCTGCAGAATCAACACAGAGTCTGCTTCGCTACTGAAAAATCGACACAATGCCTTCAAAATCTATGCAGCACCTGTCTCGCAGCTGAAAAATAGATGCAGCACCTGCAGAATTGATGCAGCACCTGTTTCACCGCGGTTCCACAATCACAGAGCATATGGATTTTCCACTCATCGTCCTTGGGCGTCAATTTGTTTTAATCAGATAAATATTATCTATTTTTCGAAACTGGTGTGGAGTACTTTTTGTGGTGTTTTCACTGTGTTACTGTGTGAGTTATTGCACAAATACTTTACACATTGCCTTCTAAGTTAAGCCTGCCTACTCTGTGCCAAGCTACAGAAGGTTGAGCACAGGATAAGTTAAGTTGTGTTGTGACTTACCCGGGCTAGGATTGTGGTTCTACTTGGACAGGGTGCATACCTCTCCCAACTAGAGACCCAATTTCTAACAATGACACAATGGAATTAGGTAGTATAGTCACACATCACATGATTGAAAGCAACACTGCACAGTTTATTTGTTTCAACAGGTTGATTGCCACAATTCCAACAGGAAATAGAAACTGTAAGTTTGTTTCAATGAGGTGCTGGGTTGTGTAGCCAGGTCGGTGTATTTCTGAACCATACTTTTTGGATGGAGTAATCTTTTGGTGGCAACAATTCCCCAATATTCCTTGTGAACAAGCTTATCCACTTATTTCTGAAAGGAATGTGGCATTAACAGACAAGTGTTTTTCAGAATGAATCCTTACTGGTGGTGTACAAGCTGTTTACTGAATTTTTTGAAAAGCCCTCAGGTCCATAAGACTGCGGCATCTGTGTCTTTTGACAGAAGCAGTCAAGTATGCAAAACACTAAGGTTTGGATGAACTATTTTTGATAAAGAAATTTTTATTGATTTTGTGGAGACAAGAAAATAAAAATACAAATACAAATAACAGGACACCAACTGGTGTTTGGGGACGGTCAATCCCTGGACCAAATCTGGGCTACGTAGAGCATATCTCTACACAGAAATAATAGTTAGTGGTTTATATTTCAACCCCATGAGGGTATCACACTCCAAGTCGCACTGCTCCCCGGCTGAAGGCACGCCGCATCTTCCCACTTCCCCCACACTTTGATGTATTTGTTCGAGCTCTTCATACACCAGCCTCTCACGCTGTGCGCACTAATCCTCTCCGCGTCTCCATTTATTCAATGCCGGCGCCACTCCGGCCTTCCAATCTGCCATTATATCTCTCTTGGCAACCAAACATGCCACTCCCAAGAAAATCTTGTCTGCTCTCCTTAGACCGACTCACCCATGACCCCCAGTAAAAGCAGTAATGGGGCCACCTCGATATCCTCTATGACCGCCCTCCAGTAAATCATTATAACTGGGCATGCCCAAACCATATGGAAGAAGTCAGCGTCTGGACCGGAGCACCTGGGACAGGTAGCTGTGGTTTGGAGGCCCGCTTTATGTAATCTAATAGGAGTGAGGTATGCCATGTGCAGATATAGGGTCTGAAGTAACCGGAATCGCGTAGCCATTGTTAGTGTCCTAGGGGCCATCAATGCCTCCACCCAGTGCTCCTCCTCCATCGGTCCCACCCAGTCCTCCCATTTCCGGTGGAGCCCCTCAAGGGGACCAGTAGTGTTGGCCACTAAGGAGCGGTATATCTGGGAGACTCCGCCCTTGCCTAAATTTCCCGTCAACACTTTTGCCTCCATAGGACTGCATTCGGGAACGCCATCTCCCTCTCGTATGTGCACTGACAAAGCATCGCGAAGCTGAAGGTATTTATGGAATTGTGTCTTATTTAGCGAGAAGAGTCCCTGGAGCTCCTCGACGGACCGCACATGCGTTCCCCCCCAGACATCCCCCAACGCGGAGATTCCTATGCTGTTCCACCTCTGGAATCCCTCCAGTCCCGCGACGTCTGGTAGTTTTCTGTGCCAGAGCGGGGTCTGCTGGGTGAGGCGACCCCACCATCCCAATACCTTCTGGGCTTCACGCCACCCCATTATGATCATTTTTGTCACATCTGGAACGTTCCTTGGGATCGGGCCACCATACATGGCATCGAAGACCCCCATGGTAGCTTAGTGTTTGAAGCTCCAATCGGTATGCGGGGTCAGTCCAACCACCTCCTACCCAGTCATTGATTACGAGCAGATGCATTGCAAGGTAGTAAATGTGAATGTTGGACAATCCCAACCCTCCATCATAGACGTCCCGTTGGCAGGTGGAAAGGGCCAGTCTAGGACGGGTGCCGCTACAGAGAAACTGGCACGCCATCAAGTCCAGTTTACTTGAAACCATGCCTTAGGGACCGGGTATGGGACATTTTGTAATAAGTAAAGGAGCCTGGGAAGAATCATCATTTTATAAAGAGCTATTCTCCCTAGCAGATTGAGGGGTAGGGACCGCCAACGTTGTAAATCGTCCTTGATTCATCTGGAAGAACTCCAAATGAACTCTCCCTTGCTTAAGGTAGCTGGACGCGCCTGCTTAATGCTGCACCCAAGATTTTGCTTACCAACCAAAGGTTGAGTGTTGCAGCTAGCAAGCAGGTATGAAGAGACAAAATAAGATGTGTTCTGATCTTTACCAGGTGGTGAATAAACTTGAAATCATAGTTTTGCAGTTAAAGGTCCTACCTCTCAATTTATGGGGCATCCTGGTTTTCAATGACCGCATATCATAATTAGAGCCTGATGAGCCATAATGACAGTGAATGACTTGCGACAGATGAAAATGTTTGCAGGCTCGAAACACAATTAAGCTCTCCTTTTCCACCTGCGAATACTTCGTCTCATAACGGTTTAGGCTATGCCTTGCATTGGCAATCAACCAGTCTGGATCCTCTAACACATTGTCTTGCTGAGCGAGGATGGCACCAAGACTGACCAGGTTGGCATCAATGACAATCTTAGGGGGTTATTCTAACTTTGGAGGAGTGTTAATCCGTCCCAAAAGTGACAGTAAAGTGACGGATATACCACCAGCCGTATTACGAGTTCCATAGGATATAATGGACTCGTAATACGGCTGGTGGTAAATCCGTCACTTTTGGGACGGATTAACACCTCCTCCAAAGTTAGAATAACCCCCTTAGTGTGTGGAGCAGTAACAAAGAAGGCTAGGCGCATGGCCTCAGAAATCCTTGACAATTTGCTTCCCTTATCAAGTTGAATATTTGTAGATGTGCTCTTTCTTAATTAGGTCCCTGAGTGGTTCAAGTGTAGGTTCAAATTCAGACATGTACAATAGTTAGCCATGTCCAGGAAGGACTGAAACAAGGAGACATTGTCTTGCGCTGTGGCTGACCCAAAGGTTCCAACTTTTTCAGGCTCCTGATGAATGCCATATTGAGAGAAATTGTGGCCATAGGATTTCAGAGATGTCCCCAAAAGTTGCATTATGTCTTAACTTTCAGGTTAGCTTTATGAAAGGCTCAACCGACTATCATGTGTGTGGTTGTTTTCTCAAAGTGATTTGCCAAATAGCATAACATCTTCAGCGCAGTTTAAGCAGTTAGGAATGCCTTGAATTATTCTCCTGAGGTCCTGATTTCCTTTAAAAAAGTCTCCACTATGGATTAAATGCTCTAAGCTTTTACATAAAGAGGCATAGGTGAGCAGCAAAAGTAGTGATGATATATTAGAGCACTCCTTCAATTTTAGATGTTGATAGCGCTTGTTTGGATCAAGGTTCGAAAAAAAGCTTGCCTATTTAACTGATGGCAAAAAACAAGGTGATGGGTGGAATAATCTTGAATTAATCTTAGCCACTGGTGATCACTAAATGCTCCATTCCAGTCCCTTGTTTTTGTGCTCACCATGCCATCTCAGATTATATTCAGACTTGTGCAAAAGAACCTTGGTCCTGCTCCAGTAGGAACAGTCCAGCCCGAACTTGCAAGCTAGGTTATCTGAACTGGGAAACATGCAATCCAAGACCGATTTCAATGTATTTGGGCCTCTTCAATCGGGTGTAGCCAGCTCTCAGTGGCACAGTGAACACAGACCCACATCTAGGCATACATATTGCATTTAATGCATCAGCTGCAATGAGCAACCATTTAACTGATGGATCATTTTCTTGATGTGGGGACCATGTGTCTGACTCTCTGAACAGAGAGGTTGGATTGACACATGTTGATACATCAATTGATTTTCCATCTGCTTAGCAATTGGGCACATGGCCAATGTGCGTGTATGTCTTCAAGGCATTTAATGATAACTTTCTTGAGTAGGTTTTTTCTTTCGTTTTTTACTTGCTTTTGGACAGTGAAAGGAATGTCGCTGAAGGTGTATACAGACTTTTTGATCCTCAAACCTGCCAATGCTGTGGAATAAACCGGAAAGATATTTTCCACAACCCTTTCTTCAGAGACAGGTTATCAGTTGGCACAGAAGCTGGAAGAGGCTGCAGAAAGGAAGCTTACTGGCAGCAAATACTTCAACAATGCAGATGTCAAATTCCACAGCTAGAGTGTTGAGGGAATAGTGGTCGGAAGGAGCAAGAGCATTTAAGGGTCTGACCTGAGCCATATGCAGAGATGTCTGCAGGTGCTGGCAACAGAACAGTATTCCTACTCCATTTTGCGAATTCCAGATCAATTATGATGATGATGGCAACAGTAGCCCCCATTCATACCAACATTAAATGTATCCATTCACACCAACATTTAATTTGAACTCACTGGGTTTATTTTCATCATCCATGATGAGTGATCACAGTTCTCCAATGGAGAATGTTTTGACTTTCCCAGACTTCTCATGTTTGGAAGAGGGGAAGGTAGATGATGAGCTAATCATGGCTGAAATCTCTTCTACATGTTGCCTTGATCAATGATCATGCTTAGCTCTGTCTGAGCGATGTTTTGATGATCTGATCAGAAAGGAAGACCTGTGCGTAGATTTTCCATCACAGTGATTCTTGCAGACACTTAGAAAATGTCCATGTTCACCACACCAATCACTAAGGCTGTTTGCCACTGGACAGGCGCATGAGTGCTAAGGCAATATGTACAGTGGTAGCACATGTTTCGCAGTTTGGCTTTCTCATTCCAATTCCTTAATGAGGCATATAGCCTTACCTGCTACAAAGAGACATGTATCTCTCTTCATGCATCTGCTTGACATTCAGCTGTATAGGATGCAGTGGTTAGGGAGACAATGACCTCAAGTTTCCATGGTTTCTGTGGCAAGTTTTGGTGGAAAGCAGCCGTATTGCAGCCTGCTATTATCTAAGATCCCTGCACTTCCTCATAGCTATGTTTGTAAAGTCCGTAGAGCTATTTGTACTTCTGGCCCCTTCTTTCTGCATAGCAGGCTTAAATGTGTAGTACCATAATCTATGTTCTTTTTGAGGCAAAAATATGTCATGAGGAATTCCTTAAGAAAATAATGCCTCTGGTATCCGGGCCAACAAAGTGCATTAGAAGGCAAATCAAACTTTTTTCTTTTTGAATGCCAGCTGTGCCCAAGTAGATTTCAAAGCCGTTCATCCAGTAGCACCATTCCGGGCAAACAGAGCACAGCTTCAGACAATTTGAAGAGAAGGGAAGACTCAGGATGGGGAGGGAGAAGGCCCGGATCCAGCTACTTAGTTTTGTATTTGTGAGTATGGTGAAGAAAAAGTATTTCTGAGGATGGAGAGGGTGGATGTTGGGACACCAGATACTCTTTGTATTGAGGAAGGTAAGGTAGCGACAAGGCATCTCTGAGTGTGGAGTGAAGTGGAGGACAATGCCAGGTTTTTATTTTTATTTTATTTTGGGATAGGGCTGGAAAGGGAATAATGCCAGGTACATTTATGAAGGTTGAAAGAGTAACAATTATTGGGGCATGGCTGCCCCTTGAATCCTTGCTAATGATCTGAGCAGGGAAATATGTTGTGGATTGCCATACACAATATGAAATTGTTTCATTTTCTACTTCTGGTTTTCAAGTGACATCACAGACAACTTTAGCATTCTAGTCAGAAATGAAACATGTTGGCTGCTAAGCAAACTTTTAGTGTCTTCAGAGGAGCTGCAACAGCAGCGGCTCCTCTTAAGGCACAGAGATTTCTGCCAGACTAGTGGCTCATCGGACATTCCAGACCAGTCAGTAAAGACAGCTCTTGCAATACTGATAAAGCCTAGGGCCCCTTCGCTAATTCTGGTGTCCAATGAATATTTTCTTCTCAGTTCCGAGGGGTGAAGAGGAACAAATTTCAATTTCATCAGCTTCTTTATAACCCAAATGTCACATAATAGCATTCGGAGTCAATTCAGAAGATTAAATGGGTTTATTACAGACTCAAAGTCAACGTCACATAAATGAGTCTCAAAACCATAGTATAAGCATATAATATCACTAAAGGAGAGTTAAAGCATCACACAATGTTACACCTAGTTAGCATATACAAGGCTAAAGCTTCTATTGCAATGATACAAAAGATCAGGAAAAACATATGATTCTTGGTCACGAGAACCAAACTCCCCTGTCTAACCATTTAAACTAAACTCTAACCATCCTAATCCTGAAAATATTTGGGAATGGTCTTCAAACAGAAATTCAGTAGAATATTCTGTTAAGAGAAGTGTGATGGTATGAAGCCACAAACAAGTATGGGGTCTGTACCTCAGAAGGGTCCGTTCAGCTCTAAACATAGGAAAGGGTCTGAATCTTCACTAACTACATCCTCCTTAAATCACAATTTTCCAGGACAATGACATCACAGTCAAAGCTTCTTGAATTAAACCTTATTAAAAATGAATTGGAAGTTACAATTTCCAATCCCTGACACATCCCATCTTGATTCTTTTCAGTGTCAGCAAATTCAAAAGAGCTCCGACTGGCAAGCTTTCAGAACACCCCTCCCTTTGTCCTTGCATAGTTCGTCCCAGGCGTTCTTATCTATTACGCACAATGAGTTTCTTGTTGACTCCTTCCCCACTCCTAATACCTGCATCTTGAAAGAAACATTTAAGAAAAAACAACTCCACAATGAATGTTAAATGGAAAGATTAAACTATATGTGCAGGCCTTCACTCCAGCCAAGTTAAAATAACACAAATATATTTTCAAATTACACAAATTCCAAACAGTACATATAAGAACATGTAAGACGAGCATGCAAAATAATACCATTAACATGTTAGTCTTGAAAAGATAATCATAAAATGTTGATTACATGCCATAAACAAGGATGCACTCCACTCACATGCTTTGCAGTGCAGGAATTAAATGAATTGTATTAAATGTTACACAAAATGTGGCCACCATCTTGCGACCACCAAAAAAAAAAAGATCACTCACATTCTTTTTCCCAGAGAGCGTAGTGGCACAGACAAGCTATGCTCTTTCAACCCTCTCTCTGATGCCTTTTAGAGTCATCACAAACCCCTCTTCGTTCTTGAATGAGACTCTCTAAAACCTAGTTGTTTTGAACAAATTCCGTCTAGATTCTTCCAGTCGCTTCTTATCATCTTAATATCTACACTGTTTATCTTCCAGTTCAACTTCTGCTCTCTTTCTTTTCTTGCCGTGAACTTTCGTTCTCTGAAACACTTGGTATCCCATTAACAATACTATGGCTATGATCAAAAGAACCAAAATTGGTTTCAACACAAATTGCAATATTCCACTTTCCAAGCTACCGAACCATCTGCCTATTGCAGAAAATCAATTCCTGAGTGCTTTCCATGCACATGTTGCTTCCAATTCCTTCAAATCTTCGGTCAACCCTGAAATATTCTGAATAAACTTCTGCACATCTTCACTTTTATCCGGGATAACAGTGCAGCTATCCAACAGACTCTGCCCCCTTTTGTGAGCAACATGTTTAACACAGGTTGATTTTGTAAAACCATTGATCTGATCACTATCATCTCAGTACTGATAACCAATAGTGCTCCAGCAGTAGTAGTGGCCAGTTTATCCACTATAGTAGATAGCCTTCTGATTTTCAGATCATTCAAAATCATTCCCACAGATGGAATCACAGCACCAAAAATGTCCCCTACTACCTCCCTTTCACTCATACCTTGCTAAGGTGTAAACTCTTTTGTCCTAACAGGATTATCAAAGTGCCCCACATGTTTGATCTTATGGAAAACAATTCCCAAATAACATGTACCATACCATCTTTTTGGTAATCTAAAATATGCTTGCTTACTACAAACAAAATAAACACCAGGGATCACTGAATCTTCCCCATCCAAATACAACTTGAAATTTCCTAAAACTTTAAATGTGTGCTCACATTCACTCTTTCCCAAGAACACATTCAGTGGCGGACCTCTTCATCCAGATGCACAGTATCCCTTTATGTTTCCAATCAAAAGCTAATGTTCTATTTCTTCCATTGTCCATTTATTCTGACTTTAGAGCAAATCACCTGTCTGTGATCTGGCTTCCAACTCTCGCCTCCTGTCTTCATCTAAATTCAAAAACGTATTTTCTACATCTGACAAAAAACAAGTTAAGTTGAGTCTATGTGCATATACCGTATCTAAAGTAGAAATAGGTTGGAAAAATCTTGCAATGATCATTATTTCCAAAGGAGATATGCATCTATTTAAATGTTCAATTCTAGAATTTTCTAAAAGAACCATATTATATTTGGAAAAATAATATTGATAATGTCCTGCCCCATAAAATAAACTCAACAGCAAACTACATAAAATTCCATAAGTCACAGGGATGTGGTGATAGGTAATACCCTTTGAAATGGAAGCAGGCAACTTAGTACATAGATAGCAATCCCTTGCCTTCATGGTCTCCACATATTCGTATAACAGATGGAAATATACATTCATAGAATAATCTCCTCTAGATGTATCTATGTATAATGCTTTCTCATTTAACCTATGACCTTTCCTAGAACTAATAGTTCGGGAAGGAATACCAGAAGACATTCCTCCCTCCACAAGATTAGTACGGGAAAACACTCCTACTAGTAATGTTATTAATATGACAAGCAGAACAAGCAACAAAGCACCTATTATACATCTACGTCTATTTCTTTGCTTTATCTCCATTAAGTCTTCAGAATCAGATCTATTATCAAGCAAAATTTGGCAGTAACAAATGTCTCTTCATTGATTTGATCAATACGATCAGAAAAATAGAGCTCAAAAGTTCAAAGTTAATTCAGTGTCAGTACATATAAATCTTTGTGAGGCTTCCTTACCCTACTCCGTGTTCTTCTAAATGATAATCCTCGTCCTTCTACTGGAGCCTAAGTTTCTTCCCAAGTTCTCAATCCGGATCAATATAAATGTCTGTAATATGTGCACAGACTATGCTACCAGATGACAATGCCCTGTACACCGACAATTGAATACTGTCATTCCCCCGGCTTGCGGAAGAATAGAAGATGCATAATTTGGATGTATCAATGGCACATGAAAAACGATATGATAAACCAATTTGAAGTCAATTTACTAGCCCTGAAGAAGTCCTATGTTAAAGGACAAAAAGTGTTGGCTGTTGCTGCTATGAATATATATATTGTTGGAAAAGAGAAAAGAATAAAGAGAAGATTTGTATCATATCACATCAAGGAATTGGACATTGAAATATTATTGGTCTTGGTGCACTACCATTGTTCTAAATTGCGCTGATGCCAACATTCCATGAATTCTTGATCTGCTTCATTTGCAAAGTAGGTCCATTTAGGTGAAGAGTACCTGCTAATTGGTACTTGTGCTCTTTTTGACTTTCTCGGTTTTACACCTTCGTCTTCACTTTCACTCAGATCAGAATCTCTGATTCCTCAGCAATCGTTGATGGCACGTGCTCTTTAGGCAGTTTCACTCTTTTTCGCACCAGTTGTCTAGACCACCAGTCTCCAGTTTCCACTCGCCTTCCAGTAGCGCTCTTTCCCTTACCAGGGTCTGATTCCGAGTCTGACTCCTGCTCCTCGGGACAAACTTCAATCGATTCTGCTATAGAGTCAGATGTAATTTACTCTACACCCTCTTCTGCTTGGTTGAGTCCTATCTCAAGCTCAGATTGGTCCCCAACATGTTGATTGACCTGCTCCGGTTGTCTTTCACACACTATTGGCTCTTCCGGGACAAGTGCTGTTTCATCGAGGGGACACTCCACCCTGCAAATGTGAGAAGCATGGATCCAGTTAGGGAGACCACCACACTTGACAGCGGTAATTGTCACTAGGCCCACGCTAACGAGGTTACAGACACGTCTTTCTGACGTGTTTCTTTGCCAAGACCCAATCGCCAGGACTGAGGTCATGACACTGGTTTTGTTGTGGGAAGGCTGTGACTGTTCAACCTGATGAGACACAGAATGCACCTCATCAGCTAATCCCTTTCAATTGTCTAGGGCCATATCATCAGTTATATTCACAAGTGCATTTGAAGGAATTGCTGGCAGTCCCACCACCCTCTCCATCAGGATTTCGTGTTGGGACAATCAAGTCTTTTGATCGGGTACACTCTGAAGACTCAGCAACACAAGAGGCAAAGCATCATGCCACTTCAGAGACGTTAAAGCACACAGGTTTGACAACCTCTATTTCAGCATGCCATTAACTTATTCAACAAGACCCGAAGCCTCAGGTCTATAACTGCTATGTAGTCTCTGATCCATCTGCAATAATGCGCATAACAATTTTAGGACCTCATTATTGAAATGAGTTCCTTGATCTGATTCCAAAGAGGTTAGGAAGCCAAACCTCTAGATGAGTTCTCTCAATAACAGTTTTGCCACAGTAAGACAATCATTTCGCCTAGTTGGGTACACTTTAACCCAATGCGAAAAGACACACACAATGACCAAAAGGCACCTCAATCCACTGCACACAGGCATTTCAATGAAATCCATCTGAATTCTGTTAACCCTTTCCCTGCCAGGCCTTTTCCCCCTCAGGTGCCAAGCCTTTTTTTGGGTGTTTGGGGCATTTTGTGCTTAGTCCCTCATAACTTTTTGTCCACATAATCTACCCACGCCAAATTTGCATCCTTTTTTTCCAACATCCTAGGGATTCTAGAGGTACTCAGACTTTCTGGGTTCTCCTTAAGGAGACCAAGAAATTAGCCAAAATACAGCAAAAAAAATGTTTTTTTCAAAAAATGGGAAAACAGGGCTGCAGAAGAAGGCTTGTGGTTTTTTTCCCTGAACATGGCATCAACAAAGGGCTTGTGGTGCTAAAATCACCATCGTCCCAGCTTTCAGAACAGGCAGAATTGAATCAGAAAACCAAATTTTTCAACACAATTTTGGCATTTTACCGGGACGTACCCCATTTTTACTATATTTTGTGCTTTCAGCCTCCTTCCAGTTAGTGACAGAAATGGGTGTGAAACCAATGCTGGATCCTAGAAAGCTAAACATTTCTGAAAAGTAGACCATATTCTGAATTGATCAAGGGGTAATTTGCGTAGATCCTACACAGTTTCCCTACAGAAAATAACAGCTGAAATTAAAAATATTGAAATTGAGGTGAAAAAACAGCCATTTTTCTCCACGTTTTTCTCTGTAACTTTTTCCTGCGATGTCAGATTTTTAAAAGCAATATACGTTACACCTGCTGGACTCTTCTGGATGTATAGGGCTTGTAGGTTCATCAAGAACCCTAGGTACCCAGAGCCATTAAATTAGCTGCACCTTGCAATGGGTTTTTATTCTATACCAGGTATACAGCAGTTCATTTGCTGAAATATAAAGAGTGAAAAATAGGTATCAAGAAAACCTTTGTATCTCCAAACTGGGCACAAGATAAGGTGTTGAGAAGCAGTGGTTATTTGCACATCTCTGAATTCCGGGGTGCCCATACTAGCATGTGAATTACGGGGCATTTCTCAAAGAGACATCTTTTTCACACAAACTGTCTTACATTTTGAAGGAAAAAACGTAGAGAAAGACAAGGGGCAATAACACTTGTTTTGCTATTCTGTGTTCCCCCAAGTCTCTTGATAAAAATGGTACCTCACTTGCATGGGTAGGCCTAATTCCCGCGAAAGGAAATGCCCCAAAGCACTATGTGAACACATCAAAATGATCAAATACAAAACTACCCTGTTTTGCGGGGAGCACCTGCATTTTTGTTCCTGGGCTCAGCAGCCATCTAGGGAAACCTACCAAACCCAGACATTTCTGAAAACTAGACACCTGGGAGAGTCCAGGGAGGTGTGATTTGCGTGGATCCCCCAATGTTTTCTTACCCAGAATCCTCAGAAAACCTCAAATGTAGCTAAAAAAATCACATTTTTCCCACATTTCTGTGTGGGATCACTGCACTGGGAGAAATGTCCTACCACCCAACGTTCCCCTCAGTCTCCCGGTAAAAATTATACCTCACTTGTGTAGGTGGGCCAAGTGTGTGTGACAGGGAAGAGCCAAAAACATGTTGAAATTGAGGGGGAACCAAAGCGGGTCCAAAAGGGCAGTTTGAAAAACAGCATTTTTAGGCTGACAAGTGCAGCAGAATTATTATCGGTACAGATGAGGCAATGCTGGGTGGTAGGAATTTTGTGGATTCCTGCAGATTCCGGAAGGTTCTTTCACAAAAATGTGGGAAAAATGTGTGATTTCCAGTAAATTTGGAGGTTTGCAGGGCATTGTGGGTAAGAAAATGGTGCAGGGTGCATGTGAAGCACACCACCCTGGACTCACCCAGATGTTTAGTTTTCAGATCTGTCTAGGTCTTGTGGATTTTTCTACATGGAAGAGTCCCAAGGTCCAAAAAGGGACGATGTTGAAAGTTAGCCAAGCTCTCATGGCCCAAATGTAAAACCAAAATCCAAAATAATCAAATGTCCTCTTTCTTACCGTAGGATAAGATGTTTTAGTGTGCAGGGGGAGAGCTGAAAGACTGTTACACCCTTCAGTGGGGTGGGGTGGGGCATAACCATGCCCATACTGGTTGGTAGCCACCACCCCACTATCTTTGTTTTTAATAAAAATTCCCTGGCATCTAGTAGACTTTCTGCCCCCCCGGGGTGTGGATCGGGAGTAATTGCCCCATCTGCCCACTGGTGGGCAGAACAACTTTTGCCCCATTTATATGGGGTGGGGGTATGGCCATACGCCCACCTTCTTAGTTTGAAAAAAAAATCTTCCCAGGTCTCTGGTGGGCTTTCTGCCCCCTTGGGGGTAGATTGGCCTAATAAAAATAGGCCAGGGCAGAAATGGCCTAAATACAATTTGCCCCCATGGGGAGTGACCCTTGCCCAAGGGGCTGCCCCCCAAACAAAACACACACATACACACACACCAATCCCTGGTGCCTAAGTGGTTTCCGCCCCCACCAGGGGCAGATTGGCCTAATAGAAATAGGCCGATCTACCCCCAAAGGGGCAGAAATAGCCTAAAATAAATTTGCCCCCAAGGGGAACGACCCTTGCCTAAGGGGTCGCTCCCCTTCCATGAAATTGTTGCAAAAAAATAATCCCCGGGGACTAGTGGTTTTTGCCCCCCTTGGGGCCAGATCGGCCTAATAAAAATAGGCCAGGGCAGAAATGGCCTAAATACAATTTGCCCCCCAGGGGAAAGACCCTTGCGACAAAGCACTGCACAACACCAGACCGGAATACCTCAACAGACGGCTCTCCTTCTACACCCCGATCCGGCATCTCTGCTCCGCCGACCTCGCAACCGTCCCACGCGTCCGCAGAACTACAACCGGCGGTAGATCATTCTCGCACCTTGCTGCCAAAACGAGGAACACTCTCCCCACCCACCTGCGCAGCACCTTGAGACCCTCACGGGTGAGTAGTGAGCTTTACAAATTCCTGATTGATTGACTGATTGCCTAAAGTGTCGCTCCCCATATATAAAAAAATATAGTAAACAAAAAAATATATATATCCCTGGTGTCTAGGGATTTCTGCCCCCCCGGGGGCAGATTGGCCTAATTATAATAAGCCAATCTGCCCAGAAATGGCCTAAGAGTAATTTTTACCCCTGGGGAGCGACCAATAATTATAATTAATAATAATATAATATAATAGGCCTATCTGCCCCCGGGGGGGGGCAGAAATAGCCTAAAAATAATTTGTCCCCCTGGCGAACAGACCTTGCCCAAAGGGCCGCTCCCCTTATGCATAGAAATTAAAATAAAAAACTCCCTGGTGTCTAGTGGGCATTTCTGCTGCCCGATCGAATCTCGATCGGGCAGCTGAAATGCTGAGAAAGACATTAAGGGAAAGGAAGGGCCTTTACTTTCCTTTGATGGCTTTCTTGTCCCCACCACGTGATCGGAGCTGGAAGTTGAGGGGCAGGCCTCTGATGAGGTCAGCACGCAATTGTTTGCTGACGTCATCAGATGCCATGGGGGCGGGGTGGGCGGGGGAGGAAGAGGAAACAATTCCCCTTCCCTCCCTGCAGTGGGGGCGCCGCGGCCGTAGGTGGTAACAGACTATTTGGCAATACTGGCCTTCTGTCCATTGAAACCCAAATGCTATCATCTCTCTTGACACAACCTGCTGTAACCCATCCTTGCTGTTCTTCCTCAGAAACCTCTTCCTGTAACCATTTGACCTCATCCCAGGTGTCAACTGTTGTCAACAAGAGGTTAAAGTTAGTCTCATCCATTCATTTGTTTGTGAATTCTCAATTAAACGTGCACATATCATGCGCACAATACCTTGCAATCTCATCAGCGTACTGATTACCCAAAGTCACAGGATCATCTCCAGAGCGGTGTGCAGAACACTTAAAAATCGCATTCTGTTCAGGCAATTGGAGAACGCCAAGGAGATTTTTCACCTGTTCACCATTCCGAATCAGTGATCCAGAGGACATCATAAATCCTTGCTGATTCCACAGTTGCCCGAAGTCATGAACAACACCAAAGCGGTACTGACTAACAATAAAGATCATCACTTTCAATTAATCAGAAACACAACATGCTCATGTAAGAGCAATCAGTTTAGCCACTTGAGCTGAAAATATTCTTTGAAGCCAAGAAGCTTCAACAACTCCTTACAAGGTACAGACAGCAAAGGCCAATCTCAGACTTCCTCTACTGTCTCTTAAACATGAACCATCAACATAAAGGACATAATCAGGTTTGAGCAATGTTTTTTCTCGTATGTCTGGTATGGGTTTGGTACATAGTTCAGTGACATCGAGGCAACCATGGTCTCTCTCACAGTCTTCAACTGACCCTTGACCCACTACTGGCAATAGACTGGCAGGATTCAAAGTTCTGCATTGTTTACAGTAACAGCCTTCGCAGCCAAAATCACCTGCTCCTATTTTGTAAGTCTACTGCTGGTAAGATATTGAGTGCGTGCGTGTCCTTGTCAATAAGAGTTCAACTGAATGAGGCATTTACACAATTATTGGATGTCCTTAACAATATTTTCACATCTCTCAATTGCAGACCTAACTGCAGCTACCGCTTTAAGGCAGCCAGGCAAAGCAAACGCACCAGGAACAAACATAGCAGAAAAATATGCCACATGTCTCTTGGCATTTCCATGCAGAAAAGTACAAAAGATTTATTATAATCTGGCATCCCTAGAGCCGGGGCATGACAGAGAGATTCTCTTAGCTCAAGAAACGTGTCCAGGCAGTCATTGTCCAATGGTACAGGATCAGGCACATACTTGTGCGTCAGCCTCTGCAGAGGCTTAGCCGCTAGGGAAAAGTTGGATATCCACTGTCTACAGCACTTCATTCCCAAAAACATTTGAAACTCCCTCTGTGTAGCTGGTGGATCCATTTTCAGTATTGCTGAAATCCTTTCTTGTGACACCTTTCTCACTCCTTTCTCAATTTGATGTCCAATGTATTAAACTTGTTTTTGACAATATTGCAATTTCCCAGGGGGCACCTTATGTCCATTCTCAGCCATGTGGTTCAATAATGCGACAGTGTCCTGTTTACATGCTTCTTGACTATTCAACGCCACCATCAGGTTGTTGATGTACTGACTCAAGGCTGAATTGCAAGGCATAATCAGAGACTCCCTATTTTTCTTTAGAATCTGATTAAAGATCAAAGGCGATTCACTATACCCTTGTGAGACAAGATTTCATGTTAAGGCCCTGTTTCCAAGCTGGAACACAAAAAGGAACTGCCTGTCCTCATGCAGAGGTATCGGAAAGAAGGCCTGACACAGGTCAATGATAGTGAACCACTCAGCCTCCCAGTGAATTTGAAACAATATCACAGCTGGATTCTGTACCACAGGGCAACAGGGAAGAACAATATTGTTTACTTTTTTCAAATCTTGTACAATCCTGTACTTTCCATTAGTTTTTTGAAGATCCATAATGGGAGAGTTACAAGGACTTCCCATTATCGCCTTCAGAATTCCCCTGCTGAACCATCGACTGGTTTACAGGAGTCATGCCAGCAATCGTCTCAGGGGTCAAATTATAGTGTGGGGTCTTTGAGAACTCAACATTTGGTTTGACAGTCATTCAGACAGGTTCCTCATTTTTTATCAGTCCAATTTCCTTTCCTGAAAGAGCTCATGCTTCATGCTTAACAGTTTCGCTCAAATCCAAGGGCAGATCATCGAATGTTAACAGAGTCAGTAACCTGCAGTATGCCTCGTTTTTCATCTTCTTAAAGGCAGCAGCTTCATCTTGAGTATGAACCTCTATTCCTGCTGGAGTATAATAAATAACACAATTTAATTTTGGCAACAAATCTCTTCCCAAGTGATTCACTGGACTACAATCATGTAATATGAACTTGTGCCTGTCTTCAAAGGATCCTATTTTAACTGGGCGCAGTTTCCTGAACTATCATCTGTCTATTTTCCACACCAACAACTTGGATTGTTTTTCCCGAGAGGAGTAGGTTTGAGACTCCTACTGTTCTCAGAATAGAATGGGTTGCACCAGTGTCCACCAAAAATGACACAGGGTGTCTATCTAGTTCACTCTCTAGGTCAACTCTGGTGTGCCTCTAAGGCTGCGCCAAGCACGCAGTCTACCTTCCTTCTCAGGCACAGTCAGGCTGACTGATCGGAGCCATTTCCTTTGCCCATATCAAACAACGGATATTGCTGGAATGGATTTCCATTCTGCGTTCCATTCACATTCATCCTCAGACTTTTATTTGAATGTTGACGTATGCCAATAGCATTTTGTTGTTGCATTGGGAGTTGAGGGACTTGCATGGTCTGGGTTTAGTACACATTGACATTTTTACTCCTAGGTCTTAGAAATCCCTGCATCCGATTAAAGTTATTATTTTGCAAAGGTACAAACCCAGCATTTTGAGCTTGATTAGGAGGGTTTAAACATCATTCCCACTTCCAATGTCCAGGTTTGTTACAAACATGACATGGGGTTTGTACTAGGATCTATTGGAACACCTCGACCTTACCCTTGTGCTAGATTTTCTGATAGTTGATATACACCTTGCATAGCTCTTTCATTGCTCACAGCTAGGGGCATCTGACTATTTCTCTGAGCTGCTTTCATCTGAGCTAGCATCGACTTCTCTTTGAGCTTTTTCTGCTTCATTTCTTTTTCATCATGGCAGTATTTAGCGTAACACAAAATCTCATCAATGGACTTATTCTGCCAACAAATCAAATGCTGCTGGATCATCAAACTAATCTCTAGTTTCAAACCCGTCACAAACCTTGACACAAAATGTCTCTTATCTTTTGCCTCTAGTTTCTCCATACCACTGTACAGTATGAATGCCTGTAGCAATCTGTCATAATTGGCATGTATCATCTCTTTTGGTTCTTGAGTTGTTTTATTAATTTTAACCCAATCAACATCCTGAAGGGGCACCTTCCCTTTCAGAAACATTATGACCTCTTGATACTTCTTCATAACCAGTGGTCAAGGACCCTTGGTTACCAGATTCCTAGGTGGTTCTGTCTCAGGCCTATGAACACCTATCTTATATTTCACCCACAATTCACTCTGGATGACAATGTCAAACAATGTGTTTAGATCAACACACAACACTAGCAAAATCGTCACAACCGTTCAACTCGTTTGTACCATTCAACTGGCTCCTCTCTCAACTTTGGGAAATTATTGGTAAATGATGCAAGGTCACTCCTACTCTATGGCACATATCCATAACCCCCACCAGGCACCTCTCTCAAAGGGAAAGTTTTGCTGATTCTCTCTGCTCAAACCGCTGGTGGTTCACCAGAGGGTTTCTTAACCTCTTTTTTGCCCATTTGGTCTCCCATGTATCTAATTATTTCCATTTCCTAATGTTATGAATCGGTTCCTTAATCTGGGTCTTTAATCCTGGTGTCCTCATCTCAGAAATATCTTTGTCACTAAAGTACACCTGATAACTTATTTGCAAGTTTTTTGTTTTATTAAAATCTACCTCATATTTCTGTGCCAATTCTGTCAATTTATCATATACTTGACCCACTTGTTTGGAAATGTCTCTACATATGAAAGCGAGCTCATCACCTTGGTATGCATCTAGCCTCTCCAAGCCAAGATTTCCAACATTCATTGCATTCCGTTCTGCCACTGAGTTATTCACATCTAAAACTCTCTCAATTGGGGGTGATGGAAGCATCCCCTCACTCACCTTTGTGGACGTACTCTCCTTAGATGGAGTGTTTCCATTAAAGAATTGTACCCACTCATCTATTTTCTTAGCAGAAGTGGATCATGTAACCACAGGAATCTTTGTGGTGGACTCAATTCCCTGACTCAAAGATGGTTCCCAGACAGGAGTAGTATGAGTAGGCCTCTTTTGATTTGACGCCATGGAAGCACATCCTGACATGTTCATTGTTGTAGCTGCGCTTGCCCCACATGGAGTACTAGCATAAGTTGGAATTAAAGAAACAAAATCTTTGGCACTCAAAACATTGGAGACTTTACTCTGCCTTTAAGCGTTCCCAGGTACCTTCAGATTATACATATTTCTCCCAGAACCTTCTGTTTTGTACATAGGAACCACTGGAACCAATAGTGAGTGGAACTGTAAGGGCTTCTACAGTACTCACTGTAGGATCAGGTGAATGCATTCTCCTTGTCCTTCTCTCCAAGACCCACAAGCTGCTACAGTAGAAAGAACTCCCACAGGGCTATGGTTTGAATATGTTTGGGCAGTCGCAAGAGCAACTGGACCACTACCACCAACATTCTGATTTCCATTCTCGTCTCTATTCTCATTATAAGGCGATGGACATTCTGAAAGTAACACATCCAAAAGACTATCTCCAGAATCCCCATCACTATTCACACTCATGTCATCTGGCACCCTCGGTTTCCGTTCTTTCGGTTTTTGTGTTGTTTTCCTTTCCCCCTGTCCCGCAGCCACTTCAGTAGTCAGAGCTGGATACAGCTTGACTCCCTTTATCATGTCTGTTCTCTATCTCTTCTGGTAAGCATCCCATCTAGTACCTGCACAACTCAGCACAGCTTTCTTTACCCTACCTTGATATTTCTCTCTTTTCTTTGATGAGCAGTGCGTTCCCAAGCATTAAGTGCATCACACATGTTCAATAATTTGCAAATTAAATGTGCCATATTGTGGGAATCTCAATGGACCATCCTTTCTGTGATCTTGTATCACTGACCAAGCCGGACACACGTATGAAGACCTACATTCGTCGCCATATAGTGACCAAGTGTATCTTTGGGAGGTGCCACTTCTCCCTCCGTACCGGGAATATAAAAATATAAATATAAAAATCTCCTCTACACATGTCCTGTATTACTTTAAAACATTTCATCTTTGCAAACTCGGTGTGATAATTTAATTCAATTAGAAATAGTGCCATATCCACAATTCCTTGCTCCACCGTTACCACCAATCACAGCGTGGCACCTGGTGATGTCATCCACCTATCACAGCACGGAACCACACCAGCCGATCTATACATGTGCAGCACACGGTGACTTAGACCACCTATCACAGCATCGAATTACACCAGCTGACTTAGACCAGCGTGCCCTTGTGAAGTAGATTCCGCTCCTCGCAGTAGTTCCCCTTCCTTTACAATCTGCACACCACTTTCTCCCAAACAACACACGCATACAAAATACAATACAATAAACCCTTGTCTGTTTTACTTAGAGCAAACAGATTAAATCACAAGAGAAAGTATGCAATCACTTCTGATGAGACCTCGACCTGCGGGGTAACATCCAAATCAGTACAGTTTCTCTCTGCACATTAAGATCCAATATACCATTTCTCTCACATTCACACAAAGTGAACTTCTGTTTTAACCTGGCCATTGACGGCATCCCACAATGACTGCAAATGTTCAGCAGACAATATAGTATGTTGTCTTCTACACCTTTTAAACTATCACAGGATCTTAGGCCATGTCGGACCCGATGACCATTTCAATTTCTCTATAGATCTCCAGACTCACACAACATTCAAAACAACTCTGCAAAACACCATCCAACTTTACAATCACCACAATCTAATCACGAGCTCCAGCACTTAGCATCCTGTTAATGCTCACTAGTTTGCCGCCAGACCAACACTCTTCAACTCTTCTGCGATTCAGTCAGTTTTCCACCTTTGGGACTGGACACTGGAAACTGGGCTCTGGGGACTACCTAGAACATGATTCTAGTTCTCTCCACTTCAGAAAGAGAACCATTCTCTGCTACCATCTGGGGCCCTTTCACTAACTCTGGGGTCTGATGAATTTTCTTCTCAGTTCCAAGGGGTAAAGAGTAAAAAAATTCAATTTACATAAATGAGTCTAAAAACCATAGTAAAAACATATAATATCACGAAAGGAGAATTAAAGTGTCGCACAATGTTAAACCTTGTTAGCATATACAAGACTAAAACTTCTATTGCAACAATACAAAAGATCAGAAAAAGCATATGATTCTTGGTCATGAGAATCCAACTCTCCTGCCTAACCATTTAAACTCAACTCTAACCGTTCTAATACTAAAAATATTTTAGAAAGGTCTTCAAACAGAAATTCAGTAGAATATTCTGTTAAGAGAGGTGTGACGGTAAGAAGCCTCATAAAAGTATGAGGTCTGTAACTCAGAAGGGTCCGTTCAGCTCTAAAGATAGGAAAGGGTCTGAATCTTCACTAATTAAACCCCCCTTAAATCGCAATTTCCCAGGACGATGACATCACAGTTAAAGCTTCTCAAATTAAACCCTAATTAAAATTAATGGGAAGTTACAATTTCTAACCCCTAACGCATCCCATCCTGGTACTCTTCGGTCTCTGCCAGGCTTCCATAACACTCCTCTCTGCGTCCTTGCATAGTTCGTCCCATGTGTTCTTATCTTTCACACACAATGAGCTTCTTGTTGACTCTGTCTCCGCTCTTAACCCCTGCATCTCGAAAGTATCATTTAAGAAAAAGCAACTCTACAATGAATCTTAAATGGAAAAAGAAAATTATATGGGTTGGCACTCACTCCAGCCAAGTTAATAAAACATGAATATATTTTCAAATTACATAAATTTTAAACACTACATATAAGAACATATAAGATGGGTATGCAAATAATACTATTAAAACGTTAGTCTCGAAAAGATAATCATAAAATGTTGATTATATGCCATAAACAAAGATGCACTCCACTCACATGCTTTGCACTGCAGGAATTAAAGTAATCATATTAAATGTTACACAAAATGTGGGCACTATCTTGTGACCACCAAATAAAATGATCACCCCTTCACACTGTTTTTTCCCCGAGACTTAGTGGCACAGCCAAGCTACGCTCTTTAAATACCATTCAACACTGATGGGTACGTGAGTTTACTAGAAACATCCTTAACCAGGTTGAAAGTCTTGTCAGACCCCAAGTATCTGTTATAATCATAAAGAGGCTTGATTAACATCCCTCAAAACCTAGAGCCAATTGAAGGTACATGTAGAACAGCAGGGTTTGGATTTCTAGGTACAGCATACCTCAATACGTAACCTATGACAGGTCCAGAGAATTATGTTGAATTCTGGGGAAGCACATATAAAATGTAGGTAATGTTTTTCCCCCGATTTCATCACAATCATTGACTTGAAAAATTGGAGTACTTCAGCTGAGCTAGTTGCAATTCAGTGGGGTAGAAACATCTTATCTAAGTTGGTGACATTAAAGCTGGCCTTTGATAGGCACTTGGCAGGCATCTAGAATCTACATTCTTCACAGCTAGATGGCTGCCACATGAATTGGCAGCATATCCTTTACTCTGTATAATGCCTTCCCTCTTTAGCTGACAGTTCCCCCGAGGATAGCCCTAGCTCCTTGGGATGCAGATCGGTAGACAGACAGCCAAAGCATCAGCATCTGTTGTCACTTTCCTAGGCCATGAATGGAGTGGCAACTCATATGTAAATGGTTTAGCAAGTCATTGCTAGACTGAAAAATAAAACTTACCTGTTATTGTTTTTTTTTACACAGATGAGGGGTTTGTTGTCAGTCCCCACTATGAATTTCTGGTGTAAAAGCAATCATTAAACCTCTTCATGAGTACTCGCTTCAAGCATAAGGACACAAGCATGCAATGGCTGGCATAAGTCTTTAAAATTAGCTTCTTTCCTACTCCCTAGTTCAGCATCACTGAAGCTGGCATTAATAAGCATAAGGTAGGGCAGCATAGGAGCTAGTTTGGTTAGAACCAGAGGCAGTGGAAAGTCTTTTTGGCCAGAGTCCCAAAAACCCGCTCACAGTCACTGGTTCAGCTGAGTGAAAGGGAGTCTCAGGCCTTATGAAATAGTTGTTCAGGTCTGTCATTGTTCAGTGTCTTATTCTTGGCATGGAGAGCACACTTTGTCAATCTGGTGAATATGCAGCTGTGCTTGGTGAGGACCATGACAGTATTGAGAATAGTTGCAGAATTCCAGGAACATTTGCAATTTTTGGGGTGTGGTGGGTCATGGCCAGTAGCTGGGGGTCTTCCCTTTCACTGGCTCCACTTCAGTCCTTTCTTCTGAGACAATGTGACCAATGCACTTTACACAGTAGTAGCATGCTAATACTTGTTGAGGGGAAATTGGAGGGCCAGCTCTTGCAGTTGATTGAGGATAGTGGGCAGCACTTGCTTGTGGCTCAACAGTTTCTTTCCAAAAACAGTGAAGTTAAGGTTCACTTAGTCTTCAGGAGTGTTCACGTGTCTCATTAACTTCAGCATGAGCCTTTGGACTCCTTCTGGTGCTTTTGCAGAGGCTGTGTGGGTGCTGATTAAAATCCAGGAATCTCAGTCAGCAGCTGAAAACAATTTTCTCATGCAATTTTCATTGCTTACTGGAAGGTAGTGCTTTGTTAACAATCTTTCAACAGCACAATCAATTTGAGGCATTGTGACCTCCTCTGGCATGGTCTGACTGTTAAATGTGTGATAGTCTTCACTCATTCCTTTCTTTCTTGTTTTTTCGGTGACCACCACTATCAGTAAGACGCAGAAGTCCCAAAACTTCTCAGTAATCACTGCGGCCTCAGCCTCCTCCAGATGTTCGTTTGCATCCTATAAACCTGTGTGCACAAGATCTCTGGAACTTTCCCTGAGGGGCTGATTGGCCTTTAGTGAGACACTAAGCTTCAGTCTTCAGACCTTTCTCATATTCCACCGAAAGGTGGAGAAGACTCCATCCCCCTTGTGTCAAATGATTTCCTTGTATTACTTTATCATCAGGGAATCAGCAATGTTCAGCAATCTTGGATCAAACATTAATACCTCTGATATATGTTTTCTGGGAAACTGTGTTAGGGAGATCGGTCTGGGCCAATGTGTCCCAAGAGGCAAAGTGACTGGATGCTTTGGGACTTTGACAACTGACAAAGTGATGGTTGTAAGGGACGTGTAATGTGTATACCACAAACTTGTTCAACAGGACACCTCTTGTCAGGATAGCCCTCCTTGTGGCTTTCATTAAGCAGACACTTCTGCAGGTGGCTTACAATACTGAAAAGTTGACCCTCGCCACCTAGCACCTTCCTACTGGAACTGAAATTGAATGTTTTGGAAACAGGGTGCCTTTACCAAATGAAACAATCACTGATGATTTCCTATCCCCAGAGATATGCTCACTAGCAATGAGGTGCCTTTCAGTGCAGGTGGATGAGTTTGTTGAATATGGCCAAGTAAGCCCCATGATATACTTTGATCTCTTTTCATTCCACAGAAATTAGTAAAGTAGGGATAGTGTAGTCTGTTTTTGATTGACTCCTACCGTCATCCTCAGTAGCATGATGCATATTTTCTACTTTGCCTGTCTCCCACTACCATCCCAGGTAGCATGTACAAAAGATAATGAATTTTGGTGGCATGGTTCAAAAGTACAGTAAGCAAAACACTCAGGACATTTTCATCTGAATAAGACAGATGTCCTGTCTGTCCCAAAGTTTATTATCAGTGAGGTTTTTCAATCAAAAGAAGTTAAGTATGTTATCTTCCCATCCAACGACCATCAGGACTAATGAGACAATCTATAAGCATTTTTGAATATTACTGGTGGAGGCTGGTCATCCTTGTCTGAAGCACAAAATCATGCCTCCATGGCAACAGGTCAGTGGTGAAGCTAAACCATAAAGAAAGTTTGCATAGAAACAAATGAAAGATCTCACTCTGACTCTCTTCACATTCCTGTGTGGATATTGTATTAATATCACAAACAGCACCCAAGAAATGACCCCATGGGCCATACATTATCAGCATCACATCCAAGTATCTGCCATGGATTTAAAGGACTAAAGAATAATGGAAATAGAAGCCAGGAGGAAGCACCACAAAGAGTGGCTCTCTATCTGACATCAGGCAAGGAGATCACATGTTGGTTTAAGAGCAGGTAGAAAGTTTGAGATTCCAATTTAAACCAAAATAATTATAATACAAGTCTCAACCAAAAAAGGGCCTTTAGCTGCCCTTATGTGCTGTTCATTACCAGCACCCTAACAACTTATATGTCATGGATTTTGAGGTATTAATAATACTGTAAACAGAAATCAGGAGGTAGTGCCACAAAACATTGTGCAGTCTGTGCTTCACCGTCTGACATTAAGCACGGAGATCACATGCTGGTTTAAGACCTGGTGGAAACTTCAAAGTACTATTTCAAACCTGGTCATTGACTGAGGAGATGAAAAGGGGTGCTTTATGATGAGAGCCCCATAAGGTGCCCCTAGAATTACTTGCAAAATATTGTCATTCAATAAGTATTGAGGGAGTAACGTCACTAAATCAGAGCCATTTGATTCCTCACGTGATTTGGAAGTCATGGGAATTGCAGAAACCAACACAAAATGAGAGTGGCATCAACATCTAATGGGACAGTTGGTTGACTGGGTTTGTGTTCCATGACCACCCTCTGCAAGTCAACAGTGGCTGACATTAGGTGCAAGTGACCAAAAAAGATGAAAGTTTGAATAAGAGCAGTGCTTAATTTGAGCTGGAGGTTTTCTGTGTGGGGCACCAGCACTTATTTTGGAGGGCCACACTTATTTTTCTGCATCAGGTATTTACTTTGAGCAAAAGACACATGTGGGAAACACAGAGAAAGAAAAAAACGAAAAAGTGCCACAAAGGGAGAAGCAGAAAGCTGCAAGAGTGAGCTGAAGCTGCTGTAAATGGATTAAAGAAGTTCGAGATGCCTTTAGGATTACTCTGCCTCAGTATTCAGAGCTTAGACATTTGATTGCAGCAGCTGCGAGTTTCAAAGGAGAGATTTGAGCACTGAACGTTTTTATTTATAAATTAGGCACTGTATAAAAGAGAAAATAGGAACAGTGGCCCTGGCCTCAAACTGCAATACTATCTGAGACCTGCCTCCACAAGGTTGAGGTATAAGGTTTCATGGGTGACTGAATCACTCTTACCTGTTTTCAGCCATCAGACATTTATTTAACATGCTGAGTTTTCATTCTTTTCTCCCCAGGATTTGTTATGCTTACTCGTTAGGAAGGAATGATGTCTCCAAAGGGCCACAGCAACATGACCTTGGCACCATCGCTGATATCATGGTGCATGCTCTACATATAGGGCACTCCCTTGTGTCCAAGAGAGCATAGCTGCATACACCCTATAAGAAAGGAGAGGAAGTCATTGATACATGTAAAGCATACACCTGGAATTCTAGTTGTGGCTGTTAAGGAAATTATAAAATGTAATAACGGCGGGCCATGAACGCAGCTTCTTTGCCATCAGGCAAGCTCTCTGTGAATATCTTGCTTTGGGGTTTGACAATTGTATTTCTCTGCATGACTACTCTGAATATTTTTCATCTTTTTGTTCATGAGTCCGAAGGGTGTGCTCTTGTTGTATTCATCCAGCAGCAGGATGGTTGTAAAAAGACCATGCGCATATTTCTATGTCACATTTGATGTAGATGCAATATTTTGAATGCAGTTACACTACTATCTTATGTTGAAAGTGCACACCAATCCTTTGATAATCATGACTGGATTCATAAAATGGAGATGCAGACAAGGGCGGAATAGTTATACAGGAAACACAATTTTGGTAAAGCTGAAGGGAAGTTATGTTATGGATGCATTTATGATTGTGCATGGAAACACCGGAATGGTTTCAATGGTGCACACCAAGACCATATTTTTTAATTCATCAACAGGGAAAACTTCAGTGACTGGCATATAATGTGCAGGTCCAGAATACTAAAATAAATATCATGTTGTTCAGATCAGGGAAAGGAAACACAACCGGCATGTCTACTTTACAGAGCTGATGTAACTGAGTTGTATTTTAGAAATATTTTATACTACCTGACAACTACATAATGTATGACTTGTGTCATTCTTTACTTAATTTACTTGTATGAATTTGGAGGCCATGCAGATTTATTTTTCTGAACAATTTAGTATTTATGAGATAGAAATGTATGACAGCCAGTTTGGTAGGCTTTTATTTTGTCAGGTCACAATTCTTTGAAAATGCCAAAAGTATGCCTCTTAATTGTGTATACATGTAAAATGTTTTTGTCGAAACCTCTCAAAATGAAATGTAATGCTTACATCATTGGTAATCTAATGACCCAGGGTGTGAACTCATTTAGAGGGTTAAACTTGCTGCCAATGTATAACAGTTTACTATTTCACATATTAAATTGGCTTATCAAGCAACAAAAAATAATAGTTATGTTGAATTTACACTGGTTAAAAGATATGAGTATGTAAGCAATTTTATGATTTTCAGAGGGAGGAAGGCAATAATTAAATCTAAGTAGAGATAATGTCCCAGTCCCATGGGTCAACAGTACATTTTTTCAAATAGCATTATTATAGGAACAGAAATACTTTTCCACAGTGCAAAGTACTACTGGAAGGGTTTATTAATTTCCTCTCCTAAGCTGTTTGCTATTGTTTTGTGTGTACTACATTTGACAATGGCAATTTTCTTTGGCAATAATGATCCTAATATAAACTGTGTGAAGAACTCTGGAAGCACAAACAGTTACAATGGGTCAATCAGATGGTGTCAACAATAGGCAGAGTGACTATTACACTGTGAGCAATGTTAACTTTTTGTGACCTCTATTCAAAGTGTATGATTTTTTAATGGCACATGAAAGATTCTTTGGAAGAGAACAACATGTTATCCCATCCATTCAACTTTAGCCTTTAGGTGATTCAATGGGGGAGAGAAGGCACATTATTACCTTATTTTATAAGACTCTCTATGAAGAAATGGTAAGTGCCCCCTATGTAACACATAGGAATTGGGAGAGGTAATTAGAAGGATCCATCACAAATGCAGATTGGGCATAGGCTTGTGGGCTGGTGCAGACTGTGTCCTGTAATTAACTATTTAAATTGCTACATTTTAATTTTCTACATGGTACTTATATGACCCCTAGTCACTTCAACAGGATTGACCCTTCTAACGATGCTAAAGGTGCATGATGCGGAGAGTTGGGGCTAACTTTTCGCATCTAGCCTAGGACTGTACTGGGATTCAGGAGTTTTGGAAGAAAGAGGTTCCTAAGATTACAAGAGCCACCTGTATAGTGATCCCTCTGACTCTGACAGCTTGTCTCCTGGGTGTGATAAAACAACCTAAAGGGTGGAGACTACAGTACAAGGTTGCACAACTGCCTCTTTTTAGCCAAACGGAAAGTAGCCATTCGCTGGATGAGCGCTAGGTCATAAGCCTTGATTGTGTGGTTGCAGGATCTCCTTGAATGGGGGATTAGCTGAGGAGACTCGCATGCGCTTAGCTCGCCCTGATAAACACACTGTGGATGTGATTGCGGCATGGGAGCTCCTTCTTGATAACTTTAACGGTGAGAACTCTTCCACCTCTGAAGCTGGTTCCCGCGATGAGGGATAAACTGGTCAGACTCTGTGTTAATGTGTTATAGATTTGACAACCAAGTGTGCAATGGATGTAGTCCTTACTAGGTGCCTAATTTGACAATTTGGATTAAGTAATGTACTGTTATTCGAGGGACTTACATAAGGCCGCTGTCCTTTGTTGTAATTGCTATTGTTGCCATACGCAGTGCCACGATATGTGATCATGGTACATTTTCTACATTGTACTTAGGACCTTGCACTGTTCAAAGTTTAGCATGTATGTTTTTATGAATCTGAATAAAATAAAGTTTTTTTATTTAAAAAAAACTTTTGCCTTGTGGACAGCGTGTCCCACCTTCATAGTTAAGAACACATTTAAGAGACTATTCTATGTCAAAGAAATATATGCCCAATTTGGATTTGCTTACCCAAGACCGTATTTGTATAATTAGGTACCTCGGGGTAAAGGTTATCATGTGTGAAACAATAACACATATTGAGATACATTGTATTTGACAAGGAGAATGTGACTTTTATAGGGTTTTCCCAGTAGTAAATAACAGTGACCAAGGTACTGGCTATTATGCAGCAGGTTGTGATATAATTGCTATGAATGATACAGACGCAAGGTTGAATTGGTCAGGGAAGTTGAACCACAAATAAATCTTTTTATTATGTAACAAAGTTGATCCGCAGACTTTTGGGTATAGTACCGCTACTATATAATTCATATTCTCAATAGGCCTGTATACAACCCATCCCAGAATCTTTTCCTTTGTAATGGAATGCATTCTAACAATCATAATGACTCTGAAGATGTGGCATTAGGAGTAGTTTTATCCCTTGTAATACTATTTACTGATATATGTCCTAACATCAGATGGTATAAGAGAACACACTGCAGAGTTTTGTGATTCGATAATGGATTTAGCAGTAAATAATTCTAGTGAGGGGAAAACATTTGGATACATAGTGGCATTTATATTGCCAGTAAAGGGTGTAAAATGTTCAGTGAAAGACAATGGGCCACATTTTTCAAAAGAAGTCAAGGACCTGGGGCCATATGTACGAACACATTTTCCCATAGACACAGAATGGGTAAAACCCTTTGGTACATCTGGCCCCTGGTGTGTGTAAAGCTCTGGGGACAGTGGTCTGTAACTGGCACGCACTTGAATGGGTGTTGCATGGAAAAAACAGTAACACGGTCCATGCTGCCAGACATGTATGTTTACCCAGTGACAGTAACATTGCACAGTCCTGCACATATCAGTAGAAGTGACTTACTGAACTGCATGACCATGTTTTGAGTTTAATAAAAAAAATCTGAAAATATGCAAAGGAGGCAAGTCAGAGTTGTATGCTGTATAAAGCTCTCGGGGAAAGCCAAAGTTCCACTGGTCCTATCACCCAGAAGCAGCTGGTGCGGTGAAAAGTACAAATGGCATGCTCAAAATTCAAGATTGTAAATTATGTCCAGAAATATAATTTTCCCTAAAGCATTACACAGATGGGAAAGGATACGATTTCTTAAGTCTGACGGGTCACCAGTAATACACAAAGACTTACTAGTGCAACTGGTAAAAGCCTTAGCGCTACCTTGCAAGCAGATTGCTTCGTTCACTACCATGTACACTGCAAAGTGTGCAGTGTGCCAACAGTACAGCACCAAATCCTCACTAAAATTGATTACCTCAACAATACTTTACCTAGCAGGCTCATTTAATATTTGACAGTTGGACTTCATTGCTTTTATTGACAGGTGAAACAATTGCAGGTATCTCAGAGGAGGTTTTGAGTATCTATCTGAACTAACAAAAGTTGCAATGTTCTTTTCTAAACAGGCATTAAAGAAGAAGTGTACCATCGTAGCCCACCACCCTGGTCCTCTAGCAAGTGGCCAACAAATGTACTGCCACAATTTTGCCTGGAAATGGAAGAATCCCAAGTTCGATGGCCCCTTCTCAATGACAGTGAGCACCCACCAGCGATAAAAGTAGATGACAGGAAGCTATGGATCCACCTATCAGATGTTTGACTGAACCCTGCCACGCATCAGACACCTCGTCAGACCGAAAAGGAAAAAGAGGGGGTGAAAGGGAGACCAACTTTAAAAACCCATGTCTCCAATGCGCAAGTTGGACACTTTGTCAACTCTGCAAATGAACAGTTACATATTTCTGTTTTATTTTTCCTTTTATGTCTTTTTATGTTGTTACTTACCTTGCGCTTTTACACTGACTCATGCCTAAGATTATGTCAAAATGTCATGTGACCACGGAGAGAAAGAGCTACACATAGCAATGCTTCTCATAGTTTTCATGCTAGCATATTAGACAATATCTTGCATCAACACATAGGACTAGAAAGCACCAATGAATCATGCTTGGTATGCTCATTGATACCCCTCGCCACAAGGTCAGATAGGTTACACTCAACTAAAGAAGTATCCTAGGGAACAGCCTTATGCCTCTCACACTTCTACCTTTGTAGGATTAAAGCCTGAATGCAGCCAACACAAGACCAGGTAGCATATTTTAGGGTTGAAGTCACAAAGTATGACTCACTTGTAGAAACTTTATATTTCCTCATAGATAGGCAGGCCATTGAGGACGAAATAGCACAAATGAAGAAAATAGGTCATCACAAGGCGAAAGAATGGATAGCAGCAGTTCAAGAGTTAGGCTTTTAGGGGTGGTGGGCTTGCTGACCCAGTGCAGCAAATATTTACTAAACCCCTTATCCCCAGACTGTGCACATAGACCAGGATTGAAAATCATTGTATCACTCTATGACCATGATCAGTGGCATCCCAATATCGAGTTAACCTGGAGGGCCATATCACTTTGGAATGGCACTGATATTGGCCAGGACCCAATAGGAAACTGTACACAAACATGGGACAACAACATTGCACAACAGACTTGGGTGGATGGTGCAGTAAGCCCCTTGTCAGTCATGAGATTAATATCTGCGTCTTTATGTTTCATTTTCAGTGTAGGGAAAAACACCAACTGCAATAACACAGTAGACAACCCTGAAATGCAGGGGGCCACTCCAGCCTGATGTACCACTACTGGCAATGTGGAGAGTGGCTACACACACAACTTCCTCCAGATTAGAGTGGCTCCTGCCCCTTAGCCACCTTGCACACCTCCTCCCTGGGGAGTCCAGGAATGTACATTTCCAAATTACATGACCATCCCATTAACCGTCCAACTACCCTGCTTCACCATCTTCCTAGAAAAAAAGCTGCAGAACATTATGGGAATATGACCTGGGAAGATGTCCCCCAGGAGCACAGGCTTTTCAATGATGCCCAATTGTTTGGAAGTGTCTTACTGTTCGTCCAGGCAAAGGCAACTGCCTGATCATTGCAAATAACTAGGTGGGAACTGATAAACGCGATCAATGCCACTGAGAATGGGTTCAGTGCCATCGAAGAGGAACTGAGAGCCATGAGAGAAATGCTAATGCAGGTGTGTGCTGGACTTGATGATGGCTATGGGGGAAGAGGGGTGGTGCACCAAGATAGGATATGGACAATGGAACATTGACTGAAGTCATACAAACGCTGCATAACTTACAAAAAACAATGAGGGGTGAAGGAGGTGCCCCAGTTGACAGGTTTAACTATTGGTTTGATTGGCTACCATCTAGGATGTCAAGACTGTTTAAAGCCTTGTTGCCAATTATTGTGGTATTGCTTTTGATGTATTGTGTGTTTCAGTTAGTGATAAAATGCTGTAAAAGAGTGAGCGTCAAGGTAGGAAGGATGTTCACAACTAAATCACCAGCACAGGTAACAGATACCATGAGGAACATATATCATCTAATACCAAGCATAGATTCAGGGAGAGAGGAAATAGTTGAAATATCAATTAGAGGGGGGAATGTTAAGGAAAATATAAAATGCAAGGTAATCTCTCTCTACCACAGACATCAGCAGAAAGCATTGCAGAACTGTACCTAATTAAAGAACAAGTACAAGCCTAAGTTTCCCAAGGACACAGAGTAGGTGGGAGTTCACAGGAAAGCAGAACACAAGATCAGCACGTTTAGTTAAACAGGAAAACAAAATTAACAAAGCCTTGAGGAATTTACGGTCACAGCACACAAGCACATCCCCCACTCCCACTGTTAGCAGAGACGCTGATTGGAAAATATGTGATCTAAAGGTAGTCTGAGTCAGCAGTATAGGACGTCAGGTAAGAAATCCAAGGAAAAGCGCAACAGAACACTCACACCTGGGAAGGTTATCATTTTAAAGGTATGTCAGGATTGCAAGATAAGGGTAACCGAGAGGGGAAGGACTCAAGTTCAAGGATGCAGGTGGTGTGGTGTTTACATGGAACTATATCAGCAGCTTGTCTTATTTTGTGACTTGTTTATTGTTTTTTCAAGATAGCGCGCCTGATGTCATTGTAGTTTTTGAGTATCAAAGGGGCTGTCTGCGAGCAGCACTTTGAGATCAGCTTCAGCTCCACATGGTTGACTGACCTCCCGGCCATATTGTGATTAAACCAATGTTGCATTGCCAACAGAATTGTGTCTTTCTTTTTTTCCTACTCACCATGTCATTAGGGGCTAAATAAAAGGGATTTCCTTGCTTGCACAATCAGCCTAGATCTGAACAGTGTGCTGCTTGTCTTCCTTCCACCTTTCACTATCACACCAAATTGAGGGCCTGTACGTGTACCCCAAATTCACTGAATTCCTCACAAAGTACATGCTTTTCTTTCAATATTTTTTTAATGTGATCATGTGGTTTAGTCAACAAAAATAGCCAATTGGGGTATTTGTGGCCAATTGAAGACAATATAGGTGAACAATATTTTGGATGCCATGCAAGGTTTGAAAGACAGGTCACCCCTTTGAAGTATATGACATGTTGGGAGGCTCGAAAGGATGCCATATTCAAAATGAGGGTGAGTTGAGAGGTATATATGATTGTGACTCCTTCCACATATACACTTTCTGTCTTTATACTCTTGTTTTCCGATTTCATACAGGAGTAGCTTATCAAGCCCAGTTTTTCACTTGGCATTATGGTCTTTATGGCACTCTAAATTCCATTATAAGTTTAGGGAAACAAATAATACAATGCAAAATAAAAGCATTGACTACTAGAATTACTCATTCTTGAAAATAGGAAACCTTAGACCTTGTGTTTGATCAACTATATTTAGCATATGTCTATAACTGTACGTTCATTGGCTTTCTCTCTGCATTTTGATCATGCGGATTCCTAAGTGGGTCTAGCACGGCTTGTGAGCTACATGCTCTTCTTGTAGAGGCACAACGAGGAGAAAATGGTGCACTGGTACAACCACCTGGAAAGCAGATATGACAGCTTCTTTCATACACACATACTGCAAAATGTGTGAAAAGACATGAAGAAGAATGTTGTGTTTTGAGCATACAGAATTTACAAAACATAAAACAAAAATAAAATATGCTCTGTTTATTCCTTATCACAAATCTTCTTTTCAGAAACAGATAAAGCAGCAATGTTTTTAGAAGGAACTTGTTTTTCTGTGTGACTGACAGGATAGAAAACATGACTACCAAGTTTCCTCATCATGTTTCAGAATGTCAGCCAGAGTTTCTTTTTAGTGAACAGTGTTTTTCAAGTTAGGATGTTTGAATTCATAATTACAATGTTTAAAAAAAGCTTCAAGTTCAAGAATGCAACATACTGTTGGATAAAGAGCCACAACTGGCTGAAGATGCCGCACGACATGGAATAACTTGGCTGATATAGAACTGAAGTTCATGTGATGTTTCTATTTTATAAGTGTAGTCACTAGCCCTTTAAAATGTTGCTTAGAGGACAGGTGTTGTAAGAGTAAATACAGAGCCTAACTATGACGTCCCATTAATCTTTGTTTTGGTTTCTTAATGAATTTCTATGTTTTTTAAATTCTATTTTCTAACTATAACGCCCCAGTAACCTTTGATATTTTAAGTGAACTTCTGTGGTTTTTTAATCTATTTCCTAATTATACATCCCTGTATTTTTTTTTTCAGTGAATTTCTAGGTTGTTGTTTTACGTCAAATAAATGTTATTACTATACGTTAATCGAACCACTGCCGCGCAAGCCCTTTGGCCGTGAGAGGCGACGGTTGTCAGCAGGGCCTGGCCTGTAGCCAGCCTCTGCAGCCAACCCCCATAACCACACACTCTTGAGAGAGAGAGAGAAAGTGAGAGACTGAGAGTGAGAGAGTGATTTAGGCTTTGATGAATGATATACTTAGAATTAGATATTTCCGGACAAGTTGAAAATAAAAATGTTTTTGTTGATTATAAAGAGTGAGATCACCTTTCAGTATGTAACTTAATTATTTATAATTGAAAAGAATCTAAAGCAGGAAATTACCACAGACTCAACTAGACTAGAACCCTTAACCTTTAGTGTGTATCTATGAGACCTTAATCACTAGGCCAGAGGTGACGCCTTACTGTGTAGCATCCAGACATAGCTATGACATTCAACCCACAGATTTTGAGGGGAAAAATACTTTAATGTTACATCACTAGGAAAGCTCAACAGTGAAAACACTAGAAAATAAACATACACACTGCCAAGCGAGACTAGGATTTTCACCTTCAGCCTAATGAGTGACAGCACAAGAACTTGACCATTAGGCCAGAAATGACTCTGTTCTGCTCTGCATCCAAACTTAACTGTAACATTCTTACCAAATATCTTGCTAGTCTGACTCTTTGAAGTCATTGTATGGAGAGGCCATTGCAATAACAATTTCTCTTTTCCATCCCTTTATAGGATGGAAAGGAGAGAGAGAGAGAGAGAGAAAGAGAGAGAGAGAGAAAGAGAGAGAGAGAGAGAGAGAGGACCGTGGGGGGGAGCCTGAAGCCCCTGTTTTAAATAATATCTCCCTGCTTGTCGGAGCAATGTTTTCTTCTGTTTCCCTGCACACATATTTGCCTGCAGGAAAACTGGTAAAAACTTTATTTTCTGCAAGTGAGAGCTGAATAACAGCTCTCACTTGCAGAAAGAGAAGTGTTTGCTATAACTTGGCAGGAGCTGTCAAAGTGGCACCCCAGGACTTCACCAGGGCCATCAATGGCCGCCTCCAATTTAAAATATCCCCGGAGAGGTGGTTGTCCCTGGGACAGCGTGGGGGCTGCGTGCCCCCAAATTAGATTTGACTAAAGCCCTGAAAAGGTGGCGGTCCCTGGGGCTGTGCAGGACCCCAGCATTTCATTTGATTACAGCCCAGGCAAGATGTCGGTACCAGGGGCCGTGGGGAGGGGGCATTAAAGCCACCACATTATTATTGATTTCAGCCCTGATTTGATTTTCAGCATGTGCCCCCCACATTGTACATGTTTGAAGCTCAGAGGAGGTACAGGTCTCCGGGCTACAGGGAGGCCACATGCACTCCTCATTATATTAGATTAAAGCCCTGAGGAGGTGGCGGTCCCCGGGGCAGCATGATATTATTTCCACTTTCTTTTTTTCAATGTTAATTTCAATTAGAGCTTTTAGCACGAGCATCTAATAAGATATTAGAACACAATGCAGGTATGCTGTAATTAAAAATACCCTTTTCTGTTTATTTTATTGTGTTTGTTGTTATATGAACTACTCTTCCAAGATGGCAATAGGTTTCTACACTAGGGGCTTGTATTTTTGAAAGATTGTCCTGTTTTGGCGCTATACCCCCCTCGGGTGCAGGCTCTCTACGGGCCCGGTCTGGAGTGGTAGTAATACATTTATTTATATATATATATATATATATATATATATATATATATATATATATATAAATATAGCCACTAAAAAATAAAAAAATAAAAAAGGTTAACGTTATGTTATAGTTAGTTCAATTTGCAAATGACAATTAGCAACGCAAAAAATGCTGACTTAACTATTACTACCCAATGGTGGTGGATAATGGTTAGTTATAATTAGGTCAGCTGTTCCATAGGAAACCCGTATTTTGCGTTGTTAATAACATTGGCACCATTTGATGAATCTCCATGAAACTTTCCAAAAAGGTGCTACTTTTTGACTAGTTTGTGTATGGAAAGAGTCAGGGTGGCTGCAACTCAGGCCATGCACTCTATCCCCACACCACGCAGGAGCAAAGGCCGTGTGCAGCGTGGGGTTGCCTGCCTCCGGGTAGCTACCTGCAGAGAGTCGTATGCAGGGTTTGGCTTGAAACCAGGCCCTGCAGCCAACCCCACACAATTTGTGATGAAAAGCTGTGAGCAGCATGAGGTTTGCTGCCTGCGGGGGTTGGGGGGTTGTCTGCCTCTGGTTTCATTGGCCACAGAGCCTTACTACCCCCTGCTGTGCTCGACCAACATTTGTGGGGTTGAGTGCCTGTGGGGAGTTTGTTAGTCATAAAATATTACTTTAAAAAAATAGAAATTCACTAAAAAAACAAAGGTTAAAGTAATGTTATACTGAGGCGTGATAAAAGGATGTGTTTTTGTTTTTAGAAAAAAATTAGAAATTCACTGAAAAAACAAAGGTTATAGTAACATTATAGTTAGGTTAATATATTAGTGACCGCAGTAATGTTTTGAACTCAAAAACACAGAAATTCACGAGTTATAGCAGAGCTAACTATAACTTGCACCCCTTTATCCTCTGCCATGGACTGCTTATGAAATCACATATTACATCGCTCATGACATGTTCTATGACATCATTTACATCACTGATGGCATCTCAAACGGCATCATTGATGATATCACTGATTAAATCATCCAGGTTTCTTTTGCACACATTGCTCTATAAACATAGATGAAGCAAGCTTGTGTTATGTTAAACATTTGAAACATTGACCCTATACCATACACTTCATGGGAGGCTAAGTTCTTGTTGACTGTGAACCACAGATAGAAGTGTAACCTGTATTGCACATGGTGTTCAATCTGTATACAACAGTTCAGGGAAAGTCAAGCCAGGTTACATATCTAATGCCCTACTACAGACAGCCTTTACCTGTATCAAACCCCTGACAGTCACTGAAATTACATTGAGAAATTAGGTTGATATAAGTAGAAAAGTGGGTACTGTTAACACTGTTTACTCTAAGGAGAGAGTTAACTCTGTACCACACTGTTTGTAGACAGTGAAACTCCCATGAGAAATACACCACAGAGCATTAAAAGGTATCTATTTAGTACAGTGCACACTCTGCAAAACTTGCCCAAAGACTTAAAATAACCGTACTCTGAAGGTGCTTAAGATCATATTACATGCAGCCTTCATACTTTGGGGAAAGCTTTACAGATAACCCATCTTCTGAAGCAAAACAATCACACATACTTGGGATAGCACCTGGAGCTCACAGTCTTCTATGTTATGTAGAAATTATCATGCTGAGATGAATCTGTCTAATAACTCAAGGCTACTTACAATATTTAATATGTTTTATGTAGATTCTTTGCCCTGTTGGAAACTTTTTCTGCTGAGCCAAAAACCTTGTCTGGAACATGCTGAACACAAGCCGTCATCTATCCCTCTCTCTCGTAGTGGCCTTGAATCCATAGCCTCTCAGACCATCTTAAATGACAAGAGTACTAGTGACCTGCATGCAACGGACTTTGAGAAACTAATGAGATTGCTTGCAAAGGAGCATGATTAAAGCGCATCCTCTTGAGCCAAAAATGTGCCCACGGAAGATGATTCTAGTTGTGTTCCACTTCCCGCAGTTCTGATGATGGAGATGAACCGAGTCCTAGTAAACTCCAAAAGAGGTCCCGCCACTCCCAAGTGACTCAACAACCTCCAAAGGTTCTCTCCTTTGAGCCAGAGGATGTCATTTATCCTAGATCTACATTCTGGTTCCCACCTACTGAGGTTGCATATTATATCCAATCTCATTTGCGTCAAAGGTTTGACAAAGATGTCAGATCTCAGCTGAGATCCGAGTGTCCTAGACCGAACCTTCCTAGTAAAGTCACAGTGACCCCAGATATAGGGGGTCATTCTGACCCTGGCGGTCTGAGACCGCCGGGGCCAGGGTCGGCGGGAGCACCGCCGACAGACCGGCGGTGCCCCGCAGGGCATTCTGATCGCGGCGGTTCGGCCGCGGTCAGATGCGGGAAACCGGCGGTCTCCTGCCGGTTTCCCGCCGCCCTGCAGAATCCCCCATGGCTGGTCTCCCGCCAGGAACAGGATGGCGGTAGGGGGTGCCGCGGGGCCCCTGGGGGCCCCTGCAGTGCCCATGCCCATGGCATGGGCACTGCAGGGGCCCCTGTAAGAGGGCCCCACAAAGTATTTCAGTGTCTGCCATGCAGACACTGAAATACGCGACGGGTGCAAACTGCACCCGTCGCACATACCCACTCCGCCGGCTCCATTCGGAGCCGGCTTCCTCGTGGGGAGGGGTTTCCCGCTGGGCTGGCGGGCGGCCTCCTGGCGGTCGCCCGCCAGCCCAGCGGGAAAGCCTGAATGGCCTCCGCGGTCTTTCGACCGCGGAGCGGCCATTTGGCGGTTCCCGCGGGGCGGGCGGCTACCGCCGCCCGCCCCAGTCGGAATCACCCCCATAGACCCCACTCTGGTGGCATATTTAAAGACATTTTCAAAAGATCCCAAGAAAAGAATCAATCGTGCTTGGCGGGATGCCAAGACAAATTAGTAGATGTCCCTGGTCCTTTAACTAAGAATTAGGGATTCATGCCAAAGAATTGGACGCCCCTATTGACCCTGATGTCCTGGTGGGTTGGTCCCAAAGATCCCTATGTCTCTTAGGGAATGCAAACTGCGCCATCTCCAGTGAATGGCGCCATTCCATTCTTCTAAAATTGGATCTGAAACTTACTGATCTTGCGTCATCCGAGTCTGGTCATTAACCCTAGGCTTATTGTTTGGCCCCCTTGTCTAACTTTGTGCCAACCTACAGCAATTTGGATAAAGCACAGGGATCCATCAAGATGGTCCTACGTCCACTTTTCGGCAGAGCTGGACGCTTTAGTAGGCAAGCCTTCGGCTGCAGTTACTATCAAGGGCCTCAAAGAGGCTTTTTTCAACAAAATAGAGAAGGTTATCACCATCCCTCCTCCACCTTATATCTCTCCCATCCTCAAGTGGGCTGAAACTGTTCTGCAAAGGAAGATCCAGAGCCACGCAAGCTTCTTCCAGGCGTCTGGATCTACAGGTGAGAATAATTTCAATCTCAGAGGTGATACTGGGGGGCAGAACCAGGTTGTTTCTACACAACTGGCAAAAGGGTACCCAGGACTCTTGGTTCTGAATGCAGTTCAAGGTTACAGGTTGGAGTTTTACGATTCCTCTCTTCAACCCTCGCCTCCATCCGCAATGTATTTTTCCCTACAAAATCAGGCGTTCATCTCCTCAGAGGTGTTAGATCTCATATGTAAGGGAGTCCCTCCCCCACCCAAGAGGTTTCCTCAGCTTCATCTTTTTGATAGAAAAGAAAGGTGGCGGGTTCTGCCTAGTGCTAAATCTGAAGGAATTCAATGGTTGGGTAATTTACCGTCACTTCAAAATGGAAGGCATCCATTTGTTAAGAGACTTTTTACAGGAGGGAGATTGGATTGTCAGAATAGATTTGAAGGATGCTTACCCTACCATTCCTTTATTTCCTCCCCATTGTCGTTTCCTTCAATTCGTTTGGCAAAGTCTTTACTTTGAGTACTAAGTCCTCCTCTTCAGCCTATCATCAGCCCCTTGGTACTTCAAGAAAATAATGCAGCCTATAGCAAACACTTTGCGATCAAAAGGGGTTTGCCTCATAGTATACCTGGACGATATCTTTATCATGACACAATGCCCCTGGTTGATCCTTGCCTAGCTAGAATGGACGATCTCTCTTCTTCAAGACCTGGGATTTATCATAGATCCTCAGAGGTCGATTCTGACTCCTTCTCAACTAATAGAGTTCCTGGGGTTTCAGGCAGACTCTATTCTGTCTCAAGTGATTTTGCCTTCCCAGAAGGTTTGCAACATCAAGAAAGAGTTGAGGTTGTTGTTGTGCAAAAAGACTGTATCCCTGAGGTTGATAGCCGATATTGTGGGCTTATTAGCCTCGTCGATCCAGGCCATCTTCCTGGGTCCCCTTCATTAGCAGGCTCTGCAAAGGCTCAAAATTCACTACCTCCAAAAGGGTCTCATTTTCTCAGAACAGATTCCCCTATCAGAGGAAGTAAAGGCAGAAATATCTTGGTGGTTATATCACATGGAAGGCAGGAACGGGAGAGTGGTTTTCGGATCCTCTCCAGAAGTAGTGATCAAGTCTGATGCAAGTTGTTGGGGTTGGAGTGCACGTTGCGGCCTGATTTCCATAGGGGCAGTTAGTCCAGAAAGGAACTGAACCTCCACATCAACTGCGTGGAGCTCCTAGCAGGTTATTTTACGATTTGGAGTATTTCCCCTCAGAGGTCAAATTGTTGCATACTTCTTCGTATGGACAACATTTTAGCAGTGGATTATGTGAACAAGTTGGGCTGGATTAAGTCTTGCCTCCTTGCGGAGATAGCCAAGGATATTCAGCACTTCTTTCTTCAGCATCGAATTTCAGTAGTGGCAGAATACCTTCTGGGTCGCAACAATTCTGTGGCGGTTTGGCAGTCTCACCATCTTTGGGACTACAGCATTTGGAGACTACATCCGAAAGTCTTCCACTCTCTCCCTCTCATTTGGGGACCGTGCTTGAGAGATCTCTTTGTGTCACTCCAAAACCAGCAGCTTCCAAGGTTTTTCAGTTGGCGTCCAGATCTGGAGGCTCTAGCCACCGATGCATTTCTTCAGGATTGGTGCCCATTCTTGAGTTACACCTTTCCCCCTTTCATGATGATTTCCAGAATTCTGGCGCAGGTGCGTCAACAGAAAATGGAATTAAATTTAGTGATTCCTCTTTAGAGAGCTCAGGCCTGGTTTCAGGTGATCCTGGAAATGAGTTTGGCTTGGCAAATGCTGATTCCCTTTCATTGGAATCTTCTCCTAGATCCAATGGGCCTTCCTCATCCTCTAATCTTATTGGAACATCTCTCTCTGGTGGCCTGGAGAATTTCCAGATAAGATGGAATCTCCCGGGACTTTTGCAGGAGTCTAATGACTTTATCTCCCAGGCCTGGTCATCCTGTACTCACAAATGCTCTGCATCCGCATGGAAGCGCTGGTATAATTGGTGTCGTGAACAAGATTCAGATCCCTCTAATGCAGATTGTAGTTTGATCCTCAACTTTTTGTCCCTCTTTTGGAATGGCTTACAGGACAGTGAACAGCCAATTAAGCTGGACATTTACCTACTGACGGCAAGCATGTAGGTGAGCTCCCCATAGTGTATAAACTTTTGAGATGTATTCGTATGGCTAATCCTTCTCAGCCAAAGTACTCTTTGGGATGTGAATTTAGTTTTGCGTTTTTTGGACTCCTGGCCTGTCAATAAATATCTTTCTTGAAAGCAGCTGTCTGCTAAGTTTACCATACTCTTGTATTTAATCTCTTGCGAGCGTTTTTCATGTCATACCAAATGTAATTCTAGACCAGTTTCATACCCTAGTTTCCCTGATAACCCTAGGCTTTGTGTACTTCAGTGCCTAAAAGGCTATGAGGTGAGTGCAGCTGAATTGCGTACTGACATGGGGGTCAGTTGTTGATTGCTTTGCAAAAGCCTTCTCCTCCAGTTGTGCTGGCTACTTTGGCCAGATGGATGCAATGGCTGTTGAGTGAAGCTCGTATTGACACCTCCATGTTTGAAGCCCATTCCCCTAGGGGAGCAATGGCTTCTAAAGCTTTTGCTTTAGGTTCTCGTCTGGAGGATATATAGAGGGCGGTTGATTGCTCATCACAATCTACATTTAAATTGTTTTATTATAAACCCATTGTAGATGTTGCTTCTCTAGTACAGCATCCATTTTATGACATCCTCATTCCTCACTCTTCATCCCTACTTCTCAACCCTGCTTCTCATCCATCATCCCTACTTCTCATCCATCATCCTTGCTTCTCTTCCATCATCCCTACTTCTCATCCATCATCCCTACTTCTCATCCATCATTCCTACTTCTCATCATCATATATCATCCCTACTTCTCATCCATCATCCCTACTTCTCATTCATCATCCCTACTTCTCATCCCTGCGTCTCATCCCTGCGTCTCATCCATCCTCCCTACTTCTCATCCATCAGCCCTGCTTTTCTTCCATCATCCCTACTTCTCATCCATCATCCCCACAGGGATGAAGCAGGGATGATGGATGAGAAGTAGGGATGATGATGAGAAGTAGGGATGATGGGAGAGAAGCAGGGATGATGGATGAGAATTAGGGGTGATGGATGAGAAGTAGGGATGCTGTATGATGGATGAGAAGTAGGGATGATGGAAGAGAAATAGGGATGATGGAAGAGAAGCAGGGATGATATATGATGATGAGAAGTAGGAATGATGGATGAGAAGTAGGGATAATGGAAGAGAAGTAGGGATGATTGATGAGAAGTAGGGATAATATATGATGGATGAGAAGTAGGGATGATGGATGAGAAGCAGGGATGAGAAGTAGGGATGAGGAGTGAGGAATGAGAATGTCCTAAAATGGATGCTATACTCTAGTGGTGGCTCAGCTTTAAACAAGCATAATCGGAGCCTCCAGTCCTCAAATAGAGTAAAGAAATTTCTAGCATTTGCATCAAGAATTTTTCAATTCTAATAGGGACACGGAGGCAAGGATTATCCCACCCATTTTGTGTTTATTCTGTTCTGCAGATGTGTAGAATTTACCTACAGTAATGTGATATATTTTCCCACCCTATTGCCGTTATATAATTGCTTAGTTATGTCTGTTTTGGACCAGTGTTTATGGCTTGGGTGCTTTTGCTCTTCTTTTTAAGGGAATGAGGACAAGTGAACCAGCTGGTTGCTTGGCTATGGATGTCAACAAGTGTGTTCATCTCTCCAGGCTCTTTGGAGAATAATCCTGCCATCAGCGACGTGTGGAGGTCGTCAGAGTCTTAGTTCTGGAGTTTCAAGCTAGTCTCCCGTTGGGACTTTGAGTGGTTTGTCGTTTAACTGTTTGATTTTCCTTATGCAAAGAAAGAGGAAGTGGTGGTCCGAGTTTACTTGTCTTCGTCTGTCAGATGCCTTCTGACAGTGATGAGTTTTTGGATACCGAGGCAGCTGCCTCATTACTCCATATTCATTTTGAGTTATTTTTTAGGCGCTGTTTCGATTTTCTTATTGGTGTGTGACACTTTGTCACAATTGAAGTTTGTTCACAAGGTCAGCACTGTGATGAGTCGCAGATAGCGGTCTAGCGGGTTTGCAGGATTCTCAGCAAGTTTTTTCCCCAGAGTCTTGTCTTTGTTTTTCAAGATGCCTTCTGGCAGTGATTTGTTTTGGATTCCTGCCTAGGCTGCAGCCTTCAGGCAGTGATGGGGTTAGGATGCCGAGTTGCTGTTTTCAGTTTCACAAGGTTAGCGCTGTGATGGGTCGCGGGTAGCGGTCAAATGGGTTTGCAGAAATGTCAGCAAGTTTCCTGATCAGTGGATTTTCTTTTTGATCCAATCCTTTGTAGAATGCCTCGTTGAGTTTACGGAGATGGTCATCCAACATCTCAACGCTTAGGTCTCTGTGGAGGTCTGCTGTTCTTGCGAAGATAGGAGCACCTGCTGTGATCCGTAAGGCCTTGCTCTGCAGTCTCTGCAGGTCCTTCCGATACTGCGGGCAGCAGCCACTCCAAACTGGTGAAGCGTACGTCATTGTTGGTCGAATTATTGCAGTGATTGCACGTACCTTGCTCTGCATAGGCATTGACTTGGTCCTCAGGAGTGGGTACAATGCAACCAGTTTTGTTGTTGCTTTCTGGCAAGTCTTCTCTATGTGTTTCCTCCAGCTGAGTTTGTGATCCAGAGTCACCCCCAGATAGGAGCTGCTGTTTTCCCATTTAATCTCCTCTCCATTGAGTAGTATCTGGGGATGCTTCCTGTTCACCTTTTTGGTGAATAATGTCGCTGTAGTTTTGCTTGTGTTCAGGGTGATCTGCCAGTCGCTGTACCATTCGGAGAGTCTGCTGAGTGATGTCTTAAGGTTCTTAGCCATTTCTTTTTCGCTGAAGGATTGGGAGATGACTGCAACATCGTCGGCGTAAAGAGCAAGATCAGTCTTCTTTAAGTCCGTTGGGATATCGTTTGTGAATATGTTAAAGAGGAATGGTCCAAGAATTGATCCCTGAGGCACTCCAGCAAGAATAGGGCGTGATGTTGAACATTCTTCTCGTACCGCCACATGAAAGGTCCGTTTTGACAAGTAGCTAGATAGCAGCTTGACCAGGTAGCTTGGAAACTTGAGCTTGATAAGCTTGTAAAGTAGTCCCTTGTGCCATACTCGGTCGAATGCTTTGGCTACATCCAGAAAGACTACTCCAGTAGATTTGTTAATGTTGAATCCATGGCTAATAATGTCCACTACTCTGAGAAGTTGGTGATTTGTTGAGTGTTCTTTCCGGAACCCAAACTGTTCTTTGGCGAGGATGTTTCGCTTGTCGCAAAGTCCGTGAGACGTGCGAGGATAACTCTCTCAAAGAGTTTTGATAGTCCAGATAGCAAACTAATGGGCGGTAGTTTGCAGGATCTCGTAGTGGTTTCCCAGCCTTGTGGAAAACAACGACTCTTGCTTCTTTCCAGGAGTTAGGGAAATACTGGTGATGCATACATGCGTTGAATATCTCTGTAAGTCGAACAACTGCAGCATCTGGGAGCATCTTGATGGCTTGGTTGACTATTTTGTCCTTTCCTGGGGCCTTGCCGTTTTTCCGTGTTTTTGCCAGGGCCAGTACTTCATCAGTTGAGCATTCCGCTATGGTTGTGGCTTCTTTTTCTGGTTGGTACTCCAGGTGGTACTTAGCTACCTCTTGCTCGACTTCTGCTGCCAGTTTACTTGCCTGATTTGGCCGGAAGGATGCCTCCTGCGTGTCAGCGAAGACCTCAGCCTTGTCCCTGTTGCTGCATGCCAGATGAGTCTTTCCTTGTATCGGAGGGTTTGGTTCATTCTTCCCAGTCAAGCGTCGGGTCATTCTCCAGAGAGAGTTGTCAGAGTCCTTCAAGTTAGCCGTAGCTGCTTCCCATTTTTCACCTCTGTGCTGGCTTATTTGTATCTTCAGCTGTCTTGTCAGCTCGTTGTACTTCTTCAGCAGGTCAGGGGTGCGATTCCTTTGCCATTCTCTCCGGGCTCTATTCTTGTCAGCAATCGACTTCTTTTTTTTTTTTTTTTTTTTTTTTAAAACATGTTTTTATTAGTTTTTCAAAACAAAAAGCCATACATTTCCTTGCAAATAAAGTCATTGTTACAGTTCAACATCAATTTGCGGTGTGTCATCCGGCTTTCCCCTATTAGTATCTATCTATAAACTAAACTACTAAGAACTTGTGTGCACTTCCCGGCCCGCTAAACCTGCCCGACACTGTCAATCCAACGCCACGTAAGGCGAGGCGTACAGGTGCAGCGTGGATCTATCGCCCCCGGTGATCAGAGCCCCCGACACCCCCCACACGGGAGCAGGGGGGGGGCGAAGGAGCCCAGCGTAGGAGGGAAGGGGGGGGGGGGAAGAGGACAAGGCGGGAGGATCCCATGATGCAGAGCTCTGCGCTAATGTCCATTGGTCAAGTGTGCAGAACTATTGATGCCTTGGCATGCTTGTGTTGGGGGGGGGGGGGGGCGAGCCGTCAGGTCATCAGTGTTGGTGAGGTATTAATGCAAGATATGTGTGTGCCTCCAAGTGTATTGTTATCTTTCTGCAGAGGGCTAGGCCCTCAGCCCGCTAAGTGGGCACCGCTGACTATAATTCAGGGGGGTCTTTCGTCATTTTTAGCTTCCAACCTGGAGACTAATACACCCCAGGCCTCCTCTCCCATCCGACCCAGACCCCTACGGGCTAAGTTTATTAGTAACTGATGCTCAGCGCGAGCCCAGCGTAGCGTGAGGGCAAGCCAGACTTTTAAGTCAGGCATGTTACGAGCCTTCCAGCTCATAGCTATCAGTCTTTTGTAGATTACATACGCTAAGTCTACAAACCTGTGTGAGTGTTTAATTCTTTTCGTTCTTGGCCTCAGTCCAAGTAAGCAGGACCTGGGATCCATGTTCAAGTTGAGCCCCGTGATGTCCGCTAAGGTTTTAACCACCCTCTCCCAGCCCCCTCCCAGCCTCGGGCACTCCCAGACCATGTGATAGAACTGTGCTGCTGGTTTTTTGCATCTGGGGCAGGCTGGATCCGACCCGGGGAACATACGTTTGATCCTGGCCGGTGCCAGGTATGTCTGATGTAAGTAATTAAACTGTGTATATCTGAATCTAGGGTTTCTTGATACCTCTCGTGTGTGGCTCAAAGCTTTTGACCATTCTGACTCAGAGACCGGGTTGGGCAATACACTGTCCCACTTCTCCCTGACTTTCTGCAGGTTGTCACCCGGGGGTTTGTTCAGAAGCTTGTAAAGGTTTGATACTGCTTTTACTTGGGAGTCACACCTCAGCATGTGATGCAGGGTAGCTGTGATATCAGGCTCTGAGTCGACTGATGCCCATGTTTTCCTGATTGCATGACATATTGCGTGATATGCCAGGAACTGCCCACGATTAATCCCTGTGAGGGCCTGTATAGCTTCGAAGGTCATCAATTTCCCTTCCTCGAAGCAATCTCCCACTTCATTTATACCCGCCTCTAGCCAAGTTATGGGTGAAAATGAACCCGCGTCTGTCCAACCGGGGAGCCACTCCAGTGGGAGGAGTGGAGAGTAAGGAAATGCTTTACTCCCCCCTTGGACATACTTCTTCCAGTATGAATGTGCCGTTAACATCAATGGATTGGTGCATGTGCTTTTATTCTGCTTATCCAGCAGCCAGGTCAGTATTGGAGAGTCTTGAAGACGGGACTTCAGCCATATAGTTTCTGCTGAACTAGGCCTATGTAGCCAATATAAAATCCACTGCAGCTGTGCTGCCGCGGAATAGAGCTCGAAGTTTGGAGCGCCCAGTCCACCCATTGCTAGCGGATGGTGCAGCGTGGTCAGTGCAACCCGCCTTCTGCCCTCACCCCACACCAGCTGTAGTAGAATAGAGTTCAGACCGATAAAAAAACTTTTGGGGATAGTGATTGGTAGGGCCGCAAAATAATACAACAGTCTAGGTAATATCAACATATTTGCTATAGCTACCTTACCCAGTGGTGAGAGTGGTAATTTATTCCAGAAGCATAACGAGCTCTTTACAGAAGACACTGCTCTCCCCAGATTTCCATCCCTTAGATCTTCAGGCTTATGGTAGACATTGATCCCTAGATATTTAAATGTGTGAAAACACCATTTTAGGTGACCCGTTGGAACATTTTCTTGCCTCACAGGGGGCCAGCTGACTAGTGGGAATATACAGGATTTCCCCCAGTTAACCATTAAACCAGATAACCTTCCGAACTCAGACAGTAGCGACATCACTGGGGCCAATGCATCTTCTGCCCTGCGTACGTATATCAGGGCATCATCTGCGTATAATGATATGGAGTGGAGAGTACCATTCCTTGACACCCCCCATTCTTCTTTTTTGGCCCGGACGCGTGCAGCTAGCGGTTCCATTGCCAAGGCAAATAGGAGGGGGGAGAGCGGACAACCCTGTCTTGTTCCTCTGCAAATCGAGAAAGCATCTGATACCACTCCTCCCGTCTTTACCCTAGCCTGCGGGGCAGTATATAAAATGCGTACCCAGTTTATGAATTTTGGGCCAAGGCAAAATAACTGCATGGTGGCGAACAGGAAGTCCCATTCTAATGTATCAAACGCTTTTTCTATATCAAGCGATATCACTGCTTCCTCGAGTGCAGTCGGGAGGGAGTCACCCATCACGCTGAGCAGCCTCCGAATGTTTAGGAAGGTGCTACGTTTCGGGATGAATCCATTCTGGTCCTCGTGTACCAGGATATGCATGTAGGGAGCTAACCTATTAGCCAGAATTTTGCCCAATATCTTACAGTCCAGGTTCAACAGTGAGAGGGGCCTGTAGGATCTGACATCAGTGGGGTCACGCCCAGGCTTTGGGAGGACCACTATCATTGCCTCTCTCATCAAGGGGGGCAGGTTTCCGTCGACCTCTGCTTCCTCGAATATTTTCAGGAGATATGTGTTAAGGTGTGTCGCAAACGTGGAGTAATATTCTGACGGCAGTCCGTCCGTCCCTGGGACTTTATTCCTAGGTAATTGTTCGAGGGCCTTGTTGAGTTCCCCCAACGTGATGGGGGCTTCTAAAGACTCCCTGTCAGTGTTTGTTAGTTGGGGCAGGGGAGAGTCTGCTAGGAAGGACTCAAGCTGTTGGATGGTACATGATGTACTTTTGGTGTATAATTGTGTATAGTATTCCCTGAACGCATCATTTATATTTACCTGTGTGGTGGCTATTGCGCCTACGCCTGTAATTATCGACCCTATTGGAGGGCACCGACGGTCCTCCCGCAACAGCCACGCGAGCAGCCTACCAGATCTATCGCCTTCCGCCTGTAGTCTAGCCATGTGATGTTTGTGATCGTGTAGGCGTAATGTAGCATCAGCCTTTGCATGTTCCGCGCGCGTTTCCCTCAGAGCCGAGTATGGCGTTACATTGCAAGCAACTGCGTTTTCTAATGCCCTTAGCTTTTCCTCCAGTTTGCTAACCTCTGCATGAAGTGTACGCCTAACCCCCCATGTAGTGGAGATACAATGCCCACGGATTACCACTTTGTGTGCATCCCATTCTGTTGCCCTTAAATTTGTGTGCCGGTGTTAGATTCCCAATACTGTTTTAGCGCTGTCCTCAGTGCATCTATGAATGCAGGGTCGTGTAATGCTTCCACTTGTAGCCTCCACGTTGGGATAGCATGGCGCCTCCTGCCCCAATCCAAAGTGATACTGAGCGGTGAGTGATCTGATAATGTCTTGGCTAGGTAGTCTGTACCGCTGACCCCCGTGCAGATCTCCTGAGTGCCCCAGAACAAATCAATCCTTGTGTGTACCTTATGAGGAGCTGAGTAAAAAGAATACTCCCTAATTTGTGGATGTTTCATACGCCATATGTCGTGAAGGCCCATATTACTGGCCCATGACAATAGTGGACGGCCGAGGAGTCTGATTGCTGTTGAATGTGTGGGGGGATTTGACCTGTCTAATGCTGGGTCTGGTGTGCAGTTAAAGTCTCCTCCCCATATAGCAGGTGATTCGGGATGCGTTAATAGCGCTGGGGTAAGTGAACTCAGGAACTCAGATAGTGCGCTGTTAGGAGCGTATACCCCTATGATTGCCAGTTGTTTGCCGTCTAGTTTGCCCTCCACCACCACATACCTGCCCTCTTTATCTATCTTGCATGAAGTTTGAGTAAAGGGGACATTCCCTGCTATCCATATGAGAACCCCCCTCGCAAATGATGAATAGGATGTACTCACTATCTGACCTCCCCATTTAGCGCGTAAATCCTGCAAGTCTGGGTCACGCAGATGAGTCTCTTGTAAGATTGCAATATGCGTGCAATGGCGTTTAAGTCTTGTGTGCACCCTTGACCTCTTACTCGGGGTCCCCAATCCCCTGACATTCCAGGTGATTATGACATATTTGTACGCTCTATGAGCAGTGGGTTGGGCCATCATTCACTTGAGGGTAAACGAATGTCCTGCCCCCCTACCCCCGGGAGGCCCCCCCCAGCCCCCGGCCCCCCACCACACCCCCCGCCCGGGTCCCACACCACAGGGCGAATAGCTAATATTATGGTCAGGCCGGTAGTGCACAAACTAACGATTACCCACTTCCCCACTCCAACTGGATCCCAACCCCAACTGTGAATTTGCAACAAGCAACACACCCATAGTGGGTGTGGGTAAAGATATATCCGCATGGATATCTGCGGGGGGGGCAATAATACTATCCGGATGCGGCTCATTTTAGGGGCTCGCATCCTTTTGCGGACGCAGTCCGCAGTTGTCTTAGGGCACTCCAAGGGCACGGCCCCGCAGGCCTCCCCCGTACCAAGCCACCACTCGCGCCTAGTACGGATAGAGGCGTTATCACCAGGAACAAACAAGCAAGGATACATAATTTCAGGTGATGTTACCACCTATTTCAGGAGAAAGTCGCAATTTTAGATTCTGTGCTCCAGACTTGGAGGTTGGTCCCCACTCGGGGGGATAGTTCGGTGGTGAACATTTAAAGTATGTCTGCGGATCTGGGGGTGATCTCCGGGCCCCTCACACCCTCCGTTAGTGTAGAGTCCGAGCTGAACGAGTCCGAATCCGACCCCTCCACCGGGTGGGTCCTGAGCAACTCGAAAGAATTCTGAGTTAACAGGGGGGTTTCTTTGAGGGCTCTTGCTCTCTCTTCCGCCGCCTGCTCCTCCGTGGGCTGGCCCCTGGTATGTTTCTTGGAACGTTTCCTTTGTTTCGTCGTTGTCCAGTTTGCATCCCCCCCAGCCTCCCCGCGTGGCTGGGCTACACCTTTAGCATGCATCCACGTCCAGGCATCTTCTGGTGAGGTGAACAGGTGAGTGCGTTCCTCTAAAATTACACGTAATTTGGCGGGGAACATTAGTGCATATTTTATGTCATACTCCCGGAGGCGTTGTTTGACTTGGTTAAAGGAGTTACGTTGCCTTTGTACTTCCTGGGTGAAGTCTGGATAAGCATGCACTCTCGAGTCCTCATAGCTGTATGGGCCTTTGCTGCGGAACCGTTGGAGTATGGTATCCCGATCCCTGAAATTCAGAAATCTGGCTATCAGTGGTCTCGGAGGTTGGCCCGGTGCCGGAGGGCGTCCTGGTATTCTATATGCTCTCTCCACCAAGAAAAATTTGGATGGAGAGCCATTCAAAACCTCCCTGATTAACCATTGTTCCAGCAGAAGCTCCGAGCTTTGATCCAGCGTCTTTTCAGGAAAGCCAAGAAACCGAACATTGTTGCGGCGGGATCTGCCCTCCGCCTCCTCTGTTCTTCTCTGCAGTGACTTAACTTCTGCATTCAGGCGGAGAATTTGTTTTTGATTCTCCTCGACCTTTGGGGTCAGCGCACTTATTGCCTCCTCCATTGACTTCACTTTATCAGATAGTTTGCCGTGATCTACCCTGAGGATGTTTAAGTCTTGCGATACCGTATCTATCCTGGTTTCCAACGATGTTTTGGTGTCCATGATTGCTTGTAACACTTTCTCAAATTGTGAGGAGTGAGTCATGAGTGTGGACTCCAGCGACTGCAAGGAGGGCGTATGCTGCTGGTCTCCAGGTGCCTGACCCTGCGCGTTCCGATCCTGATTCTTTGCTGATTTAGACCTCCCGGCCATTTTGACTTGTCTATCGCGACCTGGTGCCTCCTGAACTCTGGCAATCGCTTTCGTACTCTAGGCCGCGATAGCGAATAAGGCGCGCTCTTCTCCTCAGGGCCACGCCGGTACAGGCTGCAATTTTTGCGGTCTCAGGCCTACTGGTGGATTTTTACGTGAGTTCACGGGCAATCAGGCCAGCCAGCACCACACGAGGTCAGCAATCAGTACCCAGCTCCAGTCCCTCTTCGGCACGCAGAAGAGGAGTGGGGCCCACAGTTTTGATGACTCACGGGCTCGCTCAGTACTTTCATCGCCTCATATAACATCCGGAGTATTCAGGGGCCATTTCCCAGCTCGCACTTGTAGTAGGTTACCCCCAAGCCTGCTGTTGCTTTCCTACAGGGCCCCCTGAAGGGGGAGGCACGACACCACGCTCCTTCACTCCTCCACATCAGTCCGGGGCCCCCGTGCGCCGGCCCCCCCCGCTGCTGTCTCACGAGGCCCCCCTCACCCGGTATAGGGGGGGGGGAGGGGAGGAAGCCTCCGGCGAACGAATATTTAGCGGGGGGCACTCAGCGCGGGACTCATCCAATGTTGGGCTTCACGCCCTCACGAGGTGGGCCGCATCAGCTCCGCGCACCCACCTCTCTGCCCGGCTCCAGGGCCTCGTCCAGCCCGGCGCGGGCAGCAAAATGGCGGCCGCGGCACTCCGGCGCGATTCACTTGCCGGCGAGTCCTCCGCGCGGCCGCCCAACGATCACGGAGCCGGCATTGGGGCGAGAACCACCCACAGGACAGGTCCCGCCACAAGAGGTGCGGGAGCGGCGCCCCCGGAGCGCCCCGCAAGTTCTTCTTGGGCGAACCCGAGAGGAGCGCCGATTCAAGCGTCTCTCCCGGTCGCCATCTTGGCTCCGCCCCATCAGCAATCGACTTCTTGATGCCATTTGGGAGGTCATAGATGGACCAGCGTTGGGGTTTCTGCTTGGGAACACTGCGTTCAATAGCAGTGTGCACTGCAGCTGAGAAGTGGTGAACCGCCTTATCAATGTCTTCGATGCAGTGTAAGGGACCTGGGACCAGTGTCTCCTCGAGGCTTCTCTTGTAAAGGCTCCAGTCTGCCTTCTTGTAGTTGTGCCTGGGGCCCTGCGTCTGGTTTTCAAGCACGTCTCCAACTGTAATCAACACTGGGTTGTGGTCAGACGTCAGCGCTGTTAGGGTTTCAAGCTCCATAGACTGGGAGAGATTCTTCATGACGACTATGTCCAGAACATCCGGTTTGTGCAGCGCAGAGCCTGGATAGTGTGTTGGTTGAGTCGGGCCGGCCACTACGAAGTCCTCTTTCTTTGAGTGGGCAAGTAGAGCGTGTCCTTTGCTGTTTGCAGTGCGAGAGTTCCAGCACTGGTGCTTGGCATTAAGGTCGCCTCCGATTAGTGTTGGGATGCTGGGGTCCAGTAGAGCATCAAGGTCTTTTGGGCATAGCTTGCCTGGGGGTGAGTAGGCGGCAATCAGTCGCAGGGGTCCTGCAGTTGTCTGGATCTGTATCCCAGTTGCTTCAATGCTCCCCACTGGTGGTAGTGCAATCTCGTGGTGCTTTACTTTTGTGCTCACAATCACAGCTGTTCCTCCGCCCTTGGCTCCAGTGGGGCGATCTGTGCGGTACACCCTGTGGTTTGCTAGGTTAAGCTTCTGGTTTCCTTGGAGATGGGTCTCGGAGATAAGCGCTATACTCACATCCATGGTTTCCATCAGGTGCAGGAGTTCTGCGGTTTTCTTCTGTATGCTGTGGGCATTCCACATCAAAAAGAGGGAGTTTCTTTTAGATTTAGTTGCCATTGCAGGTGTTTTCTTCACTGTGGAAAAGTCCGGCAATGAGATTTGCCACCATTGTCACCACAGGGTGGATATTCATGTCTGCGACTGTTTTCGCGATCTTCATGATGAGTTCCTGCCACTTGATGGCAGTGCCTGTTTCAAAGGTTGGTCCCGGAGCAGTTGTTGGTGGTGGGCTGTCTTGTTTGGGTCCTGTAACTTCTGCGAAAGTCCTTCCATCCACACGAGCTTCACTATGGGTATTGGTTGGATTACGAATTGGGATCCTGTGTGCCGTTTCGGGTTTGTGGTTGTTAGTCTTCCTGTGACCCTGGGCTGTAGCTGGTGGGTGTTGAGAAGCCTTTTGTGGTTGGGGGAGTTGCTTGCGTTGTTCATCCTTCTTTGCCTTCTGCAGGTAGGGGCAGCCGCGATAGCTTGCTGGGTGATTTCCTGTGCAATTTGCACATATCGCTGGTTCGGTTTCTCGGTTCCTGGTGCATTTGTTGGAGGTGTGTTCCCCTCCACAGCGTACACACCTTGGCTTCTGATGGCCGAATGCAGAGGTGTGCCCCAAACGTTGGCAGTTGTAGCACATTATTGGGCCTCGTTTCCCTCTAGGCGCTTCTGTGGTAACGGTACAGCTGCAGAGTCGTGTGACTGTTGAGAGGTCTGCTGGCTTCCCATCATGGCCTTGCGACAGAGTTACGATGAACAAGGGAAATTTCTTGTTCTTGTCCGCCGGCGAGGTAATCTGTATTATATTTTTAACTGGAAGTCCAAGTTGCGCTAAGTCCTCAGTGATGTGCCCAAGGGATGCATTTGCTGGGAGTCCCCGTATTACGAAACGCTGGGCTTTTACAGTGGTCAATGAGAAGGTGTGGTATTCCATTTTCTGTTCCGTGAGCATGCCGGTCACACTCCTGTAGTCATCTGGTGTGGTGAGTATGATCTTGGCGTGGTCTTGCCGGGGCTTGATTGTAAACGTGGAGGTGCAGTGTTCCTCCAGTAACTCAACAAGGACCTTGTGGGTGGCTACGTTTTTCAGGATGATGGGAGGGATCCGCAGTCGCTTTGTGGGACCTGAAGAGTTCTCAGGTTCAGTAGACTCATGGTCCTGGGGGTGGGAGTCACTGTCCTGGGCATTCTGAAGAACCTGGAAGCGGTTTGCAGTTGGGATTGCGGAGCTTCCGGCAGGTGCGCAAGCAAGCTTTGGGGCTTTTTCCGGTGAGCTCTGGCATGAGTTGCGTCCTCTCTTTACCTTCGTATGCCATTCCATGTCTTCGGTGTTGCTGGGGTGAGCCACGGCATCAGCTTCCATCGTTGGTGGTGCTATCACCCCTTAACCACTGCAGCGTGCAGCCTGGTCCCGGTCAAGCACCTAGGTGGGTCTGGGGAAAGTCCTTGTGGTTTTCTCATGTATTCAGCCTGCCAGCCTGCCTTCCTCTCCAGTACGCAGCCTGGCCCCGGTCAAGCCAGGGTGACGCAGGCCCAGCACCGAAGAAGAGCAGCTGGGAATCCGAATCAAATGTTTCTCAGGTATTCAGCCTGCCAGCCTGCCTTCCTCTCCAGCACGCAGCCTGGCCCCGGTCAAGCCAGGGAGACGCAGGCCCAGCACTGAAGAAGAGCAGCTGGGAATTAATCAGGAAGAATCAAAGTGAAAGAATGCCTGCCTTCCTCTCCAGCACGCAGCCTGGCCCCGGTCAAGCCAGGGAGACGCAGGCCCAGCACCAGAGAAGAGCAGTTCCTCTCTCCGACTCACGACCGAGCACCCTCCGAATCTCCCACTACGAACTCTCATCAATCTCTCCTCACCTCTCTCTCTCTCTAACTCTATGGAAGTGGTGGTGGTGCTGCATGGGAATTATATAGGGCTGGGGTCTCGATGTGGTTGGTCATGTGACTGTTTTGTTCATTGGAAATGTAGTGTTTAAACTTTCACTTGTTTGGCTACTGAAAAAAAAAAATCTTGGCTAGAATGTTAGAATTTTTTCATTTACAGTCCCTGCATTGGTAGGTATGCTGCTTCCTCAATCTGTCCTTGCTCAAATAGGCAATGACTACTCTACATAACGTTCTACAGGCGGAGAAAGAACTGAGAGCTAACTCTTCTGCTAACACAAAGGGATTTGCTCCAGCGGCGAAGAGCAACCGTTTCATCTCATTAACTACCCACTATCACAAACCGCTGTAACTCGCGCGACGTCCATGTTAGGTGTACTAAATGAACGAATGTGCTATTTTTCACCCCCAACATGGCTGTCTTTTTTAATAGATTACTAGCTGTAATGGGAGCCCGCCCCTTTCTACCCTCGTCACTTTGAGACCAAAGGACCCGCCCATTTCTCGCTGCTCTGTCACTCGGCTCCCCGGAAGTCCCACCCCTCTCGAGCTGCTGTCGCTCTTCTCCCGGCCGCAGCTCTACGGCTCTGCAGTTAAGGTAAGGGCGGCCAGTACTGAAGCCGGTGGACCACTGAAACAAATGGGCTTCAAAACCGGGGTCAGTCTCCTCTTAGGCAGGTCGATCATTTTATAGGAATCCTTCGAGATATAAAAGTCCTCCGCGTGCGGCACTGTGACGGGCTTAGACGGAGACCTTCTGATGGGTGCATGGGGGAGGGAGGAGGAGAGATCCTGTGACAGGTGCTCTGCACGTCCCTTGTGTCGCTGTGACCGCATCACCCCTCAGTAAGTCACCGTGGTTTGCCCTTCCCGACACTAATGCCATCGACATCCTTTTGTGCCTCTGGCACTTAATTTCCCAATCACATTCTGTTTCATGACAACATGCCCTTCCATCCCTTCCCAATGTATCATAAGCATGCCCTTGCATTCATCTATGAGCCTTTGTAAAATGTCCTTCCTATCTCTATGTCATGTCATTTGTATGTCCTTCCCATTAATTTGTGTGCTCGTGTGATGCCTTTCCCATCCTTGTATCGCGACATTTCCCTTACAGTCCCCGTGCGTCATATATGTCCTTGCCATTCATTTTTGTGTCCTGGTGACATGACCTTCCCATCTGTCTTTGTGTTACTGTTACATGTGCCCTTCCCAGCCGTGCGTAGTACGCACGCCCTTCCCATCCGTGTGTGTCGTATGCATCACCATTGGTGTGTTTCTGACTTGCCCTTTACGTGTCACTGGGTTGTGGCACTCCCAGCTGTTCCTCGCACGACCCTCACTTGTTACCTGTATGCCATTCTAAGCCTTATTTTTAACCCTTCGCACTATTGCCGTGACCTGCGCTGCCCATCCTCCTCGTGTAACTGAAATCCGTCTCCCATTCCTCTATGTGACACTGAAAATCCCTTTCTGCTTCCTACTCCCTCCCCACCATGCATCGCCGGAAATCAGTTATCCTTTAGAAATAGTACCAATAAAGCAATTCCTGGGCATTCAGGCAAGTGATGCCTAAGTGTTACTTCTTCGGTCATTATTTAACTTGCTGCTTGTTGTTTCACGGGCATCTATTGGTAAACTGTTCCTCATTTGTACATACATTTTATTTCAGCTATGCCGCGCACCATTAAAATGTAATTGCAGTTTGCTCAATGGGTGATTGACGATAGTGAATGCACATTTTGCATACTGTTATATGCCCATTCGTACCAAATAAACTGCATGCACAATGGTATCTGTACATATCCTGCTCTGTCTGCTGACTACCTGGATTCACAGTGGTAGTTATTATCGAAGAACTGGCTCTGGTAATGAGGCCGCTCCCGATGTAATATGAACGAATAACCGGAATTGATGTGTGTACAGTTTTCTACATCCGTGCGTTTTAGCAGTAAAATAGCTCCTGCTGGCTCTGGCAGCATTGCTTCTGGGTCGTGAGCAGGCTGCAGATGTCTGCGCAGCGAGGGCTTTTTCGGTTCTTGGCCCTCCCCATCCCAGTCCTGGAGGTGACCTTATGTAGAGAACGGGCGGCCTAGTCGATTTGACTTCATGCTTCACTGCACGGGCCCTTCCCGATGCGGCTGTCTCGGCGATCACAGCAGACAGACCATCTTCCAAAAGTACAAACCGCAGCCCTTTACAGTAATTCCATCAGATATAACGGGCAGCTCGGATTAAAGGCTACGTTCTCAGCTGTTAAAACGCAAATGTGTTTTATTATCAATGGCTACGCATAGACTTCATGGATATAACATCAGATCTCGCATTTCACTGAGTCTTTTCTTGAATGTATTACATCGTAGTCGCTGAATTTGTTTTAAATATGTCATTTTCAGAAAATGTTGTAGCGCGTGAACACAAATATTACATTGTAATAGTAATTGGGGAAATAACAAAAAACATATTGCACGAGGCAAGGAGACATCGCTGCTGCCGTTTTCTGTGCCTGGTGACTAATGGAGCAGTTACAACCGCCTTGCGTAATGGCAAACCAGTTTCAGTCTGTTTTATTCGGCCTTTTGTAACTGGATTGCAGATCCTTAATACAAATCTGAGCCTACGTATTAATATGTGAGTGGCAGAAGTTGTGTAAGCACTCGAAACAACATAGAAAACCTAATGCAGCAGGGTCAAGTTCTAACGGAACGCCAATAACGCCAGGCACAAGACTCGAGTACTGAATATGCCCTTCTTGTTTTATTTATTTATTTCACTTTGTGCTTACTACAAAATGATCTTACCCTTGAGCAGCCGGGACATAAAAAGATGGGGTTCTGCTTTAAAGGATTTTGCCTGTCCCCGCGTTTATAAGTAACTTGAACAGACGGCGCACCTAGTGAAATGAGTAAATATTTCTTTCAAACTGCCCGAGTAGAGCTGCACGTGCTATAAGTGCTCTCTCTGCCCCCAGGTTGGCTCCATCTGCCCCAGTGGGCCAAATCTAAGAGTGTGCACAACTTCTCACACACAAGGAGGGCTGCTGCGCAATGGCGGAGGGGTGTCTTCCCCCCTGGCTAAGAGCCAGCAGATCAGATTTTTCTTCTGTTGGTTCAGCCAGAAGTGCATGGAGGGACGGGGCTGGGCCACAGGAGGTGGGAGGAGGTGAGAGCCACCTAAATGCGCATGTGTGTTTGGCCAGCTGTCGCATGCCGGCCAAGTATACATGCGCACCTAGGTTTCTCCAACCCGGCTGGGTAACCAGCCGGTCTGGAGATCCTGCACAGACCCCAGGGTTGTGTCTGAGCATCTGTACAAGCCGCTCAGACCAATCCTGACTGCTTTCATGCTAGGTTTTAGCATGAAAGCAGCACAAGGATTGCTGGGGAGCCTGCGCTGTTGTCTCAGTGAATGCTGGGACCCCACATCTTGGGAAGAGGAACGCAGCGGCAGGAGACAGCGGCATCGTGGTGAGGAGTAAGTTTATTTATTTTATATTTTATTTTCACCCCCTCTGTCCCACTGCTCCTCCCCTTGAGATTTGCTGCCGCTGCACACCAGTAGTCGAACTGGGTGGGATCTGATGGGAATGATGTGCTTATACTTTTTAATCTAAGAAAAAAAGTTCCTGTAATTTTGATGAAAAGACAACCACCTGAGGACAGTTTAATTCCAACAGGTGCTTAAGCAGAAGTGTAAGACAGGGAGTCTCCTGTACTATTAAACCAAGGGAGGGGCAGGTACCTAAACAAGCCTTCTTGCCAGGGTGCCTGCTTGCCTGAAAGAAATGTCAATGTGCGCAACATGTTAATCTGCAAATGTAATGGGTGCTTGGAAGCTGGTATTGGCTTTAAATGATGGACTCACTTGAAGCTTCCTGATGTCACTGATTTATTTTTTTGAGTGGTATTTCAAGAGAGATAGTAGCTGAGCTGTGAAGTGTGTGCTTTTAAAGAACAGTTCTAAAAACCTGTACTATATACTGCCTTAGTTTTAATAAAAATCTATATTTTAGAAGCACTTTATTTTTTTAAAAGTTGTGCATTTTATAGCAGCTTATTTTGTACTGTCTAATGAAAGGTTAAAACAATGACTTGCATATTAACAGTGTTTTCTGCCACAGATTGGGACCTTCTAGCTCTAAACAATACACAAGTCAGTATTCTCCACTGCACCAACCAGGATTCAGTTCTACTGCTCTCTGGCTGCTGACAGACCTCTGTAGTGTATTAACTAATAGAGAGAGGGTTCATAATGTATGATAGTGCATTTCCAACTAAAAAAACTTAACTTGCATTTATTTTTCCATTTAAGCTGTGCCTAATTTTATATGTACTTACCCAAAGTTGAAAGAATGAAGAAAGTTGCAGAATATTTTTGTTCTTCGACATGCCTTTGATCCCACCCCCATGCTTACTCACCCCACCCCCATTGCATACAGCACTACAGTTCCCATACTGGCAGTGTACATGCTTTTGCTTATGTAACACGTTTGTTTAGGAAAGGTCTTGGAGCCCACTTAATGCTTACCATTAGTTGGCATCAGTGTCTGTCATCTTTGCAGCCTTGTTAATTGGTCACTGCAAGCCAAATGTAACTTCTGATCCTTTCAGTGGAGCAGAGACCAAGCTCAGATTAATTCAACCTAATCAGTGCCCGCCCGCTGTGCCCCACTTGATTGAGCTACTACATCTTCCCCGCATCTGCTGTGCTTTTTATTTTTTTAAAATTGTTTCTTCCTCCCTTTCACCAGTTTTTCATCGTCCTTGCTTATTGAACCGCGCCCCTTGTTTTCACGCACCATCTCAGGTTTTGCTGGTCTGCATACACAGAGGTTTCTTGTCAGCAGTCTTTGTTTGGTTTCATTAAAGGCATTTTTCTCAGTTTGACATTGGGATGCTTTACGTGAGCAACAGTAACGTTACAAAAGGTCAGATTTATTTATCATGCACGGGTGATGTGCTTAGGATCAAAGGATGTTGAGAGGGCACTGGGAAGTGGCCTTTTCGTCTACTCTTCCTCCTTCTCCCAACCGATCTTCATTTTTCTGGCGTGTACTTGCGTGAAAGAAAGTGTAAAAGAGAAATGAAGAACGAGGCACCTTTTTCTCTTCTCTCTCTTTTTTCTGGGGAGTTTAGTCTTGATTTAGTTTCATTACAGGCAGCACTAAGGTTCCGGAGAAACACCCCTGAAAGTTGCAGATTCTCAGGAGCTATCTTTCCCATCCAATTGCACTGTACAGGCCAGTAATCGGGAGAGGGTTTACTCACAAAAATAACAATGTCATTGCTTTTTGGGACTAAACGGATGAGAGAGAGCTTTATTTGGAGAGACTGGTTAATAGAAAGGGGATCTCTGATATTAACCTTTTAATTTACTGAGTTTGCTTTCTAAACATGTGCCAGTATTCATGCACGGGTACATGATCTTTTGTGCCTTCGGGCTAAGTGCCAAATGTTGTAAAGCAAATCAATTTTTTGTCTTTGTTGCCTATTTAGAGGAATTGTTGCAACGAAAGTAAGGAAGAAAGCACCTGTAATTGCTGCAGCCTCGTGTGCTTAGTGTTTTCACTTTTATGGAATTCAATGTGACCATCTAAATAAGATTGCTCTGCTGTCGCGCCTACATAATTTCTAATTAATCGGCCCTTTGCCGTTTGTTTAACAGGGTGCTGGTATTTTATAACCTCTTGTCCCAGCTGAGTTTGTAAAACTGCGAAGTGCAGCCAATTTCTTGTAATTGGTTTTATGACAATTCTTTTAATGCTGAGCTCATACAACTTGTTCACAATTATTGAACATCACCGGGGACCTTAATGTTAAGTTCTAAGGTGATTAGTCTGAAAAGGTTCGAGTCTGCTGTCTTTGTTGTCAGGTGTGTTAGATTCCATGCTGGCAAGGTTCATGGAAATGATACGTCTTAATGTGTTCCCACCATTTTTATTGTTTATATTAATTAATGGTTTCAATTGGCACTTTTACGGCAAACATTAAACAGATCTCTCGGTGAGCACTTGCAATGTAGTTATTAACCGTCTCCTTCCTGTCACTCATTTGGACCTCTTCGTTTACTGTATGTTGCCAGTTGCGAGGTCTTCCTCGTTTTTTTTTTTCTTCTAAAGGACATCGTCTATGCAGTGGCGACTGGCAGCTTTGGGAGGGGGGGGGGCGGGCGGGACACACACAGAGACACACACACTCATCCATTAACAACTCATTCCATTCAAACATGCACGCACGCACTAAACATTCATTTTACAAGATCACACACATTAATTCTTTCACACACACACGCACATCCATTAATAACACTCAAACATGCATTCGCGCACCAAACATACAATGTCAAACATAACACACATACACACACACTTACCTTTAGCCTCCAGGTCCCAGGAGGGTTGGGACTGCTGCCTTCCCTCATTGGCTGACCTGAGGTCAGCCAATGAGGGAAGGCAGCAGTCTCAGCCTCGTCACAGAGTGGGATGGGGTCAGTGAGACTGCTGACCCCACCCCACTCTGTGACGAAGTGTCATTGATTGACACTCGCCCTGGGCGCGTCAGGGCTTAAACTGAAGCGCCCAGGGAGAGTGTCAATTGGTGACGCTTTCCTCGTCACCCAGGGGAGGGCCTCGAGGCACCTTTGCTGGGACGAGGAGGTCACGCCCATAGGAGCTGTGATCTCCTCAGCCCAGCAAAGTTCAGCTCAGGCAGCCAGGAGTCTGCACAAATCGCGCATGTCTTCTCCTGGCTGCCTGACCTGAGCATGAAGAGTGTCTGCCAGGCTGACCTTTGTTCGGCCTGACAGACACTCTTCATGGGGTGGGGGGGCGTGGCCCCTCCACCCTAAAGGACGGGCCGCCACTGCGTCTATGATTTCTCAAGCTATCAGTCTTGTGTGTCCGTAGGGCAGTGTTGCTCCTTAAAAGGCTGATGGTGTTTTGGTGATTGGATTGCTAAAGGAGAACTATACTAACAAAATGACTGTTTACAAGGCGTGTCACTGAGTTAACCATTAACTGTGTTGGTGCTTAATTTGTAAATAAAAACGTGCAGGTGCCCAAAGCCCCCCTCTTAAACACGGGACTGCTGCAATTAAGTGTGGGGACCCGGAATACTGAGGCAGCGTAATCCTGAAGCCATCTCGGGCCTCTTTAATCCATATAAAGCAACTTCCTGCCCTTTCGGCTCACTTCTGCAGCTTTCTGCTTTTTCCCTTTGTGACTCTTTTTTGTTTTACCCTTCCTCTGTCTTTCCCAAATGTGTCTTTTGCTCGCAGTAAATGCTTGAGGCAGAAGAATAAGCCCCGGCCCTCAAAAATAGGTGCCGGTGCTCAGCACCGGAAACAACAAGCACAAATTAAGCACTGAACTGCGTGTATCTGATGTTGCTCGACATAAATTCGTGGCAGGGCCTGGTAAGACTTCCTTCCAATGTTGTAGATTCAGTCCCATTACATTTAAATGCAGTACCACATTGGCAAAGCCAATACGTCAGCACTCGCCTACTAAATGCTTTTTTTTTTTTCCCATGCACTTCGCCCAGTGTCTCACATGCAGGTAGAATCTCATCGACTGTTTCAAACACTTTTCCACACCCTTCCTGTAGGAAGATTGGCCTGTGATAGGCTAGTTAGTTTAATGCAATGACGCTACAGACTGGTCCTGTGTCTTGGAGGTTACAGAGAAACATACTGTCGGGGAACAGAAGCGTGGTGGCAGGAGAGACCATTTCCATTTCTGGTGAGTATGAAGTTTGCGGGGAGCCTTTTAGTGTCTTGTCCTCAGCAGAAATGAAGAAGGGATGGATGCAGGACAGGCAGGTATTTCTTTTTAAGCAAAGGAAGAGGTAGAGGTGTGATTGAGAGAAGTAAGGACACGATTTGTTACTTGAGGCCGTATGTACCAAATCATTTTCCCATTGACACAGAATGGGTAAAACCCTTTGATACATCTGGCCGTTTGTTTCCAATTGTGACAAGTATATTTTGATAGCTAATAAGATTCACCACCCCTCCCCCATAGAGAGTTTGTGTATAAAGTGCCATTTACAGATTTGACTCCCTAATGTGTTAATTAAACTTTTCATCCTTCTGAGGTCGTTGACATGAGCTCTATTGAGAGGAATAATAACACCTACTGCGTCTGTGCTTAATATCTTCGTTTGTTAGATATGGTAACTACCATGGTTTTTTTTCGAGTTAAAAAAAATAATCCCTTCAGTGAGGAGCTAGAGCAGACCACCTGCTGTATGCAGTATATCTGTTGTGTTTCAGTGCAAGGCCTTGACTGCACCTAATACCACCTTGTTTCAGGTGAGATTGAACCATCCAAAGATACAAGCTATAAAAGCTCCTGGGGAATTGGGCTTACCAATAATTTAAGGTAAGAGCCATGGCCAAAGGGAGCAAGAGTTTTGACATTGTTTACTGACTGGACCGGCACACAACTTTTTGTATTGGCAGGCAGCTGCTTTGTGAAAGGCAGTTTGTTAAATACGGTGGCTTTTTTATTTTTAGAGGGAGAGTACCTGCACTTCTCAAGATAAACCTAATACTTTTAATTGGATAGTACCGGCACTTCTCAGAAACAATTAGGTACTCTGCTACAGAATACCTGCACTTCTATTTTTCCATTTCAAGCACTGGTGGCTAGCGTAGCTAAAAGGAGTTGACCTCTGCGTCCATCCTCGATGGGGCAGCTTAAAAGAGAATCGCACTATCAGTAACTTGGTCACTCTGTCTTCAAAGAGAAGATACTTTATTGTACTCCAGATCCTGGTGCCGCACATTACATTTTTTTGCGATTATTTAACATCCATTTCTCTCTATTGTGGACCAGGCAAATCTAGCATTTCTGTGCTGGCTTTCTAAGCTGTAGTAGTTAATCAAGACCCTTACTGTAATCGAATTGGTCCACTGCGAGCTGTTGTGTGTTTTCCCCTGAAGTGACTTGCGACTGCAGTAAGTTCTGTTGTCTTCTGGCCACAGTTTAATTTCTGTGTTTGTAGCTTTCCTTTGTGTTGCTGTGTACGTACGCAGGCACGCAGCATCAAATATGGTCCTCACTACGAGAGTAGGGCTGGTGATTGTTGTGCATTGTACCCATACTGCCATCCAACAGTGATTTATGCAGCGTGGAATAAGCTTTGTCTTTGTAGTCTAACTTGACTTAGTGAGGACGTGCTGCAAATTGATAATGATAGTATTAGAAAAAGAAAATCATGTTTATTTCTGCAGCATGGGACACCAAGTACAGTACTGTAGTTAAAGGCAAATTGCTGACCTCCGACTATTCAGGAATGATGCCAAAATGCACGCACTATTGTTTTAAAACAGGTCTAGGGATTTCTATACATAATCAGAATTTCAGGACAGCTAACTCTAAAGGAGCAAATACGAAAAATAACTAGGCTGGCGACATTTGTTGCCATCTGCGATATGGTTTTTACAGGCCCATTATATGTTTAGTTACTCGGAATGAAAACCAGTGGATTAAGTGGCCTTGCCTGACCTCCCAGACCATCGGGACACAGCAGCAGCTAGTGAGTTGTGTAGGAAAGTACCCTCTTCTTGGCATGGTTACCCCCACTTTTTGCCTGCTATAAGTGGGTTTTGACTGTGTTCACTGGAATCCTGCTAACCAGGACCCCAGTGACTGTGCTCCCTCACTCTAAATATGGTTGCTTAGGACTTAGCACATCCCACATTTGGCATACTGGTGCCCCCACGTAAGTCCCTAGTATATGGTACCTAGGGCATTGAGGCACCAGGGGTTTCCCATGGGCTGCAGCATGCATTATGTCACCCATTGGAGCCCATGCAAAATGTGTCTGCAGGCCTGCCATTGCAGCCTGCGTGAAAAGGTGCACGCACCCTTTCACTACAGGTCACTGCACCAGGTCGCTGTAAGCCACCTCATTGGCAGGACCTCTTAGCCGAGAGGGCAGGGTGCAAGTACCGGTGTGTGAGCAGGGGTGCCCCTACGAACTCCAGCCCCGTTTTCCTGGCCTTTGTAAGTGCGGAGAAGCCATTTTACCCGTGTACTGGACACGTCACTACCAGTGTCCAACTCCGAACCTGGGCATGTTTAGTATCAAACATGTCGGAATTATACCCCAGTACTGTTGCCAGTATTTGTTGCATGATTACATGCATTCTGGGGGCTCCTTAGAGGACCCCCATCATTGCTCCTATCAGTCTTCTGGGGTTTTCCGGGCAGCCCGCGCTACTGCCTCCCCACAGACAGGTTTCTGCCCTCCTGCTGCTTAGCCAGCTCAAGCAGAGGAAGGCAGAACAAAGGATTTCCTTTGAGAGAGGCAGGCAACACCCTCTCCCTTTGGAAATAGGTGTTGCGTGGCTTCGGAGTACTAGCCTCCCCAAGCCACTGGTATGCTCTGAAGGGCATATTTGGTGCCCTCCTTGTATAAACCAGTTCGTACCAGTCAAGGGACCCCGGGTCCCTTCTCTGACACGAAACTGGATAATGGAAAGGGGAGTAACCACTCCCCTGTGTTTCACCACCCCAGGGTTGGTGCCAAGTGATCCTCTAGGTGGCCACTTGATTCTGCCATCTTGAATCCAAGGTGGACAGAGGCCCCTGGGAACATCTGAGTGGCCAGGTCAGGCAGGTGATGTCACAGCCCCCTCATGATAGGTGGTCACCCTGCTAGGTGAGCAGTCCCCCTTCCTGGGCTATTTAGGGTCTGCCTATGGGGTGGGTCTTCAGAGTCGACGTGCAAGATTCCAGCAGGAATCCTCTGCATTGTTTACTTCATTTTATGGCCACTGGGACTGCAACGGGACCCTCCAGGAACCAACAATCCACAACCCCAGCGACGATTCTGCTTTGCAACATTGTTTCTCTGGCTCCTTCCAGCAACTGCAACATTTCCCTGGCTGTGCATCCTCTGAGGGCAACAAGTCTTCAGCCTGCACAAGAAGCAAGAAGAAATCTCCCTTGGAGTTAAGGAGTCACTCCCCTGCATCTGCAGGCACCAACTGCAACAACGACCAGTTGCATGGACCCTCTCTTCTCTGGAACGGTGGGGATCCTGCATCACAGGTGGTGGTCTGGAGTGGTCCTCTTGTTCCTCTCTACCAGCTGCCTATCTTGGCAGACGGTAAGCCCTTGCCTCTCCTTGCAGGACAGTAACCCTTTGCACCACAACTCTTGCAGCTTCCAAGGCCTGTTGGCTCTTCTTCCAAGGGATCTTCAGGCTACGTGTAGCCCTGGCTTCCAGCACTCTTCCCTGCAAAGCACAGTCTTCTGCCTGCTGCTCCAGCAACGCAGGACTCCTCTCCAGGTGGGCTGAGTGGGCCTCACTGCGACCCCTGTGCCTGCTGCCTGTGAACTGTCTGTGGGGGCTGCATCCTCCTCTTCAGACTCTCCTCACTGCTGAGGGTCACATCGGACTCTCTTCCTTGGGTTGAGTCCCCCTGGACCTTCCCGGTCCCCGGCAGCTCTGCAACTCTTCATCTGCACCTCTTGCCTCTGCCAAGCCTTGTTGGTGGTTTTTCCACACCACTGACTGACTGCAACTCTTCTTCTGACGTGGGACATCGTCTGCATCACTTCTGGGACTCTTCTCCTGTTCTACATAGCTGACTCCTGGTCTTCACCGTTGACCTAGTCCTACACCTCCAGGAGGGTGGGTAGTGGCTCCTGCCCCAACCATAACTCCAACTCGAACTGAACTTGGTCCCCTTCTTTTGCAGGTCCTCTTCTGTCAGGATCCACCTTTTGTTCCTTCCAGTCTTGCTTGGGTCTTGCACAGTCCTTTTCCAAAGGCTACCTGTGGGTTTGGGGAAAGAACAGGTACGTACCTCTTCTCTCCTGGTCGCTGGGGAGGGGGGGGGACCCTAGTAATTACCTTTTGGGGTTCCTAGTTCCACTTCCTTTGGTGGGGGACTGCCTTTTGCATTCCATACTTAGTCTATGGTTTGGTTTCCCCCTAGGGCCCTCACTATTTTCTATTGTTTTACTGTTTACTTTTGCTTTCTATGCTAATTACTGATTTCAAATGTTTATATAATAGTATGTTTACTCACCTCCGAGTGGTGTATTGCTTATACAGTATTTTAGTATTTGTGTTACCATAATAAAGTACCTTTATTTTTGTAAAACTGTGTGGTTCTTTCATATGTGTAAGTGCTGTGTGACTTTAGTGGTATTGCATAAGCTTTGCATGTCTCCTGGATAAGTCTAGGCGGCTCATCCACAGCTACCTCTAGAGAGCCCTGGCTTCCTAGACACTGCCTACACCTAACTAATAGGGAATACCTGGACCTGGTATAAGGTGATAACACCGTAGGTGCTCACCACACACCAGAACAGCTTCCTACAAGTTGGAGTTGAATGTTTTCATAGAGTAAAGGGAAGGGCAAATGAAGGTAATATCCCACAGCCGTACCAGATCTGATGGCAATGGAATCGAATACACACAAGTCCTCGTTTGTTTTCATAGTCAAGTGAGGCATGTGCCTGAGGTGGTTGGAACAGCCCCCGGACCGGGTGGCAGCAGCCCAGTTGCAGCCTAACTCTGTTCTTCTTCTTTTTTTTTTTTTTTTAACTGCAGTACTCTTTAAGTGAGGCATTTGATTCTAATGATTTAAACTCCAGACCTGGTGTAATAGAACACTGGTTTTCAGATATCCCAAAAATCATGGAACCAGAGTTATTTTGAACCTTTGACAAAGTTTCTATCTGTTGTAAAAGCAACAGCTATTTTGAAAAATGCTTGTTTCAATTTGATTGAAGCATTGTTTACAAAGTTCCATTACCTTGTTTGTTATTAGTTTATAGACACAGATACAGATTGTTTATAACCAGAGATTTATGAGATGGAGTACCTGGCCAGTGAATGATTTTGTATTTTTAAGGTCTATGTAGCATTGTAATATCATTCTTGGACACGCTTTTTCTGTGTCATAAATAATAAAGAAATAATGTACCTAGTTTCACATTACATTCACTGTATTAATTTCCTTTTTTGATATTAAACGGCTTAGCTAATCGACCCATTGATGACCAGCCCTTTAGTCAAAATCACTGGAGGTGAAGTCCTACAGGCAGTTGTGTATGTCCTAATATCTGATTAGTTTCATTTTTTTTGGTGAAAAAAAAACTAAGTATCCACTAGATCACTGCCTAAGTCGAGACGTGAGCATTCATTGTTGGGATGCAAAAGTCCTCAACATGGTAATCAATGTTTACCCCTGCCTTGAGTACTAATTCTGATTTTTGTTGTCATAGGCAAACACAAATCATGCATGTGGGTCATGACCTGTCTCGTAGAGTGCAGTCTTGTTGGACCAGGAGGAACGCCAAAAGAGCTACCCTTCTAGTGTTGAAAGGCTACTGCCTTCACCAAGAGCTAAGCAGCACGAGCATGATTGTGATCACTAGGAGTGAACAGGTCCTTTGTGACCTCTCACTGGGGTGAGGCCTACAGGCTCCCTCGCCTTTTAAAAGTTCAGCTTTTTTGTGCTTATCTCACTCTTGGAGTTCATCAGTTAGATGTAAAGTATTGCACAGTGCAGTAATAGTGAATCTGCGCTGGCTGTATGTGTGATGAGGACAGGTACAGTCCAGCGATAAAGCAGTGCGGGGCAATGCGTGAATGGTAAATTCATGTGTTGGGTGTATGTAGACTAGAGAGCAGTACATTACATAAAAGATGTAGTACTGTTAAGTGTGTGTGCAGTGGAAGCATGTTCTAGGTGTATGTGTGCTTGCAAGAAGTACAGTACATGAAAGGTGAAGTGTTGTGCTGTGCACGCATGATGAATGCATGTGCTAGCCCTGGATGTGTTTTCAGTTAGCACACCATGGCACAATACAGAAAGTATGCAGTGCTGAGAAGTAAAGACAGAGTGATTGTGTATGTTGAATGTATTTGTGCTTGCAGTGGAACAATACATGGAGGTGACAGTATTGAACAATGTGTGCTGTGTATATACACTGAGTGCGAGTGCCTGCAATGGCACGCTCTATGGAGGACAGTGGGTTCAGTTTTGGGAGCCCCAGGCCTGCAGGGTTGAGAGGAGTAGAGGAATTCCACCTCCCCCCCCCCCCCCCCCCCCCACCATTCACAGATTTGTGTAATGCTGCATTCTGTGAGCTGGGTAGGACACACTGGATAAGGGAGAGAGTGAGACTTCCCCTGTATTCTTCAAAGGATTCTCTTTGATTCAGTGAGAGAGCACAAGGAAAGAGTCTATACACATATCAGGAAGGAGTGAAGGCTGATAAGGGAAATTATAAAGATTAGGGCTGGGGTCCTGGGCTTAACATGTTGACGCACATATCCCTATGGCTGAAATCCTGGTGTGAACTCTAATCACTCCCATGGCCTGTGTTGTGGGACTGTCAGATTCAGAGTCTCTCCTTCTGTGACAGACTGCTATCCAAGGGGGAAAATAAAGTTGTACACTTAAAAAGAAGCTAAGCTTCAACATAAAACTTCAAAGACCCAGACCCTAAATCACATTTGTTGTCTAGAAAGGGACTATAAAAAAAGGGTAGGTTGAGACCACAAAATGTGTCCTCTGCCAAGCAGCCAGACGGGCTGTGTGGTGAAGAGAAGCCCTGCAAGACTTCTGTCTGTGACCAGGACTGTCGGCCATGTCTGTTGGTCAATGTCTGCTAGTCTCCCGGGTGGATGAGAGGGGCATCACTGAGGGAAACCAAGATCACCTGCTCTGGAGGGAGAGTTTCTGCTGCCTGCCAAGACCAGTGTTCCCTATGTGGAAGAGAAGAGCATTAGTCAGAGTGAGGTCGAGTGGAGAGCCCTTTCACGAGGACTCCCGGTGTGAGGCAACATCAGTTGCACTATGCAGAATCAGGTTGGTGAACGTTGTGTGTGCCAAGAGAGGGCTTCCGTGAAAATAATCATGAGCTGTATGCTTTGAAAGGAAAGTGAAACCCATACCACATTGGTGCGGTGAGTGGACTTTGCCTTTGTGGGGGGGTCACGTGGTATAAACTGCTGTGCAGAGGAGACCGACGCCTTGTTAGAAGGTACCACGACAACCCTGTGTGGTGGGAAGCGTTGCAGGTACCAAGTGAGCTGCAAAGTTCGGGCTGCCACCCAGGGAAAGAAATGGTTGCAGCCTGTGGGTCAAAATAGTCACTGAGAACTGCCCCGACCTGTCCTATGGGCTCAAGAGGATATCAGGTGTGCCTCATGCCATCCCTTGGACCAGATCGGGAGCACTGGGATCAAACCCCTTTTGCTGAAAGAGCACACTGAGTTTACTTTGCAGAACGAAGCACAAGAGCACCTCCAGCTCAGGGAGAGCTTGCGCCTGCTGGGTGCTGCTGTGATCCTGCATGCAGCTTGACTCAACTGATCAGGACAAGAGCATTTCCAGTGTCTGCAGTCGGGGCACCCACTGAGATGCTGAACTCTTCTTTGAAGCTGCAGTGGGTAAGGCTTGTTAAGGGCCTACTGGGCCACAGTGACTTACTGTTATAGGTGATGCTGCATTAAAAACACTTTGGACTACTTTGTTAAAGTAGGAGTGGACTGTAGAGTAAGACCTCCTAGTGAGCATTTTCGTGATGCAGCCACCAGCGAATGGGGAATAACCCCATGACATTATGAGGAGCGAGTGGGACATGGATTTGCCAGTGAAACGCTAGAGCCCTGACCTCAAAAGGATTGATATTGCTTATGAATGTCATAATGCATCTTTGAATGTATGGAGTTACAAATAAAATACTTATTCTTAATATTAAAATAAGTATTTTGACTGGACATTGATTTATTGACACTGCTGTGCACTCTGAGTTATTGTGAGAAAGTAGCCTCTTTCTAGCCTTGTTACCCCCACTTTTGGCCTGTTTGTGAGTGTATGTCAGGGTGTTTTCACTGTCTCACTGGGATCCTGCTAGCCAGGGCCCAGTGCTCATAGTGAAAACCCTATGTTTTCAGTATGTTTGTTATGTGTCACTGGGACCCTGCTAGTCAGGACCCCAGTGCTCATAAGTTTGTGGCCTATATGTATGTGTTCCCTGTGTGGTGCCTAACTGTCTCACTGAGGCTCTGCTAACCAGAACCTCAGTGGTTATGCTCTCTCATTTCTTTCAAATTGTCACTAACAGGCTAGTGACCAATTTTACCAATTTACATTGGCTTACTGGAACACCCTTATAATTCCCTAGTATATGGTACTGAGGTACCCAGGGTATTGGGGTTCCAGGAGATCCCTATGGGCTGCAGCATTTCTTTTGCCACCCATAGGGAGCTGTGACAATTCTTACACAGGCCTGCCACTGCAGCCTGAGTGAAATAACGTCCACGTTATTTCACAGCCATTTTACACTGCACTTAAGTAACTTATAAGTCACCTATATGTCTAACCTTTACCTGGTAAAGGTTAGGTGCAAAGTTACTTAGTGTGAGGGCACCCTGGCACTAGCCAAGGTGCCCCCACATTGTTCAGGGCCAATTCCCCAGACTTTGTGAGTGCGGGGACACCATTACACGCGTGCACTACATATAGGTCACTACCTATATGTAGCTTCACAATGGTAATTCCGAATATGGCCATGTAACATGTCTATGATCATGGAATTGCCCCCTCTATGCCATCCTGGCATAGTTGGCACAATCCCATGATCCCAGTGGTCTGTAGCACAGACCCTGGTACTGCCAAACTGCCTTTCCCGGGGATTCACTGCAGCTGCTGCTGCCAACCCCTCAGACAGGTTTCTGCCCTCCTGGGGTCCAGCCAGGCTTGGCCCAGGATGGCAGAACAAAGGACTTCCTCTGAGAGAGGGTGTTACACCCTCTCCCTTTGGAAAATGGTGTGAAGGCAGGGGAGGAGTAGCCTCCCCCAGCCTCTGGAAATGCTTTCATGGGCACACATGGTGCCCATTTCTGCATAAGCCAGTCTACACCGGTTCAGGGACCCCTTAGCCCTGCTCTGGCGCGAAACTGGACAAAGGAAAGGGGAGTGACCACTCCCCTGACCTGTACCTCCCCTGGGAGGTGCCCAGAGCTCCTCCAGTGTGCTCCAGACCTCTGCCATCTTGGAAACAGAGGTGCTGCTGGCACACTGGACTGCTCTGAGTGGCCAGTGCTAGCAGGTGACGTCAGAGACTCCTTCTGATAGGCTCCTTCAAGTGTTGCTAGCCTATCCTCTCTCCTAGCTAGCCAAACCCTCTTTTCTGGCTATTTAGGGTCTCTGTCTCTGGGGATTCTTTAGATAACGAATGCAAGAGCTCATCCGAGTTCCTCTGCATCTCTCTCTTCACCTTCTGCCAAGGAATCGACTGCTGACCGCGCTGGAAGCCTGCAAAACTGCAACAAAGTAGCGAAGACGACTACTGCAACTCTGTAACGCTGATCCTGCCGCCTTCTCGACTGTTTTCCTGGTGGTGCATGCTGTGGTGGTAGTCTGCCTCCTCTCTGCACTAGAAGCTCCGAAGAAATCTCCTGTGGGTCGACGGAATCGTCCCCCTCTGTCCCCAGACGCAATTGGCGACATCCTGGTCCCTCCTGGGCCACAGCAGCATCCAAAAACCCTAAACGCACGATTTGCAGCTAGCAAGGCTTGTTGGCGGTCGTTCTTCAGGAAAACACTTCTTCACGACTCTCCACGGCGTGGGGGATCCATCCTCCAAAGGGGAAGTCTCTAGCCCTTGTCGTTCCTGCAGAACCTTCAGCTTCTACTGTCCAGTAGCAGGTTCTTTGCATCCACAGCTGGCATTTCCTGGGCATCTGCCCATCTCCGACTTGCTTGTGACTTTTGGACTTGGTCCCCTTGTTCCACAGGTACCCTCGACTGGAAATCCATCGTTGTTGCATTGCTGGTTTGTGTCTTTCCTGCAGAATTCCCCTATCACGACTTCTATGTCCTTTGGGGAACTTTAGTGCACTTTGCACTCACTTCTCAGGGTCTTGGGGTGGGCTATTTTTCTAACCATTACTATTTTCTAATAGTCCCAGCGACCCTCTACAAGGTCACATAGGTTTGGGGTCCATTCGTGGTTCGCATTCCCCTTCTAGAGTATATGGTTTGTGTTGCCCCTATCCCTATGTGTCCCCATTGCATCCTATTGTAACTATATATTGTTTGCACTGTTTTCTAAGACCATTACTGCATATTTTGGTATTGTGTACATATATCTTGTGTGTATTTGCTCTCCTCATACTGAGGGTACTCACTGAGATACTTTTGGCATATTGTCATAAAAATAAAGTACCTTTATTTTTAGTATATCTGTGTATTGTGTTTTCTTATGATATTGTGCATATGACACTAGTGGTACTGTAGGAGCTTCACTCGTCTCCTAGTTCAGCCTACGCTGCTCTGCTAAGCTACCTTTTCTATCAGCCTAAGCTGCTAGACACCACTATACACTAATAAGGGATACCTGGGCCTGGTGCAAGGTGTAAGTACCCCTTGGTACTCACTACAAGCCAGTCCAGTCTCCTACAGTTATGAGTGGTTTGTGCTCACTAATCGGTATCTATCCCCACCCCGCACACCCTGCAAGAGCCTTGAAGTGCCCAGCCATAGCTAATACTGAGAGTCAAGTACAGAAGGTGTGTTTGACCCAGTTTCTCAGGATCCATCGTATGTCAGGCCCGGGGACATAAGGAGTAAAATGCCTCAACCACCGCAGTTGGGCCCAGTGTCCCCTGTGTACCCAGTGCCCCTCTGAAAGGGTCCTAACACTCAAGGTTTTATAACCCACTAGAACTGTACATGTCTTTTTCCAGCTATTTGCTTTATCATGCATATATGCGGTTCAGCACATTAAAGCCAGACTTACTGGCTTTGCAGTTTTGGAACAATTGAGCAAAAAAGAATTGCACTCTGTATAGGAAATATACAGAAGAAAAACTATTGAATTGGGTTAGCATGGCCATGGTACTTTTCAGATGTAAATTAGTTCCTAATGCATTCCAATGGAATCACTTTGTGGAAGGTGCAAGGATGCTGCAAACAGCCAATAGCACGAGGTGAAAGAATACTCCTCTTGGTAAAGCTCACTCTGTATATAGGAGACAGCTGTGTGCACATTACTTCATAGACCTAATCCTTGTTCAAGATTGGATGTCTGTTATGCCAATCTCAGTTGTGTTGCTTTCCTCCATTTTTGTTTGACCCTCCTACAGTAGATTTTTTTGTTTCAATGTTAAACAACACCAGTTTGCTTCATTTAAGTGCCCGCATGAATGGGAAGATTCTAGGCCCGGGCAAAATCTAAATTGCGCTGGTGTAATTTGTATAATTTTGTGAATTTCGTGTTGCCAAATTTTCAAAATGTTCCTTTTGTGCCACATCACATATTCACAGCCATCGTTTACAGTGAACAAGTGGGAATAATTCAGATAGTCACTTCTCGTGCTGTTATTTTTACCATGAAATGCACCCTCACGTTCAAAATGACACAAAGAAGCATTTCATGCTAAAATATAGCCCTAAATGATGGATTTGTATTTCATATACCATCACATAATTTCCTGAAATTCCATGTAAGTTCACAAAAACAGATGCACATTTCACACACTGCTGAAAGACACAACATCAATCTTATCAGGCATCATAGACTATGAAGAAGAAGATAATTTTATCAGTATGTTTTGCAACTACTTGCACAGCCAATACAAACCGAAAACTATCCTTCTATTATTTTTCTGTATGTTCTAGTCCATTCTCATCATCCTTCCTCTTTACCTGCAACCCAGAAGTTTCTGTCTCTCTTTCTAGTCCAGTGTTACAATTCTCAGCTTTACTATTCCCTCTCCTGTAAATATTTATTTCAACTTTTTCTTTTCAGTGGTACTTCCCTGTATGAATCCAGTTTTTTTCATCATGTCACCTGCTCTGATAAAGCGTAGTCTCCATTAATAATAAGCGGTAGCCAGTTCACTTTGGACCGTCCTTGACTGTGGGAGGTTAATTCTGTTTCAGTTTTCAAGTACCGAGTTAAATGGGAGTGTTAATGCAAATTAAGGCATAAACTAGGATCAGGACAGGAACATAAATTAACCACCATAAATTACATAACTGAGAAATACAGTTTAGGGTATTATAAAGTTTTAATTTGTGTGGGTGAGGGACTATTTTTATATCGTATATAAGGATGAAGTTATCTCTAGATGTACATCATATGCATATTGCACGCCACCAAGGAGTTCCATGAACTTGTAGAGCAATGAGGCCGAAAGACGAGTTCCCTTTCTCAGGCCATGTAACTCAGAGGTGACTTGCCATATCCTTTTAACATATGGCAGAGGGTGTTTTATTCCTAATAATTCGAACTCGCACCATTGCACTTCCCACAAATTGCTTAGTTCTTGGTGTCTTGCTCTTTCTTGTGTAACAGTTAATATGGTTGCGGAAATAGAAAAAAGGCTCTTTATTAGAAATTAAACACAACATATACAGATAGTAATTTGTTGCAAAAACAATTTAGAAACAGTTTAGTGTCTATATCAGATAAAAACTGAAAGTCTGTTTCTCAGAATGATTAGTAACACGTAGAGAGATTTTCTTTCCTGTAATGAGCTATAGCTTGCAATTATTAAGTTGCCATACATCTGTGTGTTAAGCTGATTAGTATTCTTTTTAGGAAAGAAAATGATCATAACAGTGAAAAGGCATGTTTTGTTTCTGTTGTTTAAACTGCAGCTGTAATTAAGCTCTGTGACGTGCCTTTCACTTTGGCTGCTGGTTCTGCCAGCAGGCATTATAATGTCACAACTCAGCTATAATAATTGGTTACAGTTAAGCAGCTAGACCATTTTCTTATAACAGGTCACTGTGGTTGTCACAACTTGACTGTAAGAAGGAAATTGGAGACCCCTTATACAGGTGGCATTGCAGGCTTCCATGCGTTATATCTACTATAAATGTGTTCTGCATTTGTGCGTGTGCGTGAACATATACTGAGGAGGAATGTCTGCATCCAGGTTGCCATAGCTATGGATATGCACTCGGGAGAAAAGATTTATAGGCAGCGCTTTAAGTCGGTTGGGTCTTGACGGTTTGATAACCAGCAAGATCCGCCTTGACACATTTGAACCTGATCTCTATCTCGCTGTCTTTTCGTGTCCTTAGCTTTGATCATAAAACACTGATAGATTTCTCAACAATGTCTTTAAAAGCCCTGAAGCTGTTATGTACAGCAATGCAATCCCTGTTTACTTTTCTTGTTATATTTCCTCCAGCATTCCCACAGAGTTTTGCTTTTTTGAACATGTTTCCGTAATTATTTAATGCACTATACGATTTTTCCATAGTACATATTTTAATATGAGTTACCTCTAGGTGGCTGAGTGAATTCAGGTTGTGGGTGGGTGTTTGACTGTGCATGATTGAAAGCTCTGGAGTCGAGACAGAAGGCACTGTGTGTTTCTCACAGTGTTAGTCAGTGAATTTTAAAGGTGTGCAGATATACAAGCGCATAAATCATTGGCCTTTCTACAGAGCATATAGTACAGTGGTTGCATATATCTCTATTGTAATTGTTGGAAAGTGTGAGTTATGCCTTTGGAGGATTTCAGAACAATGTGGGGAGAAAAAAAGGCCTAAACGTCCAACGGAGGAAGAGAATGCTGAGGAAAGTGGTGTGAGGGGGATAACTTGATTAATGAGACACTCCAAAAACTACTACCTCTTCACATACCTCAGTAATACATAATTTACTGTCTCACATTTTCAGAACTGAAACATTTTCAATTGTAATTAACAAAATCCAGTATCTCTGGCTTATTATAGATATACATGTTGGTTGTTATGTGACATGTCTAGTAGAGGTCGGTGGGCCACTGAAAGCCTGGTTCTGACCTAGCTTGAGGTCCTGTGGGAACTTTGAGCCAATTACAAGCCGAACTGTCATGTGGCTTCTGCCTGCCACCCTCACTTTACAAAACCAGGATGTGACATTATAGCCAGAGCTGCTGGCTTTGCAACTGTGGAACCAGGTTTGATTCTTGGCTTCAGCTCAACATTTTGTGATTCTGGGAAGGTCACTTTATCTTCCTGTGCCTAAAAAAAAAAAAAATTCTATAAGAACTTGTGTAGTGTAACTGGCGTTCATGTAAGGTCCTCCAGTACTGTTGGGTTGAGTTTGTGCTATATACAAAACTGCAGAACCATTGCACAAAGAGGTAATAAAGCATTAACATAAGAAGGAGAGACAATTGCATACCAATTTAGTGGGTGATGTGTATGCAGTGAAAACAGAAAACTTGGATAAATTACAGCTTCCCCTCTTAAATTGTTTGGTCTTATGCAAATATTTTATATCACCAAACTCCGTTTCTTATACTTGCTTACGAAAGCACTTTCCTGTAGGTGAGATCAGAATACCAGTTGTGCAGTTTGATTTAGTAGGCTCAGATATTGCTCTGTCTATAATAATCTGTGCCACATGCAGGGTTTACCTGCCATCTGTCTCTCTTGGTTCACTAGTAGCATTATCCCCAATGTGGGGACAGTAGCAGTGATGATTCTAAGTTCTTGTTTAAAAACTATCACTTCTAATAAATACTTCTCAGTGCAGTGCTCTAAAATGATGTGTTAATGTCAGAGATTTCACATATTAAATACACTTTTTTGGATTTTGAAGACATTTTATAACATTTTATGTGGTTTTGTTTTATAATTGACATGGCAAACATTTACAGGGTTCGTCTAGTGCCCAGGCTATAAGAGCCAAACCAGACCAATGGCTCGGCTCCAGTTTGGCTCACTGTTCATTTTTTGGCTTGCCCATCTCTAGTCTGTAGGTAGTAACGGAAAATTAGATTTACAATCAGATAGTGGTCAGGCATGCTGTGAGGAGCACAGGATTTTAGTTTACATGTTTTAAGTCACGCCGTTAATGACCTAGGATTTGCTTCTTGACAATAATGCCTAGTTAAGCTTATTTGGCCACACACTTTTTAAGACTTTACCAGGTTCGAATCTCGGTGTGCTCAATAGCCTATGATTCTGGGCAAATCACTTAAATCTCCCCCTGCCTACCAAAAATGACTGTGTAATGTCACTGGTGCTCATGTAAAGCACCCCAGTACATTTGAGTTTGCGCTATGTAAAAAAATAAATACATCACTGGCAGCACAGTGGCCTAGTTCTTAGTCATCGGACCATGCTGTGTTTCTCTCCTGGATGAGGGAATGCTTTTAGATGAGCGACTCTTGCTCTTCAGACAGCAGCCAGACTATTTATTTTAAACTCATGTCAGCTTTCATCCACTCCTGACACTGCAGTGGCAGTACCCCAGTATTGCACGCTGTGGTCACCTCTCCCTTTACCATAAGTCAGTCTAGTTGATATGGTATGGATCAGTTTATACGGTTCTAATGTTTCCCCTCCCTCCCCAGACTGATTGTTGCAGTCCCTTAGTTTGAAATGAAACATAGCTTCCGCCATCATGGCGTTGGCTTTAGGGTTGATTCTATCATTTTATCCATTGGTTGGCGGTTGTTTATTAGGTGTGCCGCTGCTCTTGTTAAAGCCATCGTAACCAGGACAGAGCTTCTGTTAGCGCGTCAGACCTTGTCAAGTAAACTTACAAGGGAGATGCGAATAGGCCGATGGACCTCTTTGTCTGCGCTTAGAGTTTTCCTCAGCATAAACCTCCGTACCAATACAGATCAACAATCATAACAATCTATATCAATAATCAATAGGAGTCAGTAATTTCCACACACCATGACCTTTCGGCCATCAACAACCACATCTTTATGTAAAAGTTAGAATGTTTATTTCCCTATATTAACAATGTTAATGCCACGTAACTTAGTCTCAAAGTCAAATGATAAACATACAATAACAACACTGGCTTACTAAATCGGCAAAAGAATCACAATCTAATCCAAGCTTGAGCTACTACACATTCTAAAGTTACAGTACAAATTAATAGCAAGAATAACTGCGCAAATGATATTACATACATTTAGATTCAGCAAAGAAAATACATCAACTGTTATTGCATGTAGCGAACTTCATCAGTGAGAAACTTAACTAACATCAGATTAGCACAGCATGTTTGGACTTCATGCAAAACAGTTTTGTCACACAAATTTGCAAAAAACATCTAACAATGGCTCTATCAAAATAGCGATGGTACCTAGAAACAAAAGCAAATAAACATAGCAACCAATAACGTTATCAGTAAACCTCTCCTCAGTTTGGATCAGCCAGCTATGACAGGATTCAGCATCAAAGTTTGGAAAAGCATACTCTCTTTAAGCAATAAACTTATGCACGTCTCTTCTCAGGACAGTCAAGGAAATAATGGTGTTATGGCAAAACAGAAAATGGGCAAATGGTGTTCTCTTCCCAGTGCAGTCCGGCTAAGCTAGATTTCCTAAAACTACTTCCCATGTCCCTATTGTTTTAAGAATCGCATATTCTACAGTTAGTCCAACGAAACAAAAACTTAAAATCTATACTAGTACATGGTTCACATGCCGATGATTGGCTCCCTTTTCTTCTGTTCTCATTATTGCGCTCATCAGGTAACAATATTGTTGCAGCTTATACTCTAGTCAGGGAATTAATTGTCTTCTCCTGGGAAGGTCAGCCTTACACACATTACATTACACATTGTTTCACCAGCAAATACATAATCTCCTAGCAAGCAGTTCTCATGAGAAAGATTTTTAGCTAGGAGCACTTGGTCAGCACAGTGGAAAATCACAATTTAATTCTCTAAAAATCCATTTTATAAGACGATCAAGAAATGCAGCTTGACTTGAGGCCGTGTATCTAGGCAAAGACCTCGTTAAGGCCTGCAATTAATAAAGATTAAGGGTAATGTATTATATGACATATTACTACTTTAATCAAACATAAGCTCATCATTTCATATTAATAAGCCATTAATAAGTAAACTTTGTGAACAGTGGTGGCCATTCTGGAGGGTGCACCTTCAAATGCATGCATTATTTTTCTCTAAGTTTATACAATTTTTACGCAAATCCAACAGTCAAAATACATGAATAATCATTAGTGAATTCAGCGTTAACACTTCTATCTGGCAGACTGCATTGTAAGCGATAATCGGTTGGTTTGCATACACGAAGACATGGTCAAGCACACGAAATTCGCTAGTATTAAAAGACTTGACTTTGGAGCATAGTTTAGTCGCTTGTTAACATTTTCCATGTCCGTGATCATTGTTTTAACCTCAGTCACACCCATATTTTTCCTCATCTCCTACTGTTTTTCCCATGAGATGCATTTGCCCTACATCCTAATGAAGTGTCTTGGCCTGCACTAATCGGATCTGACAGCGCTGTGTTTGAGTGAGGGGAAGTAATCACATCTGATGTGGACGTAAATCCCTCGCTTTAGTATCCTATTTAAAACAATTGAACTGTGATTGTAGCATGCAATGCTTGGGCGCCTGCCTCGCCCGTCTGCATGCAGGGTGGCGTGAACGTGAAAAAGCACATTCCAGGTGTGAAAATACTGCAACAGCCACACCTTCAGTCAGTTCTTGGTTTTATCTGTGGGCTGCGGGATGTGCACATTTTCTCCCCATGAACCAGCTTTTCCAGGGGCAGGTTTTTCACACGGATTTGTCATTTTTGTGCTGCTTATAATGGTCCTACGTTTTCAAGCCTATCAATAATAATATTGAAGGAAAATGAGCAATTTTAATGACGTCTGAAAAATTCTACACACAAGCACTTTTTCTTTTTCTCCATAATACCTGACCTACTTGTGAGGTTTGGAGAATTATGGCGATTCCCAGTACGTTCATTATTTTAGCTCACTTGAATAAAAAAGCTTTTGCAATGGAATAGGTCTCACAATTGCGAGAGTTAGAGCTATAATCGTTGAAAATGACAATATATTTTATTGATGTGTTTTGGTTTGGAGTGTAAGGAATGTATGCGGTGTGGAGTGGAAATTTGTTATATGTATTTTGCTACTTGTGGAATTGTATTGTGTGGTATGGAGTGTATTTGTGCAGTGGAATTATGTGGCATGTTGAATATATGTGGGTGAGAGTTGCATAGATTAGATAGAAAGGAGAGAGAGAGAGTGATAGGTAGTTTATTTAATAACTGGTGGAAGCTTCCCTCAGAGAGAAGGTACAATGTAAGCATTTCTCACAGAGAAGGTACAATGCAAACTTCCCTCTCAAAGAAGGTACAATACAAGCTGCTCTCACATGGAAGGTACAGTGCAATCTTCTGTCACAGAGAAGGCACCATGCACGTGTCCCTCACAGAGAAGATACAGTGCAAGCTTCTCTCACATACACCAGATACAGTACAGGCAGCAGTGAAAGCTTTACTTACACACTGCTCAGATACAGCAGCAATACAAGCTTCCCTCACACAGCAGATACAGCACAGACAGCAGTGAAAGCTTTACTTACACACTGCTCAGATACAGCACAGCAGCAACACAAGCTTCCCTCACACAGCAGATAGAGCACAGGCAGCAGCAGTGCAAGCTTTCCTCATACCCAGCACAGATACAGCAGAGCAACAATGCAAGCTTCCTTCACACAGAGTAGATACAGCGATAATGCAAGCGTCTGTCTCAGAGAATGTACAGTGCAAGCTTCCCTTTTACAAGGAACAAATACAGTGCAGGCAGCAGTGAAAGATTCCCTCACATAGAAGGTACAGGAAGGTACCATGCAAACTTGCCTAATAGAGAAGGCACAATGCAAGCTTCCTTCACACAGCAGGCACAAATCAAACCGCACCCACAGGGAAGGTACAATGCAAGATTTTTGGGGACCCCCACTTAATTACTGGAAGCTGGGGACCCCCGCTGAATTTTCATGGAAGTCTGGGAACCCCCCATGAGTCATTCCTGAAAGCATTATCAAGAGTTAGCATAGAGAGAAAGAGGTAGATGGTCAAACATACCAGAGGTGAGAAGGTATTGCAAGAAAGCTGCCAGAGAAAGGCTGGTGCCTGCGGAGAGTGACCAGGAAAATCACTAATAGCCACAATTAAAGCATACAGCAAAATAGTATCACTTGCAAACAAAATTGCCTTTTTCTCATCACTCAGCGTTTCCTTTTCCCCAACGTATTTCTGCAGGTTTGCACTAAATAAACAGCATTTCCGTACTGTGGATAAGCAACATGTTTTAGACAACCCAAACTATTTAACCAAACAAGCATTTCCTTAATGCACGCGTTCTTAAAGCTGATAGTAACAAAAGATTAGTAGCTCCATTCTGGTATTCATATTGTCTGTTAAATGTGTTTCTTTTAATGACTGTGTGTTTTAGTGCAGCCAAGATTTGCAAATACTATGTACAGGAAAGGCCTGATTGCGAGGAAAAATTAAATCCCTCCAAAAAGAAGGACAATTGTAAGGAAACTCAGTGCAGATGAAATATAAAGCACACCTAACTACTACCTAATCAGAAAAAAAATATCCACACACAATATACATTTTGACAAATTCAGCACATATGCTTTAAGTTAAATAAAAATATGTTGGCTAGCAAATTATAATCAAAGTGAACGTAGCATACTAGGACGTGAGATCGAAGCAAAAAGGCAATCTTAGAAGAATTATGGCCCCAATGAAGGAGATAGGCTATGGGTGTCTGGATGTTGTGAGGGCTGGCAGGGAGGGGCCCCGAGAGGAAGTGAGAGAGACAGCGAGAGTGAGAGAGCGAGAGACTGACTGACCCCAGATGCAAGTCTGTCAGTTTTAAGTGAATGTGCTTGTCCTGTGCTGGCACCTTGCCTTTCTAATGTGATTAGTCTCTGAAATCATTGTACATGAAGTAGTATTTATGAAGTTCTTACCTTAGTGATGCGCTTTGTATTTAGGACAACTCTCTCCTTGCGTTGGGGCCTTGAAATTGAATAAAGTGCCATCTTCATGAATGCTTACATTCCCCTCCTAACAGCACACTTTTGTGTAATGAAGGCAATCCCTTCCCATGTGCTCACGTAGGCGCGCAGGGAAGCAAAAGGGAGGACTGGATTAAGGGTGGGTGTGTGGTGGGAGGGTAACTGACTGAGGGAAATGTTGACAAATCCCGCTAAAAAAGACAATTGCTTTGGAGAGACGAACTGCGGAACTGGGAACGTGGTTCAAGTCAACCTTCCAAAAATAAAATGTTGACACCTATTGAGTTTTTAAAACTGTGTAAAACAATGGTGAAACCCTGCTGTTTATTGTTGCCTTTGTGCGCACTACTAGTGACAACAAAAAACAAGAATTAGGAGAGGCTCAAATGCAGGGTTGTACAGCACTTACTTCAGCTGCTCCCCGAGCCTGTAAAAGAAAAAATAGTGCTTGAATGTAAGACAGATGACCCAGAAGTGAAAGTCTACAAGTAACAGGCCCATGGGCGGTAGCAGCACACCAAAAGGAGGGACAAATGTAAGCAGCGTCCCACAGAAAAACAAGTATTTTTAATGGGCATGCAAAGTAATAAAGAGGTGGGCGTGTTTCAAACCCACAGATGAGTTACACTATGCCTTGTAAAGGCAGTGCAAGAGCTGCCTATGCAAGACCTAAAAATGACCGGATGTGTGTCTCTGCAGAAGAAACAGCCCTTGTGAACCTTGCCATGCATGAGCTTTTAACTCTGCTGTGCTTCAAGTAGTGTGAGGAAAGTAATGCCTGCGGGGAAACTCTTTACCATGTTGTTAGTCGCCCCAGCTGCAGCTTCTCAGTTTTTCTTTGATTGTAGGAAAGCGTCACAATCCAATCTAGTTTGGGTTATCTTATTCCTGTCAACTGTAGGAAGGATTTTGTTTGAGATTCAAATTTAACTGAAAATGTTTCTAAAGATATAGACAGCTCCCGGGACTGTAATTAACACCTGCCTTGCCCAGTCGCCCAGTTCCTGCATGTTTCTACTAAGCAGGAAGAGGGCTGTTTTGATGCCTACTCTTCTGCTCCTTTCCTGAACAGCGGCCGCAGGAGTTCCTCTCATCCCACTGCACGTGTATGATTTAGAGGTGGTTCGCAGCTACTGCATCCCTTTCTGTTGATGTCACGAGAGCTTTAGCAGAGATTGTATCCACTGTGGCTGTCTCGCGCACACTGGGCATCTCACAGATGTGGCCTTCGACTTTTCATTAATTTACATTGATACTAAGGGCCACATGTAGGAAATTCAGGCTTTGCGAGTCGCAAAACCTGATGTACAACAATGTCACTGTTTGCGATTCCCAATGGGGTCGCAAATGACCTTCCTCATGAATATTCATGAGGTAGTTCGCTATTTGCGACCCTATTGGGAATGGCTGCCCTCACAGGGATGGTGGCCTGCTGGAGACAGCAGACCACCATGTCTGTGACTGCTTTTAAATAAAGCAGTTTTTTTTAAAATGCAGCCCGTTTTCCTTAAAGGAAAACAAGATGCATTTCAAAATCAAAAATGAAAAGTTTTCTTTTCATTTTTCGCTGCCATTCACAAAGGTGAAGGGGTCCCATGGGGACCCCATCCCGATTGCGAACGTATTAGCACCAGTTTGAAACTAGTGCGAACTGCGATTGTTTTGCAAGCGCATTTGTGGTCACAAAACAATCATACATACCATCTGGATTCGGTATTTGAAACGGATGCCCTTGTCATGCCCCTTCCTAATACCGAATCGCAAAACCCAAACTGCGATTCGGTAAACAAGTTTAGGCTTAGGCTTTGTAGATCCCAAATAGCATTTTTCAAGTTGCAAATGGCCCGATTCGCCGTTTGCGACTTGAATAATGCTTCGTACATCTGGCCTTAAACCTCTCAGGCAGTAGTTCTAGACTGGCTCACGTTTAGTGTGCTGTCACTCCAAGAAACAGGAGAGATACCCTTCACTACCAATTGGGGACAGGGTAAATATATAAACAAATAAAGAATTCCCTTTATGGACTTGCCAATATTGGGGCACAATTATGGTACTGCGATATATTGTCAATATATGAAGAACACCTTTTTTTATTGTTTAAAGATGAAAAAAAATGTAATGTTGTACTTCTTTGAAGTTTTAAACCATGCATGATGACGCATAGAAATATAGTTAATTTATAAACTGACAAAAAATGTTTTGAAGAGTTTTTTTAATAAAATGAATAAAATAAAACGTATTTAGAAAAAGTTGGTATTTGTGGGTTTTTATTCTAGGTGAGGTTTACATTTGGCTATACAGTAATTGATTATTTGGTGCATAAATTACTCTCTCAGTACCATAATTGTGACCCAATATAGGCAAGTCCATGAAGGGAATTATTTATTTGTTTAGTGTGCCTGCCTTCACTTCACTGCATTAGGCGGCATCTCCTGGTGGAGTCACGAGCACCATGCCCTATCTGCTCCTTTACATAAAAGAATGAACGTAATGTATGTATGTGTTTGTTATTAATTCCAAAATAATCGCAATGCATAATCTCACGTTTTCTTTTTTTTTTTTTGTTGTACAACAACGAGCGATCAGTAAAATTGCAAGCTTCACAGCTGTCTCTCACTGAATCAAAACTTCTGGTGAGTTTTCTATCACTGCTTTTTAGGGTCAAGCGCAAAGCGGTCTGTCCCTGCTGTAATCTCTTTGGGCTTGTAGCCACGCCCATGTCACTCCCATCAGTTTGGTTGGTTTTTGGGCTAGCTTTTTAAAATTTGCTTGCTTCCATTAGTGACAGGCATGCATAAATCATGCCTTTTCCGGTGTTTAACCCTCCTCCAGCACACCGACCAACTGCTGAAAACATACAAGGCTTGATGTTTTTCGTATGGTTTCTGGACTACTTTTTTTCTTTATTTTGCAGCGCAATCTCGTTAGGCAGTAGTTGAGCGCTTAGCATGACATCGACCCTGTTACATGGATATTTGCACTTTTGCCGGTTACATAGCTAATTGCACTTTTGCTGGTTATATGGATAATTGCACTTTTGCCCATACGTTTCACTGCAAGCGAATTTCTGTTTCTTTTTGTGTGTCTGCTTTGCGCTGATAGCGGCCATGGGCTCACTTATGTGAAACTTTTAATTTTCATTTTATGTGGCAAGAAAAGTCTGGTTAGTTATGTAAAACTGTTTTACTTTTCATTTTCAATTTATGTGATAAGAAAAGTCCGGTTAGGAGTTTACAATGCAAATAACTCTAACTCGAGCAAATGCGAGACCCATTGCATTGCAAATGCTTGTTTTTTCACTGTCTTCAACACAGTCACAGGCCTCCCTCTGATCTTTTTTTGTGCTTAAGTCGTATTGCTCATTAGATGAACATCAATATGCTTAAACTTAACAAAGATAAGACAAAGGTTGTGATCCTTGGTAAGCACCATTTGCTATGGGGACCACAACACTGGCTGACCTCTCTTGGGCCTCTTCCTACTGCTTCCTCGCAAGTAAAAAAATGTAGGTCTTATCAGACAGTGCATTATGTATGTGGCCCCAAGTAATCAAAGTAATCTCTACTTGCTTTTTGGTGCTCATACGGCTTAGAAAAATAAGCAAGACTTATGCTATATGTTTAAAGCTAAAGTTGGCCTTGGCCCCACTATATTAAAAAAAATTGGTTGTTGCTTAGCATCCTTTGCGACCTTTGAGATCTTCTTCCAGATCTTTTTTCATGGTACCTAGCTTTCGCCGTTCACGCATGAAAAGGGCGCTCTTTTTCATATTTGGGTGTGAAATTGTGGAATTCTCTCCATGAACACCTTAGCGCTTGCTCATCTTTGCTTGATTTTCGTTAAGGCCTGAAGACTTGGCTATTTAAGCTGTATGTTTTTCCTACCCCTGCCATGCGGTCTGCACCGGGAAACCTTTTGAGGTAGCTGTGCGCAATATAAATTCTATTATTAATAATAATAATGGTTCGCTGTACATAACCATATTTCATTCACCCACTACAACCCAATCAGCCATTTATTTTTGCCTCACGAAAACCCTTGTGCCTAATCCATAGACTGATATGGGCCTATTCTTCGTTGTACTCTGCATTACAAGTCTGTCCATTCATCTTCAACCTGAATTACTCATGTCCCCCTTCATTCTCAGTCGGAATTACTAACTGATCCACCCATCCAGTCTCACTCTGAATAACTTATCAAGCCCCACATCTGTTATTGTGAAATACTCATCTATCCATTGGGTTCGTCCTCTGCACTGAATTACTTACAAATCCCTCGTCACCCCAAACTTGTCGATCCATCTCCACTCATCCATCCTCTGTAAATATTCTTCCTTTTGCCCATCTTCACGCTTTCAATAACTTAAATATGTTCTTTTTTTAGACTTCTCTCCTCACATTCTTCATCTTTACATCCACACTCGTTGGTACTCTTTTTATCTGTAGGTACTCATTAATGGGCTCTGCTCATGCATTTTCATCAATCTGTCCATGTGTTCCATTGTTCTTTAGCCTTTCATCTATACTTTCCAACAACAAATTACTACTACTTTGCTCCTTTTGTGCAAACCGACTTAACTCCAGGCTTATTTGCTATTTTGCAACTTGTGATTACAACTGTGTAATGAAGTGTATTTGATGTATATCTGCAAGAAGAAAGAATTCAGAGTTATAGTAGCCTATTTAAGTGGCCAGTCTTTGATTCATTCAAAGTTAAAGCTCAAGAGAGATGTCCAACGTTGCACCAACTCCTCTTTTAGTGACCCTCTTTATAAAAGCTACAGTTGTAGAGCATGTAAGGTTATTGCTATATTTTCTGCACTTAAGCGTATTGTTTACAAAATCTGTGAATGCACACTGTTCTATCCTATATGTGGATTGTTTGGCAGCAAAATTCCAAAACAACTTAAAGAAAATACATCCTGCCTATTAGTACATTCATATCTTTAATGTTACTCACATTTATTGCAAAGCTAATGACTAAAGGTGTTGCAAATAATTCTTTGGGTTATAGCTATTTATTTCTCCAGTTATAGTTCAAGATGTTAGCAGTTTTTCGATAACCTAATGGCAACAGTAGCATATGCTTTTAATAGACTTCTCATGAAGGTTTGTGCCCCAGGCCTTGAAAGTAACTTTATAGTTGTGGAGGACTGGTAGCCACACGCATGTAATGGTAATGCCAAATGCTTTTAGACTTTGAAAGCATCAGGTATGGCTTACCAATGCAGGAAATTAGAGAACTTTTTTTTTTTTAACCAATTATCACATCGACTTTTGGTTTATAAAATATCTGCACTAAAAGTGATCCACATGTTTATAAACTGTAAATAAAAAAAGCAAATCAGTGTCAGATCCTTTCCACCTCCTCATCAATGTTTAGGTTTCACCTACCGACTGTTTTAGCTGTTCTTATTGAAGACTTATTGGCTGTGATACTGTGTCTATAGTGGGCTGTGGGTCCGACCCATTGCTCATGTTTGAATGTGTTCTTGTCTGTGTCAGTTCCCTCTTAAATATTAAGTGGTCTTCTTATTCTTGTGTGTTTTCCGCCCCAAAGGGCATTGTTAGTTTACATCATTTCTGATGGGATGACTGGTAACTTTCCTCTGCTGATATGTGGGCAGTACATTTTAGGGTCGAGCCTGCGTCGCATGCGTTTTGCTTGCGAGATGCTTTAGGAGTTAGAAAAGGGCTCCGAGCCCTGTTCACGTCACTTTAGTTGTCTTTGATTGGTTTGTGGGCTTGCCTGTTGAAATCTGCTTGCTTTCAGCAGTCGAAGGCACGCATACGTCGAGTGCAGCGACCAAGTACTGAAAAGATGCGAGGGTCGCTGTTTCCCATCCGGTTTGTGGACTACTTTTTATCTTTCGTTCGCAGCGCGATCTCACTTGGCAGAAGTCGAACGCTTTGTATAACACCAACCCTGTTACATAGTTAATTGCACTTTTGCCGGTAGGTTTAATTATGAGTGAACTATAGCAGCGCGATCGCGCTGTTTTTTTCTTTCACCGTGGAAAGAAAAATCCGGTTGGGAGTTTACAACTGCTAATAGCTGTAACTCGGAGAAATGTGAGTCCCTAGTGCATTGCAAATGCTTGTTTAGTTATACTTCAGCACTCCTTGGGGGCACCATTTTCTTCTCTCAGTTCTTTCAGCTCACTACCACCCCCCAATGCCACAATTTGCTAACACCACTCGATTCCTCTGCTGGCCTGCATATGCCTGCTTTATTATTCTTTGCTGCACACCGGCGCCACGATATTCACTTTAACATCCTTTGCTTGGCGCTCACCCTCACCACACCGTGCTTTTTTGTATTCCAAGAGCGAGGCAGTTGCACACTACTACTACTGAATCAGTATCCTAGTACCGAGAACCACCTCTTAGTAACCACGCAGACAATTTATGAGTTTCAATGTGCATTAAACACTCTACTTTATTTTTATCTACGAATAGGCATTAGAGAAAAAATTATGCCCCTTGCTTTAGAATTTAAGAAATAATTACGGTGGATGCAAGTCCTCCACAAGTAATAAAGTCAATCATCTGTTAGGTCCAATCAAAGGTTTCAGTAATTTAAACCTGAGCTCAACCCTCAGAAGTTAGAACACAGAGCAGACAGGCTTAACCTTAAAGAAAATGGCAAAACATGCAGAAGTACCAAAACAGTTAGAAATTCAGAAACACAACACAATAAAAAACGCAGTCCAATTTAGAAAAATAGAGTAAAATGTAATAATTAAAATTAGAAAAATCCCGTAAGGGGAGCCAGAAGCCTGGGACCTTGGAGCAGTGTCAGGCCAAATGTGATGAAACAGGTCAGGTACACCAGCCAGGTTTGTCCTATTCAGTGATTTTTACCTTGGGACTTGGTACCCGGAGTAAAAGTCAAAATCCTCCAGTGGGACAAGGTTGCAGGCTGTGTCAGAGGAAGTCCTCTCTAAGTTGGCTGTTGGACTAGGTCCCATTTCAGTCGTTAGTTTGGAGGGAAAAGCTCTGATCAGGAAAATGCTAATTTCTCACTCTGAGAATTCCTTGTGTCAGACAGATACTTCGCTCAGTTAACATTTCTACATTTAAGCTTGTTCTCTTTATTTGGAGCACAGAATCCTCCAGTGAAACAAGATCTCTGGCTCTATCAGACATAGACCTGCACAAAGCTGGATATCTTCTTCTCTTCCTGAGTACCCACTGAAACTGATTTTGTTGTTTTGGAGCAGTTCCAGATGAGAAAACCTGCTTCTTCAGCACAGTGAACTTCTGCCTTGGGTGAATTGGCTTGGGTGGTTGGTCCTGGAAATCCTGAGCTGTGGAAGTACAAAAAGTTTCAAAGTCCCAACTCTTTAGATGTTAGGAGAATTAGAGTTAAAGCCAAGAATCCCAGAGCCTTACAAACGCACTCTGGGTCAAGACTCACTCCAGTAGGGGCAACTAGGTGGGTCCAAATCCAGTTGCTGCAGATAAGTTGTCACTGTAGGGAAAAGGACACTTGCAACTTGAGTCTGTAGTCACACAGGACGTCAGACAACTGACCCTTGAAGTTCACTTCATTGCCCTGGATATAAGTTGGGAGCAAGTCCAGCTCTTAGGGTTACCTCACAGGTCTCAAAAGGCAGATGTAATTCTTCAGTTCTTCAACTGAGAGTCCAGAGAGTGTTCTGAGGAGAGTGCCTTGGGGTGACACATTTAGGTTAGTACCAGCTAGTGGATGGGGTGATTCCTGCCTCCTCCCTAAATAGTGTGATAAACTTTCCCAGGGGCAACCCTACTCACTTTTGAAGCATTTCCTGCTTACCCATCCAGAAATAATCCTGCATTGCTCTCTGTCCCCAAAATGAAAAATGCCAGAGCCTGTATGCCCATCCATAGGTGTGGCCAAGGAAATAAGCAGTCCATTCCTCACTGTTCACTAGAAACTGATTCTAAGGGAGCTAGCTCTCCTTCCACTGGGGTTGGTGCCAGCCTGACTAGGGTAACTAAGGGTTGCCTTCTCCAGGTGGCACCTTTCCTTTGCTTGTGAAAGGACGGGCATCTTTACAAGTTAATGAAGTTCTTAAGTCCATCCTAATCAGTCTTCTTGCAAGGGAAAGAAAAACAACTCCTCACATCCAGGCCTGTTTTGGGAACCTCCTGGGAAGCTGTTGGAGAGCTAATGCAAATTAGCTCTCAGGAGCTTCCAAAACAGGGGAACGACAACTTTCTGAACTTTAATTTTCCTAAATATTTATTAAAAGCCCAACTTCACCATTGAATTGGGATTTTAATTGTTATTAACAATAGTGGTTTAACTATTTTTCTAGCAGGTTCCAAACCCAAGATGCAGAATTAATATTTTAATCTGTTCTCTAGTTTTCCTTATAGGACAGCTGGAGACCTTCCACAGAGTAAATAGTCTTTGGGACCTTGACACTCCAGAAATTTGGTAACATTATATTTCTACATGTCCCACTTTTAAATAACTTTAACCCTGCCTTGTGCGACAAGGTCTACATAGGGCTTCCCTGTTAATATTTAAAAGGGAGTTTTCCCTGACAGGTCAGACTGCAGGTTCAGAAGCAGTCATACTACTCTGGTAGATTCAAGCCATATTTTCTCCGACACACTAGTAGATGACACAATAATGGCTGCAGTCCACAGGTGACATTCACTTTCCATGCCATGTGTGTGTTTTGGCACCATATTCTATGACCTCATAGAAAAGTTAAATATGCTAATAAATGGTTATCCAAATCTACCACATTTTAGGGGTCACTACACATGTATTGGTGCCTGATTAGCAGTATCCCAGTGCATAGAGACAAACAAAAAACAGCATCAGTCCAGAAAAAACAGGGGTGTGTGCTTCAAAACGGGTACTTTCTCACATTCAAGATATAATGAGCTAATTTATAGAACACGACGAAATGCTGTTGGGATGAGTGCAGTCCCTTCCAGCCACACACTACATTGTGCTAGTCAGTCAAAATAGCTTTTTAACTCTCCAACCAATCTTGTAAACTAAACTTGTGAAAAGATTGCTGAAATAAAAATGCCTGTATTTATTATTTTTTAGTTTTGATACTTCCATGCCTGAAGTCTGCTGCACCAGCTTTCGTGTTTTTAGTTCTTAAATCGAAGGGCGTAACGAACACCCACATGGTTGTGCAGTCTTCTACATATGAAGGTGTCCTCTCAGCTACTCTGTCTAGGGTGTGTGTCTCTCGGTAGGAGTCCGCATAGTGCAGCCTGCTCTGAGCTGACGGACTGACTCAGAAGTGAAAAGAAACAAAATAATAGCTTGTGTTTATCTTTCACTCTAAGCCTGGCAGGCTTAAAAGAAGGTGCTCCCCCCCCCCCTCAAAAGGCACCACAAAACATATTGTGGCAGACGTTAGGTTGCCACCTTTCCAAAAGAAAGTATGGCCATCTGTTCACACTTTAATATTTTGCAATGGCCCCAACATAATTCTAAAGTAGAACTTTATATGAATTCATCTATATCCATTTTATTTTTATTTTTATGACTTTGTTTATTTACATTGTTAATCAGGGGTCAGAAGGGTAGCTGTAGAACACATATGTGTTTTCTTCTTACTTTACCTGTCTATGTACTGATAAGTGGGAAAAATACCAACCTGATTGTATTAATTGTTCTCCCGGCCAGGACATTACAGTACCTCTTGCTCATATAAAACCGGTTAGGTGGCAATCCTAACATAACCAGGGCTCTGCTCTGAGGTAGTGGAGGGTACAAAATATAGCTAGAGCGTTGAGTGAGTGGTGAAAGATTTGAAGGGGTTATTGCACATGTGTGATTGTAGTGGGTGAGTGCTAAGGAAGAAGACCCCCTCCTGCAAAATACTCTCCTCTAATACCAGCCTTTTTTTCTCAGTGACTAACACAGTTGCGTTGTGCACAGGTATCTTGTTTCGTTAACAGCCTGCTGCCAGTGGACAGGGATAGCATTTATGCAGGCCTGGTGTAATCTGCAAATGCAATAAACCAAGGGGATGTGTTGTGTGAGGATGTCATTTATTTCAATCCGCTCATGTGCATAGAAAAGGTAACAGCACCTCTTATAATGAATGGGAACCCATCAAAATGTTTTTTAAATTTGAACCAAAACAGCAATTAACAATGCTTGCTTGGGCCATCACATATATATGCACTTTTTCTCTACGGGTTTTTATTATATGCACTAAAACACTAGTCAGGCTATTTGTAGTGACCTTAGAAGTGAATTTTAGTAGGGGTACACATTAGGCCACAGTTAAACTGGTGGGGGTACTTTATGAGATAAAGTGTCCCCTGCTGTACATATTAAGGATAGTGTAAGTCAATGAGGAGTTATATGACCAAATGGTGGAACAGCCTAGTTCCTTTATAAGGATATGGAACTCTAAGATGACTTTCAACATTCTTATTATGTACTCCAGAGAGTTATATATTCCTTATAATAAATGCTCTTGCCATCTCCTTTCCCACAAACCACTTAAAGTCTTGGTGTGTAGCTCTGTCATAAGAAAGAGGAAGCATGTTTGTAAACATGAATAATAAAAATAGATTATCTAGTGCAAAATTAAACACATCTATAAAACTTGCATTTATTGCAAAAATATTTTAGAATTGCTTTAAAACAAGCCAGAGTCCCACATACTATATAGATATCAGTGGTGTTTAATTAGCCCGCGCAGTGTGTAGGTGCCTGAGCTCCTGGGGACCCCCTCAGCACAGTACATGGACTGGGTCTTGGACCAGTTAGTTTAATACCCTTGTGCATGCAGTCACACACCCCGCACTGACCGGCACTGTGCACGGGTGGCAGGCCACTGTCCTGAGAGCTCATGACTGGGTCAGAGGGCCCCGCTATGTACTTTGCAGGGGGGCCCTCAAGTTTTGTTACACCACTGCTTAAATCCTCCCTCCCCCTTATAAGAAGAGGAACTTTAGCCCCAGAACCATTTAAGGGTAATCAATGGTGCAGCCACTCTTACGATAACCAAGAGTGCCCTCAGATGACTGAACAGACCAATTTACATCTTCTACTGGCTGAAGGGCTATCAAAGCCAGACAATGGCCCCAGTCTCCTTGCACCCTAATACATCTGTTTTTAAAATATGCTTATCACTGCGTGGTTAACTAATGAAGGTCATGCTGATCAAGAGAGACTCTTTATCACTCTTTATCACACTTCTCCAAACAGGGGTGTGGAATTCTTATAGCCCGATGCCCTGTACATATTGTTTGGGGTCAAGGAAAACACATTTTCATGTTTATTTTGTCCTTCAGATAAGTAGGCCCAACTCAATACAACAGAAACCCTTTGGCTACCAGTTTACAGTAACACATTATGAAGAAGGGAAGGGAATTGTCTGCAGTTGAGGTAATATTTGTGTCCATATGGTCGAACTTCTGTTAATGGTTCACTAATGCAAAGCCTTTATTATTAGGGTGGGGCGCTAAATCAAGTTGCAAGGTCAGCCTGCACTACTGACAGTGGTTTTAGTAGATGTGTACACACACATTTGCAAAGTTAAAGAATATGAAGCTACATATAATGTTCCCAGGAGGCTCTCTGATTAGATGCAAATATGTTCAGAAGCTTGAAAGCGTGCGGCACGCTTCCTTGCTTTCAAAATAAAATGTTCACAGAAAATACCACTAGGGGGAAAAACTGTTTTGCTAAATTAACATTAAATTTTAGATACTATTTCTTTGAAACATCATTTAGTAAAATGTGTTGATGCATTCTAGTCTTTCAAAAAAAAATTCATAATGGAAAATCAGTACAACCAGTTTCAACAAGATTATGGGAAACCTGAACATAAAAAGCATTGGCAAATCCAATAGGTTGGATATTGTGGGCAGTCGTTTGGTTTTGTCAGTGCATATCTTGTTTTGACATGGATTTTGTAAAACGTTACTGTTGTGGGAGCTGTTGAGCCCTCACTGTTGTAACAAACATTGGCAAAATGTTTCTAGTCTCAGAAAGCACACACTGCCACAGTAGTTCCTGGCACTGAACAAAACTACTTTGTGTGCAGTTACGCTTCTCTTGAAAGCTCAGATTACTATCACTCACCTTGAAGAAAGCTAGATTAATATCACTCACCTTGAAGAAAGCTAACACGATGGATAGAGAGAGATATTTTTTAATAAAAACAAACTTGTATTATAATATTTTCCCTGGCTTAATCAGAGAGGCTATTATCAGAGCTCCTATATAATGAGATTGCTTCCATAAGTTGTCGTTGCACTACATAGCACCAAAGGGACAAGTAGATTTTTTTTACAGGACAAGTAGATTTATAAAGCAACTTGTCACATGGACAGGTAGATATTTTATTAAATTCCACACTCCTGTCCAAAGTCCTGCTGTGGGTGAAAGTTGCCATTCTTGCCAGTACTGGTCATGTGCTTACACAGAGTTGAAAAAGATCCACTGCCCTAAACCTTTTGGGTAAAAGGACAGGGAGAAGGTTTGCCACAGACCCCTCTTAGTGCTGACTAGCATCTACTGTCAATCTATTGGTCTTTTCCCAAAACAAGCCTGTTACCCAAAGGACATTTCTACTGGATAAGATCGGCATTACCAGCTGCCAACCCTGGGTATCTGTAACCAAGCCTGTACCATTCACCTGTATCTCACAGGTATTCAGAATTGAACCAATTCTTGGAATATTTTTGTTTTACTATCTACATTCTCTTCGGAGATCTGTAATTCAGCCAATGTCAAAAGCAACCCAGGCCAGCTGCCATTGCCCTTGGTGTTCATCACCCAGCAGTCGTACTGTTACTTGTGCTCACCACAGCTTCCCTTGGCCACTTTTTTCCTGGATATCTTCAGTCCAGTTAATTCTGCATGTTTTGGCACCCTTTGGCCACTGCCATCTCCGCAGTATACTGTTGTACAAAAGAACATCCTACTTTTCTTCTGGTCGAAATTCCCTATCACCTGCTAATGTGGGATTCTTTGGGGCACCCACAGCGGCATACTATTGGAGATTGTTGACACTTGCATATTAAGCTAAGCCAGAGGTCTGCCTTAGCACTAAGAGCTTAAGCACGAGCCAAGTCATCGATCGCTGTGGCATGTAAAATGTACAAAGCAAAACACAAATGATGGACGGAATGCGGAACCAATCAAACATTCACCCCCAGTCACAGATCTGGGTTTAATCCATTGTTCTTTTGCTCACCATGCCATCCCAGTTTGGACCCAGCCATATGCAAATCAGTCTTGACCCTTTTCCTCATGGGAACAGTCCAGCCTGAACTGCCAGGCCAGGTCCTTCCTGGACCGGAAACAAGCATCCTGGGACCGGTTTCAGGGTTTCACCCTTCATCAGCCAGGCTAGCTTGAATCCAGTGGCAGAGGGAGCCCGGGACCCACGTCTGGGCATACCCGGCGCACTTATGGCGGCAATAGCAAAGCAAAACACAAATGATGGGCGGAATTCGGAACCAATCAAACAGTCACCCCCAGTCACAGATCTGGGTTTAATCCATCGTTCTTTTGCTCACCATGCCACCCCAGTTTGGACCCAGCCATATGCAAATCAGTCTTGACCCTGTTCCTCATGGGAACAGTCCAGCCGGAACTGCCAGGCCAGGTCCTTTCTGGACTGTAAACAAGCATCCTGGGACCGGTTTCAGGGTTTCACCCTTCATCAGCCAGGCTAGCTTGAATCCAGTGGCATAGTGAGCCCGGGACCCACGTCTGGGAATACCCGGCGCACTTATGGCATATTAAAATGTACGACAGCTACCATGTAATAAAAAGTGATAGTAACTCTTTCAAATAATAAATAAGTTGTTTCTTCAGCCTTTGTTTCTGTTAAGTATATTAGATTATGTTACTACAATGAGTGATATTTATTAAATGTAAATGTTGAAGCGAAAAAGTGATCAATTGTCTTGTCATTGGTGTAAGGGGGGTAAAGGGTAATTTCCGAACAGCCAATCATTTGACCTGCGACAAACTTTATTCATGCTTTTCTCGTCCACTTCAATTCACCAAGCGAATCCAGACGACTCTACTAGAGGCAGATTTGATTTTTACTGGAACTGGTTAAACAAGTGTATCATCTGTGCAGTAAACCCCTGTTTCTCATATTTACAGTATGCTGCTGAGTCTCCAGGTATCATCCCGTTTATGCCTTCCGTGTTGTTATTGTCTGTTCTTCTGAGCATAGTTCAGCTAAGTGGTATATCAGTTGTGTGTTCAATTGGCTTGACCCTCGTGGACCTGGTGGGATTGATTTTGCATTAGTAAGCATGGCTCCTTATTGGTGTTAATATTGCATCATTCTCGTATGAAAGCCATCCATCCATCTATCCGTCCGTTTGTCTGTCCCAGTTATCAGCTTATGGCTGTAGAGCACGCTATGACTCTCAGTGGACCCTCAGTGTGCCTCTGCGGTGCAGTGGCCTACTTCTTGCCCCGACCCCATGAAAACGAGAACCATGGTTTGTCGGGACAACCGGGAAAACCAAAGCTGCAGGCTTCAATTCGAATGCTTGGCATTGTGAAGCAGAGGCATGCCAACCGAAGCAGTCTCGCCTCATTTCTTTTTTTCTTTTTTTTTTGCAGTGTAAAGGTCAGTTTCTACAGTTGGTTTCTCAAGGAGCCTCGACAGCAAAGGTGTATTTAAAAAAAGAAGTTTAATGCACTTGGCTTATCATAATTTGAAGTCGCTGTTCTGTTAACGCTGTAATCACACCGGTGGCTCGAGCCAAATAAATCGGGTACTTACTTGACACATTCACAAACGTTTCTACCCACCCCTTTTCTGGTTAAATCCAACTGTCGGAGCAACATTCTTTTTAATTTCCGCACATACCAGTTTGTTCTTGCATGAAACATGAAAAGACAACTTGGAGATCTGCCTAATGCGTAAAATGTTTCGTGGGGTGTGCCCATGGTTTGGAGAGGACAGGGCGTTTTCCTGTTTCTAAGTACACTGAACCTCTTTGTTAAAAGTCACGCCCCGACGTTTAGAGCGCACAAACGCCAGTTTAAAATGACCAGGACTTAAAAGGACTCGTCTCTGTTTTGAACAGCATGGTGTTGTGCCCGAAACAAAATATTCCATGTGGTCGTAGCAGAAAGATGGATGTCTCCACACTCGAGACCACTGGCTCCATCTGCTTTTGTACTGCACCCACCCAGTTAACTGAGCGCATGCTTCTGCACGGCGAGCCGCTCACACCGCTCAAAAAACCGTCCCAGCAAACACTCTACCCCAGGACTCGACCGCATTGACTCGGTTCCTGATCTAACAGAATGAGCTGGGCTGTCTTGTCAAATCACGAGCCTGCTGGCGCCACGAACACAGAAGGTCTTTTGTGATTTGCATCCAGCTACCTTGGCGTGACAAATCTGCAAGTCCTAATTGGGCCCTCTCGAAGGGACCAGTGCGCGAGTAACACTTTGTGGTCCAGGCCTTCGTGTAGGTTTGTACCCAGTTGACGGCGTCTCTTGTTTTTCAACTTTGAACTACTTTAGTGAATTAAGCATCAGGTGCAAATCCAATTTTCATGCAAATAGTTGAAAGGGGTAGTTTTGCTGCCAAATAACACTTTTTTATGCTTCAAACCTGTCAGTCCTATAAAGAATACTGTTTCACCTGTATTTATAGATCGATATTTGCCTTTTGTACGAAAATTGATGAGTTGATAGCGAGTTGGAAAGCAGTAGAGCATCGGCAGGGTGGAACAGGCAGAGTTGAAAAGGCTGTGGCACTTTCCATTCACAGATAGCTTTACGGCCGAGACACCCCTCGTCTTGAACCCCACCAGGTGCGGGTGGGGAAGGTCCCAAGTACTCTGAGTGAGCGAGGGCTGGGGAGAGCGAGTTTGTACATGTGCCTCGAAAAGACACTGAGAATGAATGAGCTACTGTGAGTAGGAAACTGCACACCGGTCTCGTGGAAATGTGGAGAAGGTCAAAGGTCGGGTTTTTACTCAAATGAGACATCATGGTGGCGACCAAAGTTAAGTGGTTGGAAGTTGACAGATGTGGATGTTATGACACCTTTGTCATCTTCTAAACTCACTAAAGATGACAAAGGAGCACCCGAAGACAGATAAGAGGGCGTGGCCCGTTAGTACTCGGAGCAGTAAACATAAATCAGCGGTCCCCCTCTTTCCAATGACACCTTAATTTGTTGTTGTTTATAGCTGTAATAAATAGAGTTTCAGCAAGTTGAAAAGCTTGCTGTGTCTGGGTAAACATTAATTGCTTAGAAAAATAATTTAGAATATACTGCTGGGTACCGCTGGGGGGAAAAAAACTATATTTGCTAATTTGCTCAAGTTCATCAGTCGTTTATCAGAGTAAAAATATATATTTATTGATAGTTTTTTTTAAGCAACTCGTAATCATAATTACAGTTTTTCTCCAAACATAATAATGTTCCCATATTGTAATTGTGCCGCCAAAGGTAATGGCGATATTACCCACAATGCGTTTCGGGCGTAAGCCCTTCCTCGGGGGAAAATGTTGCAATTGCTTGTGAACGCGTTAGCACGCATTGAAAACGCCGTTTAGGGTTACCCAATGTAACCGAAAACAAAAAAAGTGTGTCGTTCACTACACATTGTTGGGATGCTCTGCATAACCGCTGGACTCGTGTGTCAGTGCACTTTGGACTGATAAATCGTATTGCATTTACGGTTTTAATACATTCATGAAAATAGATGTAAACACACTGTAAAAAGAAGTTAGTCTATTAATAACACTTTATATTAATTCTGCTTGCCCCAAAATCTGCTCACTGAATGGAATTGGCCCAAAATACTGTAGCCGCATTTTAATGTAGTGTTTTGAAATTAATACAATTTCTTTGATTCGGAACGATTTTTGGACTGAGATACCTATCAATTTTAATGAACATATTAGTCTACGAGCAAAAATCTTCTCTTCATAAGTGTCCATCAGAAATAAAAACTGAGTTTGTGAAATTATGATTTTCCTTACACTCTTTAAACTTGTGGCAAAACATTGCAAACTTCCATTTTCCCTACTATCCAAACATAGGATGAATATACATGCAACTTCAATGTTCCCGAGGGATGAGGCGAAGGACCAGGTTATGAGGGACTGACAGACAATTTTTAAATGGTCGAGACCAGTAGGGTGCGCTCATGGTACAGGCAACAAGGAAAAGTCCCATTCTCAGGTATAATCAATTGCTAACTCCATTTTCAGTCTTCCCCATCCTAATGAGCAAATGGGAATCCTGCTTAGAAAACAGGAGCACATTTGATCCTCCTTATCAAAGAGCCCCATTCGGATTCTCAGTCCTTTTCTAGACAGGCCCTCATCATACACACATTAATGTCTTGTACGCTGCGATTAAAAATCACACATATTCAGACCCACTACATGAGAGCGTCAGAGCAGGGATGCACACTTCAGAGCCATAAAGGAGAACTTTTTGTGCCAACACAGTGTGACTAACAAAAAAAGAATTGCCAATGGGAAAGTAACGTATGAGATTATGCTTTCATCTGTTTATGGTTTAACATGTTAGATGGAATTACGTTTTATAACCCTTCCTGGTTTTGTTCATGTAATTTAAAACAAATGTTAACTTTACTTTTGATTATTATGCAGTCACTTCACAATACAACCGACTATTGGACTGTTAATATTCTACTTCTGTTCATAATATCTAAATGGCTTTACTTTTTATTGAATTTCAAAAAGGCATTAACAGTTTTGCAGTTGATTAGTTTTAATTCTCTTGTTAGTCTGTTACGAGTTTAATAAAAGGATTTCCAACAAAAAAATCACATTCGTAATACGGTAGGAACATGTTAGCACTAAATTTATGATTATTTCCTCTAAAAGTATCATTGACAGCATTACAATATTTGTATTCCAGATTTCTTGTTTCACGCTTATTTAAAAAAAGTATGATATTGAATAACACTTCAAGTGTGCAGGTTTCTTGTTCAGGAAGAAATCTTTTCTGACGTAAATGTTTTATTTTTTTTCTTCTTTTGGCAGACAATGGCCGTCCCTCCGACCTATGTTGACCTAGGAAAAGCTGCCAGAGATGTTTTCACAAAAGGATATGGTATTTTTTTTTTACTTTTTCAAAACTCTGTTTCTTGTATGGAGGAGGGTGGGAAACTATTTGTTGGCGCTGTTCTGTACTAGTGAAGGGTGTTACTGAATGACAAGATCCCAGTTTACTTGATCAAAAATGTTTGTTTTCCGCGAGGGAAAATCTGAGGTTGTTTTACAACACTAATGGTGCCATCCCTCTTTTCCAAGCTAAAATTCTGCAGCTGTCTCCCAGTGTCTTTAGAAACTGGTGGCTCTCCACTCCTTTTTGCTCACCCCTTCAAAGATGGACACCATAAATTACCTTTCCTCATCTGCCCCATGGCCTGCTCCTTCCCTGTGATCCTGCCATCACCTTGACACTCTCCCTCTCTCCTATGAATGTATGGGTTCAGTGTGATTCCAGCATGTGACTGAAGTCGTTCATTATTTACCTCACAGCAGATACAATCTACCTCTTCAATATCCCAAAAATATGCCGTAGTTCCATCCATGTGGTTACAGCTCTGGTTATGACCAGACTAGACTATTCTAACAACGTGCTAACTTCTCTAGTATGTATTCACTCTCTTAAACAAAACCCATGACCTTTGAGATCTGCTCACACGGAACAAATCTCGCCTAAACCAGGCAGAGTGGCTGTAACTTAGACACATGATACAGCAGTGGTTCCCAGCCTGTGGGCCGGGGACCCCTGGGGGCCCGCGAAGCCTCTTTAGGGGGTCCGCAGCTGCTTAAAAAATGTAATAATATTAGGTCCCAGCTATCAGTATTGACTCAGTGGTGGTCCCCCGGTTCCAATAATGATTCAGTGGGGGTCCCCGGGCTCCAGTATTGATAAAATGGGGGTCCACAGAAGTGAAAAGGTTGGGAACCATTGTGATACAGTACATGCTGCTCACCCTACTACTGAAAAAACAACAAGGTGATGGATGAAATGCTTGAATTAATCTCTGCCAGTGGCGATCGCTCGAGCTGCAACCCAGTTCATCGTTTCTTTTTTTTTTTTTTACCCACCATGCCACCCCAGTTTGCACCCAGCCATATGCAAATAAGTCTTGACCCTGCTTCCCTTGGAAACCGTTCAGCCTGAACTGCCAGGCCAGGTCCTCTCTGGACTGGGAACAGGCATCTAGGACCGGTTTTGGTGTATCGGTGTCTGGATTATTTACATATGGAGCAGGATCTAAACTGATTTGCATATGGATGGGTTCAAACTGGAATGGCTTGGCGAGCAAAGAAATGATGGATTTAGGCACATCTGGGAGTTAATGTTTGACATTGTTCAGCATTCCGTGCATCATCCTTTTTTTTTGTTGTGGGGGGATTTTGGTGCTTGTCACCCCAAGTGGAAAGGGGATGCCCAGATGTGGGTCCTGTGCCTTCTGTGGCACTGGATTCAAGCTAGCCTAGCTGATGTGGAGTGATACACCAAAACTGTTCCCTGGATGTTTGTTTCCGGAACAGGAAGGGACTGGCAGTTTGGGCTGGCCTGTTCCTATGGGGAGCAGGGTGAAGACTGATTTGCATATAGCTGGATCCCAACTGGAATGGTGTGGCAAGCAAAAAACGATTTGTGACTGGGGGTGAATGTTTAATAATGTTCCACATTCCGTCCATCATTTCTTCTTTTTGTGTTCCTGGTACTGAAAGCAGTTTACAGGACCTCAATATCGCTCTTAAATAAGCACATGCCACACACACCTTTCTCCCTAGCTCAGCCAGCCTTTGTCGTAGATCTGCACAAGCTTCTTTGGCTCACTCTCCAGAACCAACTAAAAGCTACCTCCTATACCTTGAAGTTTTACAATTCTAAAACAATGAGTCTTGCTCCTAAATCTAAATAGGGGTATCATGTTTGTTTTTTAGAATCAATACTTTCTTGTCTTTACAACAGTGAGGCAAGGACCCTGCATGTAAGCATACAGTAAAAAACAAAATTCATGGGTTATAAGACTCAAGTGTGGGTAGATGTTGCCTTGCAAGGTGGCTGAATAGATGCATTTCCACGAAGATCCCTTCACCTCACTTGCATCCTGACAAAGCTTGTCACTGTTGACATCTTAAGACCTAAAACTGGCAGGCTGGAATCTGAAACATTGCAGGCACAAACTAGACTGCTGAGTTGAGTCCTGGAACAATACGTGTGGCCAGTTGGAGCTGGTACTGGTGGAACAATAAGTGTGGCCAATTGGAGCTGGTACTGGTGGAGCCTGGGATGCAAGGTGCTGAGCCAGGGACTGGAGGAAGATAGTCCCTGCGAAAGTGAGAGAAGACACGCATAGGAATGGCCGCACTTGGGTAGATCACTGTGAGCGCATGTGGAAGTCGGAACCTTAGGCCCTTCTGATCATTCAATTTGAAAAGTGGAGAATGGTATTGAAAGTGAGGATCTAGGATTGAGGTTAAGAGATACCTCAGATCAGCAGGGCTGAAATATGTATTAGGTCTTTCCAGAAAAATTAAAATGGTAAAGACCTATACTTCTTCACGCATTTACATGTGGCAAGAGTATTGGCAGAAAAATGGTCTGTGAGCTTTGATCAATGTGATAGAGTCCTCGAAAAGGGCAATGGATAGAAGATTCAGCGGATGGAGACTAATGACCGACAAGTAATCAAAGGCTCAGAGGCAGCTAAATTCTGTGATATTGCATAAATATTGAACATGGTTCTAGGCACTAGTAGAGATGCATAACACATTGGGTAGCTATGATAAGGTGGCTTCTCGCAAATTAGCTGTAACACCAGTGACTGACGGTGGTTCCTTTATCTGTATGGCTACTACCCTCATGCATTCAAGGTCCCAAAAGTTCCTTGTCTATCATGATAGGTTATGTTTTACTAGGACCAGATAGTTTCAAGCTTCATCATGGAGAAGAAGTAAAGTAACAGTTATTTTTTACGTAAGTGTTACTTAGTTGCCATGTTTGCATGCACACAGAGAGCTAGGCGGCAAGAACATAATTTAATGCAGGAAACTGTCACCTGTAGATGAGCCTGAGTAGTACGAAGTATCATAATGATTGGCACAAATGGAGTACACACGAATGCCTACAATAGAAACATACATGATTTTAACCTGGAATATGAGAGGACTAGGGATCCTGCCGAAAAGGTATACGATGCACACCTATTTACACAGGTAGAGCTTTAGCATGGCCTCTATTTAAGAGAGGTACTTGGCTGAAGTAGAGGGCCTGAAAGGGGTAAAAGTAAGCTTTTTGCACCACATGTTCATTTCATCCCAGAAGGGCACTGATTATGCATCAGAAATGTAATTCCTTTTGTAGCCAATGTGATAAAAGTAGATCCAGAAGGTAGATTTAGAATAGTATTTGGTCTATTAGACGGACAGCTATTCACAATCATTTGTAGATAAGTTTCATAAGCAGAGTTCCTGCAGTCAGTAACAAGCCCGTGTGCTCTCACTTTTACGAACCCCAGTGTTGTTCAGACAAGACTTTTGACAGTGTCTTGAGTGTGGAGAAGGATGGGTGTTTTCCTTCCTTGCCAAACATAGCTTAGAGCCAAGATACCCATAGAATTCACCAACTGCCTAACAATGGACACATGGCATACGTTTAATCCTGCTGAAGTCAAATTCTTATTCTGTTCTTCCACACATGCCTTCTGTTCAAGACTAGAAAAAAATCCTGCAGCTTGCACAAGTTCAGGGAGTGATGACATACGGAATACCTTACACAAAATTCTTAAAACCCTGCACCTTGTGAGCGGACTACCCATTCACAGCCCTCGGTAGAGGGGCACTGACTGATCTGACAGTCCTACGACAGTGTCTTCAGTTTTTCACTACCATGACAGAGCGTCTGTTTGACTAAGTTAATAGTATATTGATGTGTAAGTTATGGTGGGGACGCAGACACAGAATTTCATTACTTCTGTCACAACAACCTATGTCGTGTAGCAGGCTGGGTGTCCCTGAATTTGAACTGTTACTTGGCTGCCCAGCTCCAAAGGTTAGCCAGACGGTTATCAGGGCCTGACAATTCAAAAGTATAGTGCGTGCTCACTGTACACAGTGATAGTCTAATACTGACACTGTTATTTACAGACAAGAGTAAACATGACAACTCCCCCAAGCAACTGGACGTTATTAAATTCTGCTGACGCAGAGTACTGCTCATGTTTAATACAAAAGTGGGTTACGCATGACTTATCGTTATAGGTTCTAACCGACTATGTGAACATAGATAGACGAATGGACTGCAGACTTGGCGCTGTTTAGCCGGACAGGCATCGCTACATTGGGAAATGTGGGGGCAGTGACAGATTACATATATTCTAAAACTTCCAACAAACATATTCTACTATCTGTGCAGTTCTTAACATTTTATGCACTGATGAGACTATCCAAAGATGGGAAACAGCAAACCCACGGAATGATGCCAATGCTGCTTTTGGAGCAGTGATGCAGTTATACTTACCACTGATGAACATGGCCAAGATGAATCTAGTGACAATGAAAACGGTGTGGACAGACAGTAGAGACAGAAATTCACCAAGTGGAAATAGTTGAGAGTACTGGGTTTCCAAAACTGTTTTCCAGGAACACAAAATTCTGTGTAATAGACTGCCTCACTAGTACCTGACTCCTAGCGACTTCACAAAATGTATATATTGGCACCAGACAAATGCCAGGCTGAAGGGCCTAATTTGAGACGTCCATTCTGGTCAAGCCTCTCCGTAGCATTCTATTCAGTAGACTTATTTACGCTTACACTTAAACATGGCAGAAATCCCATACACGCTTCTCAACTATTCATTCTCTTAAATTCATTCACCTCTTTCTAGCCTAGAATTATTAGGTCATGTTGCCAAAGTTGTGTATTTTTGTAATTCTGAAGTGGGATTGGAAAAAAAAGATTTGAATAAGATCAAAACAAATTAAGACACTTTACTTAGTGATGTGCAAACGATCAATAATTGCTGGAACTAAATTTCCAAACATTATTGTTTGTGCAACATATACTTTATCAGTGAGACAGTTTTTCCATTAACATTTTCGTAGCCATTTCAACAGAAATTGTGTTATCTGCAAATGACAGAGCAGTGCCTCACTACAGCTCCCAAATGCACCACCGGGTACATACCACACCCTTACTACTCACCTGCTGAAGGGGCGTGGTACATTTGCTCCACTTGTCTTTTGTGTGACACTTGGATACAACATACAATAACAATGATGGCAGCACCCCCACTGTTAAAATTGTTCCAGCACCACAGGGTAAGCCAGTGGAATGCAAATATCTCTAATGAGGTTCTTGTGCTCGATGTCAGCATTCATTTGGGTAGGTTCTGGTCAAGGTCTGAGATAATGCGGTTGCAAACCAAATTTCTATTTTTCGTTCTTTTTGGAATTCAGCATTTCTCAAGACTTAATGTTTGAAGCGATAAGACTAAATCATGTTTTTGATAGACATTGACATGGTTTCCTGCGCTCAAGGAACAATGGATTTTTCAAAATCTACTTTTGTTGCTCTTTTGTTTAGAAACCTGGCCTTGAATGCCTCCGTTTATAACAGTAGACCACATGATATCGGGCCTTTCAAACATTTCTCTTAAGGGAATGAGTAAAGAATCAAAACTTCATTGCAGGGTGAAAATTATTTGAAATCGAAATGTTTACTCTTTAAAGGGTCATTGTTAGATTCACAGACAGGCAGAACCTTGTTGCCTTTACTTCTGAAAGCTAATCGGACATGCAGAAAGATGGCTGAAGACACCTGTTCGTGGTAGCTTGAAATGACCCACTGATTGACATCAGGGCAGATAAATCGTTACATAATATAGGGACAAATGAAAATAAGAACTTCTCCTGTGATTAAATCTTTATTTTACTGTACACGCAACTTTGAAAAACAATATCAGAAAAATGCATTGAATTCAGCAGCTACAGGGCAGCTGTAAACAAGAAACTAAGATTTTACATTAACCATTTGAACATGTCCCTTTTTTGTCTTTTTTTTAGGTTTTGGTTTAATAAAGCTTGACGTGAAAACAAAATCTGAAAATGGACTGGTGAGTTATTAATGACGTAATCCCATCAAGTGTAAGACACATTGTTTCATGTCATGTGCAAGAGGTAGTGTTAAAAAAATGTATACAGCTAAAAAGCCCAGGAATGACCAAGTAAGTTAGACGATTTTAACCCATTGGCAAATTCAACGAGGAGTCTTTGTAAGACAACCTCCCATTACCTATTGCTTCATTAGGTGGCGTTTTGCAGTCTGACATTCTTGTACGGTTTGGTTAGTATGAGAAACATTTTGCACACAAATTCTTCTTCTGATTTACACATACAAACACACACTTGTCTATGTACTACACCTTTTCAGAAAATTGCTACAAAAACTACCTGATCAGAAAATTCCTTCGAGGTAGGGGATTCCTGATCTTCAAGCAGAAAATAGCACAACTTCATAGACCTTCGCATCTATTGCATATGGTAACAGTTGTATGTCTGAAGAACACGTGCCTTTACAGCACATGCCGTTTCTACTCAGTCATTACAATGGATGTGTCTTTAACATGCATTCCTTTACCAATCATATCATTACAGCAACATTCCTTCGGGAAAGCGCTGGACTTTGGAGCAGAATAATTTACTATTCCAACTCCAGTCTACGCAACAGTAGGGAAGCGTTGGACTTAAAAGTCCAATGCTGCTTTCTCTAAAGCATGGCATTGTAACGACATGTGTGGTAAAGACGCATCTGATGCAATGACAGCGTTGTAGGTCCAGGGTGTGGTTCGGCTCTCGTGGTAAAGGCTGCTGTTTCTCAAGGTAAGTGGCTTGGCTTCTTTTCTGTTAGGGTGAGCCTGAGATGTCATACTAAGTCCTTTTGTCTCCTCACTAGGGACCCTAACTCCAATGTACTTTAGAGCCTGACCCTGCATCCTTCATTATTTAAAATTAATCCTTGGCAGTTCACCGATTCAGTCTGCTGTAAACTGCTGTGCTCCAATATGTTTGCTAGTGGCACCCGCATGTACTTTCATGAAAATGAATAATGCTTTGCCTTTTCAACCCTTTCTGCCAGAGATTGATGTCTGTTGGACATCATCTTTCTATAACTCTGTGATTTCAAACTTGAAAATGAATCTACTCTGGATAGTTCTGTTTGTTTGATAACGTTTGTGACATGCTGTCCAGTTTTGCAAATTTGGTGTGCCTATTGATGCTTAACTCAGTCACAGATCGTCTTTTATCCAGTAGTTCTTTCTTAACCCAGGTTAAATGCCATTTTTGTCTGGCATGAACATTTTTTGGCCACTACAACCGTTTTGTTCATGCTACAGCTGCCACAAAATGTCATTGTGTAGACTAACTGTAGCAGACGTTAGTGTGTGGATAATGTGGCTGCTGTTCTACTTATTAAAGTCTCCTGCAGAGAAGGTATCGCTCATATTTTTCAGCCCCTCATCAGTATCCTACTAATCACAATGGTAGTGCTAAAAAATAATTGGCTATAATACCATTTCATAATGTTCTTTCAGGTAGTATTGGTAGCTTAAAGTTCAGTGGTAACAGGAGAGTAACAAGTTAATGTAATGTTAGATGTGGGCGAGGCAAGAAATGAAGAGGTAGAACCGAGCTAAGAGTCTGGCTTGGCTTTTAAAGCCAGTGCACTAGCTGAGCCCTGAAGAAGTTTGAGATTGCATGGGGAGCCTGTGCTGGTGTCCCAGGGACTACTAAGACACCACCACCACTGGGAGAGCAGTGAGGTGGCCAGTGGTGGACAAGTAAGTGTTTTTTTTAAAAAAAAATATTTATTTTTTTAATTTAATTTTTTATTTTGTTTTTCGACACCCCCCAACCCACCCCCACCGTTCTTGAAATGTGTGGCAGCTGCCATTCAGTGTCATTAGTGAACCAATAGGAAAAACGTTTGTCATAAAAACCCTGTATTCTGAACTCAAACATTTCGAAAGCGCTTTCACACATGAATATAAGGAAAAATACTTCTTTTTTAAATCAAATATCTGACTAAGATCACACAATTTAAAGGGAAACTGGCAATGTTTCCGGGTTTTCTGGTTTCACTTTGCACAAATAGTCAAAAAATGAGCTTCCTTGTCTCCTATTTATGTTAATGTTTTTTTTTTTAATCTCATTGCACATTTTTCTGCAGTTGTTATAGAGCGGAAAATTCGATCCAAAGGTACTGAAGCATTTTATACAAACACCACTTACATGACACAAGGTCACATTATCTTTTTTTTAAGACACTTGGAGATTTAAGTGATTTTTCCTAGAGTCGCAGGATGTTGAACTGACACTGAGACTTGAACCTGGTCCTCCAGTTCCAAAGTTGGCAGCTCTAGCCGTAAGGCCACGTCTTGGGGAGAACGAAGGCTGCAGGCAGATGCCACATGAAAGCTCAGCTCCTCATTGGATCGAAGCTCTATCAGGACCTCAAGCTGAAACTAGAATTCAGGTTCGGGCCTTGCGCAAGCTTTCAGTGGGTCGCCTGTCTCTATGTAATGCGTTAAGTAATGTGATTTCAAAACAAAACGGCTTGCCTTGGACAAACATAGAGTATATTCCTCAAAACTTAATATTTTGGCGGCGGTGTGTTTAAATTTGCTGTGAATATGTATTGAGTATACAGAACACCAAGCACACAGCCCTTGCAGATCGCATTGACGCCTGCACTAATGCCAGCAAGGAGAACTTTGCCTTCATCAAATATTTCACCATGCCTTCTGCAGTCTCCAGCAAAATCACACCGTCACAAGACCTTTGCAACAAGTTCTCAGAATTCTTCTGTAACCAAATCACCTCCAAATACGGCAACTTTTACCCTCCACTGGATCTCTTCACCATTGCAACTGAATTTCCCATTACCGCTGAAGAACTCTGACCTAATGGCCCACAAAATTGCTGTTACCGTGATGATCGTCCACTAGGGGCTCCATCAGAACCTTGGCCCCCAACAACCCCTTCACCACAGGTCTACCAATCAGTGTAGCACTAACACCCATCTTCGGTGCCTCAATCGACTCAGTCACATTCCTGGACACCTGGAAAAGCTCCACCATCACTCCCCTGGTCAAGAAGCTATCTGCTGACCCAGTGACACTTTTCAGCTGCAGCCACATCTCCCTCCTACTATACCCAGCAAAGGTCTTATAGTAACTAATCACCTGATGCCTTATTGACTACCTGAGCAGCCACACGCTCCTCAATGCCTCAATCTGCATTCAGGCCCAACCCCAGTACAGACCTGATCGCCATAGACAACATTCATATGTTCCTGGACAGAAGAGACACAGCAGCCCTTCTTCTCTTTAACCTCTTTGCAGCATTTGACATGGGCTTACACCCCATCATCATCAGGTGCCTGCTTGAGATTGCCATCAAAGAACTCCCTCTCTGTCGAATGTGCTCCTTATTAACAAATAAAACACAAGCTGTCAGCTTGGCACAGCATTCCTGGGAAGCCCTCAATCTCATCTGCAGAGTACCTCGAGGTACATCATTCAGCCTCACTCTCTTAAAAGCATACATGACCCCTCTGGCCATCATCATCTCTGCACATGACATCAACATCCTCTCTTTCACAGGTAACACGCAACTCCTACTCTCCCTCTTAATCATGACCCCAACACAAGAAACACGTTCACCACATGCATATCCTAAGTCTCTAACTGGATGAAAGCCAACTGTCTAAAACTCAACACCAACAAGACAGAAGTAGTGCACCTCAACATGGGATTCCAACGGGTCGCCGGCCCAACTTGGCTCACACCCAGCACAATGCCAGGAACCTCAGAATAATCAACATCAGATTGGACATGACTTCCCAAGTCAATGCCATCACTGCATCAATCGTCCAGACTCTGAGGATGCTGAGGAAGATCTTCAAATGGTCAAACCATCCACAACTCGGCAGTTAAACTCATCCTCACCCTTCCACACAAAACTCATATCACATTACTTCGGAGAGCTCCACTGGCTCACAATTAATAAACCTGCTCATTTCAAACTCCTCACACACATTCACTGCACTTCACAACTTAGGCCCCACCTACCTGAACAGTCACATCTCCATCCATCATTATAGGCATTAACCAAACCAGATCAGGAAATTAGGCGCTCTCTTACTTTGCTCCTAAAGCATGGAACAGCCTTCCACTCCACATCAGAGCCTCCTCTTTTCTTGAGTTCCACAAGAAGCAGAAGATCTAGTTTTTTAATTAACCAACTTACCATGGGTAGGTCTAGGTGTTCACACTTCCTCAGCACCAGGATGTTCTCAGGAGTGATAGTGCATTTTACAAATACACCTAACTAGACAACATAACTTGTGTATGTGCTCCCATACATGCATGCATATGTATCATGATGCTTAAGCAGTCCAGTTTGATGACATATATGTGGTTTGTTTGTGATTATGCACACATTTGCCAGGACAGCCCTTCAATCGAGAGCAAGGGGCTAACCCAAAGCCCTCCACATGTATATATTTTAATGTATTTTGAAGAATTAAGTGTTTGACAACAAAGAGCTAAAGCTATTTGTTGTGAGACTTTAAAAGGAGAAACCGAAAAAAGAAGCTGAGTTTAAGTCCAAACAGACGTAAGAAAAATAGTGGGCAATGAAAGACAGGCGTCAAAAGTGAAATATTGACTACTAACCACCAGAAGAGCAGAAACATCGAGAGACAGCCAGAATGTAGAGAGGGCCTGAAATATAGTTTTGATTATTGAACCAAAGTGCACATAGAATGTGTAGGCCCACCGAAATGTGTGTGGTTATAATGAATGAGAGAGTTGTATGGGCTGATCCGCAACTTCATTAACATGATTCTCACAGGGCAGTTGTTCTCACATCTACACAGACGTTTTGAGGCATTTTAATGTGTACATTTTGCTACTATTGTGGAATGCAATGAACCAGTAAGATAATTCCGACTCTAACTGCCTTCATGGTGCTGATAGAAGAGCTAGTTTTGCAAGGTTAAATGAACAGTTTCTTAAATTGGCATGAACCATGGAAAATCAACAAATGCCATTAATGATTAAAAAAAAATATTACAGCTAAATAGGTTGACATTTTCAGACTCTCTGGCTGCAATGGCCGGGCTTTAGAGGGTTTCATTGAAACCATGCACACTTAACCGGTTGTTCTTTAAATAATAGTAAATGTGTGATCTGGCATTACTAGCCAAGAAACATTTTGAACACTTTATTCAGTTCATACTTGAACACTAGTAACTAAATCGCTGAAATTTGTCAAATCACTGGAATGTTGTCAGAATAGACACTGGGCTCTGAGTGTTTCTGTGAAACAGAAACGTGAGCGCAAGGTCCTCTCCCACTCAGATTTTCCATTTTACTTTTATAGACCTCGGAAAACAGGACACCAACCGCATGATCTCAGAAAAAGAAGTGAACAAATTGTTGGCTAGTCTGCTCACCTATGAGCTTTACGCATATCGCGTTGTGCATTGTAATTATTGGTTTTTAAAAGTTATTCACTTTATATTTCCATTGGTAATACTGTGAAAATTATACTGCTGGGTGTGTTGCATCCAGAAGTATTGTTTCAGGTTTAATTGCACTTTCATCATTGTCTGCATTAGTTTTCAATGGGGTGCAAGCACTCATAATTACAAGAAATGTGTTTTAGTCAGATTCCGCCCCCTTCATTGACGCACATGCTCTATATGGTGGACATGGCGGCTCGGTGGATTAACCCATCCCCTTCGTGAACCTCTGTGTGGACCGCAGGTTCACCGCCTGCTAGGTCCAGTCAGTCTTTCATCCTTCCAAGGTCGATGAAATGAGTTCATTTGTGGTGCTTATTAATAAACAGCCGTTAATAAAAGGCATTAACTTTGATCAAGGCTTTTGGAAACTGAAAGCATAACCTTGACGCTTTGAATTTTCTTCTGCTGTAAAAGATGGATTTCTGGAATAAAACGTGCTTTAAAAATGCTCACACATTTATGAGTAGGTATCTTCAGCTTTATAAATCTGTGTAGTCAATATGCATTTAAAATACAGTTAAGCTGAGAGATATTTGTACTGCATGCAAAGTGTAGACGGAAAATATAATTTCAAAACATAAATTAGTTAAGTGGGGAAACATATTGGAAATATGTACAAAATACCATGATCAAAATCTCAGGATGTCAGAACTAATATCAAAGGGAAAAAGATGCAGAGTGTCTGACCCATGGATACTCAAAGTCGCAGGCCTCATGCGACCCCTCTGATCTTTACATGTGGCCCCTGGGACAACAAGAGCACTAGGCAGCTGTTTGCTCGACTCCGCACTAACAATAAAAATATTAAATAGACACACAATGATTTATTTCAAACTTATTTGGTGATATAGAAAGTAAGTAACTAGGGACTCCTGCACTTAACTTTAGAAATGCCTTCATTTTTAAAGACATATTGCAGCACAAGTGTAAAACTAAGACAGTCTCTTCAAAATTAAAAAAGTGAATTTAGTTAACATGCAGAACCTTTTCGCCTTAGTACAATTTATTTTATCAGTGCATTGAGATGCATTCATTTAAAAGTGATAGTTTTCAAACATAAATTTGGAAACATAAATTCTTTCCCTTACCCTGAGAACACCACTAATAGTAAATTAAAGAGGCAAGTCACTTGGTATGTGCACTTTACTTTATGGGTGGCCTGGGTTCCTTTCATACATGAACAACATTATAGTTTAATAAATCAAACATAGAAGCAGGTTTTGTGCAGCGCACACCATGAATCATGTATTTCGAGGTCATATTAAATGTGATAATGCAGAAAAAGGAGGGAAAGTGAGACTAAACAATTGCCTAGGATCACACAATTTGGAAAAGTGGGTAAGCCGGGATTAATTCCAGGTTTTCTGGTTTCCCATTGCTTTTTTCAGCCACTAGATGTATATCATTTGCTTCTCCTACACCTACTTTGCCACCAATTCCCCCAGCCACCCCACCCGACCGCCACTGCCCTGACATCAATGCGGCTCCCAGGCACGTCACAGAACAAACTTTTTGGCCCCTGGGAAAATGTTTGCGAGTACCCATGGTCTGACCCATGATCTTCGTTATGGTGGCAGTCGATGTCAAACATCGTGACTGTCTTATATTGGCTAAGCATGGTTTGGTTGAAAGCATTGCCAGTTGGTGTGCCGCTTTGCCGCAATTCAGCAAAGCATATCCTAAATGCAGGGAGCGCATATATAATCCCACATTTGTGAAGTCACACTACAGCATGCCTCATCTGACCGTCGCAGCCAGCAGTCCATACAGTGGACATAGTGTCAGCCTCTTGCACGTCGTTGAATGGCTCTCTTCTCCATCAGAGTTTCCTATTTTTTTATCGGGGAGCTTTCCTCCTTGCTCGTGTTTTCTTTCAGGCCCTTGATCATTTCTTTTTTACCTTGTGTTTTGCTTTGCTGAATTGTATCCTTCCATTGCTGAATCAGTGGAACGTTTTTCATTTTATATGAAGCACTCCATGGGAGAGCTTGTCCTCTTCTTCCCTCTAGCTCTTTCACCTCTCCCGTTCTTTTATTTTCCCTCCCCTATCCTGCCCCACTCGAGGCACCTCTTTAGCTCCCAATCTGTGCCTCACTAGGTAAAGCCAGAGATGGGCTCAGTTCCTCTGCTGCACAACAGACGCAAGTGCCAGTCGTGCAAATGCTCGGGGTGTTGTCCCTAACACTTTCCCAGCATTGGCAAAGCCAGTAGCAACATCCAACCATCTCAAAAGTCTATTTTCATACTTTCAAGATGGCTACCCATGTGCACGCTGCATCTTGATATGAAGGAATCCGGCTGCCGACTTAAATGTATAGAAAACTCTAGATTCCATACTTTAGGGTGTCCACTGTGTTGCGCCATGGAACATAGCTGCCATCTCGAAAGTAGGAAAATCTTGTTCATGCATCAACCCGAGTTGCATCATGTAAAGTGGCAGTCTTCTGAAAAGTCAAAAAAATAATAATTTGACTTTCAAGTTTACCAGTCACATGCCCCTTTTCGCTTTGCCAGTGTTGGCACATTTTAAAGGCATCCAGATTTGCATTGGTAGTATTGGTAACCGCAAAGCGCGGCAGATTTGCTTTTCCCGAACGTAAGTAAGGCTACATACCAAATCATGCTATCTACTAGTTTCTCTAAATTACACTGTCGTGTAAGTGTATTTAAAAACTTAACTGAAGAGCATCCCTTCATGAAATCTAAGTGCATAATGCCTGGAGGTATTTCAGTACTAAACCGATAATGATAAGAGCTTATTCCATCCATTCTTTACACTAGCCTGAAATTGCATTGTATCCAGGCTTACTTATTATAAATATGATCTGTTTGTATGAACTAATCATAATGGTACTGTTCAGAAAGAAACATTGTTATGAAGTACATATAAAATATGTAGGTGTAAAGAAAGGCAGCATACTGCAAGGTGTAAATAGAAGAGGACTAGTTGTGATTGCGTTTGCAAGCTGATAAATATGGAAAACCGCAACCAGCCATGGTCTTTCAAAGGTAAAGGCGATATACTACTTGCTAGTGGCTAGTCAGCACACGTTTTTAATTTGCTGTGTGATACACAGGGAAGTAACTCTTCACAAAGGAGTTCATTAAGAAGTCAAAGTAGCTTTGTGATTTGATCAGAAAAAATGAATTTTCACAACATAGTGTGCCTTTGAAGCAGAGGTGTCCGTAGGCTGAAGTGAAGGAACTAGGTAATGCATAGTAGGGGCTTTTATCACTTAGGGATTGACAGTAATATATATTTAAATTACATCATCTCACATATTGTTAAATAGTATTACACTGTGAGATATGTGTATGATCGCTCATTTTGGCCTTTAGCAAAAGGATTGCAGTGGCATTTCGGGTCCCTTGAAGGTGACAAAAGTTGTTACTTTGGTATCCCCAAACACTGAGCTATCTACATAGTCAATGCGATAATACAGCATTGACTCTGGTAACAGTGAGGAAAAAAATAAAGAGACTGTTTTGGAAAACCTTTCAGTGATTGAAACGTGAACCTGGAAAATCAAAGATTAATTTTATTATGCAATAACAAAGTAACGATCAAGCAGGATCCCATTACCCAAGGACAGAAAATAGCCAAAGATGGACATTTTTGTGAAATGTTTTTTTTTGTCAACATCAATTATAAAACTGTTTAACTTGAGTTGTTTCCACTCTGTTATAGCCTGTAAACGGAGGGCTTATTGGGATGCAGTAGGGTGTAATTTTTCATGTAAACTCTACAGTAGTTGCATGCGATCCTCATACGTATGAATAACGATTAGATGAGTGGGTGAAATGCTTGAAGGAAATGATGTACAGATCGAAGAGCAATGGTAAAGGAAAGGAACCCATGGAAATGCTACTTATGAATGCTGTAGACTGAGTTGAAGGACCTACAGTTTATCTCTTGAGGAAAGATGTGATCCACTGTAAGAAGTGAAGATAATAGCTTATGTGCTCAGATTGTGCGTAGTGCACATGTACCATCAGAATGCCCTATTGGCACATGGGGACTGTCTGAGATGCTCGTTTCTACATGGTTGCTGGTTTCCTTGCAGGCCAGTGTCTTGAGTTTTCACGTGTTGATGTGTTTAGTTTTGACATCTCTCACACAGTTGTGTTCAATGTATAACATGAAGGATGATCATTGCATTAAATTCCAGGAGCATCATAAGTGGTGACGTTCGATTTCTGGGTGTCAGTGTGTTGTCCTTTGTGCTGTTAATTTATGATTTAGGCGTGAGAGAGGAGTGATTAGACAACTTAAATATTTAGGCCGATGGTGGTTCCTGTTGGTTAGCGACTTGATTGGTATGAAGGTAAGGGACAATTCCTGCAACGAACAGACAATGTAAATGGGAATTTGTTTGCTAGGAAACGTATTAGGGAAATGTGCCTGTGCAAGCCTGAAAATAATATTTTTATCCTGATTCTTCTAGCTTCTGTTTGCACTGGTCATTGGTGGAGGAGCAGGGTAAAACCCTACTCCAGTAGCATTGTATATACAGTTGCATAGTATAGTTTCTTCTTTTGAGCATGGAATGTCGTGTTAACCACTCTTGTAACTATTTTCATTGAGGGATTCATCGATCCTCATACTTGTAAATTAGATCCACACCTCATAAAACCTTTCAGACTATCTACCCCAAACCTCATTTGAGGGTGTAGATATCTTAACTACATAATACATGGTTGATTCAAATTGATTTGGGCATTACAGTTTATGGTATTTATGAAAACTGTTTCATCCTCTGTTATTCTAATCTGAATCGTTTTATGAGTCTTTAGACTGAAATACATTATTTCATAGTGAAAATATAAAATACAAGTGTATTTCTCATTGTTTTTAGGAATTTACAAGCTCCGGTTCAGCAAACTCTGAGACCAGTAAAGTTACTGGTAGTCTTGAAACAAAGTACAAGTGGGCAGAATATGGTCTCACCTTTACAGAGAAGTGGAATACAGACAATACTCTGGGCACCGAAATCACAATTGAGGACCAGGTACATATCAGAGCAAGAAAGACACAATCTTAAAGTTCAAGTTTTATTGCACTTCTGTTGATAAATGAACTGATGAATGTGTTTTCTGTTCAGCTTGCAAAAGGACTGAAGTTGACGTTTGACTCGTCATTTTCTCCTAACACTGGGTAAGTTGGACATCTAGAACATTCACTACTTTGCATGATGGTATGTACTGATCAGTTTGGAACATGTCTGTCCCTCCCAAGCGGCATAGCTCTTTACCATCTTTTTGACTGATTGACTTATATCCTTCCACTGTCTCCTTTTAAGGAACTGTTTGTTTAGGGTCGAGCGCAACGCGCTCCATCCCGGATTTAATCTCCCTATGGGCTTTTAACCATGCCCATGTCAAGCCCAGTCGTTTAGTTGGTTCATGGGTTTGCCTTTTAAAATTATCTTGATTTCATTAGTAGAAGGCATGCATACGTCATGCCTTTTCTGGTGTTCAGCCCATCTCGAGCGCACCGGCCAACTACTGAAAACATACAAGGTTCCATGTTTTTCGTATTTCTGCATTATTTTTTCTCTTTCTTTCGCAGGCAGCGCGATCTCGCTGGGCAGAAGTCAAGCTCTTTGCATGACATTGACCCTGTTACATGGATAATTCTACTTTTGCCGGTTGCATGAATAAGTGCACTTTTGCCGGTTACATGGATAATTGAACTTTTGTCCATACGTTTCACTGCAAGCGGACTTCTGTTTCCTTTTGTGTGTTTGCTTTGCGCTCATGGTGGCTGTGGGCTTGCCTATGTGAAACTGTTTTACTTTTCAGTTTGTGGCAAGAAAAGTCCGGTTAGGAGTTTACAACGCTAATAGCTTTAACTCGAGTAAACACGAGACCCATTGCATTGCAAATACTTGTGAAATAGATTCTATCCGAGTCCCATTGTTTTATAAGGCCGTAGTCTGCTGAGTAAAAACTAAACAAATTAAGATGTTTACCTTTAGATGAGGAAGGTGCCCCCTCAGGAAGGCGCTGTGCTGTACTCAGTTCAGAGGTCCTTTTTCTGGTTGAGGAGAAAGTGGTTTTAAACATGTTCCTGAGGGAAGCCTGGTATAAACAGAAAATGTTTGAGTGTTATTCACAGGCAAATGCAATGAATATATCAGACCAAGGACCCAGCGCGAATAGTTGTATGTCACCGCTTAAAATACAACCGAGTCCATGTACCACTTCATAGAATCTACTACATTGAAAGAGCCCCTCTGAGATAGCCATAGCAGGGATTACCACTCCAGAGGTTACCACTACTGTGATTACTACCTCTTAGATTACCACTATAGGGATTACCACTACTGATATTACCACTACTGTGATTACTACCTCTGTAGAGGTTACCACTGCTAAGGTTACCACTACTGTGATTACTGCCTCTGAGATTACCACTGCAGGGATTACCTCTGCTGATATTACCACAGTTGAAATGATCACTGCAGGGATTACCACTGCTTAATTACCACTATTATGATTACTACCTCTGAGAGTACCACTGCAGGGATTACCACTGCTGTGATTACTACCTCTGACGTTATTCCAGCAGGGATTACCACTGCTGAGATTACCTCTGCTTTGATTACTACCTTCGAGATTACCACTGCAGGTATTACCACTGCTGCATTACCACTACTGTGATTACTACATCTGAGAGTACTAGTGCATGGATTAGCACTGCTATTACCAGTACTGTGATTACTACCTCTGGGGTTACCACTGCTGTGGTTACCACTACTGTGATTACTACCATGGAGATTACCTGTGCAGGGATCACCTCTGCTGAGATTACCACTACTGGGATTACTAGCACTGAGATTACCACTGCTGAGATTACCACTACTGGGATTACTATCGATGAGATTACCACTGCAGGGATTACCACCGTAGAGATTACCTCTTCTGAGATTACCACTACATTGAGTAAAATGGATTCAAGAGTAAGTGTACTGATCCTGTGCTAACGTACACCTTAAAACAAAACCTTACTTTATAACTATTGGTTGGTTCGTGGGTTTGCCTTTTAAAATTCGCTTGATTTAATTTGTGAAAGGCATGCATACGTCATGACTTTTCCGGTGTTTAGCCTGCCATGAACGCACCGGCCAATTACTGAAAACAGACGAGGCTCCATATTTTCCGTATGGTTTCTGGACTACTTTTTCTCTTTATTTTGTAGGCAGCGCGATCTCACTGGGCAGTAGTCGAGTGCTTTGCATGACATCAACCCTGTTACATGGATATTTGCCCTTTTGCTGGTTACATGGATAATTGCACTTTTGTTGATACTTTTCACTGCGAGTAAACTTCTGTTTGCTTTGCGCTCATGGTGGCCGTCGGCTTGCTTATGTGAAACTGTTTTACTTTTCAGTTTGTGGCAAGAAAAGTCTGGTTAGGAGTTTACAGCACTAATAGCTTTAATTTGAGTAAATTTTGAGACCCATTCCATTACTTGTTTTTTTGTTAAACGCACTGTGTTCCCTTGCCAAATTCCCCCTCGCTCCATGTTGCTCTCGCCCTCATGTGCTGGTCTCTTGCTAATGTGTTACTCCCCCTCCTGTTGCTCTCTTCCATGTTACCCACCTCCCCCTAATTGGCTTTTTAAAATCTTTATCCTTCCACCTTACTTCCTATTGCTTCCCACACCCATGTCCACTGTTGCTCCCTCTTGCAAGCATTTACTTTGATTTTTTTTTTTTTAGGTTGCTACCATTTGCTGCCAGGCGCTCTGCTACAATAAAAGCTATTTTGCACACTTAAAATGTCATTTCGACGCCCCGTCAGGGGTAGTGAGCGCTATTTAAATACTATTTAAAAAAAATATTTACTTATGTAGGGGGTAACACCATCTTAGAGCAGCAAATAGACAAATTAAAGTGCAGTTACGTCATGTGGGCGAACGTGCACCTATATTATAATACAGACACGAGCCTACAAAATGACATGACCCTCAACAGCAGTCACGTCCATGCACGCTTTTTTTCTTTTTGGCCTATGCTGCACACTATCGGCAAAAAGGGTTGGCATTGCCAATATGTAAGGCTAGTCCTGTTGTCTTTGCCAGAGCGTTTTACAGCTGTGCTAAGGCACTGGGCTTTGGGCCTGCCACTAATTGAAAAGACGGTATTTCCTGAATTGTTTTCTCGCCTCTTCCGCCCTAATTAATCATTCCATGTTGTCAACATGTAACACATCTTCAACGGAAAAACGTTTCTGTTGTACTTGATGTATCACTGGGGTGTTTGAAATGTTTGAATCACATTGTGTTAGGGCTCCTTTACCACACAATGTATAATTGTTTGTTATGACAAAACAACGCTTGCTACCCATTTTCAATCCTGGTTACGACTTCCAGTTTTCAGAGCTAGGTACAGTTGCAGCGTGGCGTTAATGTCGACTTGCGGAAAAACAAACTGATCTACGCAATGCTAGCTTCATTTATTTTCACCTGCTCGCCCTCTTGCTTTGCCTCTCAGTTCCTCTCTCTTCTTCAGTGTATTGAACATCCAAGGCTAGATCTGAAGCATGGCTTCGCAGAGACCTTGATTCTCAGCTTAGAGGACAACTCAGATCAGGAGGTATTTTCCTCACTCAGTAAATCTATCAGCCTAGGGTAATATAAATGACTATTATTTGAGAAGGATATCTCCGGAAGGGGGCTCTGGCTCTAAGGATAAGGTAAGTAAATAACCATGCTTGCTGGTAAATGAGAACGCGTTAATAAGAAGGTTGAGTTGTGGCTGCACCTTTGGATGCAAATAAACTCCGGTTTGCAAATTTAAGCCTGCTGTAGTTTCCCTATTTTCTTGCAAACCGATCCTGCCTGGTATTGATTAACCAACCAGATTGTTGGTCTGCATTGGGGGGAGTACTGCGCTTCTTGGGTTTTACATTCCTATGGTATTTCCTCTTTTGCTTCCAGATCGCTTATTAACTTTGACTTCCTAGACCTCCAGCTGACTTTCCTGTCGAACTATGAATGTTTAAGGTTTTTGGGGGCCCTGAGCTAACGTATTTTGTGGTCTCTGCTTGGAACACCTTTGAATTTATGATTCAGTTTCAGCTCTTTCATGCCCTTTGGCCAGGCCACTGACAGTGCACAGGCGCACTCCCTTAAATTCTGAATGTGTTTGCATTTAATATTCAGGGATAGTGACCTGTATTTTCAATATTGTGACATTGCAGTAGCTCACGAATATTACTGCAAATACTCTCTGCAGCCCTCCTATTTCGTGTCTGGGATCCTGTTTTATTCTAAAAGAAACTTTTTTATGGATGTTTAATGAAACGCGAACACATTTCTCTGGAAAATGTCTGTAATAGACTCACACATCACCCGCATAAAAAATGAAAGGAAAACATTTTTTAAACTGTTTAAGAATTATTCAGGTTAATCCGGACAAGACTGCAGAACAGAGCTTGATCTAAATCTGTGGGGCACCGGAAACGCTCACTTTGCCCATGTCTTAAAACGTCTCTGGCATTTTGTGTCCAAAAATTGGAAAGAAGTTACTTTGATTTTTTAAAAAATATTAACCTCTTAAGTGCGGGCGTCGGCCACTGGCCGACGCCCACACACCCTCCCTGGTGCGGGTCACGACCAGTGGCCGACACCAGGAAGGGCATTAATAAATCCTCGGGTGCGTCGCACCCGAGGATTTTTTATTTTTTTATTTTTTTCCCCCCCGGGAGACACGGAAGCTACCGTGTCTCCCCCCGCCCCCCACCCGCCCCTTTGTGACGTCAGCGCGCCGCGAGGCGCGCTGACGTTGCAAAGGTGTTTTCCCCATGAAAGCAGGAAGCAGCCTTGCGGCCGCTTCCTGCTTTCATGGGGAAAACGGCCTTTTACACGTTCGGGAAGGCCTCGTAAGAAAGGGGAGAGTCTCCCCTTTCTTACGAGGCCTTCCTGAAAGTGTTTCCTGGCCCCCGGTCGCAGCTGTGCTGCGATCGGGGGCCAGGAAACACTTTCAGGTTTCCTGGCTCCCCCGATCGCAGCACAGCTGCGATCGGGGGGGTCAGAAAACATTTTGAAAAGGCCTCGTAAGAAAGGGGAGACTCTCCCCTTTCTTACGAGGCCTTCTGAAACTGTTTCTGGCCCCCGATCGCAGCACAGCTGCGATCGGGGGCCAGAAACAGTTTCAGAAGGCCTCGTAAGAAAGGGGAGAGTCTCCCCTTTCTTATGAGGCCTTCTGAAACGGTTTCCTGGCCCCCGATCGCAGCACAGCTGCGATCGGGGGCCAGGAAACCCCACTAGACACCAGGGATTTCACTTTTGGGGGGCGGCCCCCCCCCGGAAAACGGGCCGCCCACCCCCCCCCCCGGCATAATTTTCTTAAAAAAAAAAAAAAAAAAAGGTAGGTGCCCCCTGGGGGGGGGGGGGGTGCGCAATCGCGCCCCCCCCCAGGGGATTTTTTTTTTTTCCAAAAAAAAAAAATGAAATGACAGGGGGTCGCCCGTGGGCAGGGTGACCCCCTGTGGGGGCAATTTTTTTTTTAGATGTTGTAGGGTTTCCCTGGGGGCCATTTTGGCCCCCAAGGAAACCATACAACAACTAAAAAAAAATATATGTATATATCTATGTAGATAGATATATCTAGGTACATGGATATATCTATAGATATATCTATGTAGATATATATTTATATATATATATATATATATAGGTAGATCTGTATCAAAGCGATTTATAAAGCGCGCTACTCACCTGTGAGGGTCTCAAGGCGCTACGGGGGGGAGGGAAAGGGGCTAGGAGGTTCACTGTTCAAAAAGCCAGGTTTTGAGGCCCTTCCTGAAAAGAAGTAGGTTTTGGGTCTTGCGAATGTGGGTTGTGAGTGCGTTCCATGTTTTGGGTGCAATGTAGGAGAAGGATCTGCCCCCGGTGGTGGTGTGTTTGATGCGGGGGTCAGAGGCGAGAGAGAGGTCAGCTGAACGGACGTTTCGTGTGGGGGTGTGGAAGGTGACTCTCGTTGAGGTAGGCAGGGCCTGTGTTGTGGAGTGATTTGTGTGTGAGGATGAGGATCTTGAAGGTGATCCTTTTGTCAATGGGGAGCCAGTGGAGGGATTTGAGGTGTGGAGAGATGTATTCGTGTCGGTGGAGGTCGAGGATGAGTCGTGCTGCTGAGTTCTGGATGCGTGTAGTTTGCACTTGAGTTTTAGAGTGGTGCCGGCGTAGAGGGCGTTTCTGTAATCAAGCCTGCTGCTGATGAGTGCGTGAGTGACAGTTTTTCTGGTCTCTGTGGGGATCCATTTGAATGTTTTTCAGTATACGGAGTTTGTTGAAGCATGAGGAGGTAAGAGCGTTGATTTGTTGGGTCATAGAGAGGGAGGAGTCTAGGATGATGCTGAGGTTGCGTGCGTAGTTGGCGGGGGTGGGTGCAGGGCCTAGCGTGGTGGGCCACCATGGGGGGTCCCAGGTTTTTTTGGTGAGGGCCAAAGAGGATTATTTCAGTTTTGCTTGAGTTGAGTTTCAGGTGGTTGGCTGTCATATATACATCACTTTTGTCAATATGTGTGTGGTTTCCTTGGGGGGAAAAGGGTCCGACTTGTCTAGTGGCAGTTTTAGTGCCATAAAGAAGCGCAGAAGGTTTATATGCCTACTGCAAAGAGCACATCTGTATTTTATGTAAATAGCTGAGTACATTAGTAAAGTCTATGGAGAGATGAAGGGCACTTTTGCTGGGTGGTAATGAGGGAATCCGAGGAGGAGGGAGTGGGAGCACCAATAATGATTGTTGGACTGGGCGCAGGAGGTGCTAAAGACTGTGACGAATGGTATGTGACAAGGTGTTTTTTGAGTGTCTTGAAAGTACGTGCTGATTGAGGGAAGAAGCGCAGGTAAGGTGGCCTCTACTGTTGCACGTATCTCACACACACCATCGATTTTGTGACTGTCTACGTAGGCTAGTGTTTTAGAGCAACAGTTTAGCCAATAGCAGAGATGGCATCTTGATGGATGACTGCTGCCTGCACTCGGGTTATAGAGGACCGCTCTGACATAGGATCAGAGACTGAGACATCAGATACTGAGACAGCATCTGAGGGATAGGACAATGGCGCAGACTCTGGGAGTGATTTTTCAGTCCAAGGAGTCCCATTCGAAAACTCCTCTTCCAGTACATTATGAGGGAGGTGATGAGGACAGTCCTGCTGTCCCTTCGCAAGCTGTTCGTGCAACTGGGTAATAGTGGGTTAGGCCAACCCAGAGAGCAGGTGAATGCGGCGGCAAGCAGAGAGAGAGTGCTCTCTTGGGAGCTCACCAATTTAGTTCAGCCCCAAATTCCACCACCCAAATCATATTGTGGAGACATCAAAATTGTCTATGGCAAAACAAACTGGTTTTGTAAGGCAGGCACCTGTGTTTTTGGTCCTGGATTCGGCGGCCATATAGAGAAACACACTAAACCCAAACATTTCTGGAAACTAGACATTCGGGGGAGTCCACAGAGGTGTGACTTGTGTGGATTCCCCAAAGTTTTCTTACCCAGAATACCCTGCAAAGCTGAAATGTTGAAAAAAAACTCTATTTTTCTCGCATTTCTGTCACACAAACTACAGGAATATGCTGGGATCCACAACATTCCTACCACCCAGTGACTCCTCACCTGTCCTGATAAAAACACTACCCCACTTGAGTGCCTACACCTAGTGCCTGTGTCAGGAATGGATCACCCCAGGGTCAACAGCTGCCTCACGTAAGGACCAACATTGACCGTTGTGTGATCTATTCCTGTCGCAGGCACCAGGCCTAACCACACAAGTGAGGTATCATATTTATCGGGAGACTTGGGGGAACGCTGGGTGGAAGGAAATTTGTGGCTCCCCTCAGATTCCAGAACTTTCTGTCACCGAAATGTGTGGAAAACGTGGTATTTTAGCCACATTTTGAGGTTTGCAAAGGATTCTGGGTAACAGAACCTGGTCCGAGCCCAACAAGTCACCTCATCTTGGATTCCCCTGGGTTTCTAGTTTTCAAAAATGTGCTGGTTTGCTAGGTTTCCCCAGGTGCCGGCTGAGCTAGAGGCCAAAATCCACAGGTAGGCACTGTTTTCTATGAAAAAAATTGATGTGTCCACGTTCTGTTTTGGGGCATTTCCTGTCGCGGGCGCTAGGCCTACCCACACAAGTGAGGTATCATTTTTATCGGGAGACTTAGGGGAACGCCGGGTGGAAGGAAATTTGTGGCTCCTCTCAGATTCCAGAACTTTCTGTCACCGAAATGTGAGGAAAACTTGTTTTTTTGGCCACTTTTTGAGGTTTGCAAAGGATTCTGGGTAACAGAACCTGGTCCGAGCCCCGCAAGTCACCCCTCCTTGGATTCCCCTAGGTCTCTAGTTTTCAGAAATGCACAGGTTTGGTAGGTTTCCCTAGGTGCCGGCTGAGCTAGAGGCCAAAATCTACAGGTAGGCACTTCTCAAAAAACACCTCTGTTTTCTTCCAAAAATTTTGATGTGTCCACGTTGCGCTTTGGGGCGTTTCCTGTCGCGGGCGCTAGGCCTACCCTCACAAGTGAGGTATCATTTTTATCGGGAGACTTGGGGGAACGCCGGGTGGAAGGAAATTTGTGGCTCCTCTCAGATTCCAGAACTTTCTGGCACCGAAATGTGAGGAAAACTTGTTTTTTTAGCCACTTTTTGAGGTTTGCAAAGGATTCTGGGTAACAGAACCTGGTCCGAGCCCCGCGAGTCACCCCTCCTTGGATTGCCCTAGGTCTCTAGTTTTCAGAAATGCACAGGTTTGGTAGGTTTCCCTAGGTGCCGGCTGAGCTAGAGGCCAAAATCTACAGGTAGGCACTTCTCAAAAAACACCTCTGTTTTCTTCCAAAAATTTTGATGTGTCCACGTTGCGCTTTGGGGCGTTTCCTGTCGCGGGCGCTAGGCCTACCCACACAAGTGAGGTATCATTTTTATCGGGAGACTTGGGGGAACGCCAGGTGGAAGGAAATTTGTGGCTCCTCTCAGATTCCAGAACTTTCTGTCACCGAAATGTGAGGAAAACTTGTTTTTTTAGCCACTTTTTGAGGTTTGCAAAGGATTCTGGGTAACAGAACCTGGTCCGAGCCCCGCAAGTCACCCCTCCTTGGATTCCCCTAGGTCTCTAGTTTTCAGAAATGCACAGGTTTGGTAGGTTTCCCTATGTGCCGGCTGAGGTAGAGGGCAAAATCTACAGGTAGGCACTTTGGAAAAAACAGCTGTGTTTTCTATAAAAAAAATAGGATGTGTCCATGTTGTGTTTTGGGGCATTTCCTGTCGCGGGCACTAGGCCTACCCACACAAGTGAGGTATCATTTTTATCGGGAGACTTGGGGGAACACAGAATAGCAAAACAAGTGTTATTGCCCCTTATCTTTCTCTACATTTTTTCCTTCCAAATATAAGAGAGTGTGTAAAAAAGACGTCTATTTGAGAAATGCCCTGCAATTCACATGCTAGTATGGGCACCTCGGAATTCAGCGATGTGCAAATAACCACTGCTCCTCAAAACCTTATCTTGATCCCATTTTGGAAATGCAAAGGTTTTCTTGATACCTCTTTTTCACTCTTCATATTTCAGCAAATGAATTGCTGTATACCCAGTATAGAATGAAAACCAACTGCAGGGCGCAGCTCATTTATTGGCTCTGGGTATCTAGGGTTCTTGATGAACCTACAAGCCCTTTATATCCCCGCAACCAGAAGAGTCCAGCAGACAAAATGGTATATTGCTTTCAGAAATCTGACATCGCAGGAAAAAGTTACAGAGTAAAACATAAAGAAAAATGGCTGTTGTTTTCAGCTCAATTTCAATATTTTTTTATTTCAGCTGTTATTTTCTGTAGGAAAACCTTGTAGGATCTACACAAATGACCCCTTGCTGAATTCAGAATTTTGTCTAGTTTTCAGAAATGTTTAGCATTCCGGGATCCAGCATTGGTTTCACACCCATTCCTGTCACTAACTGGAAGGAGGCTGAAAGCACCAAATATAGTAGAAATGGGGTATGTCCCAGTAAAATGCCAAATTTGTGTTGATAAATTTGGTTTTCTGATTCAAGTCTGCCCGTTCCTGAAACGTGGGAAGATAGTGATTTCAGCACCAGAAACCCTTTGTTGATGGCATTTTCAGGGAAAAAACCACAAGCCTTCTTCGGCAGCCCTTTTTTCCCATTTTTTTGGAAAAAACTAAATTTTCACTGTATTTTGGCTATTTTCTTGGTCTCCTCCAGGGGAAACCACCAACTCTGGGTACCATTAGAATCCCAAGGATGTTGGAAAAAAAGGACGCAAATTTGGCGTGGTTAGCTTATGTGGACAAAAAGTTATGAGGCCCTAAGCGCGAACTACCCCAAATAGCCAAAAAAGGGCTCAGCACTGGGGGGGGGGAAAAGGCCCAGCAGCTAAGGGGTTAATTTGCCCATTTTAACGTCGAATGGAAACGAGAATCTCGTACAGCCAGTTATTTTTTAAAAAAAAAGTATTTCTTTATTGTCTTTTTTTCAATGAAGTTACATAAGATTCAAATAACTTGTGCAGAATCCTTCAGACAACACAATTAACAATAATAACATTTCCTGGCATGTAATTCGTATATAGGATAGGCATCGCAAATACTGGCTAACCCGATCACGAACCCCCTGCCCTTAAAGCACCCTATGAGATAGTCATGTCAGTGTCTGTCTATGCAGCGCATTTTATTGGAGTTCATCAATGCAGTGAAAGGAAGCACTCAGCCAGTGTTGTTAAGCATCTACGCCATGGTGGCTGTCCCTGATATCGAAATTTAAACATTCCTTCGGGTAGAAGGGCTAGTGCGACGGGTTAGCATTTGTCCCATGCTAGTATTTAACCTATATCTGAAAGCCTACCTGCATCCGTCACAGCATCAGAAGGGCGGCTGAGCAAACACACCTCGAGGGCTCGAGATATCTTGTGGTCTATAACTTGGTGGTAGCAGTTCAGCATACACAGAGAGCTGATCCTTGCATTATATCAGATCCTGCAACCACTCTTTGAATTTCGGTGGGCTGCCCCTACCCCATTTTCACGCAACTTGTTTCCTAGCTAGTAAGAGGCTGAGTGAAACATATTTACTAAACACCCACTTCAATGTCTCCAGTATGCCCCAGGAGTGCCATCACTGAGGTGAGGGTAATTGGTTGAGAGATCATGTGCAATAGTGCATTCTCGACCTCCCCCCAGTAACTCAAGACCTGGGAGCATGGCCAGGCCAACTGAAGAAAATCCGCCCCCTAGTGTTCTAGTAGCTTAGGCTGATAGAGATAGTTACAGCAGAGCAGCCAAGTCTGAACTAGGAGACATGGAAAGCTCCTACTATACCACTTATATCACATAGGTACTATATCATAAGAAACACAATACTCAGGGTTACTAAAAATAAAGGTACTTTATTTTAGTGACAATGTGCCAAAAATATCTCAGAGGATATACTCCCTTAGGAGGTAAGTAAAATACACAAAATATACATACAAACCAAAGTCAGGTAAGTAAAACAGTTAGAAAATAGTGCAAACACTGTAGAATACAATAGGATGCAATAGGCCTAGGGGAAACACAAAGCACAGGCTAGTGTAGTGTGTAGAGGGTCGCTGGGAGTGTAAGAAAACACTAAGGGTGTCCAAGATACCCCACCCCAAGACCCTGGAAAGTAGGAGTAAAGTACTACTATTTCCCCAGAAACAAACTAGAGTCGTGATAGAGGATTTTGCAAAGACCACAACAGACTGCAAAGCACTGAAGACGGATTCCTCGACCTGAGGACCTGCAAAGGAAGGGGACCAAGTCCAAGAGTCGCAAAAGTGTCCAAGGGGAGGCAGGAGCCCACTAAACCCCAGATGAAGGTGCAAAATGGCTGCCTCCGGATGGAAGAAGCTGAAGATTTTGCAAACAACAGAAGGTGCTAGGAACTTCTCCTTGGTGCAGAAGATGTCCCATGGAGTGCTGAAGGATGCAGAGTTGCAAACAAGCCTTGCTAGCTGCGAGCGTCGCGGTTGAAGAAAAAGGGTTCTTCCCGGGCCCAGGAAGGACCAGGATGTCGCCACTTGGGAGAGGAGACAGAGGGGGCGCTCAGCAATGTAGAGAGCTTATGCACAAGAAGGTAGCACCCGCAGAAGTAGTTGAACACAGGTTCAGGAAGACTGACCACGTCGGTCTTCTCAACACTGCAAAAGAGGGTCCCATGAAGCCGGAGATCAACTCAGGGAGCTGAGCATCGCAGGACAGAATGCTGGCCCGACCAAGGCATGGCTGTGCATGAAGAATTTCGTGGAAATGTGCACAGAAGCCCTAGCAGCTGCAGTTCACACAGTGCACAGGATTATTGTCTGGAGAGGGGAGGCAAGAACTTACCTCCTCCAAATTTGGACAGTTGGACCAGTGGACAGTCTGGGTCACATGGGTCCACCACCTGTGTTCCAGGGGCCACGCTCGTAAGGATGAGAGGGGTCCCAGAGTACCGGTGATGCTGAAGTTTGAAGTTTGGTGCCTGCTGAAGCAGAGGGAAGATTACGTCGACCCACAGGAGATTTCTTTGTGGCTTCCAGTGCAGGATGAAGGCAGGCAGCCCCTAAAGCATGCACCACCAGGAAACAGTTGAGAAATCCGGCAGGATTAGGTGCTACAATGTTGCTGGCAGTCTTCTTGCTTCTTTGTTGCAGGTTTGCAGGCATCCTGGAGCAATCAGCGGTCGATTCTGGGCAGAAGTCAAAAAGAGAGGTGCAGAGGAACTCTGGTGAATTCTTGTAAGTCATTATCTGAGGAAAAGCCCACTGGAAAGACCCTAGATAGCTCTCAGAGGAGGATTGGCCACCTAGTCCGGTAAGCACCTATCGGGAGGAGTCTGACATCACCTGCTGGCACTGGCCACACAGGGGCCTCCAGAGTGCCTTCAAACCTCTGGATCCAAGATGGCAGAGGTCTGGGACACACTGGAGGAGCTTTGGGCACCACCGCTGGGGAGGTGATGGACAGGGGAGTGGTCACTCCCCTTTCCTTTGTCCAGGTTCGCGCCAGAGCAGGGACCGGGGGTTCCCTGAACCGGTGTAGACTGGCTTATGTAAGGAGGGCACCATCTGTGCCCTTCAAAGCATTTCCAGAGGCTTGGAGAGGCTACCCCTCCCCACAACACCTATTTCCAAAGGCAGAGGGTGTAACACCCTCTCTTAGAGGACATTCTTTGTTCTGCCTTCCTGGGACTGGGCTGCCCAGACCCCAGGAAGGCAGAACCTTGTCTGTGGGTTGGCAGCAGCGGTAGCTGCAGAGAAAAACCCAGAGAACTGGTTTGGCAGTACCCGGGGTCCATAGTGGAGCCCTGGGGATGCATGGGATTGGCACCCCAATACCAGATTTGGCATGGGGGGGACAATACCATGATCTTAGACGTGTTACATGGCCATATTCAAAGTTACCATTGTGAAGCTACATACAGGTATTGACCTATATGTAATGCACGCGTGTAATGGCGTCTCCGCACTTACAAAGTCTGGGGAAATAGCCCTGAACTATGTGGGGGGCACCTTTTCTAGTGCCAGGGTGCCATCACACTTAGTAACTTTGCACCTAACCTTCAGCAAGAGAAGGTTAGACATATAGGTGACTTATAAGTTACTTAAGTGTAGTGAAAATGGCTGTGAAATAACGTATGCGTTATTTCACCCAGGCTGCAGTGGCAGTTCTGTGTAAAAGTTTGTCTGAGCTCCCTATGGGTGGCAAAAGAAATGCTTCATCCCACAGGGATCTACTGGAACCCGAATACTCTGGGTACCTAGGTACCATATACCAGGGAATTATAAGGGTGTTCCAGTGTGCCAACTGAAATTGTTAAAAGTGGTCACTAGCCTATAGTGACAAATTTAAAGGCAGAGAGCATAAGCACTGGGGTTCTGGTTAGCAGAGCCTCAGTGACACAGTTAGTCACCACACAGGTACACACATACAGGCCACAAACTATGAGCACTGAGGTCCTGGCTAGCAGGATCCCAGTGAGACAGGCAAAAACAAACTTATATACATGTAAAAATGGGAGTAACATGCCGGGCAAGATGGTACTTTCCTACATATATATGTCCCCAGGAAAGAACTCCGGCCCCGGTCAGCATATTGCGGCACACAGTTTCGCATGTGAATGGGGTGACAGCTTGATAATGAAGTGGCATAGAGGGCGAGTACAATAGTGGCTTTCCAGCCTTTTTGGTCTGGTGGTTGCACCCTGCATTCGTGCAGGCAACAGTGGAGTCCGAAGGCGCTGCAGGGGTGTGCCTTAGGTCCGAAGTAGGTGGTGGAAGGGATTGGGGCCATGTAAACCTGTTCACTGACTAGGTGTAGCATTTAAGGTGGAGGCTTGTACCAGTAGATAGCATAATGAGCTTGTGAGCATGCATAATACAACTCCGTATCGGGTGCTTCAAAACTACCTTGCTCAAAAGGTTGAGTAAGCAGTTCCCATTTTAGCCTTTGCTGTTTTCCCACGGACGCTGGGCAAATCATTTGTGTCTTAAGTATGTTAAAGAAATGTCACCCCGGCGAGTGTGGGATATTAAGAAACGGGTAAAGCAGTTTCCGCAATATGACCATTTTCTTAAGGGAAATACGGCCAGCCAGCGACAGTGGCTGGGATATCCAGTGAGAGAAGCTGTCCGTCACGTTAAACAACGCAGTACGATAATTCGCACGCATCAGTTCCTCCAGGTCTCTAGACTCCTCTGTTCCCAAGTATCTGACACTTGATTGACACCACTTCAAGGGGAAGCCCAGTTGAAATCTCTGTGTAGTTATGGTTGAAGGAAAGATATTAGATTTCCCTCAGTCAATCTGGATGCCTGATAGGCCACCAAAGCGAACAAGTTTGCGCAGCACTGCATTACAGTTAGAAGCGTTTAACCTTGTGCATTTGATGTTGGCTATAATAACTGAAGATTAGTTTTGACCATTCCTATGATGCCACTTTTTTGATCACTGAGCTCGATGCTTATCTATCAGAAATCAGGCCTATTTACAAGCGTTATCCCTTTGTTTTCCTTATTTATAAAGAGATCTCCCTTGTTCAGTTTTAAAATGCGTTTAATTTTTTTTGATTTGTTCTGATTTTCCTGTTTTTGTCTCCTAGTTTCCTAACAATAAGACTGAAGTGTTATACAGCTTCTCACTTACTCATTGTCTGGGGAAAGGATCCAAGCCACAAAATAGTACCAAAACTATGAAAAAGCCTAAGGGAACAAGGGCACTAGATGAGAAAAAAACGTACAAGGAACTGTAAAACGCATGTTAAGTCTTCCATGTGAATCTCAGGATATCCTTACAGCAGGTCGCCGTGCAAGATTTCTTTCCCAAGCACAAAGCAAAATTAAACCAGCATTGGCAAAGCTAATATATTTTGGCTGCGTGAGAGCTGTTGGCTTTGCCAATACCTTCTGACATGTTGTACAGCGTGGAGTGGAATGGTGTGGTGTGGTGTAGAGTGGCGTGGCGTGGAGTGGAGTGGAGTGGACTGGCATAGAGAGGTGCAGAGTGGAGTGTTGTAAAGTGCAGAGTGCAGTAAAGTGGTGCAGAGTGCAGTGGCATGGAGTGTAGTATGTTTGCACAGAGTGCAATGGCGCAGAGTACAGTGACATAGAGTGGTGTAGACTGCAGTGGCCTAAAGTAGAGTGGTGTGGCATAAAGCACAGTGACATTGAGTAGAATGGTTTAGAGCACGGTGGGGTAGAGTGGTGTGCCCTAAACTACGGTGGTGTAGAGTGCAGTGGTGCAGAGTGAGTGTAGAGGCCTAGAGTAGAGATGTGCAAAGTAGAGTGCAGTGGTGTAGAGTACAGTGCACTAAAATGGTGCAAACTATAGTGCAATGGCATACTGTGCATTGGCGTAGAATTGAAAGGTCCAGAATGGTTTGTCGTAGAGTGCAGTGGCATAGTGTGTAGTAGCTAAGAGATATGCAGAATAGATTGATTCCCTCATCATACTTCCCCTCTGCTTGATAGCATGAGAAAGCATTTTTGTTCAGATCTTATTGTTTTTTAAATTTCTGTTCAAGCCTTTGTCCCTGAATGAAGTAGTACCATTTGGAATCGCCTTTTTTTCCCCATAAGTGAGTTGCACTCCGGGGAGGAGAGGAAGAGGGGTATTGTGTGGGTGTTGCCACCTGCTATACCTGTAAGTCTGTCTTTGAATTGTTTGATTTGAGACTTTTCATGTTTCCTTTAAGACTGACGTGAGGCCTCGCTCAAGTTTCTCCTTTAGAGAGACTTAACCAGGGCATGTCTTTTGGTCTGCTACAGGCTCTCAACATTAATCGTCAGGCAGCTATGTTTTTGCGAACCCCGTCTTTGATTTCTCCCTTTGCTGCTTCTTAAGGCTCTTTACTGGCCTACACCACCTCATCATTTGGTTCAGCACATATTATAAAGCTGCATCATTTAGCTGTTCGTGGTTTGCTCCTGAAGTGGTTCCTTTGATCAAGAGGCCAGCAAGGATACACTTCCTATGTATTAGAATGTTGTCATGTGTGGTAACATTGCATATCACCTTTGCAGCATTGTGATCTGGAAGGTGGAGCCTCGTTCTCACAGCTTCCTTTGGCTTGGTGCAATACTAGGTCCATATTTTGATGGAGTAACCTGTACCATGTGGTTTGCAGACCACACATTTTCAAATATGGATCAAGGGGCCATGCACCTCAAAGCCAGTGCATGTGTCTGGTACGCTTCATTCCCAGTGCAATGTCACCTTGCCCTTTTGCTCTGTGGTTGTTCCCATGGCGTTATGATCTTGCACCTCATCTCTTAAACATGCCAAGCCCATTGACTAAGACAGTGGTTCCCAAACTTTTTCGATCCCCGGCTCCTTTGACCTATTGGCCGTGTTGGCCACGGCTCCCCATTATGTTACTTTTTTTTGGCGGGTGGGAGAACGTAATCCCAGCCTGTACCTGTACCTACACTATTTACAGTTTGACTTCTTTATTCTCTCGTTCAGGTTCCTGAAAACCATTTATTGGAAACTATTTTTGTTCTTTTGTCATAGGGATATTATTAATGGTACTTTGGCGCCCTCCGCTGGTCACAATAATTAATGCAGGGGGTTTTGTTTCTAATACCACGGTGAAAAGCTACCGATTAAAAGCACCTCCGAGTGGTTTCCAGACTGTGTGCGGCGCCCCTGGCTAATTTTGACGGCGCACCAAGGAGCCGCGGCGCACAGTTTGGGAACCACTGGACTAAGAAGTGGAAAAAGAATATGAAGTGTTTTTGTCCTAGCTTTAGATTTTGCCCTTAAAACTAGTCTCCTCAATAAGTGGGCGTGCCCTGTAAAGGCTGGGTGTGGTGATCTATCTAACTTCCCTGTACTCACCTATGTCTGCCTTGTGGGGCCCATCTGCAGATTGCCCAAGCTTCTTTTCCCCCCCGCCCACCCCATATTCACTGCCTCAGCATCCCCAAGGTTCATTTGTGTCAAGGGGAGATTCTTTTAGCTGACATACAGTGGATCTTAATATCTCTTAGTAAAGTTTTGGATCCATGCCTTTATAAGATGACCCAATCTAGCCTACTCCCGCCCCACTTCACATTTCCCAAATTATGAACGAGCGTGCCAGGAACAGTTTATTAAGATGAGGTTTGACTTTATGCTCTTGCTGTAAGTAGGAAACCAGTGTTCATACAAGACCCTTGTTCCAGCTAACTGTAATTGAGCCTCTTAGCTCCTTCTTTCCCCATGGAGGACTCTAAATTCTCTTTTCCCTTGAGGTTTGCTGGACAGATCCATCCCTTTCTCTAGAAACATTATAAGATCCTTAGGCTCAGTTAGTCTGAAGGAACCATGCAGGATTACACTTCTGCCCACACCCTAGAGCTGTGGCATCTTTCCCTTTCACTCCCTTTCTTCAAGTAGCTCTTAAAGGAGCTTGTGGTTAGCCAGGAATAGCAGCAGCTATGCCTCTCCGGAGAACCAATGTCCTTGGAACCTTCTTTCTTTGGACAGTGCTTGTGTGCTTACTGGATGTGCTTAAGAAACATTCAGAAACTTGGAAAGCTCCCTTTGCGATCTAAGTTCTGAGCTGTCTAATCCAAGGTCTTGCAACAGAACACAGCGACTGGGTTGGGAAACTTCACAATCTCACATTCTGGAGTATCTAGGAAGAAGTCTTCCACATTTATTTTGTTGAACTGTGGCAAATTAACGCAGTCCCAGTCTTGACAGCAACTGCAGTCAGATAATGGGCGTGTATTGCAGAGGGTGCACAGGTCCTTAGCATAGATGATCTTTTCCTTCTTAGAAAAAGTGTATGATTCTAGACCAGTTTTTTGCTTTGCACTGCCCTGCACACTGTTTATAGAGGAGCCAGAGGTATGACCTGGTGTACGATTTGAATGGGCTCCAGTGCACACTTTGAAATCCCGCCCGGATATCTTTTTAAAAAAAATATTTTTTGTACTACACCAATGGGGTATTGGTATGCTGTGTTTCTGCAAAAAAATCATTGTAGGTGAGGCACTGAAAATGTCCTCTAGTAGTCGTCTTTCTGTTCCAGCTCCTCTGGGACCCTTTACATTAGCTTCATTGGTTTTACATGGCTTTGTACTTATTGTTCCGGAACCTGGTTGGGGTCAACTAAAAGGTTATACTATGTACCCTCTTCCTCCCCTGTGGCTGAAGTGTTTTAGTGACCCTGGTTTTCCCATCTTGTTACTCTTCTGATTGATACCCTCTCTGCTTTGCCACACATAAACAACCGTAGTGGAACTCTGCCACCCTGTTATTCAGGGATAAAAGTTTTAAATCTGACTCCTGAATTGCAGATGTCTTTGGAGTCACAGATTCTCACCCATCCTCTTCTAAGGGAGATTCAGCTCTTTCATTTGTCATTGAACTAAATGCCCTACACGGACATCCTCTGTGACGTTAAAGTCATATGTTCAAACCTCGATAGGGCCAATTTAGACTTCCTTTCATTTCATGGCCAGTAAAGTGAGAACCATTCTTTTGAGTAATATTAACATCACACTGTGCCAAGAAATGACGTGTGCTAAGTAGTGGTGTAATAACATTCCCTTCTCCATCCATCCGTCCACCAATCTATCCATCGTCACTCCTAGATCCTCTGATTTCTGACCTTCACTTTTTCTGTCCTTCCTTATGGTAGTTGTTGGGTTTAAAGTTTTTTCTGAATTACTTTTTCTTGCCTTGCTTTGAGGTACTGTGAGAGCTGCAAAAGCTTCTCCTTGCCTGTGGCAGAGGCCTCTGGTCCTCCTCTCCTTTGTGATCCAGTGGCTGAGATTTCTTTTGATCTCCCTGTCCGCTTAGAGGATGTAAGTGCAAGTTTATCATAGCGACTCTTCTTCTAGAAGTCCTCAGTTCCCAGTCCATCAAATAACGTGCAGCTCAGTCCTGTAGATGCAAAAATAGTTCTAGCAGTAAAATTAATATCTGAATAAAATGTAAATAGAACGCTGCTGAAGTAAAAAGAGCAAGATCAAAGTAAACGTATTTTTCTAAGGTTCTCATTAACAGGTGCTGATTTCAGAGATGCTTAATGCCATTTCCTACCTGTAACTTATTGTAGAGTTTTAGTTGTAGTTTTAGCCTTCTTCAAACTGAGGGCCTTGCTTTCCTTTTGAATGAGTTATCCGCAAATTAAGCATAACATAGGGCTTATATTAGACTTGGCAAACCGTGAAGTAAAGTAAATTGCCTGTTGATGTGAACTGAGAGTTAGTCGACTTTGCTGAGGTTACCTTCACAGTTTTGTAATCCTTACTAGTCGTGTTACTGCACTGAAGGAGTGACTTGCTCTGTAGAGCTATCACCTGCTCCCCTATTGGAAACATTATGCCATGCTGTGCTAAAGGATTCCTTCCCCGTTTCTTTCCCATTTCTTTCTCTTGCGCTGCATGTCGTCCACCGGATGTAACGTCAGTGGAGTCCATATAGCCCCCTTGCTGACGTGCCAAAGTCAATTCCTCCTTTTCTGTGCTTGTAATGTGGATCCAGTAGTGGTTAGTCAGGCCGTTTTCGGCCTACTTCAGCGTTTTTGTCGATGGTGTGCTTTTTCCTGTAGGTCTTTGGGGTTCAAACCCTGTGGGTCCCATGGATGACAAATTCCAGCTACTGTCTCCATTCGATTTGTATGTGATGCCTTAGTGAGCACCACAATGCTGAAGAGTGCGACTCCTGTTGTCGTCTCTGGCCGAAGGCTCTATGTGGCGTTGTATTAAGCTTTTAGCTGCACGGATGTCGGAGCTGTCCCACTCTCCACGTCAATCAAAATCTCCTCCTCGTACTGAGGCCGCTTGCGGGCCCCTTCAAGGAGTCGTTCCTGTGGGCGTCATTCTCCATCAGCGTCACAAGGTAAGTCACGGCGCAAGCAGTCTAAGTTGCCGACTTCACCGCCTATGGCCTCTCAACATTCCTTGGGTGAAGAGTCGAGGCCCGAGTCTGCCCCACATTTCCCTTCCTTTCCCGGGGTGACTCTGACCCAGATGCGTGAATTTTATGATTCACTTCACGCTATCTTTGGGAAATCACCTTCCGCTGAGAGTGTCTGTAGGCCCCAAGGAAGTGCAAGAGGTCTTGACTGAGTTCACACGGCAGGTTTGCCCTTGGCTTCATTTAGACCTTTGGCTTCTGTTAAAGAAGCGGTTATGGCGTCAGTGCACACCCCTTGGGGTTTCCACCTTCTGCGCCTTTAATCAAACAGCTGACTTCGACTCCGCTGGTGGCGCCAATCAACATCACATCTCTTTCCCCGTCTGAAGTTGACATCGACGTTGAAGATTCACCTTCTTGACATCGGGTACAACGCCAGTCATGTTGTTATCCTTGACTTCCCTCCACAATGTGGGGAGTCTCCTCAGGTTTATCCTTCTGAGGGACATGGTGAAGAGGCTGTGGAAGATATACCACACATTATTTTACAGATGGAGCAGCCTCATATAGAGGACAGCTGGCTAGCTGACCTAGCTAAGGCGAGTGGTTTGGACTCTTTCCCAGCCTCAGGCCTACTTTCAACTCCTGTACTTGGTACGGAGGCGAGTTCCTCTTTGGCTGACCTGCTGAGACAGGTTGTTGTGGTTTTGGCTCCAAAAGTTCCTTCAGTGGAATTAACTTCTGATCCTCTGATTGATGTTATCCATAAAAACCCAAACAGTGATTGAGCCAGTGCTTCCTTACAGTGAAGGCCTACATGACATTTTGTTGGGGGCTTGACTAAGCCTGATACAGAGACCCCTGTTGATTAGGTTATATCCCATAGGCAATGACCTGCCCCCGGTGATCCGGCTTGTGTCCTCAGACATCCTACTCATCATTGTTTGGTGGTACAGGCTGCTTTAGGCTCTCATGATATTGAGTCTCTCCCACATGTCCCATCTGACATATTCCATGAGTATGGACTTTTGTGGCAGGAATATTTTTTCCTCCACAAGTTTTGCTTTATGCTCTGGTAAGGCTCCATGTATTCATGGACGTTTTTCTCATTCATTATGGGACTCATTGGCAGGCATCTTGCCTACACTTCTGGATGATCTCCGGAACACTCTGGCCCATATGATTCAAGATGGCTAGCAAGCAGCTGAATTAATCATTCGCTGTGGTATGGATACTACGGATTCTATGGGTTGGGCCATGGCTTTTCCAGTTGCTCTACATAGCTGTGTTTCGTTTCGTACCTCCACATTTTCAGAGACAGTTCAAGCCATATTCATAGACATGCCTTTTGATGGTGTCCCATTTATTTGGTGCACAGGCCAACTCTGCTTTCAGGCGTTTTTGTGACAGTAGGAGTGGAACAGAGAATTAGCTTTGTTCCTCTCTAATCTTTGCCTTAGTTAATAACTCCTGTACTGGCTTGTATGGGGCTATTTGTCTACACATATTTTGGAGGGGAGCCATGCTTTTGCAGGGCTGTGAGGTTTTTTCTTTTCTATGTGTATTCCACCTAATGGTGGCACCATGTGGAGTGTTCCTGCTTTTGGCAAATGTTATTTTTCTTTAAATTGTCAAGGATAAATTATTGGAGTGTCTATTACCTTGGGGCCCTATGGTGCTTTTCATGCCAGATGTTTCAAGGCTACTTTCATTATTATCATTATTATTATTATTATTATTATTAGGTGTAGAAGTAGTGGCTTTCCACTTCAGGTTTGTCAATGACCGCTTCTTAGCGATGTATCTCTTTTTTTAATATACCTGTTGTAAAGGTGACATTGTTTACTTTACTTTGAAGAAAAGCTTAGGTGTTGATACCATAATACCATAATGGTATGTACCATACTCTAAGTGGAGTATTTTCTTGTATGCCCAGTGAGCATTTATATATCAGGGGTACTTTTTCTTCCCTATGAAGATATGTATATCTGTTGTGCTTGTGGAGGTTAGATGTTAATACCTCATCCAGGTACAACTGTTTTCATCGTTACCTGACTCGATTTGTTTTAGGTTGAGTTCACACTTTTAGAAGTGTTGCCATAAGATGGAATATACCAAATCGGACAGATCATTTTTATTTCAGAATCTTGTAAATTCTCTGCTTTTGCGCCATTGACACCTTTTCTAGCTCATCTGTAGGTAAGTCTAATTCATTATAAGACTCAGATACTCACCTTGGTTTCTGCCTCACTACCAAGGCCTCTTTTTCATACTTGCTGTTTAATTCAGCTTTAAAAAAAAAAAATATATGTGAAATGGTATGTAATAAATGAAGAGAAATATATATATTACGTTGGCTACTGCATAGGCATTTGTTAATTATACCTGTATGACAGTAGGTATATATAGTGAGAATATCTTGAAGATGTTCTTTTAATATCTCTACTTTTCCTGGGGAAAAGTATATTTATGTGTATTGCTGTGATCAACTTCTTTTTAAAGAGGACTATTGTATGTTCTCTCTGCAAGAGATCAGCATTTTATGTGTGTCTTTTTAATGTAGTTTTGGTTAGGATATACCTTTACATGGCAAGAGGTATTGCTCAATGGCTTGCTATGCTGCTCTGTGTTCCAGCAAGGTAGAACATGCAGTTTTGGTCTACATATAAGAACAAGTAGATTTATCTTCACTTACTTATTTGGTTGTACTGTCCTACGGTGAGGGGTAGCGTGTCCTACCCATGTTTTCTTTGTCTTTATGATGTCATTGCTGTGGTCTCTTCCACAGTATTGATGGGGTGTTCGTGCATGGGTTTGCATCCCATTAAGGGAGCAGTGAGCTTAATATTCATTTTGTTGGTTCGCCTTTAACACTGATTTGTCATATTAACATACATTTTCTTTATTTCATGTTTTTGAATGATTATCACACCTTATCCGTGGTTCCTTCCACAAGCTTAATGTCATGAAATATGTTAGGGCTCACCTACATTATTATGAATGCCCGGTCCTTTTGAATTGTTCCACCCCGGTTTTGTTCACAGGACATATTTTTAATGGTCGCAATCACGGATGATGCTCTCGCCTTGCTCCTAACTTTTTTGTGACTTTTTCTTACTGTGGTCCTTTACACAAATCTTTTAGTAAAGAGAGTGTTTCCTCGTGGGTATTCTTATGAATGCACTGTCTATTTCTCTGGTACTAGACAGGTTTTCCTCTGGTGAGAGACTCTCAGTATTATTGGGTCGCTTCTGACACATATTTGACATACTAGCATGGATGACCTTGTTCCCATGTTTTTCATGTCTTATGGTTTTATTTATCTGTGGTTCCTTCCACAGGTTTTGATGTTTTAGGGTATATTATTACTCAACTTAATTATTATGATTGTCTGGTCTTTTTCTCTTGTTCTAGACTGGTTTTGTGATAATTAGAGACTTTTTTGAAGGTCTCAGTTCGCAGTCCTTCCTTCAGGTGACTATGACTTTGGTATCTGATTCTAAAGTAAGGAATCTGCGGCTAGATGTCTCTATCAGATGAACAGGTTACTTACCTTTGGTAATGCGTTTTCTGGTAGAGACCGGATCTAGCCACAGATTCCTTAAAGACCCTCTCATCCTTCCCGCTCTGTGAACTGAGTCCTCTTTGGTCTCGGAGATTTCGTTATGGAAATCTACACTTATGAATTTGGTGAATATTTACACAGGGGTGTCTTTGTTCTAGCACACTGTTTCAATAGACAGTTCCTATATGTGGCTCCACATTTTGAGTGCGGAAAATAGTCACAGAAGAAACTGACTTCAGCGGGTTATAGGGACTCTGCAGACATCACATCCAGTGGACGACGTCAGTATGGAGTCACGACACCCTGTCCCGACACGCGGACATGCTATGGGGAAAAAGCTCCCAGATCCAGGCTTCCACAAGGGGAAGCTTCTAACGTAAGTATTCTGCTGCTAGATCGTGTCCCTACCAGATAAGACGTTACCAAAGGTAAGTAACTTGTTCTTTACTCCTGAACATTGCCCTTCTTGTGGACACATCCACATTAGTGATTGTAGAGTAGGAGTACCTATGGATATCTAGACCATGAGAAGATTTCCATACCTACTCCAAGTGATCTTTGGGAATCCCCTGAATGTTGGATATTTACAGAGATTTGTAGCTTTCAAAACTTTCCTTTGTAAATCAGGCCTAGGTTTTTCTGTGTACTTCACATAGCTCAGTTAAATTGTTTCATTTTTATAGCATACATCAAGCAGTTTTAAAACAGGGTCGCAAGGCTAACTAGTGAAGATTTGCATGTATATTTGGAGAGATCCTTTTGAGAGATAATGTCTCTAACATGACGTTATTTTGTTTTTAAAGAAAATTGCAGTCTTCTGAAACTTTGTAAATATGTTTCACTTTCTCCTGAAAAACAGTTTTCATATTAGTAAAATAAGGCATGAAATCATGGAATTATTACAAATCTTGCATAATAAAATCTTATTGTCCCTGGAAAGCACGGTAGATTTCATACATGGATGTGCCAGTATGCACACATTACTAAATGTTATATATTTCCTTGCGTCATGGCTGTGCAATACAAGTTCTTTTAAATTCTAAGTGTGTCCTGTTACTTAATTGATAGCTTATGTATTTTTGAGCATTTTTTAAATCGCTTTTGAGATGCCGAAGTCTATAACCCACTGTCAACATATCATAGACCCTTTAGACCAATAAAAGCATATATGCAGAGAGTCTATCACCGAAGGTCCATATTCTGTTTAAGGAATCAACTGAAGCTCCCCATATAGCAAAATCCATAAAGACCACTGTACGATTTTGTTTTGTTTTTTGGTTGACCGAGATGTTATTTTTCTATTTTGCTTTATTTAGAAAGAAGAATGCAAAAATTAAGTCTGCCTACAAACGGGAGCACATTCATCTTGGCTGTGATATGGATTTTGATATTGCTGGACCATCAATACGTGGAGCTGCAGTGTTCGGGTATGAGGGGTGGCTGGCTGGATACCAGATGACTTTTGAAACAACGAAGTCCAGAGTTTCCCAAAGCAACTTTGCTGTTGGCTACAAAACGGATGAATTCCAACTTCATACCAATGTGTGAGTAGGGTTAAATAAAACGGTGTTTGTAATATCTCATACACTTTTGGACTATGCTTAACATGCACTGTGAGTGGCTGTAGTTTTTAGTCTGTATGTACCCATTTGAGGCATAACTCGACTCTCACATTTTTCCCAAATCTTGCAGCCTATTACGAAAATCCTCCAAAGTATGACACACTTGAAACAATCATTTTCAGTATTGTTTGGCAGTGTGTTCAGTGCTTTATACTTGCAGTGTGTCTATTTTTGCTATTTAGACGTTTTGTTGCCTATAGTTTAATTTCCTTTGTTGTACTGTGTTTCTGCAAAAATTAAGTGGTATTTGTAATATGTTTGAGTCACGTTCTACGAATTTAATGCACAGAATAAAGTCTTGCGAGCATTTTCTCGATTAGTGATTCTTTCATAAACCCACGTTCATCTCTATATAGTTAGTTATGTTCCGTTTAAGATTAATTTCTACTTTTTAAATGCAGCCACAGACTGCAACATCAGCTAGCCATTCCTTGCTACTGAAGCTACTATCAAGTCACCCTCATAGTTCACAGGATTGATACCAAGTTGCCTGGATGGTGAGGGAGAGCGCTGGGAACAGCACTTTGAGAGAAACAAAATAAGGGATTTGAACTAGAGCCAGGCAGTATAGAATTCCTTACCTGGCATGCTAAGTATAAGTGCAGATTGGATCACTTCTTTCTCATGTAACTGTTCTGCATCATTGATGAAAAGTATTTAGTTCCTTAGTCTTATATCCAACTTGGATTATTGACAATCATCGTGGTCCAATGAGCTTCTCTCCATTTTAGGTAATTGGCTAATCTTTTTAAAGTAATATGATTTAATCTGCGAATAATTATCTTCAAGCTTCACCATGCTTTCTAACTTCTTTGTGGGCTCTGCAGCCAATGAGCTGATCGCTCTTAATCATTTGGCTGTTAGTTGTGGTGTTTCCTAATTGTTTTTATTTTACCCATAGTTTTCCTGACACCAAAATTGTTTAGTGTTTATAAAATTCTAAACTAACCTTAAATCTGTGGCATTATGACTTCACTAGAGTTAGTCTTATAAATTTGTAAAATTGCTGAAAAACATCCATATATCCTTTTTGTTTCGGCATGTCTTGTCGGTGTTTCAAACTCTGCACATAAAATATGAAATCCTTCCATATCAATGCATGCATTAGGTACCTCTGTAGCAGAGGATGTGTTTTTAGGACTAGTGTAGAAGTGTTACTATTTTATTTTTGTGCAGTTTTTTTTTTAAACAAAAGTAGCTGTTTGATTGCTGGAGGCCTCGGTGGTATGTATAAATGGTTCTGCAGAGAAGGGACCACTTTGCCAGAATTCAGTGAAGTGCAGCCAGCTGATTAGAAAAAAGCTTAGGCGATAAAAGGAGAAAATATTTTCAGCCTCAGGAGAAATGAAAAGACAGAAGCTTCGATGGCAGGGACAGGAGTTGCTAGTTTGCAAAATCAAAGTAACATTGGAAACTATAAAAAATATATACAAATTGCTCATTATTGAACGCTAGACATTTAAAGAACTAACAAGTCACTGGAAAAAAAGCACTTAACTGATGCAGGTAATAAAGTCCTACAGAGTGGCATAGTGTTGATTCTGCCCAAACCTGATTTGTATTCAGTTCCGGTATGTTGCTCATACAATAATTGAACATATATATATGAGACAAAACAACCCTTTTAGTATCAACCTGGTGGATTACCTTGAATATTTTACCCAAGTAAACTTAATTTGCAATATTTATCAGTTTTTGCATAAATGCCTTCTCAGATTGATAATTACATACCCTCCTAGGGGAAAAGGGGCAGCTTTAATATTCACTAACATTAAGTCCATTTCATGATTACCATTTCGCTTTTATTTAACAGGAATGATGGTACAGATTTTGGTGGATCAATTTACCAAAAGGTAAATGATAAATTGGAAACAGCTGTCAATCTTGCCTGGACGGCTGGGAACAGCAATACACGTTTTGGAATAGCTGCCAAGTACCAGATTGACTCTGATGCATCTTTTTCTGTAAGTATGAGAGCAGCTGTAATGCTGTAAAACCGTATTTTCTTATACAGACCTTTTTGATTAGAGTAATAATGTCTCAGTCACAATGTGCCCAATCAACTGAACTTTATATTTACAATATTCTCAAGTTGCACTTACATAAAATACCAATATAAGCATGTCTGGCTTTCTCACATCATGGACTTTGAGTACCTCTTTGTTTTTGGGTAACTTACCTGCTGACCGAATCATCAACAGTGGACCTTGGCTAGAACCCTACATGAATTGTTAAATGGTGTGCTTTCTGTAGCTCTGGTAGATAACCTAGTGGTAACTCTGGTGAAGAGGCAATTTTATCCCCCTGACTGGGCTCCAAACCCACAGCCTCATTACATCTGCACTTCAGAGATCTCCAGCTTGGCCTTTCTGAGTGATCTTTCTCAAAAATCTTTGCATATCCATGAAGTGGTTTAAGGGGTCTCCTTTGTACTTGCACCTTTGCCCAGATCTCTTTATCAGATTTACCACTTGACTACTTCCCAGAGCTGAAGGAAGTACCCAGTTTAAGCATTCAGGTAGCGTCAAAGATTAGTCACTGTTGGTAAATCAAGCAGCATCAACACAGTTTGCAGAAGAACTGCTCACATGTTTATCCATTTACATAGTGTATCTGGACCTCTCATTGTCCGGGTGCTTTACAAAGGTCGGAGCAAAGAGTTCAGGGCTTTAGTGACTGCCCCAGAGAAGGACTGCTTTGTGCTGTAAGAGTTCTGAATTTAGGTGTGCGAAGAAGAAGATAAGCAGATTACCATAAAGTAATAAGGCGCCGTGGCATTTTCTCCTCTCGTTCATTGTGATTTAGTAAACCTTAACTTGGGCCTGCAACTCGATCTCTCTGGTTGACAAGAACGAAAATCTGTTGTTGCTGCGTTAATAGAGGCAAGGCTTGGTCTTTGTGGAAAAACATTGAAATGGACTATAAAGATGCAGGGGGGCATTCGACGAGACTCACTGCGGAGGAACCAAAAAGGGACCCACCAGGCCACAACATTTTTAAAGAAAATGTCATTTTTTTCGACAGGATTTGCAGACCCTTCACCCAATGCTTTTTCTTCTTTTCTCAAAAAAAGATTCTTGTTAGACACTAAGATGCTGAATAAGCGTGAATGTGCCAAAGCTGTACTTGTTGCTTTTGCCACTGCTCAAAGAGTGGTCGTCTGGTAAGCAAGTGAAAGCTCTTGCATTCAGCATGTTTCCATCTCAGGACTGGAAGGAAAAAATCCATGCAGTGGATTTTGGAATTGCCAGTCGCCTGCACTTTTCTGCCACAGTGTCCCCTCCCAACGCTCCCACATCTGAGTCATGCTTATCTGTGTTATGAGAAATCACGATTGCCATAGTGTCTTCAGAGGAGGTAATGTTGAGTGTTTCCATAAAACCTACTGGAAGAGCGAATAAAATCTGGTAAAGTGACTGAGAATCCTCCTGTGTGGGTTGGAGGCACATCAGAAGCAATATCTAATAAAAATGTTTCCTTATTTGAAGTTTTCAGGCTTAATTTCGGCTTACAAGGTCAGTGTGGGCCTTCTGTGTTTCTAAAGTTTGCACGCTCTTCCCTCCGAGCCTGCAAGTATATGTTTCAGAAAAACATCTTTTTAATTTATATAAGCACTTGCTTTACCTCTAATATTACATTGTTAGATGATGCCTAGGGTCACCTTACCGATTGACAGCATGCATTAATGGAGAGCATTCACTCTTAGTGAAACCTTGCCTTTGCTAGCCCATAGCAGGTAGCCTGCGAGCTAGACACTGGAAGTTCCATTTTTAAACAAATGTCATTGGTGTAGTATTGATACCCTTTCTAACTTGTGGGTTTTTACTTTTGGGTCCTGTAAGGCCCAGATATGGAAAACAAATGTATTATTTATGTATTTGATTTTTTTACAAATAATAAACAGTCAGGCAATACTACTACAGTAGAATATTTCCAAACAAAAAAATATCTTCCTCCACCATAATCCCATGCCAGACCAGTTGCATGGTAAACAACATACATTGCACATCGTGTAGAGCTTCAGAAGATCCAAAGTGAGGCATCTGTACAAAATCGAGCACCCCCAATGCTCATAGGGTTTACATGCATGTCGTACCCTGGAATTATGCATTTAAGTACGAAAGGACAGGGCTTCATAGTTTTGGAACGATCTGATGTTTGCCCACCAAATCGTATGCATTTTTTTGTGTTTCAGCAGAGTTGTGTTCTAGAGCTTGTGGAGCTACAGTTCATATGTAGGGTAGGGATAGTTTATTTCCCCAGGTGAAAGAATGCTGTGCTTGGCAGCAAGAAGAAGATGGGAAATTATTTTGCCTGCATTGGATTGGAGTGGACAACATCCCTTCAGGGGTCTGCCAAGGAGGTCAATTTCAATGACTCTGTCCAGGTCTTGGCCCTAGATTTGGGAGAATACAAGAAAAATAGTGTCCCAGAAGTCCCTCAGACGGGCACATGACCACACTATATGCATGAAGGAGCTTACGTCTCCTTATTCTTGCTAGAAGGTCTTGGGAATAGGTGGAATTGTTAATTTGGATTTGGTGGGAAGCAAAACAGTACTTAATAGAGAATCTCCATGTCACAAGCATTTGGGCAAAGATGAAACACCTCTTGGCACTGTTTGGCATCCAATGTAATTCTAAAATCTTATGCCCAGTATAGATGAAAGGATGATTTTCCTGCTTATATTCGAGTGTTGAGTAGGCCTCAGATGCTAGAGACCAACTGTTAGAATTTGCAGAGGTACTGGAGGGACTTCTCAAATGGTGTAGGTGCGCTCAAAATGTGTAGTTTGATGCTACTATGTGAGACTCCGTGGTGGATCTGGAGTTAATGAAAACATTCAGCCTTGGGAATCCCATTCATATTTGATGTATGGTCTTTGAAGGTTTTAACTATCTCTCAACGTAGAAGTCCCAAAGACAAAGCAAACCCTCCTTCTCCAAATTTTAAAGACCTGTATTGCCCAGCCCGAACTGAACGCTGTGTTATCTGTGATTGGTGTGAAGTGTGAGAGAATGGAGATAAGACCGTCAGAATCCCGAGCTGCTAGAATCACTCTGGTGATGGTGGAGACATAAATGAGCTTGCTCCCATGGTCTTGTGAAACCCACGGAACCACACCCAGTGGTCAGGCTTCAAGTTCCTGGTCCTCAAAGCACCATTGTTTATCAATTTCCCCTCAAAACCATTCAACCATGCATCATAATGGAGTATATTCGGGCCTCCCAACAAGCCCTATCTGGAGTATTTTCAGCAAGACTTGAAGTCTAATCTGGAGAATTTGCCTTCCCAGGTAAAAGACATACAGCCAACCTTGAAGCAGGGGATGTCCTCCTTGTTCATGGAGAGTAGCATTGCTTGGAATAAATTCAAGATGCGCAGTGTTAGTCATTTTAGGGGCCACAATGCTCTCTGCCCACAAAAAGAAGTGATATCTCCCAGCCGGCCAGTGAGAATTTAGCCTCGTGCAAGAGGATTTCATAGTTGAGTTTAGTGCAGATGGAGAGGGTTGGTGTTGGAAGGATGCCCAAATATTTCATAGTTTTCTTTCCAACGTAATTACGTTGTTCTGACTAGGTAGTCTGGTATAGGATTCTCTCCCACCCAGATTAAGCCTTCAAATTTGGTAATTTTTATCAGTAGGCTGGAAACTGCTTGTAATTACTCTAGAAGAGGGATCGAGGAGTGAAGTGAGTGTTGGGGCTCTGAGTGTGGGTAGGATGTTGTCAGCAAAGGCTGGCACCTTAAACATATCTTGGCAGAACAAGATGACATGAATCTGCAGGTCATTACTAATTTTATGAAGGAGGGGCTATATGCAGCAAACCTGTTGGGTGCCTCTTGGGTGCCTCTGCGGATATGGACAGGTGCTGAAGATTGACTTTTACCTTCACACTGGGATTGCAGTAAAGTACAGAAATCCACCCCAGTGTCCATTATTCCATTGCCCAGGCCATATTTCTTGAGGATTTTGAACAGCATTCCCCAGTCCACCCTATTGAACTCTTTTTCATCGTCGAGTGACAGGAGGACTGCTGGGAATGCTGCCTTCCCTTTTTCCTGGCCAATTCGATGAAGTGGAGGGCGAGTATAGTCTTATTGCTCATGGCCCAGTTAAGTATGAAGCTGTCTTGGTGAGTATGTAGCAGATCCGTCATCGCTTTGTTGAGTCGATTGGCCAGGACTTTCAAACAAAGCTTTATGTTGAGCTTAAGTAAGGAAATTGGTCGATAGGGTCGGGACTTCGCCTGGTATGGTTATCAATGCAATGTACGACTAACTGTCAGGCATTGGATGGCTCCCTTCTCTGTCTTGAAGGAGTTGAAGAGAGTGTTAAGTATACGGAAGAGCTGTGGGGCAAAACATTTATAGAAGAGTAGGGGTAAACTTGTCTTGGCCCAAGGCTTTAGAAAGTTCGAGTTTGTTGATGCCCCCAAAATTTCAGCCACTCAGATGGGAACTTTAGGTTTCCCAGCGGAGTCCGCAGAGAGTTGAGGTAGGTTGACAGATTCCAGAAACATCTTTCGGCACTATGGGGATGGTTGTGCTCATCAAAAGGTGCTGATCTGGAGACTGGGATTGCCATGCCTACCGTTTTGGCCAATGAGTAGGCATGGTACTTTACTGTGAATGCATGAGATCGCAATCTGCATGAGTCCATCTCCAGGAGGTAAGTCTCCTGGAGAAAACAAATGTGTGCTCTTATGAAGTTAACTTCACTCAGGATGCCAATGTGTTTGGAGGGATTATTTAGCCCTTTGACATTATAGGTGACAGCTTTCAGTTCAATGTATGTAGTAGTCGTGTCACAGTAACTTAATGGGAAAGAAAGTGAATGTCGGCCCAGCCCCAAATGTTTGCTATGTGTGTGTGTAAAGATGAGGCCGCTGGTGTCCTGCCTCGGCAAAAACACCTCGAACTGTGAAACGCTGATTGCCCAACAGTGGCTGAAAACAAATGCATAGAACCATCAAAATGAGAAGACAAATCATGTATTTACAAAACAACAATTGGGGTCTTATTGGTGAGAGTAATGAACACCCCTAAAAAGCAATGAAGATCCCTGGGAGGTGGGTCTCGTTGAAAGAAAAGCTATCTTGGTCAGCTGATCATTCTTTGTTCTGTGTTTCATTAGTTGCCTGTCAAATGTGTTCCATAAGTTTGACCTTGCTGTTTTCGATCTCTGTGGAACTATGCTGGCACCTTCCTCCGCTGCATCCAGAAACTTCTCCCAACCAAAGCCATTAACTTGAGGCACTCTCTTGACCCCCCGAGGGAGAGCTCAGTGGACTGCCAGCAGACAAGTTCAGGATCTGTTTGGCTTCTTGGAGAGAGGCTGTGACATGGGTACTGCCCTTCCAAGTAAAGATAATACAGAATGGGTGAGCCCACCTTTATTTCATATCCTGGGAGATCAGGATGTCTGTGATGAGTTTAACAATGCGCTGTTTTGCAAGGACGGCAGCCGATAGAGCCTCTAAGAGAAGCATTTTGTGCCATTGAATGAGATGGTTGTCTCTTTTTTTACCTCTTATGTTAATTATTTGCTTTTAATTCTTTGTGCATGAGGGTAGATTGAGGGAGGAAGGCAGGGGCCAGATGAAAGCTGGGCTCCTCTTGGGCTCAAGTTTCCAGGAGTTACTAAGAACTAAGCCAGAAGCAGGCTTTCAGCTCAAGCCTGGCTCGAGCTTCCAGTGGATGCCCACCTACAGTGCTACACAAATTCAAGTTAACAAGAACTAGCCCTTTATCAGTGTGTACAATGACTTCGTTACATCATCAACTCAGCAGTCCAGCAGCACCTTTCTCATGGATTCCCAGGACAAACAGCAACTGAATCTTTGAAGCAGTGGTCTCTACTACTGCTAATTTTAGAAAGAAAGAAAGGCTGAAAGATGAATTCAGACTAACCCTTGATCTGAATACTCTAAAGAAATGCGAGAGAAAAGTCCGGGATGTTGCTTGTTTAAGAATTTTCTGAACCTGGACCTATTTGTGCATTGTAGGTCTCCAGGATTCAATTTCCACATTTCTATCACTAGGAAACATTATGCCTTCCTTGGTAAAAAAATAAATAAAAAAAACACTAATTTCCAGTAACTGACCTTCCTGTTGGCCTGAAGTTATCTCTGCAAACCTTTACTATATGCATGGCTATTTAGTAGCCCATCTATGGACAGTGGAGATCTGGGACTACTTATACTTGGATGGCTGGCTTCACAAGGTAAATTCACAGCAGAAAATCCCTGAAGGCTTTCAGCTAATCCATAAAGACCTCTAGCATTAAATCCAACAAGTTAGCTCCTATGCAGGTGCTATGCTGGCCCCGTATGGACTGCCCATTCTCCTAGTGATACCAAGTGATTAAAATGGCGAAATAGTTTTCAATGAGCAAATTAGTTTTCATTTGATGGTGACTTACACTTCCATAGTAGGGCATAGGGTGGCAGTGAATGTAGTTAATCTGGTCTCAAATCCTTCCTCTACTGCATGACAACAGACTGTGCTTGTTCAGACAGATGACATAACCATCAGATATCACCCAAAATCCTGCCACTTACTGCTGACTGGACACATTTATCTTTCAAAATTGTTCAACGAAAGGCTTGGAGAATATTTGTCTGGCCATGTTTCCTCCCAGTTTCAGCTCTCTGCAACAGCAGCAATCCAGAAAGTAGAGACTTTGCATCTGTGTACCCAGAACCCAACTTCAATTGTAGTGTACTTTTAATCGGCTGTATTAGCTTTTTCTTTATTCTTTCCCCCCGGTTATTTTTTTCCTGAAGGCCATCTTCAAGTGGAGTGTACACAATAAGGTTAATCTTGAAGGTACTACCATTGTGGTTTCCTGAATCGTCTTCAAGCATTTCATCAGCCTCACAGAAGATTGCCACATCAACTGTATCTTCCTTCTTGACATAGCCGTAACACTCACTACATATCGTCTTGTCATTTCTGATTGTGAAAGAATAACTCCTTAATAGCTGCAGTACAGTTTTTGAAATATTACACCAGACTCCTCTAAAGTTTATTTTTTATCAAGACCACTAGATATTTCTTAGTGTATGTTCACTTGGAAGAAATGTTGCTTATAGTGCTGCAATAATATGGTAGAACCAAGAACATGCCAACAATATACGGTACAGCCTTATCTTATTTTCTTATTTAAGTCTAATATACAATTTGACTCTAGTCCCTTTTAACAGCTAACAAAGCATACAGAAAACATTTTTCTCCTCAGATCTACTTTTTTACCATTCCAGTGAGTAAGATGTTTTATGGAGTCAGTCTATTATTCCTCTGCAAAAATACCTTTTCACCATTGGAATTGAATGTACTCCTTTCCTAAAAAAAAAAAAATGAACTCACCTTTGCATTAGGCAAACTTCCAATATCATTGATATAAGGTTGCCTTCATTATGGCTTTAAGGAAATGTCTGACTCTGTATGCCATTGAGTTCTTTACTATGTACCATGATATGCTGTGTGCATTTTGTATAGTGCTGTTCCACCAGCAAATGTGTGGAGCAGGTGTGCGTGGTTAGTCTTGCCGCAGGTAGATTGGTAATCAAGAACCCAGATCTTCTGCTTCTTGTGGAATTCAAGATGAGAGCCGGAGGATGTGTTGTGGAGTTCCATGCTATAGGAACGATATAAGCCAACTCCTGCCCACCTGATGTGGCTCTGTTTATATGTGGGAAGTGTGCGAGCAGGAGTCCTGAGGAGTGGAGTGTCTGTGTGGTTGGTGGAAGGAGATGCAACTGTTTATGTGCAAGTGAAGTCTACTTTGTGTGTGTTTGTTTGTGTGTGTTTTTTTAAAGGAATGTGTTTGGGTAATGGGAGCCAGTGGAACTTCTTGGTGTGGTGTGATGCGACTTCTATGTGGGAGATTGAGGATGAGTCTGGCTGCTGAGTCTGGATGGTTTGTAGTTTTCTACTGAGTTGCTTGGTGTCCCAGCATAGAGGAGGTTCTTCAAGTCCAATTTTCTGGTGACTCGTGTGTGTGTGTGTCAGTTTTCTAGTGATGCTTTGGAGCCATTTCAAGAGGTACCTCAGAATCTTTAGAGTCTAGCAGCAGGATGCACTGACAACATTGACTTGTGCGGTCATGTCCAGTTTGCTGTTGATAATTCAGAGGTTCCTGGTGTGGGTTCTGGGTATACGTTTGGGTCCAAGTTCAGTCACCCATCAGTTGGATTCTCATGGTGAGTAGGCCTGGGTGGAGTTCCGCTGCGCAGAACTCTTGTGAAGTGACCAAAAAACTGTGGGGTGCGTTAGGTCACACTGTTCAGGCTAATTTTTATCGCCAGGTGTTTGTCCTGCCTTGAAAAATCAGCGCAAACAGCACTACGCGCAGCAGAAGAAGGTGCTGCTTCTTTTCTGCCACTTGAGTGGATTTTCTACTCAAGCCCCAACTTCCTCAATGCGAACGGAAATTTCTGAACTCTGGCGGTAGCGACTATCCGCGTCTGACCGAGTTGAGAAATCTCGCTGGGAGGTGGTGATTTCCTCATTAGAGCTCAAAAATGAAACATTGGCGAGCACAAAAGAGGAAAAACTCCGCTCTGCAGAGTTTTTCCATACTCCGTGCACTAAGCGGACCGCGGATTGGGAAAAACTCTGCAAACTCCGAGAGCGAAGTTCACCACCCACCCCTAATGGTGAGGTGTTCTTACCGAAGATCACTTCGACTGTCTTATACCTGTTGAGCTTGAGACAGTAGGCTTTCATCCAGTTAGCAACTTCAGTCATGCAGGCAGGGAACTAGTTTCTTGTTTTGTGGGTCTTGTCCGAGAGGGAGAGTATGAGTTGCATGTTGTTGGCGTAGGAAATGATATTGTTATGTGCCTGGATAACGTTGGTCGGAGAGATCATGTATGCATAGAAGTGTGGCTCAGAGCAATGAACCTTGAGGTACTCCGCAGATGATTTTGCAAGCTTCTGAGTAGTAGGATACCAGGCTGACAGCTTGTGTTCTATCCATTTAAGAAGAATCAAATCCAGTTAGGAGCACGGCTTTAGATGGCAGTCTCAGGTAAGGGTCCATTGAGGATGAGGTGTGAGGCAGTCAAATACTGCGGAGACGTCCTGGAGAATGAGAGCTGCCATATCTCCCCTGTCCAGGATCATGCTGATGTTGTCTGTTGGTCCTGAATCCGGACTGCATGGCGTTAAGGTGCTGGTAGTGGCCGAGATGGTCAGGGAGGTGATGGTTGGTTAGTTTCTCAACTATATTTGCCTTGTGTTGGAGGTGGGAGATGAGTCTGTACTTGGAGAACGTGACCTGGTCAGAGGATAGTTTCTTGATCAGGGATGTGACAGTGGCACAGGAATGTAGCTGAGGTGAGAATGAGTTTGTGTGTCTCTGATCAGTAGGAGTCCTTTGTTGAAGACGTGGTGGTGGGGGGTGTAAGAGTCCAGTGGGGCCCTTGGAGTGGATGGCCTTCGTGGTAGCAGTGGTTTCGATGGTGGTGATGCTAGTCCAGGAGGTCAAGGTTTGTTCTTTTTCCATGATGGGAAGATGAGTTGTGACATTGACTGAGCCCTTTTGATGGTCTAAGTTCCAGTTTATGGAGGTGATTTTGTTACATAAGTATTGTGAGAGCTTGTTGCAAAGGTCTTGCGGTGCTGTCAGCAGCATGAGGCATGGTGAAAAGGATGTAAGGTGTGGAGGAGTGCATAAGAAATTGCAGGAGGCTCATCTCCGCCCTCTCTCCATGTTGTGTGGTGCGGTATGACAGTAGTGCAGCCTAGCAAGTGGTGGTTGGAGTTGAGGAGACTGAGGAGCACGGCAGGGCAGAGGTGGGTGAGGGGAGGGCCAGGTTTCCTATCCCTGCATGCAGTCCAGGCGCAGGTAGACACAGACTAACTTGCCTTTGGCATACTGACTGTGGTCACCATTAAGTAGGACCTTGAGAGAGACTGTGGGCGTGGGAGCAGGTTACAAGCACTGATGTGGTGAAAAAAGAGTGGGAAAACCAATGCCACAGCTAAGGTAAACTGGCAGAAAGACAAAGGTTGTAAGCAGGCAGAGTGAAAACAGAGTAAGAGACACTAAGCTAAGGTTACAGAATAGCTATGACACAAAAACAGAGTGAAAAAATATGCAAAAGCGGCACAAAGCAAGTGTTGATAAGCGATGTATGGCAGACAAGCAGAGTTTTAAAAAATGGGTAAAAGAAGCACAAATCAAGAGGTCACAGATGGGTGACACAAAGCCAAGAGAGCGAGAAAGATTGTGAGAGATAGCAACCAAGAAGGGAGTGAGACTGGTGCCTTAAGGAGCAGGACCAGGCACGAGTGAGCTCTAGTGAGGGGTCTATGATGTACTCTTTGAGGGAGGCATTTAATGATAATTATGTCTACCTCACAAACGTTCCCTTCATTGTTTTTTCCAAGTCCTCCCCCTCCAGTTTGGAAATCTGTTCACAATCTAAATCTAAAAAGTGCTAATGTGCTTCACTGACAAAACAAGAAGTAATAAAAAAAAAAAAAAAAGAAGCTTGTTGTGAAATGTGGGGTTTTCCATACAGCATTTCATCCTTCAACAAGAGGTCAGAGCCAAGCTTATGAATTTAAAGAAGATAGCTATAATGGATGACTAGGATTACAAGTAAGTAACTTTAACTTTTTAGTGGATCTGGGGGAAACCTTTATTCCCACAGTCCCATTACAGTACAGAAATCAGACATCTTGGTTACTTCTTGGTAATAAACTGTATATTTATTTGAACATACTTACCCTAAATAAATATTGATAATACTATTTGTTTGTTTTGCAGGCTAAAGTGAATAACTCCAGCCTGATTGGATTAGGGTACACTCAGACTCTAAAGCCAGGTGAGTATGAGTACAGATGTATGGAAGCTGCTGAGTGAGACTGGGGTGCCAAGGTAGAAAACGTTACTATCCCTTTTATGACACATTGATAGGCCAACATAGATGTAAACCTCTCTCTTTTACTACCTAGGCCATGAGCCAGGACCCTATATTTAGGCCATTGGGACCACTCGTTATTTTTTTGCAAAGTATGCATGCCTAGAGATGGAAAATATGTGATAGCAAGTCATCACTGTTTGCCTTTCGTCTGATTATTTTTGGATTAGCACCATTGACAAAAAAAATAATGTTTTTCATATTTTTGATAAATAGCATACACATTCATCATAATTCATTCATTGTAATGACAATATAGTCCTTAAAATAACAATACAACTTCATTGTATTCCTCATATATTGATATAGAATATATGCGTAATTTTTACTTACAATTTCAAATAATTATAGTTGCCACATCTTACATAGGCAATTTGTCATGAGTGAATATAAACACAATTTTATCATTCACATTTGTCGTCGTCATCTTCTTCTGAATTTGTTCATCATTCTCTGCATCTGTTTGATTTTCACAGATGTGAAGTCTACAAATGTCAGTGCACTTGAGCCTAACTTAGACAGCAGACACATGTTGGCGGTTTGCAGTTCCTAATGCAATTGCTAGCTTGTAGATCTAACACAGCCTGAGGTGCTGGCTGCCCCTCCATCCAGTCCACTACCAGTTGCTCTGGTCCCTCTTGTTTTTTTCTAACTTCCACCCTCTCCCAATTGGACTAGGCGTCTGTGGATCATTCAGAAGACATCTCTTGCTTATAGCGGCTTGATAATTTGAATGTTCAGACTGTTTTTTCAGACAGTCCCTGAAAGGTGAAAGTTAAAGACTGTCTATCGCACCCTTCTTTGCACAGGATGGCTGATTATCTCGAGTCATTCATGTGATGAACTGAAGATTTTGGTGCATACAGCAAGCTCAAGAATTGCTCCAATTTGTCCATTAGTCCTTCAGAGAGATTCCATTTGTCTCTGAGCTGCAAAAACATTTCCTGTATTTGTCTGTTGGCAGACAGGCTTTAGATGCACTCACTTTTCCTTTTCCCACAAATGCGCTTACTGTGTCACATCCGGTAAATGTATGGAGACCTATCGTAGCTTGACAAACATTTTCACTAAGAGTTTAAGCTATTTTTCAAGTGTCAAGGACTCAAATGCGTATTTTAGTACCACATTTCAGAAACAACTTACCCGTGATTCTTTCATGGAATCCCAAAGCATAATAAAAACATCGGTGTCACCTGAGCTTATCATTACTGCCTCTTAACCCTCATTAGCAGCGTGTGCAGCATGTATCAACAAATTACCATCTGCTTCTTCATGTGCACTTTTGATTTCGGGCACTTCATGGCTCCCTTCAGATGTGCTTTTGTCGCATATATCTTCACAGTTCGCAAACAGTGTTTTACTCTTAAGTTTTACAAAATACTCTGGTTTCCTCCTTTCGTTAACCAGAAATACGATGAGAGTTTTATTCCTTACGTGGCTTTGGAATTTCCTCCACTGTCTGGCAATCTGGAAAGGTGAGATGCTCTGTAACTGGTGCCAGAGTTCTTCCCTTCTGATTGTCCTTTCACTGTTCTTAATAGATGTCTCATTATCCGTATCAAACACAACATTGATTCTTTAACTCCTGTTTCCGTCCTGCAAAGCCGTGGACAAGACAGACCTAGCCGCCTCATCAAAGTTTGATTCCTCTCCTTTTACTTTCTGAACAAGAACCATGCCGTCAATCAGCGTGGTAGAATTTGCAGATATTTCCTCGGCAGGGGTAATGTTTTTCTGCAAGTATGGTGCTAAAACAACTTTGTTTGTCTTTCGCAAAAGACCTTTTGGAGTTGGTAAACGTCCTAAGGGATGAGAGAGTACATCCACCATTTCGAGGTTCCAATTCTGTGCTGTCACAATGATTCGACCAAATAGTGCGTTCTCTGCTTTCATGATGATTTTCCTTCCATTGATGTTCACTGCCTTCTTCTTGAAGATGTTAGTGAAGGTTTTTAGTTTCTTCATGTTCATCGGGTCATGAAGCTTATTAATAGCTGGATTATTCTCAAAACTCTAAAGTTTGAAGTCTGTATAGCACTGTTCACCTATTTCATGTGCCTTCATTATGTTGGATACTTTGTCTTGAGATGCCTTTTTTGCTGTGGAGAGACTAATAAGATCATGTGGCGCAACAAATGGGTTTATTCAGCTTTAAACCAGACTAACAGCCCTCGTAACAGCATCTTCATCTTTTTCAATTTGTGTCATTTGTGGGTTTGCATGAGTAAGGTCTGATCTGTTACGAACCATTTCCCTTTCGTGACCCAAAAAAGTACTTCTATATTCAGCCATCGTATAATATCTTTTCACATCACCCGCCTTGAGGTTGAACTTTGTTGCACCACCCGGAGTCTGTTTGTCTTTGTTGACTGTTGCCTCTATCTCTTCATCGACCAGAATTAATCCAAATGGATTAACATCTGACAGTTGAACTGAAAAACATCCTTTAATGAGATTGTGGTGTATCTCTGGATGTTGCACTGCAAGAAATGTCATTTCATCATAGTTATTCAGGAAGATATCTAGAATTGTTCATTCTATCATATGCAAAACACCATGGGATCATAGAGCGTATGGTGGTAAGATGTAAATGCCAATTTCCTTCTCAAGCAGCACGGAGCAGAGCCAGAAAGACATTTTCAACACTATCCATATACGACATCCAAAAAATGCAGAGAGATCTCCATTGTCATGATGAATATGATCCCGGAATACATCTCAAAATTGTTTTATTTCAGCAAAGGCGCCATTCTGCAAGAGGTTGTCTAATCTCTGTTGGCATAGGTCTTTTGCAGAGTCATTAACATGCTCAATGAAGGAGTAGACTACCTGAATATTCTCTTTGTAATTCATCTCCACTCGGGGATAATCTCAATATAGCTTCATACACGCGCTTGTGTACTCAAACTGCATGATTGTACCTATGACCTTCTAGTACTGACGATATTGATCCTTCTGCTATCATGTCTGCTTCAATGCAAAGGTTGTGAAGGCCAGCGCCTTGAAAGCTTTTTCCAAGAATTGACATGACATTGCAAATGGTATAAAAGGTGCCCTTTCGAAGAATGATTCTGTTGTACGTTGCGTAATGCATGATCTTAGTTGGTTTTGCATAAAGAGCTTGATCCATGACCACTACAGTTTTCGCCAAATGCAGTGATTCCCTTATCAGCTCTGACTGTTTCAAAATTTCAGAAACAGCTGTCAACTCTGTTGCAGGGGCATTAATGGTGGGCAAGTAGCCGATTGAATCCTGTGATACACTAACTAGTTTTCTAGTACTGATAATAAATCCTGTCGAACTTGGTATTATCTATGCGAGGCTCGCTGCTTGTCTTGTAACAACCCAGATTGTGTTCTTATTTTGTGCAATCTTCAATTGGGCAACACATTCCAGCATGACTTTGGTACTTGTCATCAATGGCTGAGGCCCAACTTGTTCACCAGAAACGTACATGAACAATTCGTCAGTATTTGTGGTGGTCGGTGCTGTTTGCTTTTGACTCTCAATGCTTGGAAGAGGAGCTTTGAAAGGTTGTGTCCAAACAACTTGAGCTGCACAGCTATAGCGCTGACAGTGAGTTATCCCCTTACTAATAAGAGTCTCTTCCAGCTTATCAATGTTGTCCCATGCAAAGTTAGTGAAAGCATGAGGCTGAATGTCTGCCGAAAGAACAAGTTGCTCATTTAAGGTAGCTGCGGTATAATTTCTTCCAGTTGTGAGTATGAAATCCCATGACCAGGTCTGTTTAAAGTGCAAATGATTTCAACATTGCCCGTCACTGTTTTTATGACACATGGGAGCAACAATTGCTTGGGGGGTTTCTGTAGGTGATTTGCAACTGCATATATAATGTCCTGACTGAATGATTGCATAAGTAAGGCAACCCTTTTGGATGACTTTCTGTTTTCTGGATCTCCAGTCAGAAGTCCTAATAGGAAGCGTTTAAGATAATCAGGCACTGTAAATGAATCTTTATCAATGTCAGATGGATCATAAGGCCATGGTGTTGCTGTCAAGTTTGTTTTAATCATTGTTCTTATGTGCAGTGATGTTTGATCAATGATCTTGTTCATGTCTCCTTAACCTTTAAAACTGATAATTCTCTTTTCAAATTCTGGTTTTCTCTTACAACATCCTTGTTTTGCTTTAAACCAAGAGGAAACTATGCCAAGGAATGCAGCACTCTTAGTTTGAGTAATTAATATTTTAAGGCACTTCCCAGATATCAAATAAAAGCACTCAAATACATGAAAATATGCATTTAACTCAAATGGAATAGAGCACGTTGATATACAAAAAATATTTTGAGAGAAAAAACTGTGCGGTGCATCAACAAAGCATAAACATGTATATAATCTAAATAATTGAAAGTTAAAATGCATCGCCATGGGGGTCGGATCCATCATCATCCTTGCCAGCATCCAGCCAGGGAACCCTGAACGGCTGAGACAGGAGAACTTCCCCAATGGCATCTTATTAGGCAGTGCACCCACTCCCAAAACAAGCTCCTCTGTGTCAGTGCTAAGTTTTCTCCACTTTATATACCTTAAATTAGCTCCAGAGGGAAGATTCTAGTAATCGACCCCTCCCTTTGGTTATTGACTTTAAATGCTGGCTGTACTTGGTCTATGTTGAAAACACATAGAAGAACTGGCCAGGCCCCAATGCGCATTCCTGAGACAGAGTGGTACCTTCCTCTGCTGAAAACATTCTCACTTTGGCACACTCTTATCATTTCCACATCCCCCACAATATGTTTCTTGCTCTGGTGAGAGGAGCGAAAAAACGCATTCGCTGCAGGGCACAAGCTTTGTGGAAAAATACCTTAGCTGCCACTGTGACGGCACCTGAAGCTGAGCATAAAATGGACTGGGTGATCACATAACAGTCCTGTAGCATGATACTATCAGGTTGGGTAAATATTTTTCCTTTGGTGTCTGGAAATATGTGGTGTAGGAAGGTAGCCTCTTTCTAGCCTTGTTACCCCCACTTTTGGCCTGTTTGCGAGTATATGTCAGGGTGTTTTTACTGTCTCACTTGGATCCTGCTAGCCAGGGCCCAGTGCTCATAGTGAAAACCCCATGTTGTCAGTGTGTTTGATATGTGTCACTGAGATCCTGCTAGCCAGAACCCCAGTGCTCATAAGTTTGTGGTCTATATGTGTTCTCTGTGTGGTGCCTAACTATCACTGAGGCTCTGCTAACCAGGACCTCAGTGCTTATGCTCTCTCTGCTTTTAAAATTGTCACTGCAGGCTAGTGACTAATGTTACCAATTCTCATTGGCACACTGGAATACCCTTATAATCCCCTTTTATATGGTACCTAGGTACTCAGGGTATTGGGGTTCCAGGAGATCACTATGGGCTGCAGCATTTCTTTTGTCACCCATAGGGAGCTCAGACAATTCTTACACAGGACTGCCACTGCTGCCTGAGTGAAATAACATCCATGTTATTTCACAGCCATTTGCACTGCACATAAGTAACTTATAAGTCTCCTATATGTCTAAACCTCACTTGGTGAAGGTTAGGTGCCAAGTTACTTAGTGTGTGGGCACTCTGGCACTAGCCAAGGTGCCCCCACATTGTTCAGGGCAAATTCCCCAGACTTTGTGAGTGCGGGGACACCATTACACACGTTCACTACATATAGGTCAATACCTATATGTAGCATCACCATGGTACTCCGAACATGGCCATGTAACATGTCTAGGATCATGGAGTTGTCACCCCAATACCATTCTGGTATTGGGGGGACAATTCCATGCATCCCCGGGTCTCTAGCACAGAACCTGGGTACTGCCAAACTTGCTTTCCAGGGTCTCCACCGCAGCTGCTGCCAACCCCTCAGACAGGTCTCTACCCCCCTGGGGCCTGGGCAGCCTGGTCCCAGGAAGGCAGAACAAAGGATTTCCTCAGAGAGAGGGTGTTACACCCTCTCCCTTTGGAAATAGGTGTGAAGGGCTGGGGAGGAGTAGCCTCCCCCAGCCTGTGGAAATGCTTTGATGGGCACAGAGGGTGCCCATCTCTGCATAAGCCAATCTACACCGGTTCAGGGATCCCCCAGCCCTGCTCTGGCGCGAAACTGGACAAAGATAAGGGGAGTGACCACTCCCCAGACCAGCACCTCCCAGGGGAGGTGCCCAGAGCTCCTCCAGTGTATCCCAGACCTCTGCCATCTTGGATTCAGAGGTGTTGGGGCACAATGGACAGCTCTGAGTGACCAGTACCAGCAGGTGATGTCAGAGACCCTTCCTGATAGGTTCTTACCTCTCTCAGTAGCCAATCCTCTTTTTGGGGCTATTTAGGGTCTCTCCTCTGGGCTATTCCTCAGATAACGAATGCAAGAGCTCACCAGAGTCCCTCTGCACTTCCCTCTTCGGCTTCTGCCAAGGGTCGACTGCTGACTGCTCCAGGACGCCTGCAAAACTGCAACAAAGTAGCAAGACGACTACCAGCAACATTGTAGCACCTCATCCTGCAGGCTTTCTTGACTGTTTCCTGGTGGTGCATGCTCTGAGGGCTGTCTGCCTTCACCCTGCACTGGAAGCCAAGAAGAAATCTCCAGTGGGTCGACTGAATCTTCCCCTTGCTAACGCAGGCACCGAACTTCTGCATCACCTTTCCTCTGGGTCCCCTCTCATTCTGACGAGCGTGGTCCCTGGAACACAGGAGCTGGGTCCAAGTGTCTCCCACAGTCCAGTGGCTCTTCTGTCCAAATTTGGTGGAGGTAAGTCCTTGCCTCCCCACGCCAAACAGCAATCCTGTGTACTGCGTGATCTGCAGCTGCTCAGGCTTCTGTGCACTTTTCCAAGACTTCCTTTGTGCACAGCCTAGCCTGGGTCCCCAGCACTCCGTCCTGCACTGCCCAACTCGTTGAGTTGGACTCCGACATCGTGGGACCCTCCTTTGTGACTATGAGTCGACTGCTGTCCTCAGGTCTTCTAAGTGCCAGTTCTGGTACTTCTCCGGGTGCTGCCTGCTTCTGTGGGGGCTCTCTGAGTTGCTGAGCACCCCCTCTGTCTCCTCCTCCAAGGGGCGATATCCTGGTCCCTCCTGGGCCCCAGAAGCACCCACAATCCTCAACCGCAACTCTTGCAGCTAGCAAGGCTTGTTTGCGGTATTGCTGCGTGGAAACACTCCTGCATCGTCCAGCACGCCATGGGACATCTTCTATCCAAAGGAGACGTTCCTGGCACCTTCCGTTGTTGCAGAATCTTCAGCTTCTTCCACCCGGAGGCAGCCCTTTTGCACCTTCATCCGGGGTTTAGTGGGCTCCTGCCCCCGGACACTTACGTGACTCTTGGACTTGGTCACCTTCCTTTACAGGTCCTCAGGTCCAGGAATCCGTCTTCAGTGTTTTGCTGGCAGTTGTGGTTCTTGCAGAATCCCCTATCTCGACTATACTGTCTTTCTGGGGTAGTAGGGTAACTTTACTCCTACTTTTCAGGGTCTTGGGGTGGGGTATTGCGGACACCCTTACTGTTTTCTCACAGTCCCAGTGACCCTCTACAACCTACCATAGGCCTGGGGTCCATTCGTGATTTGCATTACACTTTTGGAGTATATGGTTTGTGTTGCCCCTGGGCCTATTTCTACCTATTGCATCCCATTGTGATTCTACATTGTTTGCACTACTTTTCTTACTGTTACTTACCTGTTTTGGGTTTGTGTACATATAATTTGTGTATATTACTTACCTTCTAAGTGAGGGTATCCTCTGAGATACTTTTGGCATATTGTCACTAAAATAAAGTACCTTTATTTTTAGTAACTGAGTATTGTGTTTTCTTGTGTTATAGTGCAATATGACATAAGTGGTATAGTAGGAGCTTTGCATGTCTCCTAGTTCAGCCTAAGCTGCTCATCTATAGCTACCTCTATCAGCCTAAGCTGCTAGAAACACTTCTCGTCTACTAACGCACAAAAGGAAAAAGTGGAAGATGCCACAGTGCTCGCACATCAACACAAGTTTTAGAGCAGTGTCCATATACAGCAGTCTTTAAGCACATCCAACAATGGAAATACGGTGGGTGCCAAGCTGGCCGGGCACCTACCACCCAAGGTGTCCAAAAACCGCTGACTGGAGAACAGTCAGTGGTTACATAAACAATGTGAACAAAAGGCCAGGACACACCAAAGCAAGTTCCGTGTGGTTGATCCAAGTGCTCATTCAATCAGTCGAAGTCCAAAGAACAAGTGAAACTGGACTTTTATTGGCAGATGAAAGGGTGTGGTCAATATTCAGGTCAAAGACCACATGTGTCTCAAACAATCTAAAATACAGCCAGCAGCCGACACGTGTTTCGTCTCCTAGACTTTGTCAAGGCTTCAGATAAGTGCGAGGATGTAAAAGTAGGAATATAGAAGAGGAGTTCCATGAAAGGCGTGCCTGATTTTCAGTCTCCAAGAAGAGCAATGACATCCAGAAAATGGCGGTAATGGCAGGCCATGATATGCCCGAAACTGAAAACTAAATCCGTGCCCGAGGCGTCAGTAAACAGCAGGAACTTTCTTTGGTGTGCCCTGGCCTCTTGTTCACCACTATTCTACTTATAAGGGATAACTGGACCTGGCACAAGGTGTAAGTACCACAAGGTACCCACTATAAGCCAGGCCAGCCTCCTACATGTGGAGGCTGTCGCTGAACTTGAAGTCCAATTTTCTTCTAATATGCCTATTGGTTGATTAGTCTATTCTCTGTATTCCTCTGCATGTCATGACGGTTACAAGCCTTTCAGTGAGAGTTGTCACAAGTATTACCTCTTTGTTAGGAACCATCACAGTTTTAATGTTTTGAAATAGTTCATCATACTCTTCCTCTCATATTTTTGTAGTGATCATCTGTGTGAATGCTAAATGCATGATCTTCCTCCTTTGCTTTAACCCTTGCATAGTTCATATATGCATGATAATGGCCAAGATGCATGATAATGGTCTTCTAGGCACTATGTCCCTACTACAAACTGCTAAGATCTTTGGATCACAATTAATGGTTGCACAATCTCGAAGCCTTTTGTTAACTCTAACCTCCGTGGCTTAATCTCTCTTCATAGTAAACAGACTCCTGCACTTCCTGTGGTAAAATTCTTGGGGAGCTGTGTTGCTTTCAACATTTCTTTCAGTGTGTAACAGTGGAATGTGACTCCTTACTTGAGCTCATGATGAGTAGTCCTGCTGCCTTTTCAACGTAACTCCATATTGGATATTTGACCATAAATGAATTATACACTGCGGTGAGGGACAGGATGTGCTTGTTTCAGTCTTCTTCATGATGCTGTACGGCCATTCTGGAAAAATAAATTAATGAAAACATTTATAAATTATACTTGGTGTACCTAATATAATCATAATTTCTATTATAATTATCAATTTATATAATCACGTTTACTGTATTTGTAATTTTTAATAATAAAATTCACGATAATGTAAATGATGAAATAAATTCCATTTAAATTAAGGTATCTTGGGAGTGAATGGTAACTAACAAAAGGTAAAGAGTTATGACTGGCTCTCACATATTTTCCATCTCTAGACGTCCATACCTTTCCAATAAATCCTATTACAACCCATCCTCCCAACTGGTGCCGATAACCTGGTTGGCTCAAGGCCTTACACATCCCACCTTTGTTTTTCCTTTCTACCTCTACCATGAATTGGTTTTATTATGCTATAACTTCTTAAACAAGAGAGAAACGTCTGCATGTGTAATATGAATAGAAGTCTGAACCTTATGTAAAACAGGAATGATGCCTTGGTGTAGTCCTGTATTTGGCAGACTGCATTTAAAGTCAAATGCATTAGTCCACCATTAAAACTGTATTTAGTCCCTAACATCTTGGTGTCCTGCGCTGCTGGGTTTCCATATGCACCAGCAATAGATTGACTTAGCCATTTATAATTTGTGGACACTATAATGAAAAGTGATCAAATGTTGCATGTGTTGTGACCACACAACCTTCCTCCATACTCTCTAATCAGTTCCTGCGTTCTGATGATTGAGACAGTTATACATACAATTTCCTAAGTCTTGTAAAGCAAAGTTGGTAAATACTGCTCATGTTTACATGTAGCATTATTAGAACATAACATTAATTACCTCTGTGAAGACTTTTCACATCTGGAAAAAATGTGATTCGTCACTGGGAGGTGTTTTTTTCTGTTAAATAAGAGATGTAGGATTTAGAAGACCAAGAGGGAAGAGTTAACCTGAATGAGAATAAATCTTCGCCGTCTGAGACAAATTTATAGCTTATTAGAGAAAAGTCAGACATATAACTTTTATTTAAGCATCAAAATAGAAGACACTCTGAATCATCTAACATATCACATATTATATGGATCAAATCTGTTTATTATTTTTAAGCACTGAAGCATGCAAATACAAAATACGAAATGTAAGTACAGCACATCACAGTACAATAAATGGTATATATCTCCGCTGCAGGAGCACTAAATCCACTGACAAAAGTCTTCTAGACAGATTCTAGTTCTGGCTCAAACGAGCCTCGCTACTAGTCTCCTCTTAGTAATAGAATTAGCATGCGGAGCACGTCTAAAGATCTTCCAGACTGCGAGTCCCATTTAGGAAAACCAAACAAACATACAAATAAAGTAAAACACATTAACAATGCTCCCCCTCAGCGTCTGTGTCATCCTCCTGTCTCTCCACCACTCCATCCCTCCTCCCACCAAATCACAGCCCTCTGAAATCTCTCAATCAAGCATTCTAGTCCGGGTTCAGGTCAGCCTCAGAACTCTCAAATAAGCTGGGCATGTCAACTCCGTAAATTCTGCAGATAGAATCTGCAGAAATGGCTTCCATAGTTCACTCAATTCACCCATCCGCTGCTGCGAAGCCAGTGTGAGTTTCTCCATGGCAAGGATAAACCAAAGCTTCTGGAGCCACGCATTAGGCGTCGGGACCCTATCAGTACCCCCCATGGCTAGGATCAGCTGTAAGGCTGCGTTAAGTGCCAGAGCCACCTGTCTCCCACTCAACCACCTCAAGGGAAAGGTAAGGGGATTAGGAAGTCCCAGCAAGATATATGATGGAAATCTGGGGATCTTAGTGTGGAACGCTATGTCAATCTCATCAATAATGCCCTCCCAATAGCGATGAAGTGTGGGACAATACCAAAGCAGATGCACAAGTGTACCCGTGCCTCCGCACCCCCTCCAACAGAGGTCCGATTTAATAGGGTCCCATGCGTGTATACGCGCCGGAGTGTAATACCAATAGGAGGCCACTTTGTATGACGTCCCCGCTGCGTTATAGGCTGTGTGATGTATTCTGTAAAAAATACTGTCCCATTCCTCATCCGAGAACTCCCTCTCCAACTCCCTCTCCCATCGCAACTGTCCTCTAGTCCTAGGCGGGCGCTGTTCCCCCCTGCAAAATCCGATAAAGTTCTGAGATGACTCCTTTATCATCTATCTTTAACAGGAGCCATTTATCGAATGGCGTAAGAGGTCTCACATATTTTAAAACCATTACTTTTATGTTTCAAAATGGACGTCTTTGCCTTGCTCAGGTTCTGCAATTCCGAGATGGATTTTATAAATGAATCCAAAGAATTTTTTTTAACTGTTTTACATGAAGCCTTATCTCAAACCACTTGTCAATCTAGGCAACATGTTGGTTGTTAGGTTGTTTTATAAAGGTTAGGAGAACATACCACTGACCTTAGGATGGGAGGCTAAAAGTACTAGTTTTAGAGTTTTGCCACAATATGATTTTCAGTTATAAAACAAAGATGCAGCCTGTACACTATTAAGAATCTTTCACTTCTTGGAAAGACAAAATTATCCAGGCTGTTGTCCTGTGAAAGACATTTTTGTTAAACATTTGAGATAGATATAGCCCAGTTCAAGTCTGTCATGAAGACTCGCTTGTTTTCGCCAGTCATCATACAGAGTTCCTGACAACCAGATGTTCAGTGCTATCATTAACTATGTGTTAGGATTTGCACCCCAACATTTCATAATGAGTAAAGTAGTTTGTATCTATTATCTGAGTTTTCCTCCATGAAAATGTTAATTATTTGTGCTTTTATTTTGAAAAAGAGAAAAACTATTTTTCTGAGAAAAAGAAATATTTTAGAACTTGCTGGATGCCCTGGAAAACACATTCACAAGACCAGGAGAGTGTGAATGATCCCTTTTGGACAACATAAAAAGTCCTTAAGCTCATTCCTCCATGACTTGTTTATAGCTGCCAAAACTAAATTTGCTGTTTTAGTTCCATTTGCTGTCCAAGGACCATAGGAATCACATTACCAAAACTTTAAACTTTATTACCACCTGTGCTGTATTCCTCAAACTTTTACTACAAAACAAGCTTAAGTTCCTCTACTCATTTCATGCGATGTATCTGTGTCTCAGGGAATGGTGGGTCACTGAAAGAACTTTGGAAATAGTGTTTTCTCCTCAGCTTCTTGGAGCACCTGGCCATGTCCATTAAGCTTCTGCAACCACACCCAAAAAAGAAGTCTTGAACTGCTTGACGTCCACAAATCCACTTGATTTTGTTTTAGATCCATCAGCCACACTCCTGAGCTCTGTTTCTTCTTTCCTGCCAGGCATTTGATCTTTGCTGCTTCTAGGTATTTCCACCTAACGAAGCAGCCATGTTCTAGATGATAAAGTTTCTCTTGTCCTTTGTTTGATCCTGGGTTTCTCCTAACTGCTGTGTTAAATTTTTATGCTATCAGGAAATTGGACTGGGATATGTTTTGTCTTGCTTCTCTGGTTCTTAAATTCCTCTGTTGGTTTCATTTACCCTATCTACCCTGGAAAGTCAGTGATGGGAGACAGTCATGTAGGTCCACGCTGCTCCCTAAATTGTTTTAGTTAGTTCCATTTCAGAGCAATCCTGGAGTCACCTTAAGGGTGAAAGCTCTTTGGGCCTCATTATGAGTTTGGCGGGCGGCGGATGCCCCCCAGCACAGCAAAGAGCAAGGCCTTAACATTGACGCGGGCTCATAATGAGCCGGCAGCAATGTGGCGGTGTGTTGGGTGCGACAGCACCCGTCGTGCTTTTCACTGCCCATAATTCGGGCAGTGAAAAGCGCAAAGGGGCTGTCCATGGGGGCCCCTGCTCTGCTCATGCCAAGTCCACGGGCAGTGCAGGGGCCTCCGGCTCCCTCTTTCCGCCAGCCTTTGCATGGCAGGGATTGAGACCGCCGGCACCGCCAGGCTGTCAGCTGGCAACACCCTGGCGGTATCTGCAGTCCGACCGTGGCGGCTCCGCCACTATCATAATGTGGAGGCTGGACTGCTGCATTGGCGGCTGTCTGACCTCAACCGCGGCCCTGGCAGTCTCATGACCGCCAGGGTCGTAATGACCACCTTTGTGTCTTTTTCCATGGAAGTTGAAGAGTCCCTTGAAGACATGAGTTTGTTTTCAAATCCTTTCTGAGCTAGACTTGTGAATGAGTGTGTACGATCCATTTGGGGATTTGGAAAATGTTGACTCCTGCTCTTCATTTTTGCACTTGATGATTTCAAGTCTTGCAATGGTGTGACTTTGAGTGGTGTTTTGTTCCTGAGATTGTGGTTTGTTGTTTATTATATACATAAAGAAGGGTGTGGAACTCCAGGATTTGTAAGATTTATCCTGTAGAGTAATACCAGCAATGCCTAAGCGTTTACATGTCATAGACTGGAGAGGTAAGCAATTTGATCTGATTCTTTTAAGACCTTAATTTCTTGACTAAATGCGACGCCACATGGGAGGCTGATCCAGGCATTCGGAATCTCCTAATAGCTCATAAATTATTCTCTCCATGTAGACGTGAGCAGCAAGATGCACCTGGCTAAGGACACATCTACCTATGTACTGCTTGGTCCCACTAAAATTCGGTCCTTCAAGACAGTGAATACACAGAGAAATCAATGTATAAATAGCAAACATTTATGATTAACATCTTATATAATGCTGAGCAGCCATAAAAGAGAGAGCAAAATGTCGGATTTAAAAATAAAAAAATAAAAAAAAATGCTTTGCCTTCCAGTTCATACATATAAAAAAGCAAAAGGGGTTTGTTATGGAGTCCTTTTTAAGGTCAAGCACGTAAGCGCTCTAGAGCCTGTTGTAATATCTCTGTGGGCTTTTAACCACACCCACTCTTGCTATTCATTCGTTGTTGTGCTTGTCTTAAATGCTTCATTTTTATTAGTGCATTTTGTGAAATGCCCTTCCTTTGTGTGCTGAGTCCTCTTCCCTGACGCATTAACTAAGTGAACATTCCTGAACATTTCTGTTGGCCATCACACTACGTCACGCTTCCTCCTGTTAAAGCATGTAATGGCCCCTCCTCCAGTTTCGGTTTGCCTTACATCCCAACCGTGATCCTTTCTAGATATTCAGGCAGGGAGCTAATAACTCTTACTCGTGGTGCTTGGAATCGGCTTGCTTCTGTTAACTGTTTTACACTTCATTTTCAATTCATGTGGCAAGAAAAGTCCAGTTAGGAATTTACAACTCCAATTGCTCTAACTTGAGCAAATGCAAGACACGTTGCATTGCAAATGCTTGTTTTTAACCTAGCGTCACATTACAACCAATATGTTTCATGTTGCTACATTTAGTATGCATTAGTTAATAATGGTAAAAAGAGGGAAATGTAGCAGCGTTTCCTCTGGTATTTTTATTACATCTTATATTCTTCTGATGTAGTCTGTTTATTACATTATTTCTTTCTTCTTATTAACCTACAGGTATCAAATTGACACTATCAGCTTTGCTGGATGGGAAGAACGTGAACGCTGGTGGCCACAAGCTTGGTTTAGGACTTGAATTTGAGCCATAGGAATGGGAACTGCACAATCATTTACAAATATTTCACAGCATAGCTACCTTCAGAACCTAGTGTACCTTTCAGTGTTTGTCTGGGTTGCTAATGTTGCTTTTTCATCCTCGAGAAAAGGATGACATTTTGGAGATGAAAAAACAAACAAGAAAAGTCTTGCGTTTGCAGATCACTGAGGTCCTTCGCGGATATATGTTCCGATCATGCTTTCAAGGTGTCAGTCGCACTTTTTTTCTTTTTTTTACATAGTTCTATTTATAACAGAAAGAAAAATAACAGACAAATCAAGATGACTTTTCGAAAAAGTTTACCAGTCTTAAAGTAAAAGATAATGAATTTTAAGTTAAAAGTTAATAATCTTTTATGAAATTCACAAAGTTTACCCATGACCCAGCATAGAGTCCATGGCAGAGCATTGATACTTTGTATGTAAAAGGGAGTTTTTTGTAATGTATTTCATAAATGTGTCTTGTTTATTGCCCCTTTGACATTACACACCCTCTTTCTATTTGTTCACCCTGTATGTGGAGAAAGCTTGGTACGAGTCACTGTCCTTTTGTGTGTTGTGATTGTTGCCTTTCACTGGAAAAGCTCATTAGACAAAGCAATATGTGAAGAACAGTTATTGTTACTGTTTCTGCACAATGGTGTTGCTTGAAAAGACCCTAAATTAGACTTTTCTTCTTGTCTCACGTTTTGTTTTTAGCAGTGTGATGGGTACATTAGAATCTTCCATTCTGTTGGCATAGAAAACTCAATATGCTGTATTTGAAACCACTAAAAATAAACCGTGAATAAAACACTAATATAATATGTTTTTGCATTTTTTTGTTTAATTCATATAGTTCAATAAAATTGCCCAGCTAAGCCACCTTTGAAATTTGCATTGTAATCATTGACCAACCTATGAACGCGTCCATGGCAGATTTTGATAGCAAGGTAGATGGGATATTCAGAGACAGCAACCATGCCACCGCTACACTTCTTGCCAAAAAGAATACATATGCGAAGCAATTTCAGGGCAGAACTGGAATTCGTAGCAAAAGGATGCTCTTAAAATTTCTTGAGTAAACCTAATAGATAAAGACGAAATAAACACTGAAATATTTGGTTGGGTATTTGTCTAGTCTAAAAGATAAGCTTAATTAGTTAGCAGCTGTATGGAACACTAGTATGAGAAATATATACCTTAAAAAGAGTGCACTGCAAGGTGGACCTAAAATTGTGAAACCATGTAGGTCACAAAATACCTAGAAAGCACATGCACTGTAGACTGTAGTCAATTTGTCAGTAAGGAACTAGGGTGAATTTTGCAACATTTTGATAACGATAAAATAATGGGAGCTAATTTGAGTATTAAATGACTCCAGAGATTATTGCAGCATATTCCCTAAACCAGGAATTTTCCTTGGGACTAGGGAATAGCAGAGGTTATGTTGTTGGCTGGTAGAATCTACTTTGGTTTGTTCAAATGATGTGTTGATGTCACCATTAAAATAGCTGATTGGATTTTACGTTTTTATGGTTTGGAATGCCTTGGGAAAGTACTTATTACGTTCACTCCTATACCTAAGAAACTGAAACATGGTGTTATCCACCACGTGCTCTTAATTACTACTTGATAATTACTGAATACCTATTCTTTCGGTACACGTCCCTGGATTACTTGTTTAGAGAGATATTGTGTTTTACAATGCATTAAATAAAGGCAGCATTTTATGTACTTTTAAAGTTTCACTTATAATTACCAAAATAACAATATGGTTACAGAAGCAGCGGATCTGAAACACTGTTTCTAAGGCTTTATTTTGGTGAGGTAAAATACAATAAATGGGGACAGATCAGCAACAGCCTCATTGGCTGTCCACTGTCATCTTCATTCAGCTGGCAAATTCGACAAAGCAAATAACGGAATCTATCCTCCATCCATTTCCAGTTAGAAATTATTTTTTTTGTTTGTTTTAATGAATGGAGATTTAGGATTACAAGTCGAGACATTTGGCCTTTTTAGGGTCGAGCCTGCGTTGCATGCGCTCGCGCATGCGTATCGCAGCGAGACGCAATAGTATTTAGAAAAGGGCTTGGAGCCCTGTCAACTTCACGTCAGTGTTTTTTATTGGCTCGTGGGCTTACCTAATAAAATCTGCTTGCTTTCATTAGTCGAAGGCAAGCATACGTCATTCCCTTTCCGGTGGCTAGCCCTCCTCGAGCGCAGAGACCAAGTACAGAAAACATGCGAGGCTCGCTGTTTTCCATCGGGCTCGTGGACTTCTTTTTCTCTAATTTACGAGCGCGATCTCGCTTGGCAGAAGTCGAGCGCTTTACATAGTTAATTTCACTTTTTTGGGTTGTGTACATAAATGCACTTTTGCCCGATAGGTGAAAAGTCGGGTTAGGAGTTTACAACGCGATCAGCTCTAGCATGAGCAAACGCGAGACCTGTTGCATTGTAAATGCTTGTTATCATTGGATCTTCATTAATATTCATACTGCATAGAATGACTTGTACTCATACGTTGTATCAGGAGAGCTGTATCCCAGGAATTCGGATGGAAACAGTTGGATAAGTACAACTATTAAGCAAACGTGTTGCAGAGAGATGGCTGATCCATTTGTATGGTTGTTCTAAAGAGATTCCCAACAACAGTGCTTTGCAAGGATCTGCGTCACTCCAAGTGACTCCTCTACAAATGTCAGACAAACATTTCTTTTGTGATGAGCAGTGACTATCTGACCTCTTGTAGAAGGGCTGTATACCTTAAAGGAATGCATCAATTGGCCTTCTCAGAGTATGTAGTTATAAATGATAATATCTGTCTGTGTGTGGAGGATAGAGGTTATCGGTCATGCACTGGTAGGTCCATAGTTAAAATACAGATATTGGGATTTCATAAAAAAAAATTCAGGGTAGTATCTACATATGTATGCAAGGTGTGATGTTTATGTTTAACTCTTTTTATTTGGTATATCATGCTTTCACAGATTTTCCCCTACGTCTGAAAGATGAGATTCACATTAATAATCATCTTTTAGGTATGGAAAAAGAGAAAAAAACTAGAACTCAACATGACACAATATTCCCCTGCAACACCAGTGAGTCTAACTCCCCATAGGTGTCTTACAGCTTTTATCGGACGGTTTAAAGATGCAGCAGGAGTTTTTAATGGAACTATCCCTACCCATCAGTCAGTTCTTGTATTTCTCTTCTGGGATCAAGTGAAGCACCCTGAGGTTACCCAGACACATCAATTTCCTGAATTCTTTTTGTAAGTAAGCCAGCATAGTGCCTCAATCTACCTCGTATGCCTTGTTTTCTGATGTGATATCTTTTCCGATGCTGGTAGTTCCCCATCCTGTGAATCTAGTATAACGTTATAGGATTTTCACACACACACACACCCAAGACCACCAAGAGCGCGGTAGCTATTGCCATACCTATTTGTCCCCAAGTGTCCCCAGTGATCTTTCCCCTTTTCCTTTGGCCCCCAGTAGTACTACTCCTAGGTCCCTGGGAATTTTCACCTGAAAATGTGTCAGTTTACTGCAACCCCACACAATATGGGTTAAGATCCAAGCTTCGGTGAACCCCTCGAGCAGTTCTATCCGTTAGTGCCATCCAATTCATACTGCTTGACGGCGGTTAGGTACCATTCTCTAGTATTGGGGTATCTTTCAGAGATTCACATGCTTGAATCATTCCCAGTCATTGAAGTGGGAGCCCCACGGTACATAGAAAGCAGTAGAATTTTTTTTTTTTTTTTTTTCCTTTCCTTTTCATTGCAGTCAGTGTCAAAAATACATCCACTTTCCTAACTTATTAGCTTCATTAGGAAAGGCCCAAAGTTCATCCAATCAAGCGAGACCACCCCTTTAGAACCCCCGGCACAGAGGCTCAGTCTCTCAGATTTTCTACCACACGTCGTGTGTAAGGGAGTCTCCCTGAGCTCAGCTCAGTTTACTTTCTCTTCAGGAGATATTATCCAGTTTTCATTCATATCTTTGGCTGTAGTTTTTGTCCATCATGTCTGCAGCTAAAAAAGGTTTATTTAGACCTCGCGGTACCTGTGGGAAACTAAGGCTTCATTGTGAAGACCCTCACAAGGACTGTATCTACTGTCTACATCCTGAACATAAAGTGAAAGACTGGAAGATCTGCAGAGCATTTCCCAGCAAGACTCTCAGATAGAGAAGCCAGGCACCTGCTTTGGCTACAAAAGTGGAAGTCCAGAGAGTCTTTGTCTGAGGAGGAGGACAGTGATACTTCAGTGGCCTCAAGGAAGAGGAAGAGATCTGTGGAGAGTTCCTCCCCCAAAACCAGTAAGTGAGCCAAGAGGCTGCATGTGTTCAGAGAGAGAGCTCAGGAATATCCCTCAAATTCCAGAGAACATGGTGGTAAGGTTCGTTCTGAGCTGTCTACTCCAGCTACCACATCAAAGAAGTTGAAAAAAATCTTCAAGCTCCCTGCCACCATCGACATCTAGGATTTCCACACCGTCAATGACCACATCATTGACTACAGGCTTTGCTTCGACGACTACAGCGACGGCGACATTTACAGCTCCATCGTCACCAATGATCATGACTTCTTCGCTGTTGTCAACTTCTACCATAACATCAGTGAGTTTAAAGTACAGGCCCTCACCTGCTCAGACCATCAAGATTTCAGAGACCGTCGACAGGGAAGAAGGTGAGGTCTCTATCGTCAACGCGCACACCGTCAACGGATAAGCTGCAAAGTTCATTGTCGATGATTACACTGACGGCTGCATCGACGACGGCACGAAGATCTACTTTGCTATCAACGACATTTTCACCATCGACGATCACCCAGTCGACGACAGCACTGTCGACGAAATCCCCGATGACGACCGCACCGTCGACAACACCATTGACAACCGCACTGTTGACGACAGCCCCGTTGACGGCCCAAATTTCTGAGTCTACAACCAAGCAATATGAAGGATCTCCTTTCTTGCCTGTAAGGATATTAGCAATAAAAAGGAAATCTACTCACCTTTTGCCTTCTCATATGTCACCTAGTAAGGTGTCGCCAGCACCTCCACAACATCTGTTTGCTGATGATGAGGAAGAGGACGATATATATTCAGACGATGGGCTTTTTCCAGTGGCAAATAGCCCTTCAGACTTGTGCATAAAATGTCATGAGGAAGATGATGAGGAAGAGAGTGAACAGCTGTATTTAGGACAACGGGCAGAGACACACAGAACCTCAGGAGTTGCAACAGGAGCAAACCATCCAGATGCCTGTCTCCTTGATTGGCAACCTTCAGCACATGATGCAAGATTATTACGCTAGATTTCCTCCACCTGGCTCGACTACTTCGGTGCAACCTCCGCCCACGCAGCTGAGCCCTTAATCGGCCATCTGATTCTATGGGACATATCCCAGTCCCGTCATCGGACCAGGATAATGATCCGCCTGGAGGGTGAAATACAAGACTCGGAGAGGCTGAGCGAGGAATATCATATTCAGATGCCATCCCCTTCTACGCCACCACCGCGAGACATTGGTGATTTCCACAGTGTAATGGAGAGAGCAGCATTGAGATTTCGACTGCCCATAACATCCAAGCAGTCAGACTGTTTCCTCTATGATTTCAAGGAGAACACTAGAAAGTCAGTGAGAGCAATACCTATTGTTGACTTTATTTGGGAAGAGGGGCTTAAGGTCATGCAGACCCCGTCTTCAATACCAGCGGTGCTACCAAGGCTGAAAAAGAAGTACAAGGCACCAGATACCTCACCAGCCTGCTTAGTTAGTCACCCTAAGACGGACTCAGTAATATCCCAGGCAGCTCAGCGACGGTCCAGGAATCCTTCTTCACCTTTGACTGCATCCCTGGATAGGGAGGGGCGGCGGTTAGATTCAATTGGGAAGAAATTTTCAACTATGGCGGCCACCACGGTCAGAGCAGCGAATTCCCCAGCAATCCTGGGAAGATATGACTGTCAGATGTGGTCAGATATATCCCAGTTTGTAGACCTACTGCCTGAGGATAGTAGAGCGGAGGCGCAGAAGATATTTCAGGAAGGTGAGAATATCTCGGCTTAGAATATAGATTGTGTCATCGATGTCTCGTCTACGGGTTTCTGCCAGTTAGCCGGGGCAGCTGGACTCAGACGTCAGGGGTGGCTGAAGGCTACATCGTTTCGCCCACAGGTGCAGTTAAAGATCTTAGACATGCCTTATGATGGTGAACTATTATTCAGTAAGCATGTTGATGATGCTTTATTAAGGCAGACACGGAAACAGCCAGATCCCTGGGTACATTACAATTTAGAAGACAGCCCTTTCGAGGAGCGATAGGAAGAGGGCTTTATTCTTACTGAGGCGGCTCACACCAGTACCGACAATATCCATCCTACCAAGGGCAATTTTGTTTCACCATTGGTTAACAGCAGCTGCATACTGATCGACAACCACCATCTGCACACTTCCGGCAAGCCATAAGAGGAAAATCTTCTTACAAGGCCAAAGAAGCGGTGAGAAAACACTGACCTTCATCAGTTGCCTGCACCCAACCCCTATTCCAACACTCTGACAGGGGGCAGAATTTCCAACTTCCTTCACCAGTGGTCCCAGATTACATCAGACAGATGGGTCCTCGATATTGTCAGCAAGGGACACACACTAGAATTCAATCAACCTCCCCCACAAGTACCACTAAAAGGACCCCCACCTGCCCATCTAAAGGAACTCCTAGCGCAGATTGCCCTCTTGATAGACAAGGGAGCAATAGAGGTTGTACCAAGGAATCAGAGGGGGAACAGGTTTCTACTCTCACTTCTTCCTCATACGGGAAAAGACAGGGAACTGGAGACCTATTTTAGATCTTCGCTCTCTGAACAAATTCTTGGAAAAACAATCATTTTAGATGATCTCCCTTCAAGATGTCCTACGCTTACTCAACCAAGGAGATTTCATGGCGTCCTTGGATCTCCAGGATGCATATTTCCACATCCCTATTCACCCCTGTCACAGGAAATTGTTACGGTTCAAGGTTGCAGGCACCCATTATCAGTTCAGAGTGTTACCCTTTGGCCTCAAATCGGCCCCAAGAGTTTTCACCAAGGTCTCGGCACCAGTTACAGCCTACCTAAAGCAGCGAGGAATTCAGGTGTTCCCGTACTTAGACGACTGGCTAATAAAAGCTGGAACACCGTTCAAAGCGGCCAGGGACACAAGGACATGCTTATCTCTCTTCAAGACATTGGGTTTAACAGTCAATTACCCAAAGTCTCACCTAGATCCTTCACAGAACATCACCTTTCTAGGAGCTGTCTTGGACACAGAGCAAGCGAGAGCTATTGCTTCTCACGACAGACAGAAAAAACTTCAAGATCTAGCGATCCGTCTCAACAGAAAAAAAAGTCCGCTTCTGTTCGGACTTACTAGTCTTTTCTGTGGATACTTTCTTCATGCATTCCGTTGAGAGCAAACTGTCGCCTCCACAGCAGAACACTCAGCAACAATTGGACATTCAGTGGAAGCAAATAGATGGATCTTTCGACGATGTAGTTCCAAGTCACTCTACCAGCGAGGCAAGCCCTGAAGTAGTGGAAGGACACCCCTCATCTCGGAGGGTCTCTCCTTCCTGAAAGACAAACCAGTACACATTATAACAACGGATGCGTCTTTGGAGGGTTGGAGCGCAAATTTACAGGACCTATCAGTGAGAGGAAGATGGTCCACACAGGAATCAGCTCTCCACATCAACGTATTAGAATTAAAAGCAGTGTTCCTGGCGCTCAAGGCCTTCCTCACCAAGATCATAGGTTCCTCGGTGTTGATAAGAACCGACAACATCACAGTCATGCATTACCTCAACAGGCAGGGGGGTACAAGATCACGGGCGCTGTCTCTGCAGGCACGGGAACTGTGGCATTGGGTTCTTCGGCATCAGATATCAATCAGAGCGGAACATCTTCCAGGCGTTTCCAATACTTGGGTGGATGCCTTACTCAGAGCTCGGACCACCTGTCACAAATGGGAACTCAACCAGGCAATTCTCGACCGCCTCTTTTGTCGTTGGGACACACCCAGTCTGGATCTGTTTGCGACAAGGGAGAACAAAAAATGGCAACACTTTGCAAGCTGGCAACCGCAGAGAGGGTCAAAGGGGAATGCGTTTTTGATCAAATGGTCAGGTATCTATGCCTACGCTTTTCCCCTGCTCCCGCTCATCCAAAGACTTCTATTGATTGCTCCCAAATGGCCGCGCCACTTTTGGTTCACGAAGCTTCTACTACTCCCGGAACAGCCTCACATGCGGCTAAGGCCAACACCAGACTTGCTAACGATGAATCGGGCAGGTCCGTCATCTCAATCCAACTTCACTTCGATTATCAGCCTGCCTCCTGAATTCTATGAGTTTGACGGTTTAGATATCCCTTCAGACTGTCGAGAGGTGCTTGCCTGTGCCAGAGCCCAGTCTACGAATAAGACGTACGAACTCATGTGGAAGAGATTCTGCATATGGTGCAAAACCTTCAATGTTCATCCACTGAAGTCTTCTCCAGAACATATTCTTCCATACCTTTTACACATAGTCAAGTCTGGTCTCTCCCATTCATCTATCAAGGCCCACCTAGCTGCCATATCTCGTTTCCGTCGGACGGCAGAATTACCATCTTTATGGTCATCCAGGAAAATAAAACAATTTCTAAAAGGTTTGTTCAGGATGTTTCCTCTGATTCAGCGTCCTCCTCCTTCCTGGCATCTGAATATTGTGCTGTCCCAATTGATGAGGCATCCATTTGAGCCTATTCACAAAGCAGACCTGAAATACATCTCTTGGAAGACAGCGCTCCTTCTGTCCAGCAAAGATTGTTAGCGACATTCAAGCATTCAGTCTCACCACCTTTTCTGCAATTTAAATCAGACATGGTCATTCTGAGAACTAACCCAAAATTCATTCCAAAGGCTCCTTCGAACTTTGATTTGAATGAGCCAGTGGTTTTGAAAACGTTCTTCCCGAATCCTCGAACTCCAGCAGAGCGAGCATTACATTCCCTAGACCTTAAACGATGTCTGAAATTCTACATACAGAGGGCTAGCAGCATTCGTAAAGCTGATCAGCTGTTTATTAGCTATGGCCAAATCACTAAGGGCAATGCTGTTTCCAAACAAACCATAGCACAGTGGATCTCCTCTGCCATACAATTCTGTCATCAGCTAGCGGGAAGACCGCTATCAACCAACATCAACGTCAAGGCGCACTCCACTAGAGTGGTGTCTACATCAGCAGCTCTCCTCGCAGGAGTGCCTCTAAACCAGATCTGCAGAGCGGCAACGTAGACTCACAGCCACACCTTTACTCAGCACTACTGCCTGGATGCTGCTGACAGGATTGATGCTGCAGTAGGACAAGCAGTGTTGCGTAATTTATTTGCATAAGGTGAGTGAATAATCTTCTTTACCCGCCATCCTCGAATGTTATTTCCACACTGATATTTGTTTTATATATATATATAGATAAAGTATATGCATGTATATGTTTATAGATATTGATAAGGATATCTAACTACCTAAATAAGTTACTATATGAATAGTGAATAATGTATAATGAAGTGAATAGCTGGATGAAGGCTAACTGGCTAAAACTGAACTGTGAAAAAATGGATATCCTTTGCTTTGGGATTAAGAAGGAACAGTGGTCCTCCAATTGGTGGCCCAAAGATGTGGCACTCTTCCTGTGCCAGGGTCAACCTCTAGGAATTTAGGACTACTGTTTGACGATCGTCTATCCTTTAAACCCCAGGTTAATCAGTTCATTAAAATTTGTATGTGGATTCTGAAGAAATTTAAGAAAATGTTTCCCTATATCCCACAACTAAGGAGACCTACTGCTACTCTGGCCTTGGTCATTTCCAGATTGGACTATGGGAATGCGCTTTTGCTCAATCTGGATAAAGGATCACTAAATAAACTGCAGCTGATGCAGAACACTGCTGCTAGGTTATTACTGAACCTGCCACGCTCGGCCTCTGCTAAGAAGAGCCTTGAAAGCTTGCACTGGCTTCCGGTAGTCCAACTGATCTTTTTTAAAGCCCTCTGTATCACCCATAAAGCCGCACATGGGATTGGTCCTAAGTTTTTGACGACTAAACTACAGTGGTACAGACCTAAAAGGCTGCTGCGTTCTGCTAGCACTTATCAAATTCAGGTCCCCCGCACCAAAAAGGCTAAGTGGGGTGACAAAGCATTCACTATTGCAACTGCTAAGGTTTGTAATTCACTCCCGCTGGAACTGAGGAGAGAACATAATTACCTTACTTTTAGGAAACTGGTTAAGTCCTGGCTCTTCCCGCGATAAGCCTTAACCCTGAGTCTCCCCCTGAGCCGGCACAGCCTCACCCTAGTTAGCGCTTCGATGCCCTCGGGACGGAATGCGCTTTATAAATACACGATACATACATACATATATAAAGAAATGTAAAGAAAAGAGGTTTTCTGATAGTTACAGAACTTAACATCTTCTTGTACTGCTGACTATTCTGGTTCAAGCATGTGAATCTATGAAAGATACCCCAATACTGGAGAAGAAAATAAGTTACTTACCTTTAACTGTGGTTCTCCAGTATTGGTATCTTTCATAGCTTCACATGCGACCCACCCTCCTCTTGAAGTCACTAGTGCTGGAAAATCTAAGAGACTGAGCCTCTGTACTGACGGTTCTAAAGGGGTGGTCTTGTCTGATTGGCTGAACTTTGGGCCTTTCCTAATGACGCTAATAAGCTAGGAAAGTGGATGTATTTCTGCCATTGACTGCAATGGGGGAAAAAAAGACCCCCAAAAATTCTACTGCTTTCTGTGTTCCGTGGAGCTACCACTTCGACGACGGGGAATGATTCAAGCATGTGAATCTATGAAAGATACCAATACTGGAGAACCACAGTTAAGTAACTTATTTTCATATAACACAATCTTGCAGAATGTTTCTCTTCCTGTGGTGCATCACACAGTTTTATGTGTTGGCCCAAGTGTTCCCATTCCTCATCTATGCATGGGTGCCCAGCTCCTTTTACCATCATTTCTGGGCTACCGTGTTTTTCTATCTGGTGGCTTTTTCAACTCAAGTTGCAGTACACAGTGTTGTACCTGATAGTAATGGAACCTCTCTAGCTCCCTAATGTTATACACTCTTTTGAGGCCTCTGACTGATGTAATTCTCCCTTCTTGGAAGAGGGAACCTACCATTATGCATCTCTGCTCTAATCAGGATGTGAATTCTCCCCTTGTTGTTCCTTAGGTGAAATCAGAATATGGGCATTAATTGAAACGTGAATGACATAAACCCCCTTGCTGTCACTGCCTTATTCCACACACCTAATGTTGCTCTAGTTATTGGTGAGGAGTATAAACCCCAGCTTCTGTGCTTTTTACCCAGCCACTGAACACCCCACGGTGAGTTGTTGGCTATCAAATAGGCCATCCAACAACACTGTTTTTCTGATTCTTCCTTTTCCCAGACCACGATAAATCTAATCTGAGCTGCTTGATAGTAATAGATTACGTGTGGAACTGCACGTCCTCCTTTATCTGTTTGCAGATATATATATATTGTGGTGTGTTTTTAATCTAGCTGTCCTTCCTGTCGATATTAAATAATTCAATTAGAATTGCTTTATTAATCCTTGTGTGATTGGAGAGGGTAGGGTGGGGGAATGGTATATAACATCTAGAGCATTTTGGGGAAGATCGCCATATTTTTTTGAAAAAGCTGTCCATCCTATACATGAGAAAATGCCCTGGTTCCAATTCTTTGGGGTGGTTTGAAGTACTGCCAACACTGAGAAGTAGTTAAGCTTTACTACTTGGGAGGTTGGTGTTGCTATCAAAATACCTAAGTATTTCACAGCTCATTTAAGCGTAAAGACTGTACAGCTTCAACCATGTCTTTCTTGATTCGCAGTGCATCTGACTTTGCCGGATTTATCTTGTTGGTCTGGCAGTGATGATTGACATTGTCTGATAACATTTAAATTTGTCACATCGTATACTGACCTCACTCGCTTTCTCACTTTACCAGACTTGGGATGCGAACACCTCCATTGTCAGGGCAAAAAGTAGCAAGGATACGGGACATCCATGTTTCACGCCCCTAGTGGTTAAGAAAGAAGTCATGGTAATTCTGTTAACCCTGATTTTCGCTGTTTGGGTGTCTCACTAGCTAATGCCTACTTTAGGAAGTGAATTCTCAACCCTGCTACTTCTAAAGATGCTTTCAGGTAGGCCCAGTTGACGTGATCAAGTGCCTTTTTTGGCCTTTAGGGAAGCTAAAATATTTTTGAGCTTGGTATATGCTTTCTATAATTTGTACGATTTTCTTTTGTGTTGACCACACATTGCCTTCCCATTATTAACCCTGACCCGCTATTGTGGGGAAGATTGCAGCTTGGGGTCATTCCCTTTCTGAATCACCAAGCTCATAACCTCTAAAACAGAATCTGACCGTTTGATCTTGTTCCTTATCTCTTTATAGGTGTGCTAGGATGGATGCTATCACTGAAAAATATGTGTGTAAAATGTTGCTGTGTAGCCCTCTTACCCAGCCGCTTTTCCCTTCGTCATATTTTTTATTTAAAAGCTTGGTAACGCGTCTCTTTACGATATTTTATTACACATCAGGACTCGTTTTAGGCCAATGAATCTATATATCAATCAATATATCAATCAATACATCAATAATGTCATCAATATTTATCACGACAATGCAGTTCTCTTTAGTCAAAGTCATTAATCAATTCAAAACTCTACCATGGCCTTGCAGCCAGGAATAACCACACCAGTTTAGTATAATTTTATGAGTTTTATTCCCTATTGCTTACAATTCTAATATCCGATACGTCAACCTCAAAACCAAGAAACATAATAGCATAGTCACAATATGGCAACTTTCATAAGATTTCGTTAAAGCGAGAATCACAAACATCAGAACATAACACGGCGTGAACATAGATCAAGTTTAGCAGAGTGTCAATATCGCATCAGTTCAACAAAGCATAGTTTTCAGTTGTTTGCCTATCTACATCAGTTTCGGTGAACACCTGTCCTAACCACTGATTAGCATTAGCATGTTGGGCTTCATGCAAAACAATTTGGAACACCAATTTGGAACACATCTAACTAAGGTCTCTGTCAAAAGTAAGCAGTTGGCACCTAGAAAGGAAAAGCAAACAGACACATCACAATTTCATTGTCATAATTACCCTCCAAAGTTTAGGTCAGCGCACAGGTTCAGTCTTCGTCCTCAGGACATCAGTCAATTCGCCATCAGTCAGGATTCAGCTCCGGGGCAAAAGGGCACCTCCATCATAAGGAGGTAAAGTGTAAAAATTGGACAATCTAAGGGCAAGGATGGTTTTAGTAAAGTATCAAGTCACCAAACAGAGTGACAGAGTTTCTGGATAAAATCAATAGCATTCCCTAGCCCACCTAAATGACTCCCTGTGACATGGGTTTTTATCCCTTTTCCATTGTACATTCCCCCAAAGTTCTATTGGACACTACTTATAACCCACTATCTTTAACCTATCAGAAAGTACATTAGGTAGCCCAACTCTTCACCCCATATTATTTTACAAGTCTTTGATTGGTCTTCGTAATTGACGTCTTCAGAGGTGGCATGTCCGGTATGATTTCATCTTTCTGTAATTCTTTGCACATCTTTTAGTCAGCAGTTCCATTGTCTTCACCGGTTTGAATGACCTTGTACATAACATTAATCTACACTGTTTCAATTTACTTTTAACATTTATTCTGCAAACGAGAGAAACTGTGAGAATGGATCTAACATGGTTACATTTGTCTTCTAATTTGTAGAAAAAGAACACGCAGGGTCATGTCCCTTTGTGAGTCAGCATACTGAAAAATAGAAAAATACATTTAATATGAGAGCCCAGGCAGCTAAGCTTCGGCTCATGCTAACTTAAGGCCTATGAGGATTTCAGTACAGATTCAATAACGCAATCATTAGTATGAACTTATTTAAACATAATATAAACATTTTGGTCATTATTATTAGTCTACGTATACATTGGTGGCCACTCCCCGTGGTCACAATTCAAGTGCACGTCTACGCAAAATTACTATTATAGTTTCTATGCAGCATTATCACACATTGATTCATAAAAATTTCATGTATATATATATATATATATATATATATATATATATATATATGTATATATATACATATATATATATATTATAAAGCTACGCTCTCTCAGTCCCTCCTCTGATGACGTTCATCATCACACAAACCTTTTCCTTTATCTCTTCACTTTAATTTTTCACTTTACGCATAATGCGCATTTCAACATCTTGTTCCTTATGTGAACTTTCCCAAATTTCATTAAATATTTTCTCCCTTTCATTTTCCTCATTTCTTTTGTTTCTTCTTTGTCCAATTCCTTTTAATTTTATCCTTAATTTTGCATGCTTCCCATAATCCTAATAGACAGGCCAGAACAATCAATAAACCCCCTAACATTTTTGCAAGTACCCCATTCCAAATGTTGCTAAACCAGCTCCTTACTCTGGCAATTCCTTTCCCTAGTTTCTCCCACACTCCAGGTTCCTTCAAATCCTTCAAATCTGCACTATCATTAGTTAGGTTAGTAAGCATACCTCTAATCTTTTTACTATTATCTGGTATATATGAGCAACAATTACGCTCATTGAGCATCTTGCAGACTCTGCCACTCTTTGCTAAAAAATGTCTAAAGCAAGCCGATTTTGAAGAGTCATAGCTCTTTCCGCAGCAAGTTCAGTATCCATCAGGAGTATAGCCCCTGTAAAATTTGTCAGCATGTTATCCACAATAGTAGATCACTTTTGAATCTTCATAGAGTTTAAGATAACCCCTACTGAAGGAATTATGGCACCAAATGTCTCCAAGGTATTTGCTTTAAGTCATCAATCTGGTAAATCTTTGGGAAAACTATTCCCAAATAACATGTCCCATACCATCACTTAGGAAGACGGTAATAAGCATTAAGTCCACAAATATAATAGATCCCAGGGATCGCTGGATCCTGTCCATTTAACATGAATGTCCATTTACTCTGAAACAAAAACACATGGCTGCATTCACTCGTTCCCACAAATAAAGTGTCATGTTCAGATTTTGGCCTATATATACAAAGCCTTCCTACATGTAATGCATCTATAGCTAATTTCCCTTGCGTCTTTATTGCAGTGTAAGCATAATCATTTGCATATGTGCGTTTCTCTAACCCTTTTTCTAACCTTTCTTTCAATGCCTTACGTCTATTATCAGTGTGATCTAAAAAGCTTTTCTCTACAGGTGTCAATAAGCAAGTCAGAATATTGCGGTGTGCATAAGCTGTCCCAAATGTAAGCGTCGGTTCAAAGAAACCTCTAACTAGTTTTATGCTATGCTCCTTAGCTAGCTTGTTCAGAAACTCAATCACAGGTACAAAAGAAAACACTACATCCAAATTTGAATAAAAATATTGCACATGCTCCTGATTATAAAATCTTGTTAATAGCAAGCTACAACTTATCCCATAAGTTAGTGGAATGCTATGATAGGTGACCCCTTCTTGCACTGATGAAGGAATCTTTGTGCACACAACAGTTTTTCGCATCCATGGTCTCAACGTACTCATTCAGCAAGCGATAGAAAACATTAGTAGAAAGTTCCCCTTTTGAGTTAGTTCCCTCATGCAAGTGTTTTGCATCCTGCTCAAACTTTTCCCACGGTGTTAGTGTTGCAGTCTCAGGTTTTGAAGCACTGTTAGTCACTTTCTTATCCAACCACGGTATTCCCACAATCACACCTACAATTATTATTGCACACACAACACTTAATATAAGACTTAACCAACCACACACCTTACCCTTTTTATTACTACCTCTATTATAAGCCATGTCTGTAAAGAATCAGATAGTAGAACAATAATCAATTGAGGACGATATAAACTTTCTGTCCTTTTTTTTTTTTTTGCCAATGCAAAAAGTCTCTCTCTGCGTATATTTACAGTGTTTCACTCACTCCAGGAACCTTTTGTCAAATCAGGTTAGCAGCTTGTCATAATAAAATTTTCAAAGTCAATTCAGGTTATCAGTGTCACATCCGGTAATTTATAAGTCTCTTTCTTAGCTTTTCCAACTTTCAATCTTTTTTTTTTAGTTTTAACACAGTCTCTTTTCCTGACTGATTTCAGGTACCGTAGTATTGGCCTGGTACTTCTCAATCAAAACAGAACGCTAAGAATTCTTGTTGCCATTCAGATGTTGTTGCATACTCCCATTCAGGACCTGCGTACCTTCTATTTGCAGTTCTCTTCCTTTTCAATCTGCGTTCGCCTTGCAATTCTCCTTCACTTAGATCCTCTATTCGGGATGTATCAGTTTCTTCTGTTATTGTTTCACCTGGTGCGACCCTTTCTTTCGCAGCCTGCTTTTCTGGCCAATTATCTCCCTTATGCGTCTTTTTCCTACTTGTCCTTTCAGGACGCTGAACAGCACCCTCCTCTTGTACTATGGTGTTTTCTCTTGATGGACCTGCAACCGGCTCAGGGGATGCCGGTGTACTTTGATCTCTTTCTACTATTTACCCTTCTTCTTCTGGATCTGTAACGGGTTCAAGCTCTAACCCGTATCCGTCTGCTTCTGGGAGAACCTCTCCTTGATTTAGTTCTCCTGCTGCCTCTACTGAGATAAGCACACTGTCACCTCTCTCGAACTCGTTTACTGTTTGAGGGACTAGGCTGTTCTCAGTGGGCTCTCCTGGAGTCTCTGTTCCCTCTTGGCTATTTTCGGGCCCTGAGTCTTCCCTCTCTGGAACTGTTGAGTCGGAAACTTCAAGTTCCTCATCAGTTGGACACGTTACCTTCTTTGTGTGACTGGCATGTATCCAATTCGGAACGTCTGCACATTTCACAGCAGTGGTTGTTGTCAATATTACTTGATAGGGCCCCTTCCAGCGCGGCTCCAAACACGACTTTCTCACGTGCTTCTTGACAACCACCCAGTCACCGGCTTGCAGGGTATGACCTGGATCACTGATCGGTGGCAATGTGTTAGCTTCCACTTGGTGAGAAAAAGAGCGAACCACATCAGCCAAACCTTTGCAGTAGTCCAGCACCATATCATCAGTGATATTCACAAGAGAATTTGCAGGTACTGCGGGCAGCCTCATAGCTCTACCCATAAGGATCTTGTGGGGTGATAGTCATGTCTTCTTATCAGGGGTGTTCCTCATCGACATCAGTACTAAGGGCAATGCATCTGGCCATTTCATATTGGTAGCTGCGCACATCTTCGCCATTCTCGATTTTAAGGTACCATTAGTTTGTTCTGCTAGTCCTGATGCTTCAGGGCGGCAGCTACAATGCAGTTTCTGTTCAATGTCTAATGCGTCACACAAGAGCTTAATCACCTCATTGTCAAAGTGTCTGCCTCTATCTGATTCTATAGAGACCGGAAACCCGAGCCTGGGTATTAGTTCCCTAAGCAGCAGATTTGAAACTGTGAGACAGTCATTTCTACGGGTGGGGTAAGCTTCAATCCAGAGGCTGAAAACACACACAATCACCAACACGTACTTCAATCCTCCACAAACAGGCATCTCAATGAAATCCATTTACATCTTGCTAAATGGACCACCAGCTCTCCCTATGTGGCTCAATGTTACCATAGTCCCTTTTCTGGCATTCATCTGTTGACAGATGATGCACCTATGACAGGTAACCTATGCGGCATGTCTGAATTTTGGATTAAACCAGTCAAATCTTGAATGACCTGATCATTGCGTCCCTCCCAATATGTGCCTGTCCATGGTAGAGCCTCGCAAATTATGACAGAAGACTGTTTGGCAAAACCAGTTTCCCCTCCTCTGAGACCCATAAGTCGTCTGCTCTTTGTACACATTGCATTCTCTGCCAGGAGCGTTTTTCCTCTTTGCTAGCACGACCCTGTAGCGTCTTTAGCTCGTCTAGTGTATCAACCACCCTTAATGCAAGGTTCAAACATGTGTCATTCTCAGTTTGCGGTAACAATTCCCACTGGTCCTTGAACGATATACAGTTCAATGCACAAAATCTTGGGACTTGATCTGCATAGCCGTTTCCCATGGATACAAAGTCTTGCGACTTAACGTGAGTATTGCATTTCACCGCGGCAATTTCAAGAGGTAACTGAAGTGCATGTAACAAATCCTTAATTTGTTCACCATTTTTCACAGGAGAACCAGAAGAGGTCACGAAACCTCTTTGTGACCACAATTGGCCAAAATCATGTACAATTCCAAATCCGTATCTGCTGTCAGTATAGACAGTGACTCTGAGTTTCAGCTGCGTGGCATGCCTTAGTAAGGGCCATTAATTCTGCCACTTGTGCGGAAAACACTCTCTCGAGCCAGGAAGCTTTGATGATACCAGCTATGGTACATACAGCGTAACCTGCTCTCAGCATTCCAACTGAGTCTCTCAAACAGGATCCATCAACAAACATAATACAGTCATTTTCCTTTAACTGCGTATCTTGAATATCAGGTCGGGGCTTGGTACATAGTTCTGTTACCTCAAGACAGTCATGCTCCACTTCCTCTTCATTATTAATCTCGGTATTCTCAACAGGAAGCAGAGTTGCCGGGTTTACTACAGTACATCCCTTTAGTGAAACATTAGGTGACCCCAGTATAATTGTCTCATATCTGGTAAGTCGGGCATTTGTCATGTGCTGAGTTTTGGTTCGAGTCAACAAAATTTCGACTGAATGAGGAACCATTACTGTCAAGGGATGTCCCATCACTATGCATTTACACTGCGTGAGGCTTTGACCAACTGCTGCAACTGCTCACAAACAACCCGGTAAGGCTGCTGCGACGGGGTCCAGGGTAGCTGAAAAATATGCTTCAGGGCGGTTTGCACCTCCATGGACCTGTGTTAAGACAGACAAAGAACAAGCATCACGTTCATGACAAAACAGTAGAAAAGGTTTTGTGTAATCAGGCATACCCAAAGCTGGTGCCCTGCACTTGCACTCTCTCAATTCCATAAATGGCTCAAGCTCTTCTTTGGATAGGGTTATGGTGTACGGTTCATCCTTAATCTCTTTGCCTGTTAGCTTTATCAGTGGTTTTGAGATAATTGAGAAGTTGCGTATCCACTGGCGACAGTAGCCCACCATTCCCAAAAACATCCTGACATCTCTCTTTGTTGTCGGGTGGTTCATTTGCAAAATGGCTGTCACCCTTTCTTTCTATATTCTCCTGGTCCCTCTCTCAATCAAGTGTCCTAAGTACTTCACCTCTTTCTGACAGGAATGCAGCTTCTTTGGTGACTCTTTATGTCCGTTCTTACCCAAATGATTCAATAAGGGAATTGTCATATTTACAGTCATCTTTCGTCCTGGATGCAATCAGCAAGTAGTCAATATACTGTACTAGTGTTGAATTGAAAGGCAGTACTAAAGATTCTAAGTCCTTTTTCAGTATCTGATTGAAGATGGACGGTGATTCAGAAAACCCTTGAGGAATTCTGCACCAACTGTACACCTTGTCCAGGAATTTGAAACTGAATATAAACTGGCTGTCCTCATGAAGAGGTATCGAAAAGAAAGCTTGTGACACATCTACAACGGTGAACCATTCAGCATCGCACGGGACCTGAAACCTGATCACTGCTGGATTTGGCACTATGGGGCAACACTTCACCACATTCTCGTTGATTTTTCTCAAGTCCTGCACAATTCGAACCTTCCCACAAGGTTTCTTCAGACCCATTATCGGTGAATTACATGGACTGCTCAATACCTCCTTCAGGACTCCCTGTTTTACAAAGTCTGCAATTATTTGTGCCACCTGGATAAGAACATCTTGTGCCATATGGTACTGCGGCACCTGGGGAAACACTGCATTTGGCTTCACTTGAACTTTAACTGGTTCCACTCCTTTTATCGATCCCACTTCTTTTCCTGTCAAATCCCACACTTTCTCTGTCACCGTTCCCTGTAACTCGGCTGGTAAGTCAGTCACTGTGAGGATCGAGAATAATGTTATCAAAGGGTAATCTTCATTCGCGGTTTCTGCTTCCGACTCTGAGAACTGACCATCATCCCCTTCATCATCACTGTTTGCCTGCACCTCAATTCCATCATTGGAACAGGTGATCAAACACTTCGTCTTGCACAGTAAGGGCCAGATGTAGCAAGGGTTTTGCGACTCGCAAACGGCCAAAAACGCCGTTTGCGAGTTACAAAAGCCTCACCGGAATGCAGAAATGCATTTTGCGAGTCGGCTCCGACTCGCAAAATGCATTTCCGACTCGCAAATAGGAAGGGGTGTTCCCTTCCTATTTGCGACTCGCAGTGGGATGCAATTCCATTTCCGACCGCGTACGCGGTCGCAAATTGAGTCGCAGTTACCATCCACTTCAAGTGGATGGTAACCCACTCGCAAATTGGAAGGGGTCCCCATGGAACCCCTTCCACTTTGTGAATGACCCAAAAATATTTTTTCAGGGCAGGGAGTGGTCCAAGGGACCACTCCCTGCCCTGAAAAAATACCGAAACTAAAGGTTTCGTTTTTTTTTTTAAGTGCAGCTCGTTTTCCTTTAAGGAAAACGGGCTACACTTAAAAAAAAAAAAAACTGCTTTATTTAAAGCAGTCACGAACACGGAGGTCTGCTGACTACAGCAGGCCTCCATGTTTGCGAGTGCCTATACTCGCAATGGGGCCGCAATTTGCGACCCACCTCATGAATATTGATGAGGTGGGTCATTGCGACCCCATTGCGAGTCTCAGTCGGTGTCTGAGACACCGTACTGCATAGCAAATTGCGACTTGCAATTTGCGAGTCGGATGGACTCGCAAATTGCAAGTCGCAATTTTGCATTTTGCTACATCTGGCCCCAAGTCTCTTCCCAGTAGGGATACCGGACTTGAATCACAGACTACAAACTTATGCAGTCCCTGGAAGTTGCCAATCTCAACTTGCACTGGATCTGTAATTGGATTCGTCAAGTACTGGTTAGCTACTCCGACCACTCTTACGGTACACCCCGAAAGTGGCAATTTCGGAACCTCTGCACTTCTAACTGTAGAGTGTGTAGCTCCGGTATCAACCAGGAATGACACCTTGTGACGCATTACCTTTCCCTCTACATAGGGTCCCCTCTGATCTACTTCTAGGTACACTGCAAGCCTGTACTCTTCACTGTCTGAACTATCATCCGACAATTCCTCATTCATTCCATCTTCACCACGCGATGGGAATTGCTGTACTGTATTATTTTGGCCCATTACTTGACCTGTGACCTACTGAGGAAGCATCACCTGCTGCTGTCCCATTGGAGCCATTGGTAGTTGGATTTGCTGTCTAGGTACCATGGGAACCTGCTGTTGTACTTGCTGCATTTGTGCTGGTTCAACACGCGGCATTTGCGTTTGCTGCATGGGCTGTAACCCCTGCATCTGTACCAAATTATTTTGGAAGTTTGGATTTGGATTTCTCAATTTTGGACCTCTCATATTTTGCAATGTACCGACATTAGTGCTTTGTTGAACGACACCATCCTGCACCACCTTTGGGCATTCCTGCTTCCAATGCCCCACGCCCCCGCACGCGTGACATGGTGACATCTTTTTCCATCCCTTGTGCATCATTTTGAACCACAACAGTATTCAAATCTGGACCGCGATTCACAAAACCTCGACCTCTTGGTTGTGCCTGAAACACACCATTCCCTTGCGGTTGCTGCTGTATGATCTGCTGAATTCCATTTCCCTGTATTCCTGCCTGCGTAGCCATTATCTGCATCACCATCACTTTCTCCTTCAACTTTTTCTGCTTCAGCTCGATCTCATCACTACGGTATTTTGCATACTGCAACACCTCATCAATCGGCTTCGCTTGGCAACAGATCAAATGATTCTAAATCATCTGGCTAACTTCTGGTCTCAACCCTTCAACAAATCTGAACACGAGATGGTTCATGTCTTTCGGCTCAAGTGTCTCAGTGCCACTGTAATGTTTGAATGCCTTCAACAACCTCTCATAGTAAGCATGTATTGATTCTTTAACCTCTTGTGAGGTCCGGTCTATTTTCTGCCAGTCAGTTACTTTCGGCGACACCTTCTGCTTCAAAAACTCAATTACTTTGTGATAGTACTTCATCACCTGCTCAGAGGGTGCTCCGGTCACCTTATCCCTTGCCGGCTCCTGCGTTGGCCAGTCTACCCCTCTCTTGCACTCAAGCCATAAGTCGGGCGGAACAATGATCTCAAACAAGGTATTCAGGTCTTGCCAGAGAAACATTGCAAGCTTCACAAACCTATCTATTTGTAGGTACCACTCGATTGGTTTCTCCCTCAACCTGGGATAATCATTTGTAAAAGATAAGATGTCTGCTCTGGACCACGGTACATGAATTAAAACCCCACCAGCTGTCTATCTCATTGGTAGTATTTTTACTGATTCCGTATCTGGTGAAATTTTTGCTTTATTTGTTCCTGGGCTGTCACCTTTCTCCTTGTCTCTTTTTTTTATCCCATCTGCCTTCCCATTTTTCTAATTCTCCCCAGATTTGCGCACTTTGTAATATTTCTTTTAAATGCGCTTTCATTCCGGCAGACCTCATGTGCTCGAAGTCTTTTGAGTCAAAGTCTAACCTGTAACTTCTTTTCAAATGTTTATTATTCTCTATGTCGATATTGTATTTATCTGCCAGGTTCGCTAATTTCTGAGGTACCTTGCCTACTTCCTTAGTAATCTTAGGGCACAGGTATCTCAATTCTGCTTCTGTGTAGGACTCTAATCTGTTTACCCCCATTGTTCCGTCCACTAATTCAGCAGCTTCCACGCCCAGTCTCACAAAGTTCAGGTACTTATCTTTCCCCAACCTTTCCGGTTCCACTGCAGTTACTGTAGTCTTTTGCGTAGTAAAGGTCTTCTCTAACCACTCATTCAACTGTTGTACCGTAAAACCTTGTAAGGAAATTTTTCCTGCATGCATCATCGGCGACTGTGAAGCATTCGTACTTCTTGTCTGTGGGGTTAACATTCCTAGCCCTGCCTGTCTCATTGCTTCCAACGGGGCTTCAATTGGACTAAGGTCTATCAAAGACCTTGGTTTTTCAACCGCTTGCTCACCTGGGGCCATTAACTGAGGGGTTCCTATGGACCCTCCTCTTATTACATCTTGGGTCATTACTCCCTGATCACATACACCAGGCTTACCTTGTGCATAAAATGGCACCGGTGGACCAACAGTAATTGGCAATGATATTGCAGCTGGTGTCTGACCTGGTCCCAAACCTCGTGGAGCAGCGACTCCAAAGTTCTGATTTTCTGAAGCCAGGGTGGGTATGAATGTAGGACCTGCTGCTGGATTATACCCCGGTATCGGTTGTGGCTGTGGCTGGGGCAGCAATTGCGGAGTTGACTCAATCTGCACTAACCTTGATTTTGTATATATCGAGTCTGGCGGCACTAACAGGTTTGTAGTAGTCTCTAGTACCGGGACATCTGGATAGATTCTCTGTATCTGCGTTGGAGGTTGTAACTGTCTCTGCATGTCTGGCGCAGTGGGTACACTGACACCATTCTGTATCAAACCTGTATCACTAGTCTGTACTGTATCAGTAATCCCTTCTCCTGTGTCTGGTTCCCAGAACCTGCACTAGTGCTCGGGACATTGTCGCTTACCGCATAAGGTGGCGGGTGATCATGTAATATCTGATTCAGGAATTCTTCATCGTCTAAATCATCTTCTTCTTCCCAAGGTCTCTTAGTTTCTTTAGGCTTACTAGAGTCTTTGTCTGATTTACAAGTGGCTTTCTTTCCCTGCGTCTCATCTCCCTGTGTTATAGCTGGGAACAATTTTAATCCATCAACTATTCCCCGTCTCCACATTTTGCTCTCATTATCCCACCTAGCTTCCGCATATGTCTTTTCTGCCCTTTTTATTCTTCTTTGGAATTTCTCTTGTCTCTGTTTAAGAGCCATTAAATCCCAAATTGCCAAAGCTTCATACTGGGCTGGTCTCGGAGGTGGTTTCTCTACACTTAACATCTACCTTAAATTTTCTGGAACTCACGTATTGAACGTCCCGTGTTCTGGGAACGCCAAACATCCCTCTTTTTCTCTCAATTTGCGCCACTGTTTCATCCACAAACAAGGCGCGACACCTTTTTCCTCCATGACTATGTAAGCTGCAGTTCCCTCAGGTGGTGTAGGCTCCCCTTCACTCGCCATAATGTATGCATCGCCTTTCAGAGCACTCTTAAAATCTTTGACAAAATTCATCTTTGCGTCTTTTCTTTTTGTTTGTATTTAAAAAAAGTGACTTTAATTCCCAGGACACTCTTCACCCACCTTTCTCAGCCTATTTTCTCTCACGGACGGCAGCCAATCCGTGCGCGACCCCTCTTGATAACTGACCTATCTCAGCGCGGCACCCCTGACGTCACACTCACACACTGCAGCTGACAAAGTCTTGCGGCTCGTTCGCCCCTCACTGGATTCACACCAAACTAATGCAAAATTACTGGGAGCACCTTTAACAACGACACAAATTTGCTGGTTTACTACAGGAAGGTTAACACATTCGCTTCAGAACTTTACAGAGATTTCACTTGAAGCCTCGGCCGCTACTCTCTCCTTCTCAGCTCCCGCATACGCAAGCAGAATTCGATCCGCGAATCCTACTCTCGACTTGTCAATGGTTCATTCTAGTGCATTTTAGAACTTGCCAAATCTCCATCGAAGGTTTCACACATACAATTTGACTCAATCTCGACTTGTCAACCACACCCGATTGACTTAATTAAACCGCACAAATTACAACATAAACCCAAGTGTCTCCTACACTTATCAATATACTCCGGAGTCTTTGCCACGACGGGTCCGTACATGAACGAACAAAACCACGTGGATAATTTTGAGCACAAAGCGCCACACTCATATGAAGTACGCCGACTTCCCTACTCTCATACTACGGAGTACGCCCACTCCTACTAAAACAACATTACCTGGCCTAGATACACACAAACTTCACAAATCACCTGCAAAAATGCATAAGCTGAGCAAGCGCAAACCCTATACCACACATACTATGACGCCGAGAACATTCCCAACTCACTTAGGCAGGCTCCGAGATCCCGGGAAAGTCATGGTGAATTTTAGAGACACATCATACCTCCAATTTGCATTATCTCAGAAAAACAATTTAAACAATGATTCTCCGTCCTAAGGCCCCAAAGGGCCAAACCGTCGCTCTGCTACCAGAACTGGTAACGCGTCCCTTTATGATATTTTATTACACATCAGGACTCGTTTTAGGCCAATGAATCTTTTGACCCAGTGGAGAGACACCTTAGGACGAGATAGCTAATCAATACATCAATAATGTCATCAATATTTATCACGACAATGCATTTCACTTTAGTCAAAGTCATTAATCAATTCAAAACTCTACTACGACCTTGCAGCCATGAATAACCACACCAGTTTAGTAGAATGTTATCAGTTTTATTCCCTATTGCTTACAATTCTAATATCGGATACGTCAATCTCGAAACCAAGAAACATAATAGCATAGTCACGATATGGCAACTTTGATAAGATTTCATTAAAGCGAGAATCACAAGCATCAGAACATAACACGGCGTGAACATAGATCAAGTTTAGCAGAGTGTCAATATCACATCAGTTCAACAAAGCATAGTTTTTGGTTGTTTATCTATCTACATCAGTTTCGGTGAACACCTGTCCTAACCACTGATTAGCATTAGCATGTTGGGCTTCATGCAAAACAATTTGGAACACCAATTTGGAACACATCTAACTAAGGTCTCTGTCAAAAGTAAGCAGTTGGTACCTAGAAAGGAAAAGCAAACAGACAAATCACAATTTCATTGTCATAATTACCCTCCAAAGTTTAGGTCAGCGCACAGGTTCAGTCTTCGTCCTCAGGACATCAGTCAATTCGCCATCAGTCAGGATTCAGCTCCGGGGCAAAAGGGCACTTCCATCATAAGGAGGTAAAGTGTAAAAATTGGACAATCTAAGGGCAAGGATGGTTTTAGTAAAGTATCAAGTCACCAAAAAGAGTGACAGAGTTTCTGGATAAAATCAATAGCATTCCCTAGCCCACCTAAATGACTCCCTGTGACATGGGTTTTTATCCCTTTTCCATTGTACATTCCCCCAAAGTTCTATTGAACACTACTTATAACCCACTATCTTTAACCTATCAGAAATCTTTTGACCCAGTTGAGAGACACCTTAGGAGGAAATAGCTAATCAATATATCAATCAATACATCAATAATGTCATCAATATTTATCACGACAATGCAGTTCACTTTAGTCAAAGTCATTAATCAATTCAAAACTCTACCATGGCCTTGCAGCCAGGAATAACCACACCAGTTTAGTAGAATTTTATGAGTTTTATTCCCTATTGCTTACAATTCTAATATATGATACGTCAAACTCAAAACCAAGAAACATAATAGCATAGTCACAATATGGCAACTTTCAGAAGATTTCATTAAATTGAGAATCACAAACATCAGAACATAACACGGCGTGAACATAGATCAAGTTTAGCAGAGTGTCAATATCGCATCAGTTCAACAAATCATAGTTTTCGGTCGTTTGTCTATTTGCATCAGTTTCGGTGAACACCTGTCCTAACCACTGATTAGCATTAGCATGTTGGGCTTCATGCAAAACAATTTGGAACACCAATTTGGAACACATCTAACTAAGGTCTCTGTCAAAAGTAAGCAGTTGGTACCTAGAAAGGAAAAGCAAACAGACAAATCACAATTTCATTGTAATAATTACCCTCCAAAGTTTAGGTCAGCGCACAGGTTCAGTCTTCGTCCTCAGGACATCAGTCAATTCGCCATCAGTCAGGATTCAGCTCCGGGGCAAAAGGGCACTTCCTTCATAAGGAGGTAAAGTGCAAAAATTGGACAATCTAAGGGCAAGGATGGTTTTAGTAAAGTGTCAAGTCACCAAACAGAGTGACAGAGTTTCTGGATAAAATCAATAGCATTCCCTAACCCACCTAAATGACACCCCGTGACATGGGTTTTTATCCCTTTTCCATTGTCATTCCCCCAAAATTCTATTGGGCACTAGTTATACCCCACTATCTTTAACCTATCAGAAAGTACATTAGGTAACCCAACTCTTCACCCCACATTATTTTACAAGTCTTTGATTGGTCTTCGTAATTGACGTCTTCAGAGGTGGCATGTCCGGTATGATTTCATCTTTCTGTAGTTCTTTGCACATCTTTTGGTAAGCAGTTCCATTGTCTTCACCGGTTTGAATGACCTTTTACATAACATTAATCTACACTATTTCAATTTACTTTTAACATTTATTCTGCAAACGAGAGAAACTGTGAGAACGGATCTAACATGGTTACATTTGTCTTCTAATTTGAAGAAAAAGAACACGCAGGGTCATGTCCCTTTGTGAGTCAGCATACTGAAAAATAGAAAAATGCAATTAATATGAGAGCCCAGGCAGCTAAGCTTCGGCTCATGCTAACTTAAGGCCTATGAGGATTTCAATACAGATTCAATAACGCAATCATTAGTATGAACTTATTTAAACATAACATAAACATTTTGGTCATTATTATTAGTCTACGTATACATTGGTGGCCACTCCCTGTGGTCACAATTCAAGTGCACGTCTAAGCAAAATTACTATCATTATAGTTTCTATGCAGCATTATCACACATTGATTCATAAACATTTCATGTTAATAAATATATATATATATATATATATGTTCGATGGCATGTGTAGCTGCAGATACACATGCTGTGCACATCCCGCCATCTGGTGTTGGGCTCGGAGTGTTACAAGTTGTTTTTCTTCGAAGAAGTCTTTTCGAGTCACGAGACCGAGGGACTCCTCCCATTTCGACTCCATTGTGCATGGGCGTCGACTCCATCTTAGATTGTTTTTTCCTCCATCGGGTTCGGACATGTTCCTTTTCGCTCCAAGTTTCGGGTCGGAAAGTTAGTTAGAATCTCGGGAAAATCGTCGGTATTGTTTGCGTTCGGTATCGGGTTAGTTACAACAGATCGACACCGAATTAAGAAGAGCTCCGGTGGCCCTTCGGGTTTTTTTTCGATCCGCATCGGGGCCTGGTCGGCCCGGCCACGTGTCTCTTCAAGGCTGATGGAATGGACCCCATTCCACTTCTGTCCAAAATGCCATAACAAGTATCCATATACAGATCAACACCTGGTCTGTAACTTGTGTTTGTCACCAGAACACAAGGAGGATACTTGTGAGGCCTGTCGAGCGTTTCAGTCCAGGAAGACACTCAGGGACCGAAGAGCAAGAAGACTGCAAATGGTGTCGGCGCCGACAGGACAAGGGCGTTTTGAGGAGGAGGAAGAAACATTCTCCACCCAGGAATCGGACTCGGAGGAGATCGATCCCGAAGAAACGCCGAAAACCGTGAGTAAGACGTTGAAGCAAAGAACTCACAAGAAGACCGCTAAAGCCCAGGGGACGCCACCGCCAACAGGCCATGGCTTAACCCGAAAAATAGGTGACCGTCCATCGGCACCGAAAAAGGGCGAGCTGGTGTCGAAGTCACCCGACCCCGGTCGAGATACCGGCACACAGCAATCTCGGGCCTGAGATAGTGGCTCCAAGAAGATTCGGCATCGAGACAGCGGCACCGAAATGGGTCGGCACCGAGAGGGCACGACGCCGAAAGTAAAGAAGGTTTCGTCCGAGCCGAAAAAAGCAGCCGAAAAGGTTTCGGTACCGAAACATCCGGCCTCGGAACCGAAAATAAGTTCCTATTCAGAGGAACAAGGACTGTCCTCACAAATGAAGACACACAGATTTGAACAAGATTTAGAGACAATAGAGCCAGATCACACACAAAGGCGGCTCTTTATTCAAAAAGATACAGGGAAGATCAGCACTCTTCCGCCAATCAAAATGAAATGTAAACTTGCCTTCCAAGACAAGGACAAACAGCCACACGCAAAGGTGGCTAAACAAGTAACACCACCACCATCCCCACATCACTCTCCGCAACCATCACCTGTAGCCACTCCACCAATGATGCAATCCCCAACTCATACGGGAATGAGTCAAGATGACCCTGACGCATGGGACCTTTATGATGCACCAGTGTCAGATAATAGCCCTGAATGCTATCCAGCAAGACCATCGCCACCAGAGGATAGTACAGGCTACGCTCAAGTGGTATCGAGAGCTGCGGCATTTCACAATGTCAGCCTTCATTCAGAACCCATTGAAGACGACTTTCTTTTTAATACACTGTTGTCTACACACAGTCAATATCAGAGTCTTCCGATGTTACCCGGAATGCTCAAACACTCCAAACAAGTGTTTGAGGAGCCTGTCAAAGGGAGAGCCCTTACTCCAAGAGTAGATAAAAAATATAAACCGCCACCAACAGACCCAGTGTACATCTCACAACAGCTAACACCAGACTCTGTTGTAGTGGGAGCAGCGCGCAAAAGAGCCAACTCACATACTTCAGGAGATGCACCACCTCCAGATAAAGAAAGTAGAAAATTCGATGCTGCAGGCAAAAGGGTGGCGGCACAGGCAGCAAACCAGTGGCGCATTGCTAATTTGCAAGCTTTGTTAGCCAGATATGATAGGGCCCATTGGGATGAGATGCAACACTTTATTGAACATTTACCAAAAGAGTTCCAAAAAAGAGCGCAGCAAGTGGTAGAAGAGGGACAGAGTATCTCTAATAATCAGATACGGTCAGCAATGGATGCTGCAGACACAGCTGCTAGAACTGTCAACACAGCAGTAACAATAAGGAGACCTGCATGGCTGCGTACATCAGGATTTAAACCAGAGATACAGCAAGCTGTGCTGAATATGCCATTCAACGGACAGCAGTTGTTTGGGCCGGAGGTGGACACTGCGATAGAAAAACTTAAGAAAGACACTGAGACGGCCAAAGCCATGGGCGCACTCTACTCCCCGCAGAGCAGAGGCACATTTCGAAAGACACAATTTCGAGGGGGGTTTCGAGGGCAGACCACAGAAGCCACAACCTCACAAACAAAGCCCACTTACCAGAGCCAGTATCAGCGGGGAGGTTTTCGGGGACAATATAGAGGAGGACAATTTCAAAAAAATTGAGGAAAGTTCCAAAGTCCCAAAACTCCTCCAAACAAACAGTGACTTCAAAGTCACAAATCCCCAACACATAACACCTGTGGGGGGGAGACTAACCAAGTTTTACACACATTGGGAGGAAATAACAACAGACACTTGGGTCTTAGCAATTATCCAGCATGGTTATTGCATAGATTTTCTCAAATTCCCTCCAAACGTCCCACCGAAAACACACAGTATGTCAAAACAACATATAGATCTTCTAGGACTAGAAGTTCAGGCATTGCTACACAAAGAAGCAATAGAATTAGTACCAAGACAACAATTAAACACAGGAGTTTACTCACTGTACTTTCTGATACCCAAAAAAGACAAGAGTCTCAGACCTATACTAGATCTCAGAACATTAAATACCTACATCAAATCAGACCACTTTCACATGGTTACTTTACAATACGTAATCCCACTGCTCAAACAACAAGACTACATGACAACACTAGACTTAAAGGATGCATATTTCCATATACCAATACATCCTTCACACAGAAAGTACCTAAGGTTTGTATTCCAAGGGATACATTACCAATTCAAAGTGTTGCCATTCGGAATAACAACTGCGCCAAGAGTTTTTACAAAATGCCTGGCAGTAGTAGCTGCACATATCAGAAGGCAGCAAATACATGTGTTCCCGTACCTGGACGATTGGTTAATCAAAACCAACACACTAACACGGTGTTCACAACACACAAAATATGTCATAGAAATCCTACACAAACTAGGTTTCTCAATCAACTACGCAAAGTCACACCTTCTGCCGTGTCAAACACAGCAATACTTAGGAGCCACAATCAACACAGCAAAAGGGATTGCCACTCCAAGTCCACAAAGAGTTCAAACATTTCACAATGTAATACAGGCCATGTATCCAAAACAAAGGATACAAGTCAAAATGGTAATGAAACTACTAGGCATGATGTCTTCATGCATAGCCATTGTCCCAAATGCAAGGTTGCACATGCGGCCCTTACAACAGTGCCTAGCATCACAATGGTCACAAGCACAGGGTCAGCTTCTAGATCTGGTGTTGATAGACCGCCAAACATACATCTCGCTTCAATGGTGGAACAGTATAAATTTAAACCAAGGGCGGCCTTTCCAAGACCCAGTGCCACAATACGTGATAACGACAGATGCTTCCATGACAGGGTGGGGAGCACACCTCAATCAACACAGCATCCAAGGACAATGGGACATACAGCAAAGACAGTTTCACATAAATCACTTAGAACTGTTAGCGGTATTTCTAGCACTGAAAACATTTCAACCCATAATAACCCACAAATACATTCTTGTCAAAACAGACAACATGACAATAATGTATTACCTAAACAAACAGGGAGGGACACACTCGACACAATTGTGTCTCCTGACACAGAAAATATGGCATTGGGCGATTCACAACCACATTCGCTTAATAGCACAATTTATTCCAGGAATTCAGAATCAGTTAGCAGACAATCTCTCTCGGGATCACCAACAGATCCACGAATGGGAGATTCACCCCCAAATACTGAACACTTACTTCCAAATTTGGGGAACACCACAAATAGATCTATTTGCAACAAAGGAAAACTCAAAATGCCAAAACTTCGCATCCAGGTACCCACAACATCAGTCTCAGGGAAATGCACTATGGATGAACTGGTCAGGGATATTTAGTGCCTACCCTAAGAGTGACATATCTGTATTGAGAAAGAAAGTTTAGGCGTAGACATTATTTTATTTTGCCACATCAATCAGAATTGAAACTGCCCACACAGGCTGCAAAGGCAGGCCTGAGGCATGTTTCAGGGGCTACTTAGGCAGGTGGCACAGTCAGTGCTGCATGCCCACTGGCAAAAACAACAGATGATGGGCGGAATGCAGAGCAAATCAAACATTCACCCCCCAGTCACAGATCTGGGTTTAACCCATCAGTTTGTTTTTTACTTGCCATGCCATTCCAGTTTGGACCCAGACATATGCAAATCAGTCTTGACCCTGTTCCCCATGGGAACAGTCCAGCCCAAACTGCCAGGCCAGGTCCTCCCGGGACCAGAAACAAGCATCCTTGGACTGGTTTCAGGGTATCACCCTTCATCAGCCAGCAGCATTTAATTTACCTGCCCTGAATACATGGAGTATGACTTTATTGTGGACTTGCAGGTAAACTAAAAGTGCTAATTGGGTGTAAGCCAGTATTACTATGTTTAGAGGAGAAAGCACAAACACTTTAGCACTGGTTAGCAGTGGTGAAGTGCACAGTCCTAATGCTAACATAGCCAACATCAGCACAAATGGAGGTGTAAGGCAAAAAGTTTGGGGGAGGACGACCCTACGGCTGACAGGTCTTACAGCTATGATTTCTCGCATTTTAGTGTTCAGATTGGAGTCGGGGTTATTTACCAAGAATATTGTAGTTCTAAGGTCACTGCTGCGTGAACATGCTTCCAAATCCTTGTTGTTCAATTTAGTCTTCTTTTTTTTTTCATTTGCCGTGTCTTTCAGGATTTTGGATTGCTGCACTGAGTGCACTGATCTCTATGTCCAAGATCGTCATATCAATTTGTTTGCTGCTTCTTCAGTCTCTTTCGTGTCTTCAAATTGACGAGTGAGCATGTCAATTTTTGAGTCGATTGTTGATAAGCTGGCCTTCCAATAGCAACTCTGTAACATCAAAGGCAGTCAAAATAAGATCAAGGACCTCGTCAACCTTATTTAATTTATTTCTTCAATCACTGTAATGTAATAGATATACATGGCTCAGACAGTATATATTCTTTACAACATAATCGTTATTGTCTATTAAAAATATAGCTCAACAGTGTTTGAATTGATTTAAACACAAAAGGATGATGGACGGAGTGCTGAACAATGCAAACACTCACCCCCAGTCACAGATCTGGGTTTAATCCATCGTTCTTTTGCTCACCATGTCACCCCAGTTTGGACCCAGCCATATGCAAATCAGTCTCGACCCTGTTCCTCATGGGAACAGTCCAGCCGGAACTGCCAGGCCAGGTCCTCACTGGACCGGAAACAAGCATCCTGGGACCGGTTTCAGGGTTTCACCCTTCATCAGCCAGGCTAGCTTGAATCCAGTGGCACAGTGAGCAAGGGACCCACATCTGGGCATACCCCTCCCACTGTTTGCATTGTTCAACACTCCGTCCATCATCCTTTTGTGTTGCTGAATTAATTTAAAGACAATATCATACAATAGATTAAAACCAATTTCTATTTGCCCCAACATTCACTCGCACGTGTTCTTTATACCACACTCTCACTCTTCACATCTATTCCTTCCACACACTTAGATGTACATCACTGATAAATCTTACTTTTTTTTGGTAAGATGACTCTCCAATCAATTTCGAATACGCCTTATCACTCCAACTGTTTTATTTTTCCAATTCTAATTATATAGCTTCAATCTCTTTCTTATTCATCGATTGTAATCATTCCATATGCAACTCCAAATTTTTTATATTACAGTCTTCAATGCTGTGGCTTCCTTTTGTGTGTCACACTTTAAAAAAAGCTGTGGCTTCAGTTTCTACGTGTATTTCCCCAAACTTGCGCCGTCTTCCGGAAAGCAACTCCAAGAATACACGAAATGAAATTTACCTGAAAAATAATAAAATATTCTGCTGAGCGAAAATCCAATCTACAAATCTGTCATGTAAGTATTGTTTCATACGAAATCAGAACCTCCACCGGGAAACATGCTCTTGATGTTCGTGCTTCAGACGGAAAGGAGGGTCACCGTCACTAAGCTGGTAGCCGAGTATATAGATATCCCAATAAACCAAATGTGTCATGCAACTTTAAAAAAGGTAAGTGCTTTACCCGCCTATGCCTTAAAGTTATGGCCCAACCTGTGTCTGTTATTGCTAGATAAAGGTATAGGCTTCCTGCTATAAGTGTTTTACATATAACTTGCCTACATTTCATGAAATATGTGTTTAATTTGACAAAATACCCAGAGTTCTGTAATGTCCACAATGGCAAGGAGGGAAAAGGATGTATAGAAGAAAAATCCGACCATAAAAATGTGGCCATGAAAACAAAAAGCAGAATAATTCTTTCTGCTTTCTAAAGAGATCTTACAAAATCCACATACCAAAATTGATGGCACTGCAGTAACAAGTGCCTCATATGCAGGAGGGCCTGACCGCAAATTATACGATAATCAATTAGCTCAGACAGCTGAAAAACATTAAAGGACCAATCCGCGAGGACCAAAATGATTATATCCAGATGATCAAAACGGCAACATACTATGGCTAAGGAATGTCACAAATATCAAATGGACTCTGCCAGTTCAAAGATCGACCATTAGAGAAAATGCACTCTAGTTCCCTCATGAACACCCCTGAACAGTAGAACTGCAGTCGCTCGGATATTGTGCTAACATAACAATGATGTAACTCAACAGAAGACATATTGCGAGAATGTACACTCACGCCTAGCAGATTTTGGTGCGGGGCGAGACGGCCATAGTGAAACTGCTTGAAATGGTCTAGGTGTCTCTAAAATCTATTACCTATTCAGTGTGAGCCAAAAAGCCCCCTAAGGCGCGTTAACCTCCACAACAGATATCAGCACATTTAGTAAAGATTACTCACTGTGGCAAAACAAGATTTTCTGCATCTGGAGACCATCCACAGTGCACGACACTCCTTGGTGTACGAGTGTCCGTGCCAACTCTGGGTGAAATATATGTGCTACCCAACTGTAAACATCTGGAGGAGGAGGAAGAGGTGGGGATATCTCCATACGGACTGGCCCTTAAAGCCGTACATACTGCAGCAGCCTTATTAGAACAGTACATTCTGCCTATGATGAGAGCAGAGTCTGCACTCCAAATAAAACAAGCATTTGCAATGCAATAGGTCTCAGATTTACTTGAGTTGGAGCTATTGGCATTGTAAATGTATAACTGGACTTTTTTTGCTACATTAATTTGTGAACCCTGCCGTATATTTTGGTCTTATCTGCCACATATTTTCAGCAACCAAAGCAGTAGGAATCACAGTCACTGTAATATATGTTTCCATACTGTAAGAAAACCTTCGTTTCTAATTTAAATTCACTTTAGGCAGGAATAATATGCTTGCATTTTTGGTAGTGCTTAATTTGTAAATAAAATCCTACTGGTGCCCAAAGCTCTCCTCTAAAACTTGGGGCTGTTGCAACTAAATATGCAAGCAGAGAATATTGAAACTGTGTAATGCTGAAGCGATCTTGTGCCTTTTTAACCCATTACAGCCACTCATTGCAAAAGAGCACAAGGCACTTATTACCAAAACACCTAAACAAAAGTATTACTAATATGTTTGTACTATACATATTTAAAATATTTAAGTATTTTGTAAAAAATTGTAGGACAAAATTAAGCAATTGATCTTTTAGAGGTTCGAAACATAGGGATGCAAATATATGGTAAGTACTGCTGAGGTATAAAAGATCAAAGTAAAAATAAACCTTTAGAAATAGTGTTAAAAGTTCATGGCTCTTCCATGTCTGAATATTTTATCTTGTGACACAAATGTAAATGAGCCTTAGGCCCTCTATGTTAAACACAAGGGCCAGCACAAACTTCTTCCTTCCTGACAGAAACAGTAAATCAAAATACTATAAATGTAGGATTTAAATTCAGTACAACCAGAGCAGGTGGAATCACATATGTTCAGGTGTATGTTTCCATAGTGCTAAAAACCTTAATTACTAATTAAGTTAAACTTCGTGCAGGGATAATATTACTCTTGCAATTATTTCACAGAGAGCAGCTCCGATCAGAGCCCAACAGCTGGTCTTTTCTGTCTTGGGAGAAGGAGGTGGGAGAAATTAATGCTGCAATAAAATTCAAGCAGCTCAAAATGTGTGAGTAAGGAATGGAAAAAACAAAGTCACACATGACTGCAGATGAAAATAAGTAATAGACTAGAGCCCTGTTAACAAAAACAGACTGAAGCCACTGAAACATCCAGCGCTCTGGTCAAATTCTATTAGCCTTTGAAAAAGGTAATCCCTAAGCACATGTTACATAGGCACAAGTGTAAGAGTACAAGTAATAGGGCCATGCTCCAGGGGAGTGTACAACTGTGGAAAAGGTGGGACAAAGCGCAAGGATTGACCACTAGCCTGCAAGGATTTTTAAGGACACTGAAACAAATCAGTGAAAAAGCAGAGACCCCACAAAGAATTCTATACTAAAGTATATACAAGAGGTCTTGAATGCTCGACCTATAAAGGAACGGGAGTATCGCCATATGAACCGGCCCCAAAAGACATAACTACTACTGCGGCCATATTGGAACCGTACATTCTGCCTATAATGAGAGTAGGGGGGAATGGCGCTATCAATTATTCTTTGTGTGAATGACACAAGTTTTTCCAAGCGAACCGTACCACATAGTCCTTTAGATTTTTGTTGCGTTTATGTGCAAACGTTGGTTTGGGAAGCCTGAGATGTTCCTCTGTACTACTTTTCAGTAAATGCCCATTAGAATTGACAATCTGGCGAACCTTCTCATTAAGCACAGAATGTCTTGTAACACACACACACACCAGCTTTGGCTCGCTGTGTTGTTCTCAATTAGTAGTAGTCTCTGTCATATAATTTAGCATGTTTGAGCACTTTTCGTACCAATCCTTTTGGAATACCCTGGGCTTCAAATTTGTCCTTCATGTCTTTTAAATTAATGCAATTCCTTCTTAGTCTGAAGAATTGACCAAAGGGAATGCTTTGTTTTTTACTCTGGGGTTGGACACTACTGAAATGCAATAATCTATTTCCAGCAGTAGGCTTTACATGGAGATGTACTTCTAACTGACCATTGTTATGGCGGATTAATATATCCAGAAACTCCACCTGATCACGACTGGTATGTGCTGTAAGTTTCATGTTTAGGTCACACAAATCAAGCCATGACAGAAATTCCTTCACGTCTTCAGATGTTCCTTTCGAGATAAAAAAAAAAAAGTCATCTATATAACATGATCGCTTAGTCACAGGTTCGAAGAATGGACAATTTTATTGTGAATATATTTCTTTTCAAATAGTGCCATTTAGATGTTCGCTACACTGGGGGCGCAAAGACGCCCATTCTGACTCCCTTAATTTGTTTATATAACTGACCCCCGAATTCGAAAGGCTGTCAATACATTCTGCCCTGAGGGCTTTGATGCCCCCTGCTGCTGTCGTTCCCCTTCTCGATGGCTGTCATAATGTCTCCATCTTGCTTCAGGCTCATTGGCACCTCCCTCTACTGCGTCAGTTTTCTTAATGGCTAATAATGCTCCACCTATAGATATATCCTCATCTAATTTTTCTAACATTGGCCATGACTTGAGAAGATCGAGTCTCTTTAAAGTAGGCCTCTGCTTCCTACAATATCCTGGTAAAGGTGTTGTTAATATTGTTAAAAGCAGTCTGCTATGTCTTCATCGCTGGAAATTCTCCATTACTGTCACTAACTACCTTAACATTTTGTTGGGCTGTTACTACTTTCCTGGGGTTTTGCTAGTCCTCGGTCCCCCAGCCCCCCAGCCCCCCGCCATAGTATTTCTGCTTTGTCCAACATATGGCATTGTCTGTTCAGTTCATGTCCAATGCTTTCAATTGTTGCCGTACCACTCATTTCCCTCAGATTTTAAAGGATTATGTAGTGTTATTTTTCTGTTCTAGGCCCTAGAGTTGACATTGTTATTATTTTTCCTTCCTTATCTTTTTAAATATTGAGGTTATTGCTAGAGAAATACCTCTAAGAACTGCCTTTAGTGTGTTCCATAGTATTTGGATGGCCATGCCTTGGAGATAAGTGATTTCAGTGAAGTATTTAACAGCCTTCTTGATGTCTTATTTAATTACTCTGTTCCTTAATATCCTGCCGTTCAGACACCAGGCCCCTTGCCCCCCTATTACACTGGACCAAGAGAAATCCAGCATTATCAGGACATAGTCTGAGATGGTAATCTGGCCGACTTTAGCCTCTATAATAGGCCCTTTCAATCTCTTCCTCCAGCAGGATATAGTCTAACCTCTCACATATGTGGTGCGCTGCCAAGTAGTGTGAGTAGCCTATATCAATAGGGTGTTCATGTCTCTTTGAATTGGTTGATCCCGATTGACCAAGCTATTTTACCACTCGTTTTGTCCCTGGCTGCCTCTATAACTGCATTAAAGTCCCCTCAAACTATTATTTCCCCCTCAACTCTTTCATGGATATTGGTAATGTTTTTTTTTTTAAGGGATAATTCTTGTTTTTTATTGGGTGCATTCAGTTATGCTACCTGGAGGTCATGTCCTTCCACCACCATTATTCGACAAAGTGACTTCCTGGCAGTGCATAGAATAGGATTGCCACTCATTTAATACTAGATTGGAACTCCCTTGGATGTAATTCTATGCCAGCCCTGTCACCCACGTGGGTTTCCTGAAGAAGATGTATTTTTGCCTTCAATGCTTTCAGTGTGTTGAGAACTACGACCCACTTTGCAGGGCCATTGAGGTCCCTCACTTTTAAACTCCCAATACTAACCCTAATCAATTGTTGTGTCACTCTTGTTACCATCTACCACTCCACCTATATCTTCAGCTATGATATTAGTACCCTGGCTATGTGCAATTCGGTCTTATTAGCCTGTCTTGCCTTCCTACTCCTCCATGTTCCCTCCCCCTCTATGTTTGTTCTTTAGTTCCTGCTTACGTAAAATATAACAATTGATTCTATAATTGGGCACTCCTCAAAGTTACTCCAGGCCCCTTAAGGTCTTTCCAAAGCGACTTTAAGTATTGTTTCCCTGCCACTGTTTCTAAGGTACTGAATGACTTTATCTCTCTCAGCCAGCATTTCTGTTTAATTATATCTTGTGTTGGATCGTTTGTGTTTCACAGTTTGCCTTTCGAAAAGAAGTGAAGGTGCTATGTTTCTGTGGGCATGAGCTGAACTATCATGGTTGCTCCCTTTCAACTTAAATAACTTGTGTTTTTAAATGTTAGAGCTTTCTGTTTTTGCTCCATTGTGAAGATTAGTTTTAAAGGGTGGCCTCAATTATATTCTGTTTTTCTTTCTTGTGACCTTATGTCTGAGGTTTACTGATGATAGCTCTTTGTAGATCAGAATCTTCTATCCATTGTTGGATAGTGTTCCCTACCCCGGTTTTTCTTCACTGTTTTTTGTTCACTCCTGGTTCTCCAAGGATCACTGCAAAAAGGCTTTTGATGTAGTCCCTGATTTCCTAGTTTTGTACTGTGTGAGAGATTCCTCGGATATGGAAATTGATCAGGAGCGCTTTTCAATGTCTTTGTTTTTTCACTTTAAGGAGGATATGTTGTTCCTCTAATACTAAGTGGCGTGCCGTCCGCGCCTTGGTTTCTGTAGTTTGCCCATTCACCACTCTCTCCAGAGTGCTCATTCTGTTTCAGTTTCTGTGACAGCCCTGCATATTTCTTTTTAAGTCTTGATTACGTTCTGCTTTGAAGCTAAGTATCCCTTCCTTGAGATCCTCAGAAGCTTGCCCTAGAAACCTTTGTCATGGCTTCCTTCTGTATTCGGAACTTACTTCCATCCCGATCACTGTCTCCAAGATTGGACCAACTTTACTTCTTTATAGGTTATTGTTGACTCATATCCTTTATGAATGTTTTATTTCCACTGTTTCCCCATCCTTTTCCTGAAGGTTGCTGTCATGTCTTTTGATACTTAGAACCCTGTCTAGAGCCCACAAGCCCAGGTGCAATTGGCCCTGAGGGCTTCTTCCGCCTCTGCCTACATTGGGTGTAGCTTCACAGTCCTCTCTAGGCCCTCCCTCCCTGTGGTGCCCTCTCAAAATAGGCCAGTCTTTGGTTAGCCCGCACACCTCCACTTTATGCACCAAATGAAGCGTATTTTTAGCTGTCCCAGTTTTTCTCATCTTATGAGTGTGAGGGACTGTGGTAAACCTCACCGGTTGGCCTGGTTCAGTAGCCTTGTGGGCTGCAACTTGGTCATTTGTCTTCAGATGTCTTGTGGCCTTGTCTGCACCTCTATTCTTGCTCTTCCCCAGGTGATGTTTCCCTTCTGGTGCAGCCCACCCTCACCCATGCACCTGGTGTTGCACAGCCCCTCAGCTGGCCACCAGGCATGCACCAGCAGCGCCAATGCACCCACAATATGTTAGTAGCCCCTATGCTCAGACCGTGGTCCACAGGCCCCAGTACAAGTTCTGCCAGTTGGGATCATCCTGCTCTTCTATCCACTCACCAGGGTTGCTGATGTGCAAATCTGTCTCCCAATTACTTGGCCAATGCATGCCAACGACTTGCAGTGGGTGCGGTGTAGTCCCTGTATAGACTTTGGTGCTGCCCGACTGAACCCGTCTATTATAGATCCTTGGCATTAGGAAAGAGCTGTAACATTCTCCATAAGAAAGACAGACATAGCCTAAAGTTTAAAGGTTTACTGAAGGAGTATAACACAGAAATACATAAGCTGAACCCTCAATCAGTTAACATAATAGCCAATGAAGTACAAAATACCCAGGAAAGCCAGATAGGAAATCCAGCATAGATTCTTATTTTAAAGTGGGGAAAAATGAGCATTACAACAGTGATAAAGCAGGTCCTTTTATAGGACTTAAGACACAGGGTTTTATACTTTCACTACACAGGAACATAGTTCCCAGGACACGCACCAATGGGGAACAAGCAAGGAGAAATATTTTACCACAGAAAACATTTGGAGATTCTCTCATAATACTAATACATCAGACTCAGTCATTCTCAGTGTCTATTCAGGTAACATGATTTAATACATAGTATGTAAGATGGCCTGGGATAGCCATGTCGTCCTTGGTTAGGTACACAGAGTTCTGTGTGGCGATGAAGGCCTCAGTCTTTCAATGCATGCTTGCAGTTTATTATTCAGGGAAGAAATCAACAGAAATACTGATTACATGGTGCAGTACAACGTCATTTCAAGATTGAAGAAAGCACAACATTGGCCTATATTGGCATTGCTAGAGCACCTGGTCCTTAGTAAGTAAACTTACAAGGGCAGATAGGCCGATGAACTTTCTGGATCGCATGGAGTATCCTAGCCATGTAGTGACCAGTGTGATTAATAATTAATACACAATCAATAACTACTGATAGAAAACATTAATCAACTGATAATTTCATCAGCAATTCATGAATAACCACAACTCGATATACGTTTTAACAATTTTTATTCCCTATTGGTTACAATACTAATGCATGAGGTTAATTCAAACTTTATTTAATCAGCTCAATATCAGTTAATTAGTGACCACAAATAACATAATCTAAACAATACTTGTGAAAACATTTGCTCTAAAGCTTCATCATAAGCTAGCAAGGATGAATAAGCAATCATTAACAGCAGAGTTCAGCAATCAGTTCGTCAATCATTTGTCACTGTCAGCGTCACCCAAGATAACCTTACCCTACCCAGATTAGCATTAGAATGTGGGACTTCATGCAAATTTTTTTTAGAAAACATGAATTTAGAAAAATATCTAACAAAGTGAAAACTATAAAACAGCGCAGTTGGTACCTAACAGGAAAGGCACAAAAGTCAATCAGTCACATTGTCATAGCTTCCTATGCACAGAATGGATCAGCAACAAAGTCAGTCTTCATCTTCAGGTCATCAATCGATCTGCAACGCATCAGGCTTTCATGAGCATAAGCCCAATGACAGGATCTCAGAATGCGTCTTCTGACGTCTTCAATTCTCCCCTCTCCCCTGCCGCATCTGAAGTTTTAGACCCTTGTCATGACTTTTTATTAGAGTTTTCCAGTCCATCTCCCTAATTTCTAATTGGTTAACTAGTCCTCCATATGTGACGTTACCCAATATATTTTATTCTACATATCTATGAATTCTAGTATTTTGTCTTTCACAGTTCATTGATTGGTTCGCTGTACGATGTCCTCATCATCCGGCCCTTCAGGTATCGAAAATGTTGCATCTTCCTCTTCAGTCAATGTCCCTATTGTTCAAGTCCTGGGAAAGTACATTTAGTCTACTCTACATATAATTGTAGCCATTTAGTTCCATCATCTCCTTGTGTTCAAAATCCTTTGCCTCGAAATCTAGTCTGCAACTTCTTTTCAAATGCTTTGTTTTCTCAATTTCTATATCATGTTTATCTGCCAGGTCTGCCAATCTCTGATGTATTTTACCCACTTCTCTCGTAATTCTCCGACACAAATATCTCAACTCTTCTTCTGTGTAGGATTCTAACCTGTTCACTCCCATCATTCCCTCGACTAGTTCAGTTATCTCTGTAGCTAGTCTCACTCGATCAATCTGCTCCTCATCTCTGGGTGTATTACGAGGGGTATTCAGACTATCTAACCACTCGCTCAACTGCTGTGCTGTCAATCCCTGCAATGAAATATTACTTTCATTCGGTAATGGCATCTGTTGTACCGCTGCACCTGGAGTTTGAGATGTCAGAATCTTCAATCTCTGACTTACACTCGGACCATTTACGGCATCTGGAAGCTCAACAAGTGGACTAAGATCCATTAATGGCCTAGATCCATCAAAGGTCTGACCCACAGATGACATTACTTGCACATGGTCTCTCACTCCCCTTCTCACAGGGCTCTGTGACATTTCACCTCCTGCAATCGGCTTCTTTTGTGCAAATAATGGTACTGCTGGAGAAGTAATTGGCAATGATATTACATCCGGTGCTGTTCTGGCACCCGCATTCTGTGGAAAGACTACTCCCATACTCTGATTCATCACTGGTGTCACATCTGTTTGTGTCCCTGTCAATGGTGTGAACTTCGGCAAACCCTTTGTCTGCGCCTGAGGCAATAACATTGGAGTCGGCTCCGTCTGAACTAACACTGACCTCAGAATCACTTGCTCTGTAGGAACCACTAAGTTCGAGGTTGACTCAAGAATCAGCACTTCTGGATAAATTCTCTGTATCAGTGGTAGGTGCATCTGTGCCTGGACCACCGAAGTAGTCACTGCATTCGGAGTACTCTGCACTACCCCCTGTACCTGTCCATTATCTGTTTGCACTGGTCCCGTTGTCCCCAATGCCTGTGCTGGGGCTGTTGGAACAGAATTAGTACCATCATGTGCCGAATATGTCATAGGTCGATTCCTCAATATCTGAGTAATAAGGTCCTCAACATCTGAATCTTCCCCTTCTACATAAGACTTCTTCTTACCCCCTGACGAACGTTTATCACTCGTCATCATCCTCCTTCTCATCTGACTCATCTTCCTCCGTAATAGCAGGGAATAAGTTAACACTCTGTAGTATCTCCATTCTCCACTTTTTCTGTTCCCAATCCCATCTTGTCTCTGCTAAAGTCTTCTCTACCTTTCTTATTCTCCTTTGAAATTTAATTTCTCGTTGCTGCCTTGCTATGAGCTCCCAAACCGCTAATGCCTCAAACGATGCCTGTCTCTGAAGTGGTTTAGTCTCATATAATGTCATTCACAACTGATACAAGATTCTCAAATCAAACGTTCCATGTTCTGGAAACGCTAAAGCTCCCTGTTTCTCTGTCAATTTGCACCACTGCTTTAACCAAAGACATGGTGCGACACCTCGCTCCTTAATCACAATAAATGCCGGAGAATTTTCTGCTGGGGTCGGCTCCCCAACTGTTGCCTTAATGTAAGAATTACCCTTCATGGCACGCCTTAATGCTTTGAAAAATGTCATCTTTCTATCTTTTGTGTATTCGATTGAATAAGGAAATTACTTTTACTCCCAAGATTCCCTTCACCCGCCTTCTCAACCAATTGTCTCTTGCAAACGACTGCCAATCCACTCGCGACTCTTCTCACTAACCAACCTATCCCAGCGCGGCTCACTCTGACGTCACGCTCACACACTGCGGCTGACAGTCTTGTGGCTTGTCCTCCTGATCTACAATTCACACAAAACGAATGCAAAATTATTGCAAGCACTAACTAAAAACCAATAACCAAAAACAAATCAGCTGGTTTACTACAGGAAGCTACACTATCGCTCCAGAGACCTTACGAATTTTCACTGATGGTACTTTTCGCTCATGCAGCTATTCATCTTTCTCAGTCTCCCACATTCGTAAGTAAAATGCGACCCGTGAATTTCACTCTCAACTGATCAATGGGTCTGTCCTGGTGCACATAGGACTTGCCAAATCTTAGTCGATTGTTGATCACGCCCGATCAACCTACGAAACCAGACAGATTACAACATATAATCAGTGTCTCCTACACTTGTCAATATACTCCGGAGTCTTAGACCACGCTGGGTCCATACATCACCAACAACCACGTGGACAATTTTTTAGCACAAAGCGCCACACACATATGAAGTTCGACGACTTCCCTTCTCTCATACTGCGGAGTACGCACACTCCTACTAACCTCAACTGGAGTACGCAGGCTCCCTACTTTACCTCACATACGTCACAATTCACCTGTGATCTGCATAAGCCTTTGCAAGCGCAGTCTACCACTTTCACACTATCACAAGAACACTGAGAACTTACCCAACTTTACTAGCAGGATCCAGGATCTGGAAAAGTCATTTCTGGGCTTAAGGGGATATCATCTTTGCTACAATTGCCATTTCAGAAAAAGAAAATTCAAATCTCATAAAATGAACAACTAACCCTAACTCAAGCTACTATCATAACCACTAATAACCACATAACTAGCTCTCCAAGGAAACTAACCATCAAGCTGCTACCAAAAACTGCTAGTGCACCGGGTCCTTAGTAAGTTAACTTTCAAGGGGACGCAGATAGGCCGAAGAACCTTTTGGATCTCATGGAGTATCCTAGCCATGTAGTGACCAGTGTGATTAATAATTAATACACAATCAATAACTACCGATGGAAAACAATCAACTGATAATTTCATCAACAATTCATGAATAATCACAACTCAATATACGTTTTATCACTTTTTTCCCTATTGGTTACAATACTTAGGCATAAGGTTAATTCAAACTTTATTTAATCAGCTCAATATCAGTTCATTAGTGACCACCAATAACCTAATCTAAACAATACTTGTAAAAACATTTGCTCTAAAGCTTCAACATAAGCTAGCAAGGATGAATAAGCAATCATTAATAGCAGAGTTCAGCAATTAGTTTGTCAATCATTTGTCACTGTCAGCGTCACCCAAGATAACCTTACCTAACCAAGATTAGCATTAGCATGTGGGACTTCATGCAAATTTTTTTTAGAAAACATGAATTTAGAAAAATATCTAACTAAGTAAAACCTATAAAACAGCGTAGTTGGTACCTAGAAGGAAAGGCACAAAAGTTAATCAGTCACATTGTCATTGCTGCCTATCCACAGAATGGATCAGCAACAAATTCAGTCTGCGTCTTCAGGTCATCAATCGATCAGCAGCGCATAAGCCCAATGACAGGATCTCGAATGCGTCTTCTGACGTCATCAATTCTCCCCTCTCCTCTGCCGCATCTGAAGTTTTAGCCCCTTATCATGACTTTTTATTAGAGTTTTCCAGTCCATCCCCCAATTCCTAATTGCTTAATTAGTCCTCCATATGTGACGTTACCCAATATATTTTATTCTACATATCTATGAGTTCTAGTATTTTGTCTTTCACAGTTCATTGATTGGTTTGCTGTATGATGTCCTCATCATCCGTCTCTTCAGGTATCGAAAATGTTGCATCTTCCTCTTCAGTCAGTGTCCCTATTGTTCAAGCCCTGGGAAAGTACATCTTGTCTACTCTACACATAATTGTAGCCATTTAGTTCCATCATCTCCTGTACGTCGGTACATTGCAGAAGATTCTAGCTAAGCAAACATTATCATGAGAGGGTCGAGGTCAGTTCACATTTCGACTTCAGTACAGTGTGCCTTTATTCTACTTCGACATGAGGCCTGGCAAAACTAGGCCATAACTCCAGCTAAGTTAGCTCTACGATATAATGCAAAACATACGTTCTACATCTCATTATGACATATTACTACATTTTTTATAGTAATTTTCATTATTTTGCATATTTTTCAATAATTTTTAGTATAATTCATGAGCATTAGAAGTCACTCTTCGTGGTCACATTTTCAAACGTGCACATTCATTTCTCTAAACCAGTGGTTCCCAACCTTTTGACCTCTGGGGACCCACCAGTGTGTCATTACTGAATGCTGGGGACCCCCACTGAATCATTTTTGGAATCTGGGGACCCACCGGTGTGTCATTACTGAATGCTGGGGACCTAATCTGTTAAAATTAGGAAATTTTCTAAGCAGCCGTGGACCCCCTAAGGAGGCTTCGCGGACCCCCAGGGGTCCCCGGACCACAGGTTGGGAAACACTGCTCTAAACTATTCATTTTAGCATTTCTTTTTGTTAATTAATAATGCATACACTCATTAATAATTTTAATTAGCATATCTGCTTCAGGAGCATAAGCTTGATTTCTAATATGTTAAACACTACATTTCAATAAACTAATTTCACAGAGTTCGTGGGAGCTGTTGAATGTTCTGGCTGCTGGGGCCAAAGCCACCTCTGCATGCTCTTCTGTGCTGCCCCAGCACCTTGCTCAGTTTGTAGCCGTCGTCCACTGCCAAATGCGCAGACCTACGGCCCTTTAGCCCTCCTTCATAATGAGGTTGTGATCCAGCAGGCCACCGCCACCATCTGGTAGCCAGTGCCATCCACTGGGATCGCAGGGTCTAGAGGGTGTTTTGTAAAGTGTGCAGGGTGTTTGTTGTTATTCTGGCAGCAGAGCAGAAGCCCCTCCACAGAGCGTCCACTATTGTTGTTAGTCAGGCCACTCTCCCCAAAGGATGCCATTTAATTAAAATCAGTATTAAAACATGCAACTGAAATGCGCGACCTACTATGGACAGAATGTCTCGGCCTTCTTTTCATCACAGAAGCCTGGTTCCCAGTGGAGTGTCCTGAAAACTCATGGCACCGTTCTTTGAGGCTTAAAAATTGCGGTCAAAAACCAGAAAACAAGGAGTAATTGCTATAATACACAAAGAAGATATAGAAAGGAGTACTCTAACCCACTCTGAAGTCACTAACTTCAAAACAGTTCATTTTAGGTACAGACTCATCTTACTTTTTTCACTAGTTAATAGGCCTCGAGACCCACAAGTTCTCAAAAAGCCTCAGTTACGCAGTAGCTACAAGAACCCTTAATCAACAAAACCTGAGAATGCTACGAGCCTTGAACATTTGGTTTGATCAACCTGTTAAATGAACCTTCCGATTAGCTTTTAATAATCTTGTAGCCTTACAGTTGGCCCAGGAAGTTGAAGGTAGTACTCATGTTGCAGGGCCCACTATAGATGCATTTTTATCCCTGAAACCTATTTGCACGAGATACTGTCATGATTGCCCACATGCTTGATAGAAAAGCCATGGGATTGTTGTCCATGCACCTGTGAAATACGTAGGGTGTTCGGGAGGGATATGCTTGCCTACTTAAGGTCAGGGTTTAGCCCATTACCGTCTACAAGGCTAAAAGTGACAGAGGTTACTACATAATTTGTGGTGTTTATGACTGAAAATACGAACGGTGTCTTAGCATCCACTGCTCTTACATAAAACGTTTCCAGGAAATACATCACAAGGCACTTATACGAGGGAGTGTGCAATAGCTACCTACAACACTGCATAGTGTTGATAGAGCGGAACGTGGTAACAATTTACCTGCGTTCGGACGCTCTTTAGGTCGATGAATCTTTTGACTAGGTGGGAACTCTCTGTACTATTAATCGAACAGTCTCATCTAATCGATAATCAATAACGAACATAAGCAACACCTTGAACAACATAACACTTAACAATTATTCCAGAATACATTTCGGCGAACCCTGACCTTTCAGCCAGGAATAACCACACCAGTTTATTGCAAAGTTAGTGAGTTTATTTCCCTATATTAACAAGGCTAGCACGATATAGATGTGTCTCAACACCAAATGATAAACATAAATGAACATTAATAGCTGTCCATATCGTCGGAACAAGTGTAATCTATGTAGCATTTGAATCACAAGGCATTCGATAGTGGCAATGCAAAGCACTAATACGATAATCTGTAATGGGCTAATTGCGTACATTTAGTCAGCATAACAAGATCTCAAATTGCATCGTGCGACATATGGAATCCTCGTCTAACCTCAAATTAGCATCAGCATGTGGGACTTCATGCAAAAACAATTTGGCAACATCAATTTAGAAAACTCCTAGCTAGGGTCCTTCTCAAAATCAGCAGTTGGTTACCTAAAGCAAACACAATGCAATTTTACAATTTCCTTTCATAATTACCAATTCCAATCAGCAATCAATGAAGTCTTCGTCTCACAGGTATCGTTTCTCGATCAGCATAGGGCCGGGACAAAAGGGGCAAAGGTGAACGGGGCAATTGCCTCACGGCGGCAAGATAAGATTACTACTTCATGCAAAGGGGCAAATCAAAGTTAAGTCTCTAGGGCAAGAATCATTAAGGTCTCTTTCTCTCGATTAGAGAAAGCATCAAAGTCTCTCAAAATGGCGTCGCAGCAAAATGGGTCATAGTAGCTACGAAGTCAAAATGGCGGGATGTCCGAAGATAGAGAGAGCTTTCCTCTCGTGCACCGGGGTTTTATAGACAACAGTTCAAGTCCAGTAGGGTCTCCATTGGAGGGTTCATAGGTTAGCTTCAAATTGACCAATCAAAAACGACAGTTCTCAAGCTTTTACTTAAGCATACATTATCCTTGGAGATGGGTACGCAAGTTGCAACATTGTCTCTCGATTAGCTTACTCTCAGAGCCTCCATTGTCCGCACCTGCAAGCCGACCTTGAATTAAAGAGAAAATATGCCATGCTGGCACCAACTTTAAGATAAGCATGTGAACAGTCTCTGTGGAAAAGTACAGCTTCAAGCAGAAATACACGTTTAATAGCACAGTGGAAAAATACGAACATCTAAACCGTGAGACCAGACAACTAGGCCAAAGCCTCCGCTAAAGTAATGCTAAGCTAAGGCATTTCAAATAAGCAAATCGTAGCACACGTTTATGATTATGTCGGATTAGTGCAATTCTAATACACCACGTTATATAAAGCACGCATATAAATGATGGCAAACTACTCTGAGGGCACATTTTGTCCCCGTACAATCTTCATTAATTCGGTTAATGTCACACACGATTATGTCAGCACTACGTTTATGCGTTAATAAATCAAAACCTTCATTTTCTGCTTCATCAGTGTCTCACTAGAAATGCAACTCCTAGCTCTCCTCCAACTTTAAAAGTAGCCCGCCTTGCATTCTAATAGTCCCTCCATCCACATTACCTAATCTCATTGCATCTGAGTGCCAAGAATTGCAAAGTAGCGCTGGGCACCGATTAACAGCCAAATTTTGAGCTCGTGTCCCGGGACTCGAGATGCACATCTTCACTGCTTGAAGACATTTTTCGTGATTGCCGTCCTTTCCTCTCTCCTTTGTTATGAGTTTTTCCGATGCAAGCGTATACCAACCACAAAAATGAAAACTAGTCTATACTTAAATTTGGTGATCATAGGTTTACAATATTTAAATAAAATAAACCATTGCATATCTTTTTAATAGAACACTTGGAGTGCCTCGGTGTAAGCAGAAGTAAGGAACCCCTTTTAGTTTTAGTGTGCAGGACAGGAAAAACTATAAGTTGTTTGTGTCGCGAAAAAGTAATTTTGAATTTGAATTACTACAATCTAAAAAACGGCTGTAAACAAATAAGGATGACGGGAAAAAATAATTAAAAAGAATGGTAAGAAAGAAGCATTGGTAAAGTGTTGACCCATCAGCACTGGTAATGAATGAAGTGTACTTCTTTTCAAGCGGATGTGCACATTTGATAAGGCAAAATGCCATCACTCACAATGCAAGTGCGAGTCAGTGGCAGTAGTGAGCTCACCCACTGCCCCATGATGTGTGCTTTGGTGGATGGTAGCAAAGTACGAATGACATTTGAATGGACCAGTGTGTGAGAAGGGCCGGCACAAAGTGTTGTGCATACGTGTGTATGTATTTTTTTCGATTACTTGAGCATTGTGAGACAGCTCAAGCAGCTTCTAGGAAAGATGTAAAAAAAGAAACATCGTTTACATTAGAAGTTCAACTTTCATTGGCTAGCATGCCGAACGATGTGCTGTATCATAAAAACATATTTTTGTATTATTAAAATAATAGTTTGGCGAGAACATGTGTGCTTGCACTGTGAAAAAATAATTGTTGACGAGCAGAGGACTGAAGAGGAGGCCAGTAGTAGGAGGGGATACCTTTCCTCATCAACTGTAAGGTGGCAGTTATCCCGCCCCGGAAGTGACTTCACTTCCGTTACTGGGACTTCCAGTGCCCCAGAGAGCCTGCCCCGGAACTGACGTAGGTGTAGAGTTGTCACGTCGTTTGTGACCTCATGGTGTCGCATGTTAGCCATGTGCCAGGGTCCTAGCCCCTGGGTATTGGTCTATGGGCTTTGTAAAATGAAGTCCTTGGTGTTGTGCAAGCAGTTTCAGAGCCTAAGAGGACAGGTATGGACATGTCAGACATTCAGGACCAAGTGGCTGGTTGGTGGCCCTCTCACAGGGCGGCAAAGTGGGCGAGCAGGCCAGACTTCCTCACTGTTGGCTAATCCAAAAAAAGGGGATGGTCAAATGATGCTTTTTTTAGAGCCAGCCTTTCAATTTAGAAAAGCATATCTAAAACAGATATATGCCCCAGGGTTTTCTTGGGACACAGTAGAGGTTAAATTATAAACTGACCATGCAATTAAAAGTTCGAAACAAAACAGTGGGCCGGTAATGCAGACCTGAAACATATGTATGCCCTCTAATGAATTAACAAGGCAGTCCTCAAAGGATGATAAGCATTACAAATCTAAAACAGATGTAGGCCTCCAAGGACTGGCCTCAAAGGATGGCAGACATTGCAAATCTAAAACAGATTTATAACCCCCCTCCCCCCAGGACTTTTCCAGGACATGCATCAAAGGGGTTCAGTAGTGGTCAGATTATAAACTGACCATTCAATTAAAAGTTTGAAACAATCAGGGGATAGACAGTGCCAACCTAAAACAGATGTCTATTTCCAGGCCACACTCACCACAAAGGCATAATTAGCACAGTGAGTCTGGTATAAAAGCCCCCACCTTCACAGGCCTCTTTTTTTCTGAACTACCTACTGAAGTTTGCAGCAAGCAGGGTACCTTCATGACATCATGGCTGAAAACATGAAGGGCAGAGCACAGACTGGTGTTGCTAAACCTCTTTACTTAAGGTCTGTAACAGTGTTGTGTTTGTATGTGTTCTAAGGCAGTTTAACATTGACATTAGCACCAGCCTGTTTAACTATACATAGCAGAGTTGTCAGAGTCACCAGATCCTCGGGGTCTGTGCACGTTCCCAACACTTCCACCACAAGACAGCTCCAATACTCTGATTAGATTTATCACAGAGTCTAAGAGAGTCCAAGTGGGGAAAAGGGGATTAGGACGGGAACAGCTGGGAAGGAGACCTGTAGGAAGCAAAAGGTTAAAACACAACATCAAAATTACATCTCATGAATTCAGTACCATGCTACAACTCTAAGCTTCGTCTTTTTTCTGAAAAACATGAACAACCCTAGAATAGTCCTAAAACTGACTAGGCTTTAGATGACCGAATACCTGAGGAGGAAACAGGAAAAGTTGAATAGGACTTTCAGATTCGAATACTTTCTTTAGCATGAGAATCAGGAAACACTCTGAGCAATTTCTAAACAACCATATGAATCTCCTTTTAAGAATACATATCAGGAACACACAGCATTACATCTAGAACTCTGGTATTGTTGTGTTCTTCTCAGAAATAACATTGGGAAGTGAATTGCGCACATTGCAGTTTTTTATATGAGTAGTTAAACACCATAAAGGAATGTGCACCATGAAATCACACAACGTAGATTCAAGGAATAAATCACGCAACGTGTCAACTTGAAATGCTACCAAGAAAATGTCTTAGAATAGTAGCGCACAGTAATTTACATTATTTATACACGAGGAAAGAATTGCGCGTCTTGCCGATTCAAATGCCACCATACAAATGCCAAGAAAAGGTAGCGCACAATGAACAACATGAAAAGCACTCAGGGAAAGAATCGCACGTCTTGTCGATTCAAATGCCACCATGCAAATGCCAAGAAATGGTAGCGCACAATGAATAACATGAAAAAACACTCAAGGAAAGAATCGCGCGTGTTGCCGATTCGAATGCCACCATGTAAATGTCAAGAAAAGGTAGCGCGCAATGAACAACAAAGTTAAATGCTCATGAAATGAGTTGCACGTCTTGCCAACTCGTAAAACATCATGTAAATGTCAAGAAATATCAGCGCGCAATGAACAACAATGTAATAACGAAGTCAAATCTTTATGGAATAAATTGCGCGTCCTCCCTATTTGCAAACCACCATACAAATGTCAAAAAATGGCAGCGCACAAGTAATCTGTTATTCATTTAAGAATTAAAGTCAAGAATATGAAAATTCTCAATTACGGTGTTGGGAAATGTCCAAACACCGTCTTACCGCCTGGAAACAGTGATCCGCAATGAGAGATGAGTGCAGAAGACTGGAAAATCCAAATAGGCCTCCGGGACAGGAGCTCAGGAAGAATCTGCTGCTCTGCACCGGGACCTCTGAATAGTGAGCACTGGAAGTTGGGCTGACTCTCTTTTATAGAGTCTTGGCCCAGCCTAGAACCACGCCCAGGCATGTTGCAGGGAAAGTCTCTAGAAGGCCCTGGAAAGGGACCACACCCTAACACACTCTGAATGTCTGCAGCAATACATTGCAAATGTACAGTATTTATAAGCACCTTAAAAATGAATCTTTTGGATGGAATTCTGCAATGCAAAAGGTAAACAATAACATATCATCACAATGCATAAATTACATTATCTTGCGAGTGTTGGGTTTTTGCATTCTAGATGCCCGTAGAGCGCGCACTGTCCTGGTGTTGACAAGAGTAAAATGCACATTTTTAAAATGATATTAATGTATGTTGGAGGGGGACGGCGTTAATCTGTGTGATACAATGTGTAATTTGTGCATATTGGTTCTGGTGTTGAACATTTGTTGTATTTGTGTGGGTCTACATTTTATTTTGTGGGATGGTGGCCATGCTTAATTTGTACTTCCAGGTTCTGGGGCTTTGTATTTATATGTATTTTTGAGGGTCTGCACTCATTTGTGGGGTGGGGGGCACTGCTTAATGTGCACTTGTTGGTTCTGGGGCTATATATTTGCATGTATTTTTGATGGTCTGCACTTATTTTGTGCGGTGGAGGCCATGCTTAATTTGTACTTGTAGGTTCTGGTGTTGTGCATTTGTTTCTATTTTTGTGGGGCTGCACTTATATTGGGGGTGAAGTCCAAGCTTAATTTGAACTTACTGGTTCTGGTGCTGTGTTTTTGTATGTAGTTTTTTTGTTGTCCTGTAATTCTTTTTGAGAGATTTATAAAGACAGACAAAGCAAGAACAGGAAAACAACACAGTGCTTCATCCGCACCAAAAATACAGAAAGTAATATAGCTCTGTCCCTTACTCAGACCCCGTTCCTTCACTGATCCAAGTCAAGGGAGTGAAAGACTAAGATCACCCAAATGTTCGTCAGGTTCATATGCAAATGAACAATAGATATGACCTTTACAACCTAAATTACCAACCCAAGATGTAGTGTTGCTAGTTATTTCGGACACTGCTAAACCACATTGTTAGATCCCTCCCCATACATTGAAAAAGTATCTCCCACCTCCCCACACCACTATGACCAGCCCCCTGGGTGACATGAATGGGAATCATGTGAAGCAGGGTCCATGCTGGGGAGCCCTGAAAAAGGGTGTGCACGACTCATGCACATCCCGAGTCCCCCAAGACAGACCTATGTGACAGGGGAGAGGGAAGGAGGTCAAAGGAGGGACTAGTCGGGTCAATAGGTCCAGGGAGGCAGGTCATGGAACATGCAATGAGGGTCTTAGAGAGGGGGATATGCGATGAGATTGCCTGACATATTACGCTGCCAGGCACTCCCTGATGGGTAATGAGGTGTCCGAGACACCCCCACTTAAACCCTGGGGTTTGAAACAGTAAAGTACTTATTAGGAGTGAGCGTGAGAGCAGTTAGCATGAGATATAGGCCCTCATTACGACCCTGGCGGTATAGAACCGCCAGGGCCGCGGCACGCGGGAGCACCGCCGACAGGCCGGCGGTGCCCCGCGGGGCATTCTGACCGCGGCGGCTTAGCCGCGGTCAGAGAAGGGAAACCGGCGGTCTCCCGCCGGTTTCCCGCTGCCCCCAAGGAATCCTCCAAGCCGGCGCAGCTTGCTGCGCCGGCTTGGGGATTCCGACTCCCCCTCCCGCCATCCAGTTCCTGGCGGTTCTCCCGCCGGGAACCGGATGGCGGGAGGGGGAGTCGCGGAGCCCCTGGGGGCCAACGGCATGGGCACTGCAGGGGCCCCCGTAAGAGGGCCCCAAAATGTATTTCACTGTCTGCATAGCAGACAGTGAAATACGCGACGGGTGCAGTAGCACCCGTCGCACCTTCCCACTCCGCCGGCTCGATTACGAGCCGGCTTCATGGTGGGAAGGTCGTTTTCCCCTGGGCTGGCGGGCGGCCTTTCGGCGGCCGTCCGCCAGCCCAGGGGAAAACTCTGAATACCCGCCGCGGTCTTCCGACCGCGGTGCGGTATTCACGACGCGCAACTTTGGCGGGCGGCCTCCGCCGCCTGCCAAAGTTGTAATGAGGGCCATAGTACCTTAAGTATAGTGAATGTCGGTCATGTTGTTCTTCAGAGCAACAGTGGAACTTGGGTGGTGAAGCAGAGGAACCAGAGCTAAGAAGTAGGACACTGCTAGGGACACGATATTCATGAAAAGAAAGCAAGAGATGGAGAAGTGAAGCATAATTATGGAACTATGAGAAGAACATAGGATGGCAAACCAGACTGAGACCAAAGCAAGAACTAGAATAAGCGCGAGTGAAAAGGCAAGAGTGAAAGTAAGCAAGTGTAAGGCAATGCCTCCTTGGCATGGTTACCCCCTGACATTTTGCCTTTGCTGATGCTAAGTTTTGATTTGAAAGTGTGCTGAGGCCTGCTAACCAGGCCCCAGCACCAGTGTTCTTTCCCTAACCTGTACTTTTGTTTCCACAATTGGCATACCCTGGCATCCAGGTAAGTCTCTTGTAACTGGTACCCCTGGTACCAAGGGCCCTGATGCCAGGGAAGGTCTCTAAGGGATGCAGCATGTCTTATGCCACCCTGGGGACCCCTCACCCAGCACAGACACACTGCTTGCCAGCTTGTGTGTGCTAGTGAGGACAAAACGAGTAAGTCGACATGGCACTCCCCTCAGGGTGCCATGCAAACCTCACACTGCCTATGCAGTATAGATAAGTCACCGCTCTAGCAGGCCTTACAGCCCTAAGGCAGGGTGCACTATACCATAGGTGAGGGCATGGGCATGAGCACTATGCCCCTACAGTGTCTAAGCAAAACCTTTGACATTGTAAGTGCAGGGTAGCCATAAGAGTATATGGTCTGGGAGTCTGTCATGCACGAACTCCACAGCACCATAATGGCTACACTGAAAACTGTGAAGTTTGGTATCAAACTTCTCAGCAAAATAAATGCACACTGATGCCAGTGTACATTTTATTGTAACATACACCCCAGAGGGCACCTTAGAGGTGCCCCCTGAAACCTTAACCGACTATCCGTGTAGGCTGACTAGTTCTAGCAGCCTGCCACACACCAGACATGTTGCTGACCACATGGGGAGAGTGCCTTTGTCACTCTGTGGCTAGTAACAAAGCCTGTACTGGGTGGAGGTGCTTCACACCTCCCCCTGCAGGAACTGTAACACCTGGCGGTGAGCCTCAAAGGCTCACCCCCTTTGTTACAGCACCACGGGGCACTCCAGCTAGTGGAGTTGCCCGCCCCCTCCGGCCACGGCCCCACTTTTGGCGGCAAGGCCGGAGGAGATAATGAGAAAAACAAGGAGGAGTCACTGGCCAGTCAGGACAGCCCCTAAGGTGCCCTGAGCTGAGGTGCCTCTAACTTTTAGAAATCCTCCATCTTGCAGATGGAGGATTCCCCCAATAGGATTAGGGATGTGCCCCCCTTCCCCTCAGGTAGGAGGCACAAAGAGGGTGTACCCACCCTCAGGGCTAGTAGCCATTGGCTACTAACCCCCCAGACCTAAACACGCCCTTAAATTTAGTATTTAAGGGCTCCCCAGAACCTAGGAACTCAGATTCATGCAACCTAAGAAGAAGAGGACTGCTAAGCTGAAAAGCCCTGCAGAGAAGACAGAGACACCAACTGCTTTGGCCCCAGCTCTACCGGCCTGTCTCCCCACTTCTAAAGACACTGCTCCAGCGACGCTCTCCCCAGGGACCAGCGACCTCTGAAGCCTCAGAGGACTGCCCTGCATCTAGAAGGACCAAGAACTCCCGAGGGCAGAGGCTCTGTTCACCCAAGACTGCGACTTTGCTACAAAGAAGCAACTTTGAAACAACTTGTGTTTCCCGCCGGAAGCGTGAGACTTGACACTCTGCACCCGACGCCCCCGGCTTGACTTGTGGAGAACAATCACTTCAGGGAGGACTCCCCGGCGACTGCGAGACCGTGAGTAGCCAGAGTTGCCCCCCCTGAACCCCACAGCGACGCCTGCAGAGGGAATCCCGAGGCTCCCCCTGACCGCGACTGCCTGCTTCTAAGATCCGACGCCTGGTAAAGACTCTGCACCCGCAGCCCCCAGGATCTGAAGGATCCGAACTCCAGTGCAGGAGTGACCCCCAGGTGGCCCTCTCCCTTGCCCAGGTGGTGGCTACCCCGAGGAGCCCCCCCCTTGCCTGCCTGCATCGCTGAAGAGACCCCTTGGTCTCCCATTGAAACCTATTGAAAACCTGACTCGTGTTTGCACACTGCACCCGGCCGCCCCCGTGCTGCTGAGGGTGTACTTTCTGTGTGGACTTGTGTCGCCCCCGGTGCCCTACAAAATCCCCCAGGTCTGCCCTCCGAAGACGCGGGTACTTACCTGCTGGCAGACTGGAACCGGGGCACCCCCTTCTCCTTTGAAGCCTATGCGTTTTGGGCACCACTTTGACCTCTGCACCTGACCGGCCCTGAGCTGCTGGTGTGGTAACTTTGGGGTTGCTCTGAACCCCCAACGATGGGCTACCTTGGACCCAAACTTGAACCCCGTAGGTGGTTTACTTACCTGCAAAAACTAACAAACTCTTACTCCCCCCAGGAACTGTTGAAAATTGCAGTGTCTAGTTTTAAAATAGCTATATGTGATTTATGTGAAAACTGTATATGCTGTTTTGCTAATTCAAAGTTCCTAAAGTACCTACCTGCAATACCTTTCATTTGAAGTATTACATGTAAATCTTGAACCTGTGGTTCTTAAAATAAACTAAGAAAATATATTTTTCTATACAAAAACCTATTGGCCTGGAATTGTCTCTGAGTGTGTGTTCCTCATTTATTGCCTGTGTGTGTGTACAACAAATGCTTAACACTACTCCTTTGATAAGCCTACTGCTCGACCACACTACCACAAAATAGAGCATTAGTATTATCTCTTTTTGCCACTATCTTACCTCTAAGGGGAACCCTTGGACTCTGTGCATACTATTCCTTACTTTGAAATAGTGCATACAGAGCCAACTTCCTACATTGGTGGATCAGCGGTGGGGTACAAGACTTTGCATTTGCTGGACTACTCAGCCAATACCTGATCACACGACTAAATTCCCAAAATTGTCATTAGAAACTGATTTTTGCAATTTGAGCTATTTTTCTACATTTTTAAAAGTCCTGCTAGGGCCTTGTGTTAGTCCCTGTTAGCATTTCTTTTAGAGTTTAAAAGTTTTGTGAAAGTTTGAATTAAGTTCTAGAAATAGTTTTAGATTCTTAAAAAGTATTCCAACTTTTAGAAACATAGGGCCTGATTACAACTTTGGAGGAGGTGTTAATCCATCCCAAAAGTGACGGTAAAGTGACGGATATACCACCAGCCGTATTACGAGTCCATTATATCCTATGGAACTCGTAATACGGCTGGTGGTATATCAGTCACATTTGGGACGGATTAACACCTCCTCCAAAGTTGTAATCAGGCCCATAATGTCTAATGCAGAAGAGAGTGTGATGGAACTCGACCTCACACCTTACCTCCATCTTAGGATGAGGGAGCTAAGGTCTCTCTGCAAAATAAAAAAAATAAAAGCTGGCATAAACCCTTCCAAAGCACAGCTCCAGGAGCTGCTGGCAGAGTTTGACAAATCCAACCCCTCTGAGGATGACCTCCCAGAGGATGAAGCTAGTGACTTGGAGGAGAATTCGCCCCCTCCAGTCCTAATTAGGGAGATCTGGGCCCCTCAAGCCCTGTCTCCAACTGTGATAGTCAGAGATGCTGCTTCCCTCACAGGAGTGTCCAGCACCTCTGTAATCACTGAGGATAGCCTCAGTGAAGATGACCTCCTGCTAGCCAGGATGGCCAAAAGATTGGCTTTAGAGAGACAGCTCCTAGCCATAGAAAGGGAAAGACAAGAGATGGGTTTTGGTCCCATCCATGGTGGCAGCAACATAAATAGGGTCAGAGATTCTCCTGACATGTTGAAAATCCCAAAAGGGATTGTAACTAAATATGAAGATGGTGATGACATCACCAAATGGTTCACAGCTTTTGAGAGGGCTTGTGCAACCAGAAAAGTAAACAGATCTCACTGGGGTGCTCTCCTTTGGGAAATGTTCACTGGAAAGTGTAGGGATAGATTCCTCACACTCTCTGGAAAAGATGCAGGATCCTATGACCTCATGAAGGCTACCCTGATTAAGGGCTTTGGATTCTCCACTGAGGAGTATAGAATTAGGTTCAGGGGGGCTCAAAAATCCTCGAGCCAGACCTGGGTTGATTTTGTGGACTACTCAGTGAAAACACTGGATGGTTGGATTCAAGGCAGTGGTGTAATGGATTATGATGGGCTATACAATTTATTTGTGAAAGAACACCTATTAAGTAATTGTTCAAATGATAAACTGCATCAGCATCTGGTAGACCTAGGACCAATTTCTCCCCAAGAATTGGGAAAGAAGGCGGACCATTGGGTCAAGACTAGGGTGACCAAGACTTCCACAGGGGGTGACCAAAAGAAAGGGGTCACAAAGCCTCCCCAGGGGAAGAGTGTTGAGACATCCAAAGGGAAAAATAGTAAAGAGTCTTCTTCAGGCCCCCAAAAACCTGCTTAGGAGGGTGGGCCCAGAGCCTCTTCACAATCCAATTTTGGGTACAAGGGTAAAAACTTTGATCCCAAAAAGGCCTGGTGTCGTAGCTGTAATCAGCCTGGACACCAAACTGGAGACCAGGCCTGTCCCAAGAAAAGTACCACTTCTAACTCCACTCCAGCTAACACTGGAATGGCCAGTCTCCAAGTGGGATCAACAGTGTGCCCAGAGCAAATCAGGTGTCACACTGAAGCTACATTAGTCTTTAAGGGTGGGGTGGATTTAGCCACACTGGCTGCCTGGCCTCCTAACATGCAAAAATACAGGCAGCAGCTCTTAATTAATGGGGCAAGTGTAGAAGGCCTGAGGGATACAGGTGCCAGTGTCACCATGGTGACAGAGAAACTGGTTTCCCCTGGTCAATACCTGGCTGGACAAACTTATCCAGTCACCAACGCAGACAATCAGACTAAAGTACATCCCATGGCTATGGTAACTTTAGAGTGGGGAGGGGTCAATGGCCTGAAACAGGTGGTGGTCTCCTCGAATATCCCTGTAGACTGTTTGCTTGGAAATTACCTGGAGTCCTCAGCATGGGCTGAGGTAGAAATGAAAACCCATGCAGCCATGCTGGGTATCCCTGAACTGGTGTGTGTCAAGACAAGGGCACAGTGCAAGGCTCAGGGTGAAAAAGTAGTGTTGGAGCCTGGAAGAAGGGCCCAGCCTACCAAGAGAAAAGGAAAGACAACTGGGGAACCAGTTGCAACACAACAAGAAAAAGAGAACCTCTCTTCTCAGGAAGAAGTTCTGCCCTCTGAGGGAACTGAGCCTACGGAGTTAGGACCTTATCAGGTTGAGCTCTTAGGCCCAGGGGGACCCTCAAGGGAGCAGTTGTGTAAGGGGCAAGAAACCTGTCCCTCTCTTGAAGGCCTTAGGCAGCAAGCTGCTGAAGAGTCCAATGGAAAGAAAACAGGAACACATAGGGTCTATTGGGAAGATGGACTCCTTTACACTGAGGCAAGAGATCCCAAACCTGGTGCCCCTAGGAGAGTGGTAGTGCCTCAGGAGTTTAGAGAGTTCATACTGACCTTAGCCCATGATATTCCTCTTGCTGGGCATTTGGGACAGACCAAGACGTGGGAGAGACTAGTCAACCACTTCTATTGGCCCAACATGTCCCAGAAGGTCAAGGAGTTTTGTGTCTCCTGTGCCACCTGTCAAGCCAGTGGTAAAACAGGTGGGCACCCAAAGGCCCCCCTCATTCCACTTCCAGTGGTGGGGGTCCCCTTTGAAAGAGTGGGTGTGGACATAGTGGGTCCACTTGAACCTCCCACAGCCTCAGGGAACCTATACATACTAGTAGTAGTGGATCATACTACTAGATACCCTGAAGCAATTCCCCTTAGGTCGACTACTGCCCCTACAGTAGCCAAAGCACTCATTGGTATTTTTTACCAGAGTGGGCTTTCCTAAGGAGGTGGTGTCTGACAGAGGTACCAACTTTATGTCAGCATACCTGAAACACATGTGGAATGAGTGTGGGGTGACTTACAAATTCACCACACCATACCATCCACAAACCAATGGTCTTGTTGAGAGATTCAACAAAACATTGAAAGGCATGATCATGGGGCTCCCTGAAAAACTCAAAAGGAGATGGGATGTCCTCTTGCCATGTCTGCTTTTCGCTTACAGAGAGGTGCCTCAGAAGGGAGTAGGGTTCTCACCCTTTGAACTTCTGTTTGGCCACCCTGTAAGGGGAGCCCTAGCTCTTGTGAAAGAAGGCTGGGAGAGACCTCTTCAAGAGCCTAAGCAAGATATAGTGGACTATGTACTTGGCCTACGTTCAAGGATGGCAGAGTACATGGAAAAGGCAAGCAAAAACCTTGAGGCCAGCCAACAGCTCCAGAAGTTTTGGTATGACCAAAAGGCTGCAATGGTTGAATTTCAACCAGGGCATAAAGTCTGGGTTTTGGAGCCGGGGGCTCCCAGGGCACTTCAGGACAGATGGAGTGGCCCTTACCCAGTGCTAGAAAAGAAGAGTCAGGTCACCTACATGGTGGACCTAGGCACTAGCAGGACCCCCAAGAGGGTGATCCATGTGAACCGCCTTAAGCTCTTCCATGACAGAGCTGATGTGAATCTGTTGATGGTAACAGATGAGGACCAGGAAGCTGAGAGTGAACCTCCCCCTGATCTCCTCTCCACAAACCCTAAAGATGGCTCAGTTGATGGAGTGATCTATTCAGACACCCTCTCTGGCCAACAGCAATCTGACTGTAGGAAGGTCCTGCAACAGTTTGCTGAGCTCTTTTCCATAACCCCTGGTCAGACACACTTGTGTACCCATGATGTGGACACAGGAGACAGCATGCCTGTCAAAAACAAAATATTCAGACAGTCTGATCAAGTTAAGGAAAGCATCAAAGTGGAAGTCCACAAGATGCTGGAATTGGGAGTCATTGAGCACTCTGACAGCCCCTGGGCTAGCCCAGTGGTCTTAGTCCCCAAACCTCACACCAAAGATGGAAATAGAGAGATGAGGTTTTGTGTGGACTACAGAGGACTTAATTCTGTCACCAAGACAGATGCCCATCTCATTCCAAGAGCAGATGAACTGATTGACAAATTGGGTGCTGCCAAATTCTTAAGTACCTTTGACTTAACAGCAGGGTACTGGCAAATCAAAATGGCACCAGGAGCAAAAGAAAAGACAGCATTCTCCACACCTGATGGGCATTAGCAGTTTACTGTTATGCCCTTTGGTTTAAAGAATGCCCCTGCCACCTTCCAAAGGTTGGTGAATCAAGTCCTTGCTGGCTTGGAGTCCTTTAGTGCAGCTTATCTTGAAGATATTGCTGTCTTTAGCTCCAGCTGGCAGGATCACCTGGTCCACCTGAAGAAGGTTTTGAAGGCTCTGCAATCAGCAGGCCTCTCTATCAAGGCATCCAAATGCCAGATAGGGCAGGGAACTGTAGTTTACTTGGGACACCTTGTAGGTGGAGGCCAAGTTCAGCCACTCCAGCCTAAGATCCAGACTATTCTGGACTGGGCAGCTCCAAAAACCCCAGACTCAAGTCAGGGCATTCCTTGGCTTGACTGGGTATTACAGGAGGTTTGTGAAGCGATATGGATCCATAGTGACAGCCCTCACAGAACTTACCTCCAAGAAAATGCCCAAGAAAGTAAACTGGACTGTAGAATGCCAACAGGCCTTTGACACCCTGAAACAAGTAATGTGCACAGCACCAGTTCTAAAAGCTCCAGATTACTCCAAGCAGTTCATTGTGCAGACAGATGCCTCTGAACATGGGATAGGGGCAGTTTTGTCCCAAACAAATGATGTTGGCCTTGACCAGCCTGTTGCTTTCATTAGCAGGAGGTTACTCCCCAGGGAGCAGCGTTGGAGTGCCATTGAGAGGGAGGCCTTTGCTGTGGTTTGGTCCCTGAAGAAGCTGAGACCATACCTCTTTGGTACTCACTTTGTAGTTCAAGCTGACCACAGACCTCTCAGATGGCTGATGCAAATGAAAGGTGAAAATCCAAAACTGTTGAGGTGGTCCATCTCCCTACAGGGAATGGACTTTATAGTGGAACACAGACCTGGGACTGCCCATGCCAATGCAGATGGCCTTTCCAGGTTCTTCCTCTTAGAAAATGAAGACTCTCTTGGGAAAGGTTAGTCTCATCCTCTTTCGTTTGGGGGGGGGGGGGTTGTGTAAGGAAATGCCTCCTTGGCATGGTTACCCCCTGACCTTTTGCCTTTGCTGATGCTAAGTTTTGATTTGAAAGTGTGCTGAGGCCTGCTAACCAGGCCCCAGCACCAGTGTTCTTTCCCTAACCTGTACTTTTGTTTCCACAATTGGCACACCCTGGCATCCAGGTAAGTCCCTTGTAACTGGTACCCCTGGTACCAAGGGCCCTGATGCCAGGGAAGGTCTCTAAGGGATGCAGTATGTCGTATGCCACCCTGGGGACCCCTCACCCAGCACAGACACACTGCTTGCCAGCTTGTGTGTGCTAGTGAGGACAAAACTAGTAAGTCGACATGGCACTCCCCTCAGGGTGCCATGCCAACCTCACACTGCCTATGCAGTATAGATAAGTCACCCCTCTAGCAGGCCTTACAGCCCTAAGGCAGGGTGCACTATACCATAGGTGAGGGCATAAGTGCATAAGCACTATGCCCCTACAGTGTCTAAGCAAAACCTTAGACATTGTAAGTGCAGGGTAGCCATAAGAGTATATGGTCTGGGAGTCTGTCATGCACGAACTCCACAGCACCATAATGGCTACACTGAAAACTGTGAAGTTTGGTATCAAACTTCTCAGCACAATAAATGCACACTGATGCCAGTGTACATTTTATTGTAACATACACCCCAGAGGGCACCTTAGAGGTGCCCCCTGAAACCTTAACCGACTATCTGTGTAGGCTGACTAGTTCTAGCAGCCTGCCACACACCAGACATGTTGCTGGCCACATGGGGAGAGTGCCTTTGTCACTCTGTGGCTAGTAACAAAGCCTGTACTGGGTGGAGGTGCTTCACACCTCCCCCTGCAGGAACTGTAACACCTGGCGGTGAGCCTCAAAGGCTCACCCCCTTTGTTACAGCACCACGGGGCACTCCAGCTAGTGGAGTTGCCCGCCCCCTCCGGCCACGGCCCCACTTTTGGCGGCAAGGCCGGAGGAGATAATGAGAAAAACAAGGAGGAGTCACTGGCCTGTCAGGACAGCCCCTAAGGTGTCCTGAACTGAGATGACTCTAACTTTTAGAAATCCTCCATCTTGCAGATGGAGGATTCCCCCAATAGGATTAGGGATGTGCCCCCCTCCCCTCAGGGAGGAGGCACAAAGAGGGTGTACCCACCCTCAGGGCTAGTAGTCATTGGCTACTAACCCCCCAGACCTAAACACACCCTTAAATTTAGTATTTAAGGGCTCCCCAGAACCTAGGAACTCAGATTCCTGCAACCTAAGAAGAAGAGGACTGCTAAGCTGAAAAACCCTGCAGAGAAGACGGAGACACCAACTGCTTTGGGCCCAGCTCTACCGGCCTGTCTCCCCACTTCTAAAGACACTGCTCCAATGACGCTCTCCCCAGGGACCAGCGACCTCTGAAGCCTCAGAGGACTGCCCTGCATCTAGAAGGACCAAGAACTCCTGAGGACAGCGGCTCTGTTCACCCAAGACTGCAACTTTGCTACAAAGAAGCAACTTTGAAACAACTTGCGTTTCCCGCCGGAAGCGTGAGACTTGACAATCTGCACCCGACGCCCCCGGCTTGACTTGTGGAGAACAATCACTTCAGGGAGGACTCCCCGGCGACTGCGAGACCGTGAGTAGCCAGAGTTGCCCCCCCCTGAGCCCCCACAGCGACGCCTGCAGAGGGAATCCCGAGGCTCCCCCTTACCGCGACTGCCTGCTTCTAAGATCCGACGCCTGGTAAAGACTCTGCACCCGCAGCCCCCAGGATCTGAAGGATCCGAACTCCAGTGCAGGAGTGACCCCCAGGTGGCCCTCTCCCTTGCCCAGGTGGTGGCTACCCCGAGGAGCCCCCCCCCTTGCCTGCCTGCATCGCTGAAGAGACCCCTTGGTCTCCCATTGAAACCTATTGAAAACCCGACGCGTGTTTGCACACTGCACCCGGCCACCCCCGTGCTGCTGAGGGTGTACTTTCTGTGTGGACTTGCGTCCCCCCCGGTGCCCTACAAAACCCCCCTGGTCTGCCCTCCGAAGATGCGGGTACTTACCTGCTGGCAGACTGGAACCGGGGCACCCCCTTCTCCATTGAAGCCTATGCGTTTTGGACACCACTTTGACCTCTGACCTGACCGGCCCTGAGCTGCTGGTGTGGTAACTTTGGGGTTGCTCTGAACCCCCAACGGTGGGCTACCTTGGACCCAAACTTGAACCCCGTAGGTGGTTTACTTACCTGCAAAAACTAACAAACTCTTGCTCCCCCCAGGAACTGTTGAAAATTGCACTGTCTAGTTTTAAAATAGCTATATGTGATTTATGTGAAAAGTGTATATGCTATTTTGCTAATTCAAAGTTCCTAAAGTACCTACCTGCAATACCTTTGATTTGAAGTATTACATGTAAATCTTGAACCTGTGGTTCTTAAAATAAACTAAGAAAATATATTTTTCTATACAAAAACCTATTGCCCTGGAATTGTCTCTGAGTGTGTGTTCCTCATTTATTGCCTGTGTGTGTACAACAAATGCTTAACACTACTCCTTTGATAAGCCTACTGCTCGGCCACACTACCACAAAATAGAACGTTAGTATTATCTCTTTTTGCCACTATCTTACCTCTAAGGGGAACCCTTGGACTCTGTGCATACTATTCCTTAGTTTGAAATAGTGCATACAGAGCCAACTTCCTAAAGCAAGTAATTAAGTAAGTAAGTACAGTATGTATGTATGTGTGGATGTGTGGATTGGCCGGGGGGGTTGGGGGAAGATACGTAGGTGCTGCAAGGGGAAGGGGAGGGATGGGAAAATGATCTATAACGAGCCCTGGGGGAACATATGTGGAGCAATGACTGAATCGTAGCGGGGTGGTAGAAGCTGGAGAGGCTGGGAACCCAGAAATACATAGCAAAAAAACACATCTCATCTTCTCCACATCAGACCACAGGAATCTCACGCGCAATCAGAAGAGATAGGGTCAACATCTCCTATTGGGAGGACACAGCGGTGACTCGGTGTGTGGCATGTAGCTTACTATGCACTCGGCACTTGCAAAAAGGGTGCCCATGTGTGGAGGAAGCCCTCCAGCTTATCTTGGAGACTATAGATTAGTTTCTCATGCGAGGCTGCCTGGTACATAGCAGTAATCCATTCCCCATGAAGAGGGACCTGAGTCGTACGCCAGTGCCTCAGTATACACACCTTAGCAGAGGCATGCACAGTATGTAGTAGGCGTTGTTGTGGTCATGTAAGGCAACTTAAGTCACTGGTGTCATGTAATAATAAGAGGGAGGGGGTCAGGGAGGCAGGTAATGGAAGTATCTCCCTGAGGGTATGCCCCACATTCCGCCAAAAAGTCTGTATAGCAGGACAATCATGCAGAATATGGAGGAGATTACATTGATCGTGAGGGCATCTCCAGCAAGAGGCGTGGGATAATAAACCCACCGAGTGCAACCTCCAAGGAGTCCAGTACCAATCATGCAGTGATTTGAATAAATTGAATTTCAAGCGAGACTCTAGCCCCCCCGGTCCCTGGCCGCTATTAGCTCAGCCCAGTCCTCCAATTCGTATTCAGTCTGAAGACGAGTCTGCCACTTTGCCTTAGTGGAGAGTATAAGTGGGAGGGAGACAAAATGATGGATTAGTTGGGCATGGAGCCCAGATATAGTGCCTTGGAAAGATCCCGGAAGTAGTGAAGTATCGGATATTGAGGAAGATCCCATGGAGGTCTACCAAGTCGCCCCTCCAAACAGTGTCGAAGCTGAGCGAAGCACCATATGTGGTGCCTAGGAAGATTAAGTTCCTCTCTCAGTTCAGCAAAGAATTTCAAGTTGCCCCCATGCAAGAATAGTTCCAATCTTCATAGGCCTTTCGAGTGCCAAGTTTTCCAGACAAAAGTTTTTTTCCTATAAGTAATCCTCCATTACCCCATAATGGTGCTCTATCATGGATCCGATTTTGAGTAATCGGTGGGCATGAATCCAAGTATTGCGCATGGCTTTGACAATAGGGTTGGCCGTGAGGGAGGAAGGAGGGATTACATCATAGAGTATCTGTAATCCCGATAAGGGACGAAAGAGAGCTCTCTCCATCTCCACCCAGGAGGGCGGATCACGTACCTTCGGCAACATGTACACTAATTGCGAGAGGTGTAGCGCAAGCACATAGTGTTCCACGGAGGGGAGGCCCAGCCCCTCACATCCCATCTAGCTAGCAATGCCGTTTTGGGTAGTCTTGGGCGCATTGACCCCATACGAAGGTCCGAATGCGGCGATCTATCTCCCGGAGTGTCAACAGGGGGATCTGTAGAGGTATCATACCTAGGACATATAGGAAGAGTGGCAGATAAATCGTAGAATCTCCACCCGGGACATGTATCCCTGAGATGTCACCCGAGCCACGAATCGTGGCCACCAAGGGTTCCACCGCCAGAAGGAGCAGCAGGGGTGATAGAGGGCAGCCCTGTAGGGTTCCCCTGTGCACAGGGAACGTGTCAGATAGGAACCCCCTGCAGTTGACCTGTGTGGATGGAGAATCGTAAAGCAGATGCACCATGTTGATAAAGCTGTTCCCGAGGCCAAAATGCTTCAGTGTTTCGAAGAGGTACCACCACTCTAAGTGATCAAATGCTTTCTCAGCATCCAAAGAGAGGGCTAGTGCTTCCTGGCGTGAATCCTGTGATGCCCAAACGGCATGAAGTAGTGTGCGGAGGTGATTTCTGGAAGATCGGCCCGTTACAAAGCCAACCTGCGTTTGATGAACCAGGGAGGGTATGACTTTCTTAAGACGTGTCGCGAGTATCCCAGCCAGGATCTTAACATCTCCATTGAGGAGGGAGATAGGTCGATAGCTGCCACACCGGAGGGGGTCCTTGCCCGGTTTGGATAATACTACAATAGATGCCCTGTTGGATAATGGATGTAAGGAACCAGTTTGTAAGGCCCCTCGGAAGGCCTGGTAGAGGGTGTCCACCAGGTCCTCCCCTGCCCATTTATAAAATTCCGCCGGGTATCCATCTTCACCAGGTGCCTTGTGGTATGGCAGATTAGCGATCGCCTGTCTGATTTCATCTTTACTGATGTCACCGCTTAGTAGAGTCCGTCCTTCCTCCGAAAGTCATGGTAAGTTTGCCTTCTCCAAAGAGGCAAGTGGCTTACTCTGATCTACCGCCACCTCTGGAGCATAAAGGGGCCGATAAAAGTGACCAAACTCATTGGTGATTTCTTGGGGGTGCGTAATGAGTGAGTCATGCGTGTTGTATATAGCCGGAATGGCCACAGTCGCCTCTTTTTGCCGGAGTTGGGCGGCTAATAGACAGCCTGCCTTTTCCCCATGCTCATAATGGCGGCCCTTAAGTCGTCGGAGAGCACACTCTGTGCGGGAAGTGTAGAGAGAGTTAAGTTCCATTTTTAGCATGCTCCAGTCGTCGTCGGAGGGGTGTGGAGGGGGAACGGGTAAATTCACACGTAGCTTGCAGAATATAGTCCTCCAGGACCTTCTGCTGGTCATGTTTCTGGGCGTTGGCAATGGCGCCGTCTCTCATGAGTTGCCCCCTTATCGTCGCCTTAGCCGCCACCCAAAGCAGTTGAGGCGAAGCCACCGAGCCTTTATTATTGTGGAGATATTCTGTGATGTGGGAACTAAGGTTCTCTTTCCCCTCAGGGGTACGGTAGCGTGAGATATTAAGGCGCCACGGCTTACGACCGGGTGATGCTTGCCCAAGTCGTAGAGACAGAAAAACCGGGGAGTGGTCCAACAGGGCTGCTGGAAGGACTTCAGACTCATGGACAGCTTGTAAAAGCCAGTACGAAACTAAGAAGTAGTCTAGTCTGGATTGAGTTCCATGTACTGGGGACAGGAAAGTGTATTCAAGATTGGTAGGGTGCGAAAGGTGTCAGCATTCCTGCAGGCCATGGTCGGAAATGATGTCCCCCATGAGGGATCTGTCTGCATTATTATCCACATCATTGCCAGTTGATCTATCTAGAATGAGGTCAGGCGCAAGGTTCCAGTCCACCCCTAGGAGGTACTGCTAGGCACCAATCTGGGTCAGTATTATATAGAAAGATAGGAAGAAGGAGCGTTTAGAGCCTGGTGGGGCATAGATAGATCCTACACATACCGTAGAGGAGCCCAGTGCTAACTTGGCAAGGACATAGAGTCCGTCCGAGTCGCTCCATGTCCTGAGGAGTCTAACCGGCAATGATCGACGAATGAGAATCGCCACACGCACTTACGCCCTGTATGCCATTTTGTGCCGATGGTGCTCCGCTATAAAGCACCCGACCCATCCAGTCCCTATGCAGTTTGTCTGATTCCAAGGAGGATAAGTGAGTGGATCTGAGATAGGACAGAATCTTCTGTCGTTTAATATAATGGGTCACACCATGGACATTCCAGGAAATAATTTTTAATGGTGTAGTGTAGGAAAGTACCATCTTGCCTGGCATGTTACCCCCATTTTTACTGTATGTATGTTTGTTTTTGCCTGTGTCACTGGGATCCTGCTAGCCAGGACCCCAGTGCTCATAAAGTATGCCCTGTATGTGTTCCCTGTGTGGTGCCTAACTGTATCACTGAGGCTCTGCTAACCAGAACCTAAGTGTTTATGCTCTCTCTGCTTTTAAAATTATCACTGCAGGCTAGTGACTAATTTTTACCAATTCTCATTGGCACACTGGAACACCCTTATAATTCCCTAGTATATGGTACCTAGGTACCCAGGGTATTGGGGTTCCAGGAGATCCCTATGGGCTGCAGAATTTATTTTGCTACCCATACAGGACTGCCACTGCAGCCTGAGTGAATTAACATCCACATTATTTCACAGCCATTTTACACTGCACTTAAGTAACTTATAAGTCACCTATATGTTTAACCCTCACTTAGTGAAGGTTAGGTGCAAAGTTACTTAGTGTGAGGGCACCCTGGCACTAGCCAAAGTGCCCCCACATTGTTCAGGGCCATTTCCCCAGACTTTGTGAGTGCGGGACACCATTACACGCATGCACTACATATAGGTCAATACCTATATGTAGCGTCACCACGGTAACTCCGAACATGGCCATGTAACATGTCTAGGATCATGGAATTGTCACCCCAATACCTTTCTGGTATTGGGGGTGACAATTCCATGCTTCCCCGTGTCTCCAGCATAGAGCCCAGATACTGCCAAACTAACTTTCCGGGGTTTTCTCTGCAGCTACCACTGCTGCCAACCCTCAGACAGGTTTCTGCACCCCTGGGGCCTGGGCAGCCTGGTCCCAGGAAGGCAGAACAAAGGATTTCTACTGAGAGAAGGTGTTACACCCTCTCCCTTTGGAAATCGGTGTGAAGGGCCTGGTAGGAGTAGCCTCTCCTGGTCTCTGGAAATGCTTTGAAGGGCACAGATGGTGCCCCCCTTGCATAGGCCAGTCTACACCGGTTCAGGGATCCCCCCAGCCCTGCTCTGGCACGAAACTGGACAAAGGAAAGGGAGGTGACCACTCCCCTGACCAGCACCTCCCAGGGGAGGTGCGCAGAGCTCCTCCAGTGTGTCCCAGACCTCTGCTTCTTGGATGCAGAGGTGTGAGGGCACAATGGACACCTCTGAGTGGCCAGTGCCAGCAGGTGATGTCAGAGACCCCTCCTGATAGGTGCTTACCTTTCTCTGTAGCCAGTCCTCCTCTGAGGGCTATTTAGGGTCTCTCCTGTGGGTATCTCACCAGATAACGAATGCAAGAGCTCACCAGAGTTCCTCTGCACTTCCCTCTTCGACTTCTGCCAAGGATCGACCGCTGACTGCTCCAGGACGCCTGCAAAACTGCAACAAAGTAGCAAGAAGACTACCAGCAACATTGTAGCGCCTCACCCTGCCGGCTTTCTCGACTGTTTCCTGGTATTGCATGCTCTGAGGGCTGTCTGCCTTCACCCTGCACTGGAAGCCAAGAAGAAATCTCCCGTGGATCGACGGAATCTTCCCCCTGCCAACGCAGGCACCAAACTTCTGCATCACCCGTCCTCTGGGTCCCCTCTCATCTTGACGAGCGTGGTCCCTGGAACACAGGAGCTGGATCCAAGTATCCCCAACAGTCCAGTGGCCCTTCTGTTCAAATTTGGTGGAGGTAAGTCCTTGCCTCCCCACGCCAGACAGTAATCCTGTGTACTGCGTGAACTGCAGCTGCTCGGGCTTCTGTGCACTTTTGCAAGACTTCCTTTGTGCACAGCCTAGCCCAGGTCCCCAGCACTCCGTCCTGCATTGCCCAACTCACTGAGTTGGACTCCGATGTCGTGGGACCCTCTTTTGTTGTTCTGAGTCGACTGTCGTCCTCAGATCTTCTGAATGCCTGTTCAGGTGCTTCTGCGGGTGCTGCCTGCTTCTGTGTGGTCTCTCTGTGTTGCTGAGTGCCCCCTCTGTCTCCTCCACCAAGGGGCGATCTCCTGGTCCTTCCTGGGCCCTGGCAGCACCCAAAATCCTCAACCGTGACTCTTGCAGCATGGAAAGCTTGCTTTCGGTCTTTCTGCATGGAAACACCTCTGCATCCTCCAGCACGCCATGGGACATCTTCTGACCAAATAAGAAATTCCTGGCATCTTCCGTTGTTGCAGAATCTTTGGCTTCTTCCACCAGTAGGCAGCCCTTTAGCACCTTCATACGGGGTTTAGTGGGCTCTGCCCCTGGACACTTGCGTGACTCTTGGACTTGGTCCTCTTCCTTTGCAGGTCCAGGAACCTGTCTTCAGTGTTTTGCAGTCAGTTGTTGTCCTTGCAGAATCCCATATCTCGACTTTACTGTCTTTCTGGGGTAGTAGGGTAACTTTACTCCTACTTCTCAGGGTCTTGGAGTGGGGTATCTTGGACACCCTCAGTGTTTTCTTACACTCCCAGCGACCCTCTAAACACTACACTAGGCCTGGGGTCCATTTGTGGTTCGCATTCCACTTTTGGAGTATATGGTTTGTGTTTCCCCTAGGCCTATTTTTCCCTATTGCATTCTATTGTGTTCTACAGTGTTTGCACTACTTTTCTAACTGTTTACTTACCTGATTTTGGTTGTGTGTGTATATTTTGTGTATATTACTTACCTCCTAAGGGAGTATATCCTCTGAGATATTTTTGGCAAATTGTCACTAAAATAAAGTACCTTTATTTTTAGTAACTCTGAGTATTGTATTTTCTTGTGATATAGTGATACATGATATAAGTGGTATAGTAGGAGCTTTGCATGTCTCCTAGGTCAGCCTAAGCTGCTCTGCTATAGCTACCTCTATCAGCCTAAGCTGCTAGAACACCCCTAATCTACTAATAAAGGATAACTGGACCTGGCACAAGGTGTAAGTACCATAAGGTACCCACTATAATCCAGGCCAGCCTCCTACATGTAGTGGAGCTCATTGGTAGGTATTAAAGGTGCAGCTGTGTGAAGATATGCAGAATTGCTGGGTGGGAAATACTCACTGAGGAGACTATAGGGAGAGCAATCTAAGACACCGGAGATGGGTGTAGCGGCAAGGGTCTATCAAAGGATGGGGGGGGGGAGATATACGGGGGGTCCCCCGGCCGGGGAAGAGGAGGAGAGCTATCCAATAGATAGAAAGGACGAAGGAGAGCAATAAAAGAAGCTAACAGATGCCAGAAAGAAAGAGGAAAAAACAATTATATAGAATAAGGAGAAGCAAAAAAGAGGAGGCACAGATCACAAGACTATACTTGTGAAAGATACAAAAAGGTTACTTGCCTCCGGAAGTGCTGTTAAACCGCGGGTCGGCTCCGACATGGAGGATGAGAAGATGGCGTGGTCATGCATCGAGTAGCACATTAAAGGGGGGAGGACTCAGCTGAGCCGCAACCGTGGGGAAGAAGAGTGCAAAGGATCTATTGGATCGAGGCAATGGAGGATGTGTATCTATCGCTGAACAAGGAAACATGTTAGGGCAAGGGAACCACCCTCATTATGTGTCACCCTGGGCCTACAAGTAGATGACTCGAAGATAAACCCAGCAATCCTCAGAGATAGCACTAAAACATTACCAGCACACTGAAACATTAATACTATAACGTGTATGACCCCCCAACCCACCCTCCCCCATTAGTTAAAGAAACACAGAAGAGGTCCATAGCCAGATCACTTAGCTGTCCGTCGCAGACGGTGGTCCCACCTGAAGACCACAGTTCTAAATAAACCACAAAAGCACCGTGAGAACATCAGGTGTGGTCAACGTTGCCGGTTTTAGGGGGGATCGGGATTTGTCTCTGCCCTGGTCTTGTGTGTGTGCAATCACTGCTTGCAGTGCATGGTCCCGCCCCTCCTGCACTTTAGGTGGTCCATCGTATACCCGTCCTCTCTTCTGCGAGACAGCAGGAGGTTGAGTGAAGGTAGTGGGGGCCAGAGAAGTGTCTCCCCCATCGAGGGAATCTGGGCCCGTGGGTGCAGGAGTACAGTCCATTAAAAGCTGTGCGATGTCATCCAAGAATGAGCCAAGACTCGCGGGCTCCAGAAAATCCCTCGACTTGCCATGTTATGTGATCCACATTCTTGCCGGCTCGAATAGCCTGAATTTAATGTCCAGCTTACGAAGCTGGGGCCGGAGAACCAAGAATGCCTTGCACTTTTCATTGGTGACCTTGGAGAAATCTGTTGCCACTCTGATCTCTTGATCCTCCAACAGGAATGGACCCTGGGAGCGCGCCTTCAAGAGGACCTGTCGAACCTGCTGATGCCGGAGGAAGCACACCATGATTGGGCAGGGCCGCCCCGAGGATATGGAGCAAGGAGGGCTGACTCTGTGAACTCTTTGAAATTCGAGTAGTGGCAAGAAGGTCAGACCGGTGAGCTCAGGCAGTAGACTCTGAAGGAATAGTTTAATATCGGTGCCTTCCCTTTTTTCTGGTGTACCAAAATCGCGGACATTGTCTCTTCAACTCAGTCAATGATCTTGCCCCTTAGAGAAAGTAGCTCAGCATCGTGCTCTGGCAGCATCCCTATGTGGTCCTCTACAGTTGAGAGGCGTTGATCCAGATCTGCTGCCTTCTCACTGAAGCAGGCTATATCCGTCCTGATGGAAGCGGAGGCCGCAGATAACTCAGTGATCTTCAAGTCCATCGCTTCCAGGCGCCGTCCGACCACCGTGATCTCCCGCAAAATACGGTCAGAGGCATCTAATGTTCGAGAGTCCACCATGACGGGTGCTGGTTTGGAGGAGGACTGCTGGGCAGCCATGACCTTCGGCTGGGCTATGGCCTCGGAGAAGAGCAATTGACGGGAGTGCCTGCTTGAGGGTTTTCCACTGGGCATCGCCATCGATGATGAGGAATCCTAGGGAGATCAGGCCAGAGTCTGTTGGCAGTGAAGTTATGCCTGCTACCTGCGCTCCAAGATGCCTGCTCTGTCACCATCAAGGAGCATCCAAGGGGCGTGAAAGAGAATGGCGGAAAGGCCCGCCCGCGCAGCCCCAAAGAGAACGGCGATCGTCCTGGGCCGGGACGCAGCCCGTACCGGCGCCACTCAGGCCTATGTCTCCTTGCCGCCTGAGGGTTTACGAGTTGGCTGGCGCTCTTCCACGACGCTGCCTGCTCGTCTAAGTTTCCACCATATAGGACGTATAGTCTGACGGAAGGAGGGAAGATGTCACTCACCGGGATCACACTCCTCCATGCTGCCTATGTTATAGGGTGAGGGCAAAAGACCAGCATCGGGTCGGGCGCACAACTCCGCTGCGCGTGCTACCGGTCCCAGCGTCGGCATCAGGGTCCCGAGTAATGGTGAAGGGACCTGGATCGGGGGGGCCTCCCCACCCGGCAGTTCCGTGTGAGCCTTCCTGGTCTCGTCTCCTCTCTCTGGGCCCCCCGAGGGCAACAAGAGTCCTCACCGCACTGTTCTGGCGACCCTGGATGGAAGGGGCCCTCAGTCCTTCTGGCTGGGACGCTGGTCACTCCCTCCCGCCGACTGGGCAAGCCTCCCCGCCGCACACCATGCCCAATGCTCCCACCTGGTCTCCTCACACTTCTCCGGGCTCCTCAAGTGCTGCAGGGGGTCCAAATCACTCCCTTCGTGCTGATGTGGGGGGGAAGTGGTCCCTATTCCCTCCGAGTGGAACACCGGTCGTCCTCCTCTGCCGGTGGGGCAAGCCCCCCCACAGGATGCCGCACCTCAGCGTGCCCTCCAGATCGCCTCTCTTGCTCCGGGCCCCTACGGATCTGCAGGGGCCATCACCTCGTCCTCCGTGAGGCCATGGAAGGGGGGGTCCTCAATTCTCCCGAACGGGTCATCATAAATGCACTCCCGCCGTCGGGGCAAGCCGCTGTCTTGGGTGATGCGCCCCAGTGGTTCCCTCCAGCGCTGCAGTCAAAATCAAGGCCACCACGGCGCATGCCGGGACAGACCGCTCCTCCTGCGCTGTGAGAGCCCCTTACAGCCTGGTGTACTGGTCGGGGTGTTAAAGGAGCCCTCGCTGCGGCCCCCTGTTCACCGGAGTCTGCCCCCATAGCCCTCCCTTCACTACAGCGTGCGGAGTTCCTCTCCTAGGCAGCCATGTTCGATGGTAGCCAAGTCATGCTCCCTTTGTATGTAGTTTTGAGGGTCTGCACTAATTTTGTGGGGTGGAGGCCATGCTTAATTTGTACTTTCAGGTTCTGGGGCTGCGGATTTGTATGTATTTTTGAGGGTCTGCACTCATTTGTGGGGTGGAGGCAATGCTTAATTTGTACTTGTAGGTTCTGGTGCTGCCTATTTGTGTGTATGTTTGAGGCTCTGCACTTATTCTCGGGAGGTGGAGCCCATGCTTAATTTGTACTTGATGGTTCTGGTGCTGTGCATTTGTTTGTATTTTTGTGGGTCTGCATTTATTTTGAGGGTGTAGCCCATGCTTAATTTGTACTTGGTGGTTCTGGTGCTGCACATTTGTTAGTATTTCTGTTGGTCTGCACTTATTTTGGGTGGTTGGAGCCCATGCTTAATTTGTACACGGTTGTTCTGGTGCTGTGTATGGATTTTTTTTGAGTCTGCATTATTGTTCTGCCTCAAACATTTTACTGTGGTCAAAAGGTACATACAGGAAATACGTGGGCTGAGAGAAACGAAAAGGCACTACAATGAGGGAAAATTGAAAACTGTAAGAGTGTGCTTCTAGGTGGAGTGGGGGGCCTTAAATTGTATGAAGAGGTCCGAGGTGTCGGTGCTAGGGTTACTCAGCCTCAGTATTCTGTGTTCACACAATTAATTGCAGCAGTCGTGTGTTTAAGATGAGAGCTTTGGGGTGCACAGTTATTAACTTTAGAGCTCTGCTCCCCGAGTTTCGGTGAGCAGAGTGCTAAAGTTAATAACTGCGGTCCCCAGAGACGTCCAGCGCTTTGTGGGGCCCTCAATATTAACTTTTCTTAGCTGCTCTCAAGAGACCTTGCGGTCTTTTGGGAGCAGCGTTGTAAAAGTTAATAACTGCTGCCCCCAGAGCGCTGGACGTCTCTGGGGACCCTCGATATTAACTTTTCTGCGCTGCTCTCAAGAGACCTCGCGGCCTCTTGAGAACAGCGCTGAAATGTTAATAACGGTGCTCCCAGAGACGTCCAGCACTCTGGGGACCCTTGTTATTAACTTTTCAGCGCTGCTCTCAGAGACCTTGCGATCTCTTGAGAGCAGCTTTGTCAAGTTAATCGCGAGGGTCTCCAGGCGCTGAGCGCCTCAGAGACTCCGTTATCAACAAAGCCGATCTGTTCTCAGAGGCCTCACGGTCTCTGAGAACAGATCGGCTTTGTTGATAACGGAGTCTCCGAGCGTTCAGCGCCCACAGACCTTTGTAATTAACTTAACAGAACTGTTCACAGAGACCACGCGGTCTCTGAGAACAGCTTTGTTAAGTTAACTATGGAGGTCTCCGGGCGCCCTGCGCTCGGAGACCTCTGTGTATAGCTACACTGCAGCACAGCTCTCAGAGGCCGGGAGGGGCACACGCGGCCTCTGAAAGCCAGTCGGACCGGCTCACAGAGGTCAGCTGTGTACCTCGCAGCCTCTGAGAGCCGTCCTCGTGCCACCGGAGGGTGGCTAGATTAGAAAAAAACAGCCTGCACGAGGTGAGGGCCCGTTACAGTTTTAAAAAAAGCATGTTCTGGCCTCTGGGGTGCCCGAGCTCGGGACACTGGGCCCCCAGGGGCCCACAGGGCAAAATAAAAAAAATAAAAAAAATAATAAAATAAGATAAAATTAAAAATAAGCCATGTGTGACCCTGGGGGCCTCGAGCACGAGGCTCAAGGGCCCCCGAGGGCTCCATCTGGCAGATTTATTTTAATAAATAAAATAAAAAAAACACCATACTGAACGAAATAAAAATAATAAAAAACAAAAAAACCTAAACTGCAATGACTGTGGGGGTATTGAGCAGTAGGCTCAGGCCCCCAAACTCCCAGCCACTCACCGTAGTTCAGGGGGGTCTGGTGTCCAAGGCTTGTACAGTGAAAAACACTGGTTACCACAGGTGGCCATTTAAAAAAAAAAGACTGTGTCTGGGCTGTTGGAGTTGGTTCAGCTTGTCTGCTCCACCCTGGAGGCCGGAGTTTAGATTGAGCTCTGCCCCCCGCACATGGTTCAGAGCCTTGTTGAGCTAAGGTAAAAACACAGCATGGATCCTAGGATTCGGCTTCCGGTCTATTGTATATGTATAAATTCTAGGAATTGTAATGTTTTTGAGTAGTGCACTGTTATATATTTTTATAATTGGTGTAATTATATGGCGTTATAAGGACCTTTGGGTGCCTTGTAATATGAGTAAAATAAGGTTGTGGAGCCTTTAGAATTATATAAATAATGCCTTATAGAGAGAATCCTAGACTACCCTGTGGACTTTGTTTATTGAACAGTTTATAGTTTTTGAGAAAAGGTCTACAAATGGCTCTGTGTATTATACTTCCAGAACATAGGGGCGCAACAAGATGTATCTTGAGAGACTTTTTTATTTATTTATTTATTCATTATTATTTTTTTTCCAACACATTGCATGGCTTTATGAAAGGGTTATTCATATAGCATTAAATGAGTTGTGCTTAAAGTCAATTCTGTCTCTTTTGTACATAGGATCTCCGAGAGCTTGCGACGTCCCCAGAGGAAATGGAAATAGTGCAACAAGGTGAGTTATGGGACACAGGCCAATCTAAACAGAGCTGTCATCATTGTTATTTTTTTATTTTACCATTAATGGTTTCCCATGTGTCTGTGTGCTTGTACAGGTTATGATGCAGAACTACAGCTTGCGGTTGACGCTCTGCATCAGATCCTCCAGGTTCAAGACGATCCATGCACAATGTCTCAGGATACCGCTTATACAGGTAAATAAAAGAGTCCTTGTGTAAACACCTTCAAAATCTAAACAAAAACATAAATCCAGCAGCGTGGGAGCCTTCAGAGAACTTGTATAGTCTATGTATTATATTGTAAATGTAACATTTATTTATTTTTTCATCCCAAGGTCCCCCTGTGGGGCATGCGACTCCAGGGGTAACGCCCCTGAAGGTAAATGGGAACGTTAAAAACACTGTCCACAACAGGAAGACCCCAGCGTCTAACGACGGACCGCCTATTAAGAATGGCCCCTCACGCCGAGAAACCCCAGGTGCGTTTTTAGAAACTGTAGAGCCAGATGAATACAATCCTCAGTGTGTCTCAAACCTCTTTCACTCCAGTGGTATAACTTCTATAACAACCCTTAATATGTATTTTGCTATCCTTACACCCTAGGGTCATCACAAAAGAGCTCTAGAGGAGTCGGTCATCGGACTAAACGGTCAAAGTCGTCTTTAAAGGTCAACAATGGGGCGTTCAAAACCCCATGGCACCAACCGAATTTGTGAACAGCGCAGGACGCCAGGACCTACCCAGCAGCGGTTCTACCGACATCAGTCATGACCCAGGTACAGCTCTTAACTACAATACATCATCCGTCGTAAAGGGTATGTCCAGTACCGCAAACACCTCTACACCGCCTACCTCAGGGCAGTGGCTTGGACACTCTGACATTGTCATGTTCACGATCCCAGACGCACAGCAGCTTGTACCATGTGAAACCTCCGAGGGGACCCCTAAGCACTGCATCAATCCTAAAATAAATTGCCTGTCCTTGAAGAATCATAAGAAGAGGTTGCAAACCCCTCAGCTACTGGCCAAGCCTATAGACCTGTCTTTTAAAAAAGTTGTTAAGGCTCAGACTACACCACCAGGCCCTCAACGTTCTAAATGTTAAACACAGGCAGAGTCTAATAAGGGAGGGCCCGTCAGCGACCTACCACCAACAAATAGTGTAACGTTCCATCACAGTCTTTGGGGCACAGACTTGGAAAATAAGCATCACATAGAGGATCCTTATTCCCATTGTATAGGGGTTCTAAAGGCGTTATCTGGTACTGCAGCAGGTTCTGAAGCCACAGCAGCGCCCTGTGAACCTTCTAATGTGTACCCCTCAAGGTTGCAGTCAGCAGTGTTACAATCATCATCAACCACCCACAGCACTTCCGGTGCATCTGAGGCCCTGAGTTATTACGATAAGCATTTAGCCTCCCCATGTCTTATGTCACCAGTGACACCACCGGGGGCATACAACCCCACCAGCCCTGCACCAAGTGCCTGTGCACAGTGGTCTTCACCATCCCCCTCAATATACCCCGCCAGAAGTATAGGATGTAGCGGATTACAAAGTCACAGTTTTGAAACACCATCTAGCGACGATCAGGCCTCTCAAACCCGGGGGTGTTCACGTTGGAACCTTGTTTTTAAGTCCTGCGCCAGTCCGTCCACTCAGAAAGAGGGTCATAATGTTAACTAAGGTCCTATAGCGGGGGCTGCTCAGGGAGCTGTCATTCATACATAGAGGGGGTTATTCCAACTTTGGAGGAGTGTTAATCCGTCCCAAAAGTGACGGTAAAGTGAGGGATATACCACCAGCCGTATTACGAGTTCCATAGGATATAATGGACTCGTAATACGGCTGGTGGTAAATCCGTCACTTTTCCGTCACTTTTGGGACGGATTAACACCTCCTCCAAAGTTGGAATAACCCCCATAATGTCTCAAATAATGACCTAGAAACCGGCCCCATGGACCGTACTAGAGTCCTGGACACCTATATAAAAGTAATACATCAGTCTGTTAGACAGTTAAAATTCAGACTCCGTCTAAAGACTTTAACACTGGCCAAGAATGGTTACAATACTGGTGCCTCCAGAGCTACCGTAAGGGCTTTAATACAGCGGTTGGCCCAGTGTAGAAGCGAGGTGGTCCAAGCTTGCGATTCAGCAGTTGCGGACATGAGTAACATACCTGCGTGACTATGCATGCAGACCGACCTAGGGACTGAAAGACACGCATTTACTAATACTACTGACCTTCGGTCTAAATATAAAAAGAAGACCCAGTATGTGCTCAGTAAAGCTCTAAGAGTTTTACGGGTACAGAGCATGACACATGTTACACATGTTACACATATTACTCCAAGTTGTTCCTTTTACCAGGTCTCAGCGTTCCAAGATTTGATATCTTTATAGCTATACTCTCAATAGTTCTAGACATGACCTCCCGTTCCCCCCGCCTATAACTCTGGACGCTCAGGATACTGACAGCATTAAGCAGTTCGATCAGTTCTAGGTCGGACAGTATAGGACCTTTATTTGTGAAATAATCTTCAGTCATGAGCTCCAAAGCACTGTGTAGTCCTGTCAGTGGTGAAAGTCTTAACTCACACATCCAGTCTCTCGACGCGCTACAGTATTTATCCGCTGCAGGTAGCCACGCGTTGATACACCATTTGGCGATACACACAGGACTGTTTTTATTTTTCAGAATATATTTTTTTTAAAACTTTCGGGGGGCTAAATACATAATTCTTCTATTATTTTTATAATAAAAATCACACATACGTCTTTCTATGACCCTTTCTATCAAACTTTTGTCAAAATGCGCTCCAGTTTTGAGCAGTGTTCAGAAGCGTATCGAATCTCATTGACAGTTTCTGCCAAGATCTTAATCATATCGACGTGGACCCCTTTCTTCACAGCTGCCAGCCCGTACACCACCCTTAACAACCTATATACCTTGTGCGGGTCTAAACGGTTGCATATGTTCTGAATTGTTCTGGCAGTGTACGACTCGTATAGACAGGCGTGAGCCTTCTGCTGTGGCTCGTTAATTTTATGCCCGTAAAACAGGTTTTAATAGTCACATTTAACACACGTGTTCACAACTGCTGCCGCAAAACCTTTAACAGGCCATATGGCGTCATAGGGTGCACCCGGCGTTTCCTTTTCATAATCGGTGCTAATGTAAGTGCTGACACATTTCCTACGCTGCTCTTTGTTCTGGCTTGTAATACGTTCAGACTGTCTGGAACAGCATAAGCAGTAAACATTTACATTGTTAACTTTTGGTGTAGACCCCTCTAGTGCATCTCTTTCTGCAGTTGTTTTCTACTGTTCAAACAGACAGCAAAAGACATACTATTAGTTAAAAGTATGATAACAATGTATACACGATAATTGTCTATAGAGTTTTTACTAACCTCAACATTTTCACCACCCTCAGCGGTGCCTCTGAAATCTTGCGAGTCACACGGGTCCATTGGTGTATAAGTGACTTCGGATTTTACAGTTGCTGGTTGCATCAGGATGGCCTCTGGATCTGGGCCCTCCTGAAAACCCATGTCTTCATAGATCGGTGAATTTGGCAGTGCTACACCTTCTTCAACATCTTCAGTCTTGTTGAAGTTGATTGTATCACTTAGTTCATCTTTCGAGGCTTCGCTGTCACTGCTGTCAACCTTGATGGGGGATACCAGTTGCGGCAAATCCTTGAAGCTGAGCTTTTCAAGACATTGGCAGAGTTCCTTCTGCAGCCGAGTAACGTCGGAACCACCGTCTTAAGGTGGAGTCTGCTGTGCATTCTCATCCATCATCAACAGTGCGAGGGTCCGATAGTATCTATTGATAGAGTTCTGAACTCCTGAGGCCGTGGCTTTTCTGGCTATCGGATTGTATCTCTTCATGTTGTCTAGACACCCTATTCCAACGCTAGATCATGGTTTGACATGTTGCTCTAACAGCCCTTATATGTATTCAGCAGTTAAAAAAGGGCATACGTCTCTACAACCCATAACTATCACATGCTTATATTGGCGGCTCTAATACGCTGCCGGGTACACGTGGTGCTAACCACATGTCACGGCTTTTGCACCATTTGACCACCTCTCTTTTTGGATTAGCCAACAGTGAGGAGGTCTGGCTGCCCGCCCACTTCGCCGCCCTGTGAGGGGGCCACCAAGTAGCCACTTGGTCCTGAATGTTTGACATGTCCAGACCTGTCCTTTTAAGCTCTGAAACTGCTTGCACAACACCAAGGCCTTCATTTTACAAAGGCCATAGACCAATATCCAGGGGCTAGGACCCTGGCACATGGCTAACACGTGACACCATAAGGTCACAAACCACGTGACACCTCTACACCATAATTCAGTTCTGGGGCGGACTTTCAGGGGCACCGGAAGTCCCAGTAACGGAAGTGACATCACTTCCAGGACGGGATAACTGTCACTTTACAGTTGATGAGGAAAGTTATCCCCTCCTACTACTGAGGCCTTTTAAAGGCTATATTGCCATTTCATATTCAGATGAAAGGATATGAATTATCGTGCAACATCAACACGCATCAAAGAAAGCTAACCATTTGTACGTTAAGAAAATCGTTACTATGCTCTTCTAAACAAGGTGATTGCCAATACTTGACACACATACCAGTAACAACATTAGTAATGTAAACCACTTATCAAAATGTTTAACTGTGCAGCACAATGAGTGTGTGCAGTAACTTCCAAAAAGACTGAATACATGAGTGAATGAGGGAAACAGCCACACAGTTAACTTGGATTGAACACATAGCCATAATAGTTGCTACTGTGAGGGTGCATAAAAAAACAACTAACACATTCTTACCAAAGGGACCAAAGAGGGAACAACTTGAATATTTGTGCTGACCCTGTCACTCAGTCATGAAGGTACCCAAACCAGACACGCTGTGAAACAGTACTAATGACACTCAGTGCTATACACATCCCTGCTAGCATAACATTTTCTCATTTAAAACTGCTTTGTGCTGTAAATGACTGCTCGGTATTCTTTTTACCGTTCATGTTAAAACCATGAGTAGCTTTTCTCAAAACATTCCACAGGTTAATAACTCAAAAGTACATTTAGAACATAGAATGGCACATGTATTCAACACTGTTCAGACATGCCGTAAACAACTGTCTATGGTAGCGCAACCCCTGTCAAACACACTAAACAGAACTATCTATAAACTACACAGCTCAGATATGCAATATAGATGGGCTATCAACAGAACTTGCTGGTAAATAACATTCTGAATATTACTACAACACATATCGGAAAGAACTCTGCACACGTCCATTGTCAATTTGGAGACCAGAAGATGGTTATAGGAAAAAATCTGAAGCCCTGTATCCCTCCATCTACGCATCCAGCATCTAGAACAGTACACTCTTTGCAACAGAACTGGTCCATCCCACCTACAAATTAGGAAGAAGCTCAAGACTTGCCACCAAGCACCACACTGTAAGTGTCGAACCTGGGAGTCCTCTTTAATTCAGAGATGTCCTTTGTCTCTCAAGGTACCTCAGTGATCCATAGCTTCAGCTTTCCTGAAATTGGTCTTTGTGCCCAGTAATTATAACCACCATCTAGAGTCGAGGAGACCCCTCATGTTGGCACAACTGGTGCTATCCCAACATTGTTTACTCCAGACTACCAAGGAAGCCAATTGACGTGTAGTAGAAGCTCCAAAATCAGATGTTCAGGTCATGCCTGAACCTACTAGAAACATCAAATCAGCCTTGAAAACACTATCATGGCTCCCATTGGATGCAGAATGATGTTAAAAATTCTCTACAGTGGACCAGGCCTGCTGGGCCAAAGGCCCTGATACCTAAATTTGCAGCAGATTACACCACAAGCAGCACTGTTCTAATCAACTGCAAACCTCATCACCCAATGATCTTGCCAAAACAAATATGAGCAGAGGTAGCTTAGTGTAACAGGCTGCTTTCAATTCTCTTAACTACAGCAATTAAGGAGGCATCAACAATGCACTCTGCTATGCCTTTGCATGTGTTGCTTACAGCCATGTTACTGGAGGGGGAAAAGTGGTCTGTCCACTGCCACATTCAGTGATGCAACATAACTGGGGAGGCAGGCAGAAAGTGCACATAAAGAGATGCTGCAGACAATCCCATGCTCTCTTCGGCCTGCTCAGTGGACTTTGCAGCAGCAGTACCCATCCTGGAGTGCACCTTCATTCTTTTGACACTAGTACTTTCTGATTGATATTTCTAACCACAGTTTCCTCATCTGGTGAATACCATCCAGAAGCCTGACTGGATCCAGGGAATATTCTCATCAATTCTCTCATGCACCAGTAGGTGGCACCCTGCAGCTCAGTGTTGACTGACCTGACCCAGAAATTATGCTGAAGTCACATATATCCACCACCCATTTGCACTAACATTAGTTCCTTTCTTTCCGCACCTTTGATCATGGATCTGGAGCCGGCTCCTCATTTTTGTTGTCTCTGACAGAAACATTTTAAAACTTTTTACAGTGTGCAAGGGAAATGTCTCACCCCTGCAAAAACTACATAATTTAATCCCTGCTGGGACTGTCAGAAAAAATGCCTGTGGCAGTCCCTCACCAAGCTCTTCTGGGTTCATGGCCCGATTTCAAGTCGTGGAGGGACTTTGCCAGAATGATTATGAATGCTGTTTGGGACTGCAAGGTCAAGCGCTGTCGCTAAACATCATCTGAATGCACGCACAATTAAACCAATCCCTTAGCTTGTACCCCATCATGAAACCAGTCCTTCAGGCTGTCGTGATACAGCCCAGATTACTGGATCCATAGGCGACATCGCAATGTTTGAAGCCTTCAAAGAAGCCAAGTTGCACATATTTGGCACCATTCTAGGTCCCTCTGTTGTGAATACGGGCCTAAAGGATCTCTAGCTGCAGGCCCACTAGTAGCATTTAATTTACAGGTGCTGAGCACAGGTAGTGCCACTTTACTATGGGCTTAAAAGTAAATAAAATATGCCAATTGGTTATGAGCCAATTCTACCATGTTTTAAGGGGAGAGCACAAGCAATTTAGCACTTGTTAGTAGGGCGACACCTGTCACAGGGTAGAGTTGGGCTTAACAATAAGATCAAAATTGTTAATATGGAATGAGTTCTTAGTTTGATCTACACCTACTGCTCACAGGTGCTGTCCTGCTACTGATGGGCACGGAAGCTTTGGCTCAATCTAATGATCTACTATATGAACACACAGACCTTAATGAGTAAAAAGGCAATATTACGAAATGGAGAGTCTCCAGTTGGCACAACAGTGGACATGTTACCAAATATATTAATGTGGGGGAGTGCGTAGGTCCAGTTTACTAAAATATATACGGGTGAAGTATATGATTAGATGACAGAATAATACAAACTTAATTATCTTTGCAAGAGGGTCCACCTCATCAAGATGCTTATTTTCCCATAGCTTATGTTCCTGTTTCAAAAACCATGTGTGCTCTTTAAGCGTAATTCAACTTTTTTCATGTTTATATAGTTCAATCCTGAACTCTGTATGTGCCGGTGGATGTGCTATGTTATCACAAAAACGATGTGCTCCCATTTAGAAAGAGTGGTGGTGCATTATACGATTTCAGGTTGTACTATTAGGACTGTGCACTGTAATAAATATATATTAAGTACCAGGTTAGAGATGCTTGGAATTTATGATTGCTGAATTCTGCAACTAATGATAGACTTTCCACGTGTTTTCCAATATCTACAGGAAATAATGATTTCTCTTCCGGGAGAAGACAAATATTAGGTTAGTAATATCTGGCAAAATAAATTGGTGTGTAACCAGAGTACACTCTAAACTATATGAAATGAATACATTGCTGCAATAATTACTATTTTAGACCAAGCAAAAATGCAATTCGTTTTTTTCTTCAAATCTTTTTATTAAGCATTTTGAACAACAACATGTATAAGCATTGCAACCACCCGTGTGGCGCATCTAGCATTGAATAAAGGGAAGTATAGAGTAACAGTTTCGGGTTTTAGGTGTTGTGTTACATACTACTGGATTAAGATATGTGCCGTCTGTCATCACATTACGGCCCTTCTCCTGCTTGGCTGCCAGAGACCCCGTCGTTGAACCATGAGTCAGAACTATGAGAGGGGCTAGGCAGTGGGTCTCTCTCCCACAGATTCCTGCCACCGGCCCCATATCTTTGCGTGCTCATCGCCTGCTAGATAGGGTCCTCCGCCAGTCTTCACCACTTTTGGAATTATTGGAAATCCATTCGTGTATGTTCGGGGTGTGGGGGGATCATCCCTATCCTAGCAGTGCACAATGTCTGACCTCACCACCGCAATGGACATATTGCTATTGGCCAACATGTATATGACGAGAGTCACCTCCCCCCAGGTCTCCGAAGACATCAACCGTGGGCTGAGTATCAGGGTGTCCCCCACAAGCTGGTAGAATTGTTTCTGTATACCAGACCAATATCTGTGCAATTGTTCCCAGTCCCAGATTGTGCAGAGAAGGGTGCCCTGTGGTCCACATTCCCGTCTGCAGTGGTCCAAGCCAGTCACCCTCATTGCGTACAGTCTTATTTGAGTCTAGTAGCTACCTCCTTCTGAAAGACATGCAGCTCCCCTCTCTTCGTCCTCTAATCTACGCAGGTCCTCCTCTTATTTATCCCTCAGCAACTGTAAAGGGGAACTGACTGTGTACCAGACCAGAGGAGTGGAGTTTATCAGGGATTAGCCTTATCTGTGTAGGGGATGTCAGGTACTTTATAATACAAAGGGCTCTCTTTGTATAGATTTGTCATTGCGGATCCAACAACATAGGATCACTGTTATCTGCATATAGCACAGGAATTGCCTCCCTGGTAGGTCATACTGTCCCTGTAATTCCTCAAAGGTCAGCCTTCCCCGTGCATCTCTTAGATCTTTGAGTTTTGAGATACCCAGTAAATCCAATTGCCTATGTCCCTCCACCCTGTGCAGCTCCGCCAGAGCAGCGGACTCCCACAATGACGTCTCAAGAGTCTGTCCAGCCCATCTTACGCAGTGCCCATTTCTATGTCTGGACCACCACAGAGGAGGGCTCTGGAAGGTGCAAGACCCAGGTTGCCTCATACAACCGCCACGTAGCTCCTCTGGACTATTTCCTGTCAACCTGCTAAAAGAGATGGTTCCAGTTGGTCAGCGAAGGACCAGTTATGAACCACTAATAGTTGGCCATCCATTAGTAAAGGCACAAGTCAGGGAGCATGATTCCCTTGTCCATCAGTCACCTACTAAGAGTGGAGCGTGCTATACGGGGGTTACCACCGTTCCAAAGCAATCATCAAAGTTCAGCATCCACTGCCTTGAAGAAGTGGTCAGGGATCTTGAATGCTTTGCTTCGTAATACATATGGGAACATGGGGAGGAAAATAATGTTAAATAGTGCAGCTCTGCCTAGTAGTGAAAGGGGAAGGCAGTGCCAGTGTTCCACATTCCTGCAAAAATTTGCCAGAATCTAGCCTAAATTTCTCTCATGAAATACAATATGGTTGGCTGTCACATAAATACCCAGGTAAGTGAAACCCACCTCCTCCCATGTCAGTAACCAAGATCACCTGGCCTCTGTAGGGGTATAATATAGATTTGCAACTCTGAGCTCTGTTTGGGATAGGCAGGACTGAAGCAGTTCTTAGTTGGTTTTAGATGAGGGGCTTTGAAAAGATTCTGTCTCAACATTATTATCAATGAATATGTATAAGGTGTAACTTCAGACACTAAGGGGCATATTTATACTCTGTTTGCACCGAATGTGCGTCAAAAGTTTTGACGCACAATCAGCGCAAACCGTGCACCATATTTAAACTTTGACACCCGAGCCCGCGAACACCAAAACCCCCCTGTGTGTGTCATTTTCTGGATGCGGGAAACCGCCTTGCATTAATGGCATGCAAGGTCGGCATTCCCGTACAAAAAATGACTTAAACACCCGTGCGCCTTATTTATGCTACCATGCAAAAATGACGCACGGCCGGGAGGCGGAGTTGGAAAATGACGCACAACCCGATTTGCGTAAAAAAATAACGCCTGGGTCAGGGCAGGCATTAAAATGGGGCAAACACACCTGTATTTAATGAAAACACACAGAAGCAACAGCAGAGCCCCAAAAGGAAGACATGGAGGTGCTTTTCATCCAGCATGCACGCAGACGCAGAGCACAGGACCAACAACAGCAGCTTCCACAACACCAGCAGGGACCCCCAAAGGCAACGCAGAAGGCAGGAGAGGATATTCCGCACCAGGACAACCCTTATGGGACTCTGCCAACAAGACATCATTCATAGGTACAGGCTAACCAGGCAAGCCATTCAGCAGCTGCTGCGCAACATTGAGCTACAGTTGGCACCCAGTTTGCAGACACTCCGCACCATTCCTCCAGAAACCAAGCTGCTAGCTGTACTACACATGTTGGCAAGTGGCTCCTTTCAAACCACTGGCGCCCTGGTTGCTGGGATCTCACAGCCATCATTCTCCGCCTTCCTACCCAAGGTACTGAATGCCATCATCTCACTCACACCCCGCCACATCAGCTTCCCCAACACACAGCAGAAGCAGCAGGAGACAAAACAGGGGTTTTACCAAATTAATGGCTTCCCACACGTCCTTGGTGCCATTGACTGCACACATGTACGCATTGTGCCACCTGCTGCAACCGAACGTTTATACCGCAACAGGAAGCACACACACTCCATCAATGTGCAGGCCATTGTTGATCACCGGGGATTGATCACCACCATCGTGGCAAAGTATCCTGGGAGTGTACACGATTCATTCATCTTCCATCACTGCACCATCAATCAACACTTCCAGGATGGACGATATGGAAATGGACTACTTGTTGGCAAGTACAGAAACCTACTTATGTACACACTGCACAGCAACCCTCTAGGACACCCAACACATACACCACGACATCTTGGGACAAATGACCGTTCCAAATAACAACTGATGCCACTCCACAGACACAAGGGAAAAATGTAAAACAACACAATGACAAACACATGGCCCCATCTGGCAGTACATCTGGGAAGATTAAACTTTGAATATCACATCAATAACACTCAATCCAACACCCTTCAAACCAATATGTACTGTGTAAGGGGTTGTAGTGCTTCACTACTTTATCTCGTTTTCAGTACTTACATAACATATCAAGAATGCACTTCTGAGTTAAAAAAATACTTTTATTGTTGTTAATTCTTCTAAAACCACAAGTTCGTGAGTGACGAATCAATAGATTTCAAGCACACGTTCAATGAAAACAACACAGTTTGCAATATACACAGCAGGTTATATTTATAAGATATTGAATGCAAAGCAAAACAAATACTTCACCGTGTGAGAAACTATTTACAGCTTGATCTTTCTAGGGTCTGCAAGTTGATGACTCCTGGTCAACTGCGAGAAAGAGATTTATCTACCCACACGGGATACTGGCAACTGGCGCCAAGTTCCAGTCCGAAGTCAGGCAGATTCGAATCTAATTCTCTGAAGCCCGTGAGCCACCCTTAGAACAGCGTTCCCCCTCCTCTCAGACCCGGGAAAACTACGCAAGCCTTTGGAGATTGGCCAGATCTCCTAGACTGCTCCTCTTCCCAAGCTCGAGCAGAGAGAAAAACACCCAATGTACCCTCTCTTATCAGGTCTAGTCTACTGTGAGAAGAAAACAGCTTGGTTCATCTTGTGCAAAAACACAGCTTGGAAAAATACAGCTTGGATTCTCAACTGTAATGTCTAACTCCACGTTAAAGGCAATAGGCAGCTAACCTAAATATCAAATGTAATGTCTAGTGTCATGTCAAAGCCAATAGGCAGCTGAGCTGAATACAAAATGCAATGTCTAATATCATGTCAAAGCCAATAGGCAGCTTAACTGAATACAAAATGAAATGTCTAATATCATGTCAAAGCCCATAGACAGCTGAGCTGAATACATAATGCAATGTCAAATATCATGTCAAAGCCAATAGGCAGCTAAACTGAATACATCATGTCAAAGCCAATAGGCAGAATACAGAATGTAATGGCTAATGCAATGTCAAAGCCAATAGGCGGCTAAACTGAATACAGAAAGTAATAGCTAATGCCTTGTCAAAGCCAATAGGCGGCTAAACTGAATACAGAAAGTAATGGCTAATGCCATGTCAAAGCCAATAGGCGGCTAGGCTGAACAAAACATACAATGTGCTACTGGTGAACATTGAGCAACTAATATGCGCAGTGGTGAAACACAAAGTCATTGGTCAAACTCCATTAATATCATGACATTCCATCCTTTGACCAATGAATTTCTGTTTCACATATCTCTTGTTTCAAACAAAAAACCAAAAAAACATCAGCACAAAAAACATTATCAGCAAATCAAATTTGAATGATCAAAGCAATCCCTGTAAAGCAATGGAAGTGGATTAACATACAGATCTCATAACCTTTCACCTCAGATACGCCTACACAGAAAAGATTGAAACATTTGTACTCTGAATGAGATTATAGTGTCTCTAATTCAACAGTGTTAGCAATTTGATGTGGCATGAGTACTACTCATGTAAAGGTGCACGGTCCACCTGAAAGGTTTTCTGGAAGGTAACCAAAAGTCAGAGTTCCACACGAAAAAACGACAGTTAGCTGTTAAGGTTGATTAGTTCCAGTGGAAGAATGCAATCAAACAAGTTGAACTTGAACTGAAGGCGCCATTTGCGCAAAATGGATCCATGGTGCTGGCACTTTACTCAGCCAGGTTCAGGTTGGGTGTTCGGTCCCTTCCCCGACCCCACACGCACACACCCGAAGGGGGACCACACAGCACACTCAGGGACAGTGACGAAACGTGGTAGGATATGCAAAAGAAACAAGTATGACTTTTCTTGCAAATAACATTTGTCATTTAAAATGTACCCTTCCTCTTTTCCCTGTTTTATAATCAGCAGGACGTTTTTGGGGCCCTTTATTATAATTTCTGCAGGTTCTGGAGGGTCACTTGGGGCTTCAACCCACACACCAGCACTGAGGTTTTTATCTGCTGCACCACAGCTACCCTTTTCTTGCACTGTCAGAAGGGCTGGGGCAGACTCCTTCTTTACCAAACCTCCATTCACTGCACTTTTGACAAGTTGGGCCATTCTGTCTCCAATTTGTATGAATAAATCAGATTATTTTCTAGTTATCAGCATAATTTCGATTTCTCCTTGGTAATTTGCAGCAATCACTCTCCCTAAAACCTGATCAATTTGCCATTTCTGTCCTGGTAATTTTCCTCTCCCCAACTGCTCTGTGACTGCTTGCATGACAGATTGCTTTTGTGCGTGCTGCACAGTTTTTATCAAATCTAGGGGAATGTGCATCTCTCTCATCTCTGCCCACCTGTAAGTGGCTTTTTCTCCCAACTGTTCACATTTCTGGTGTACCCACTTAGCCATCCCCACTAAGGCAGAATTATGTGTGTACACTTCTCTCTCTGAATTTTTCTCTTTAACATCTGCAAGGGAATTGAACCAGTTAGGTGCAAGCCATGTGGAAAACCAAACGACTAAACCATTGGCAATGAACCAAGAATCAGTGTAAAAATGACACATCTCACGTAGCTCTTGCTTTAAAATCTGACACACATTGTACAACGCTGTTCCTTCTCCTGTGCCAGAAAATAACATTTCAGTCAATGAATCATTAGTAAAACAAACATGCTTTTTATCTTCAGTGAACACGAATTCAAATGGTGCACACAATTTCACTGGTGACTCTTTTACCTGTGGTACTCTAGCCCTGTCTTGCAAGTACCAGATCCAGTGTATGATCCTAGCTAGGGGCACTATTTTCTTCCCTTGTTCTTGAGTTACATGTACATCAGTATTTCCTTCTTGCACTGCGCAGAAACCTAAAGTCTGCATTATTTCATTTGCCAAATCACAAGCGCGCAGCTGCATATAATTTTTACCAGTGACCATATACCAAAGTGTTAGGATTTCACTCAAATGAGGGCTATTCTGTTTCCAAAAATCAAACAAGCTAATAAAACTCGGTGTCTCTTGCTTAGTGCAAACAGTAAGAAGCTCTAAAATCTTTTGTTTTACTTCATTTTGCAAGGGTAACTCGTAAATCACATTCTGAGCTCTCTCGTTCTCGTCCATGTTATCAGTTAAGGAATGCACTTTGACTGCCAAAAAACCTGGCTCACACGGAGGCTCAGAGCAGCTGGAAGCTGTCTTAACCCCCTCATTACTGGAATGGGAAAAGAAAGATTCTTCTAAAACAGCATTTTTATAACTTTCAGCAATATCTTGAATTAATGTATTCTGGCTAATTTGCTCACGTAAATTCTAATTTTCATGTTCCAACTGCCTACATTTCTCCTGCATTTCTCTGTAAGCAGATAAAGGTATCCAAACCTTTCTGTCATCATTGCTTCCAAAAGGCACATTTTCTAAATATGCTTCATCACAACAAAAAATATTTCTCAAAGCACCATCAGGCAGTTTAGCTACACATGCATTTTCAAACATGGTCTGCCGTACTTCTGTAATTCTCCAAACAACAAAAACAATTACACTTTTAAAGTGTGCACGTAGAAATCTATTAATTCGTCAACGCCCCACTTCTGGTACCAAATGTAGTGCTTCACTACTTTATCTCGATTTCAGCACTTACATAACATATCAAGAATGCACTTCTGAGTTCAAAAAAAGACTTTTATTGTTGTTAATTCTTCTAAAACCACAAGTTCGTGAGTGACGAATCAATAGATTTCAAGCACACGTTCAATGAAAACAACACAGTTTGCAATATACACAGCAGGTTATATTTATAAGATATTGAATGCAAAGCAAAACAAATACTTCACCGTGTGAGAAACTATTTACAGCTTCATCTTTCTAGGGTCTGCAAGTTGATGACTCCTGGTCAACTGCGAGAAAGAGATTTATCTACCCACACGGGATACTGGCAACTGGCGCCAAGTTCCAGTCCGAAGTCAGGCAGATTCGAATCTAATTCTCTGAAGCCCGTGAGCCACCCTTAGAACAGCGTTCCCCCTCCTCTCAGACCCGGGAAAACTACGCAAGCCCTTGGAGATTGGCCAGATCTCCTAGACTGCTCCTCTTCCCAAGCTCGAGCAGAGAGAAAAACACCCAATGTACCCTCTCTTATCAGGTCTAGTCTACTGTGAGAAGAAAACAGCTTGGTTCATCTTGTGCAAAAACACAGCTTGGAAAAATACAGCTTGGATTCTCAACTGTAATGTCTAACTCCACGTTAAAGGCAATAGGCAGCTAACCTAAATATCAAATGTAATGTCTAGTGTCATGTCAAAGCCAATAGGCAGCTGAGCGGAATACAAAATGCAATGTCTAATATCATGTCAAAGCCAATAGGCAGCTTAACTGAATACAAAATGCAATGTCTAATATCATGTCAAAGCCCATAGGCAGCTGAGGTGAATACATAATGCAATGTCAAATATCATGTCAAAGCCAATAGGCAGCTAAACTGAATACATCATGTCAAAGCCAATAGGCAGAATACAGAATGTAATGGCTAATGCAATGTCAAAGCCAATAGGCGGCTAAACTGAATACAGAAAGTAATGGCTAATGCCTTGTCAAAGCCAATAGGCGGCTAAACTGAATACAGAAAGTAATGGCTAATGCCATGTCAAAGCCAATAGGCGGCTAGGCTGAACAAAACATACAATGTGCTACTGGTGAACATTGAGCAACTAATATGCGCAGTGGTGAAACACAAAGTCATTGGTCAAACTCCATTAATATCATGACAGGGGTGTGTAATGTTTTTTGCTGCAGGTCAAACACCATGACACACATAGCATGATGATGACTACAATTAAGGTCACGTGCAATCATTGAGGCCGTACCATTATCTCACATCACTCCTGCTCTCACATTGCCCACTACCAAGAAGCAAGTGGACTGTGCGAAGAACACATCTTGATGGGACAATATTGAAAGTGCACATTCCTACACATACGCTTTGTGACAAATTAACACACACACAACAGATGTACTGCCATACGGACCTTCTGAAACTCTAAATGACAACCTCACAACCAAGCTAGCCATCGGAACCTGAACATGTTCAGTAGTATAGGAACACGTAACAACCTGAGTCGACTTGGCAAGGGCAGAGAAATAGGTCTGCAGTGAACTTGTCACACATGTGAAATTAGTGTATAGTCAATTGTTAACACGTCAGTGCTCACAACGTACGGAGATGTTTTGCACATTGTCACCTTCCAAAATCTAGGGGTCTCACTGATGCTTAAATTAATCTATTGCATATGTCAAATTGTATGGGATGTCCAGGGTACATAGATGCAACTGTGTTACCACCACTGTTGAATTGATTCTGTGTATGGAGCTATCATCTCACCCCCAGTTAAGACACAGGGACACCTGTTTCACAAGTCACAATGCAGGGGAGTACACACTGTACTGCAACTCTAAAAAAAATACTGCTGACATCCGGTCAACAGCCAAACACCCGTTCAGAGAAGGAAACAACCCAATGCTGATGGTACATCCTAGAAGCCTAGGAATCCACACAATAACACAAACACCAATGAGTCACAGACAACACAAGAGAACTACTGCCATGCAAGGTGATATTTATGGGGCAAGCTGCATTAACATGTTCTCACTCATTTTCTCTTTCAGCTGATCAGGGGTATGGGATCCAGCCATGGATTATGACCCCCATTTGCCATCCCAGCACTGCAGCAGAGCGTGCCTATAATAAGGCACATAGGAGGACACGCACCATAGTCTAGAGGACCTTTGGCATCCTGAAGTCAAGATTTAGGGGCCTCGACATCACTGAAGGTAGCCTCCGATACTCACCAGAAATGGTGTGCAAAATAATTTTGACCTGTGCCATCCTGCACAACATATGTGTAAGAAGGAACATTCCCCTATCTGAACCCGACTCACAAATGCCTGAAGAGGAGGATGCTGGCCATCAACATGAGGGGGACCATCCAAACACAGCTGCAGGATTGCGTCGGAGACAACATATTGCCCAAAATTTCTTTTAACCCTACTCACCCATCACCACTGTCTTACCATATGTAAATAAACACCTATACTAATCACCACATCATGGTCTGGATAATAATTTTTGCATAACATTATCTCTAACTATCAGCTTCAGAGTGTAGCCTCATGGAGCATTGCTGAAATACCGATTAGGACACTGAACATTGCTAAACTAGTTAGATGCGTATGAATGTACAGCCACATTCACTCACACTGTAAATGACATATATCCTGTACATGTCACATGTGAAGGGCAATAGCAGAGGACCACACCTATTTCACACATACATGTTGGCTACATGGTTCATTGCAGCATATGGCACACAACTAAGACACCATCAGCCAATAATGGAAACAAATGCATCATACATGAGGCAGTGGATGTGCTATTGCATTAGTAACAGGAATGTATGACCAGATCCTTGACAGCAGTAACTGTTACATCACCTATCTTTGCAAAGACTATGGGGGTCATTCTGACCCCGGCCGGCGGCGGAAGCCCCGGGCTGGCTGGGACCGCCAGAATACCGCTGCGCGGTCAAAAGACCGCCGCGGGTATTCTGGGTTTCCCACTGGGCTGGCGGGCGACCGCCAGAAGGCCGCCCGCCAGCCCAGCGGGAAACGCCCTTCCATGAGGATTCCGGCTCCGAATGGAGCCGGCGGAGTGGAAGGGGTGCGACGGGTGCAGTTGCACCCGTCGCGATTTTCAGTGTCTGCATGGCAGACACTGAAAATCTTGGTGGGGCCCTGTTACGGGGGCCCCTGCAGTGCCCATGCCATTGGCATGGGCACTGCAGGGGCCCCCAGGGGCCCCACGACACCCCATACCGCCATCCTCTGCCTGGCGGCCAAAACCGCCAGGAACAGGATGGCGGTATGGGGGTCGGAATCCCCATGGCGACGCAGCAAGCTGCGCCGCCATGGAGGATTCCCCAGGGCAGCGGAAAACCGGCGGTACACCGCCGGTTTTCCGTTTCTGACCGCGGCTGTACCGCCGCGGTCAGAATGCCCAAGGGAGCACCGCCAGCCTGTTGGCGGTGCTCCCGCGGTCGTTGGCGAATGACCCCCCATGTGTGACTAGATTTCCATATAAGCAGCAAAGTCATAGCACAAGTGCCCCAGGTATGACTAGCATTGCTCACATGACATCCCCTGCACATGGCAGCCCATGTCCTAAGTCCTGACACACACATGTTCCCGGTCTCACCCCAACCTTTGTCAGAGGTTCCTGGAATGGTAATATGTGTCCCCAAATAATCCCTCCTCTACACACTCCCAGACTCACAATGTAAATCCAGTGTGCTACGCTCTTTAGTATTGTATGCCACAGTCATTGTACTTCTGTCTGCATGGACGTCAGGTTAAATAATGCACTGGCTTGTAGTCTCTAAACCCTGTTATCACCTGTACATTGCTTCCAATGTGAAAGGTGCTGTTGGCCATTTGAACTTGAATCTCACCTACAGGACTTGTGAGAGACTGATGCTGCACACACCTGTGAGCACCTCCATGGACACCAGCCATTTGAACATGCACTGCCCTTGCAGCTGCTTGGAACAGCATAGAGGCTGCCATTTCATCCATAACACTATTATGCCTTCCAGTATAAATCAGCTGTGTAACACACCCCTCGGGTTAATGTGTTACTTTCCAACACACAGGACCAACACACTTTTCCATTACCACTGTCTTGTTCCTCCTTTGACCATTCTCAATCTGACCACTGTGTATTTACCTTGTGAAATGTTTGGAACCTGATTGACCCTGCATTTTGTGAGCCTGACTGGCTCCTGTCTTACCGTTAGCCTAAAGGTTCCTTGGGCCTACATTTGTATCATAGTTGCTTTCCCAACCCTCATAATCCTCCTGGGGTATTGTGTCAGGTGGGTCTACAATGCATACTCAAATACATTATATGGCAGAAACAGTTTATTTATTGCAACATGGGGGGGAACTTGTCTCCAAATATCCGAATCATGGCCTATCCCTTGTCTGGGTCTCATGTATGCATGAGTGACAAATTGTGACAGTGTACCATGGCTGTATGCTTGGATTGGTATGGTGCCTCCAGCACAACAAACAACGTCAGTTATTGTGCATGAAATGTCTACACATGTTAGGACCCTGACAGTCCACACGCTGATTCACATTGCTCCCAACATATTGTGTGGTGAATAGCTGTGAGAGTAATCAGCACAGAGGCACTGATGTTCCCAGATGCTGTGGGAATTTTAAAGACCAACCTGTGTACAAATGTTGTCAGGAAACCTTCCGGTATAAGATTCCAGAGACATTAACTTTGTCAGCAAACCAAGGTTGCCCTGTTGAGTCTCATAGCACGTCTGCAGTGACAGGGTTGGACCATCCCAATGTGTGTTCTCAAATCCCCATTGGCTTTCCTTCTATTTATCTGGGAAGGATACTTTGTAAATACAGGAAATAGCTTCACAGACTCATGACTAGACCTGCATGTAACTGTGACAACATAGACCCCAATAATTATACAGGCTGAAAATTGGCCCACACACACAAACCCGACACCTCTGTGCATTTTACCACTGGAAATATGTGAACATGTGCTGCTTGGTCTGCTGGTCCTCCACTGCCACAGGAGAGACATGGCTCATTTCTATGACTCCAATTGTGGCGTAACATTACAATTGTGTATTATATAAGTGACTACGTGTCACAAACACGGTACCCAAATTGTATGATCTCATGCCTGACTCATGGTGGGTTAACAAACAAGTGCCTAGGAAGTAGTATCCAACATTCCAGGACATGTGATGGCTACGTTTTGCAACATTGACATGAACAACCGTCTGCTATCCATCCAGTGAATGCTTTGTCATTGGTGGTGTTTATGTTCCAAAAAAGCTAGGAAGTGCACACAACAGTTCTTGCTATTTGTATGACAAACACATGTCCTCTCTCATTTCCACACTGACTTGCATCTGAGGGTTGGACACATTGACTCCACATGCATACCAGAAGATTATCAAAAATGCATCTTGTGATGTTCACACAGTGGGTCAACAACAATAGTAGTAGCCAATTCACACACATTGACCCATAGGCTTTGAGTTATTATAGTGAGTTGCGTCGCCTTGCTATCCTCTCTTGACGCAAAACATGCCCAAACTGGGTAATACATAATTGTATCCCACACGTTTGGCCATGTATTGCGTCAGTGATGCATGAAAATCCGGTACACCAAGTAGAGGATCATGGTCCGCAGTAGTATGATCTGTCACATGTGCCCATACACCGTAATGCCCAATGTGGGTGCAATCAGCCTATCTCTATATTTTCACAACTGTCATGTCCCATTCAAAATGAGAAATGACCCAAACCCTGTTAATGACAGAAATTGTGATGCATATGCATCAAAAAAGGTGCACATGCCTCTAAAAATGACGCATATGCATCAAAATATGACGCACAATGCCCTGAAACATCCATTGGCCCTGAGCGGTAATTCCAATACTGTCCCCCCGGAAATTGGTTAAGTATAACACATATTTAACAATATGGATGCGGGGTTATTTCTTATCATATGCGTTACAAAAAATGACGCACAGACTGTAAGCGGCATTATATTTTGTTGCATAACAATAAAAACGCACCGCATTTGAGGCAGGAAGTGATGTAATAGGATATCCTGTTTACAGAATTGGTACAGTGGGTGTACTTTCACTTTCACTTAGCAGCCTGTGATATTTCCTGACTGTGTGGCTGTGTTTTGACTTGTCTCTCTGTGCATTTTGTGATTTTGTCTCCAGTGTGGTCTTTAAATTGTCTTTTTGTGTATAACAACTGTCTGTGGTCTCCTGTCTGAGTGTTTTTGTGGTCAGTTGTGTTGTCAACATTTGTCTTTGTTGTGTTGGGAGTCTGTTGTGGGTAGTGGTAGTTTGGGTATAGTTGGGCTGTGTTTGTAGTTTTTTTGCATTTTCCTGTCCTACTTTCCCTCTATTCTCCTTTGTTCCCCTTTATCCCCTCTTTATTTTTGCTACTATAATGTTGGGTAGACCTTGTCTTGGCAAGATGGGAGAGGAGGACCTGGGTGGGTTTATTTGGCTGGTGTGCCGCTTCCTACCTCTGATGATAGAGGCAGGTGGTCATGTGATCCAAGGCTATCACACAGAGGCAAGGAGGCTCCGGTGGGCAAAGGTGTTGTACCATCTGCAGAGACCATACAACACACCACAAAATGACCACCAGCTGAAGCACCGCTGGGCTGACCTTGTTGCCAGGGACAAGATCTGCTGGACCACCTGGGGATTGTAATTGGTGGCTCTGTTGATGAGTACAAATCAGAGTAATGTGCACGTTTAAATGCTCTGTAGTGACAGAAGCTGAATTGTTCATATTCTGCTAGCAATGTTTTTGAACATGTGGAATGCTAGTGAAACATACAGGGCAATATTTCTACTTTGTTAGCACCGCAATTGCGACCTGTTTTGAAGCAAGAGCGGCGCAAACTTACAAAATACAATTGTATTTTGGAAGTTTGCGCTGCCTTTGTGTCAAATAAGAACACAAATGCAGTGCAAATTAGGTATAGATATGAGCCACAGTTGCACGTGAGGTATACAACTTTCCTATACATTACCATCATTTGTTGACGCAACAGATAGACTAACTTTCTAAACACAACAGGAGCCTGAAAATTAGGGCTGGCTTCACGTCAATTGATGATGGCAATGTGGCTCAACCATATGTTTCAGTTGTGGTCGGTGAGTGTATCAGGAAACATATATTGGAAATCCAGATTTTTTTCGTAAATATTGTGTCCCTCAATTGTTTTCAGATACATGTCTGAACTGGATTCTGACACATACGTAACAAGTAATAGCTTACCTCAGGTAACATCTTAGACTGATATTTTGAGTTTGTAGTGCCACTTTTCAATTGGGATGGCTGGCAAAAGGTATGCACGTGTTCATATCTCTATGGTTGGTGCAACTCACCATAGCTGTGGCACATAAAATGAAGAAAATGATACAAATTGAGGGCTGCCAACTGTCCCTGGCCCTCTGTACATTGTACCTGTGTGTGTAAAATTGGTCTTAGTCACAATGTCTGGGTGACTGGTATTGCAGTCCTCACGGAAAGTGGCTTTGGATGTCTCCCATGGATACACATGATGAGAGGAATACACTCCATGATTTTGTCTGCTCACCAATGAAGGAGCATGTTTGCCAACACATGATAGTTAGGGCCACTGCATGTGTGCGGATATGTGTGTATCACTCACTGGAGTCCCCGTGTCTGTATATGTTTGCAGTCGTATGTAGGATGCAGTATCATCGTGTCTGAGAGGCTTTACTTAGTGAGTTAATATTACAGAAAGTATTTTTGTATTTTGAAGTGTTGTACAGTGCACAGACATTGAGCACATTTCTCCCTTCCATGCCTTACAGGTGGACCTGCACCCTACACTATTGGAGAGGTGGCTCGATTTGCGGACCCAGACATCTCCATTAAGTGTTGATATTTCTGTTCTGTGTTGTGTTTGCTGATGATGTGTGATTGACTTCTGTGTGTTGGACACATAGCAAGGTGTGATGCGCTGGTCAATCATCTGTTTTGTTCCTTGAGTGGCGTATCATTATATCACTGTAGGAGGCTGGCCTGGCTTGTAGTGGGTACCAAGGGGTACTTACACTCTGTGCCAGGTCCAGTTATCCCTTATTAGTGTAGAAGAGGTGTTTCTAGCAGCTTAGGCTGATAGAAGGTAGCTATAGCAGAGCAGCTTAGGCTGAACTAGGAGACATGCAAAGCTCCTACTATACCACTGGTGTCATATGCACAATATCATAAGAAAACACAATACACAGATATACTAAAAATAAAGGTACTTTATTTTTATGACAATATGCCAAAAGTATCTCAGTGAGTACCCTCAGTATGAGGATGCCAAATATACACAAGATATATGTACACAATACCAAAAATATGCAGTAATAGCAAAAGGAAGTAATGCAAGCAATGTAAAGTTACAGTAGATTGCAATAGGAGCACATAGGTATAGGGGCAACACAAACCATATACTCCAAAAGTGGAATGCGAACCACAAATGGACCCCAAACCTATGTGAGCTTGTAGAGGGTCGCTGGGGCTGTAAGAAAAAAGTGAGGGTTAGAAAAATAGCCCACCCCAAGACCCTGAAAAGTAGGTGTAAAGTGCACCTATATTCCCCAGAGAGCACAGAAGTCGTAATGGGGGAATTCTTCAAGGAAGACCAACACCAGCAATGCAACCAAAGTGGATTTCCGGACGAGAGTACCTGTGGAACAAGGGGACCAAGTCCAAGAGTCGCGACAAAGTAGAGAGTGGGCAGATGCCCAGGAAATGCCAGCTGAGGGTGCAAAGGAGCTGCCACCGGATGGTAGAAGCTGTGGATTCTGCAAGAACGAGGAGGGCTAGAAACTTCCCCTTTGGAGGATGGATGTCCCACGTCGTGAAGAAGCTTGCAGAGGTGTTCCCACACAGAAAGACCGCAAACAAGCCTTGCTAGCGGCAAGGGTCGCAGTTAGGGTTTTTGGATGCTGCGGTGGCCCAGGAGGGACCAGGATGTCGCCACTTGGATGATGAGACAGAGGGGGCGCCCAGCAACTTAGGGAGCCCTCACAGAAGCAGGAAGCACCTGCAGAAGTACCGGAACAGGCACTTGGAAGAGGAGTGAACCGGAGCTCACCCAAAGACACAAAAGGGAGTCCCACGACGCCGGAGGACAACTCAGGAGGTTGTGCACTGCAGGTTAGAGTGTCGGGGACCCAGGCTTGGCTGTGCACGAAGGAAATCCTGGAAGAGTGCACAGGAGCCGGAGCATCTGCAAATCACGCGGTACCCAGCAATGCAGTCTAGCGTGGGGAGGCAAGGACTTACCTCCACCAAACTTGGACTGAAGAGTCACTGGACTGTGGGAGTCACTTGGACAGAGTTGCTGAGTTCCAGGGACCACGCTCGTCGTGCTGAGAGGGGACTCAGAGGACCAGTGATGCAGTTCTTTTGTTGCCTGCGGTTGCAGGGGGAAGATTCCGTCAACCCACAGGAGATTTCTTCAGAGCTCCTGGTGCAGAAAGGAGGCAGGCTACCCCCAGAGCATGCACCACCAGGAAACAGGCGAGAAAGCGGTAGGATCAGCGATACAAGGTTGCAGTAGTCGTCTTTGCTACTTGGTTGCGGTTTTGCAGGCGTCCTGAGCAGTCAGCGGTCGATCCTTTGGCAGAAGGTGAAGAGAGAGATGCAGAGGAACTCTGATGAGCTCTTGCATTCATTATCTAAAGAATTCCCCAAAGCAGGGACCCTAAATAGCCAGAAAAGGAGGTTTGGCTACCTAGGAAGGAGGATAGGCTAGCAACACAGGTAAGAGCCTATCAGAAGGAGTCTCTGACGTCACCTGCTGGCACTGGCCACTCAGAGCAGTCCAGTGTGCCAGCAGCACCTCTGTTTCCAAGATGGCAGAGGTCTGGAGTACACTGGAGGAGCTCTGGGCACCTCCTCTGGGAGGTGCAGGTCAGGAGAGTGGTCACTCCCCTTTCCTTTGTCCAGTTTCGCTCCAGAGCAGGGCTGGGGGATCCCTGAACCGGTGTAGACTGGCTTATGCAGAGATGGGCACCATCTGTGCCCATCAAAACATTTCCAGAGGCTGGGGGAGGCTACTCCTCTCCAAACCTGACACCTTTTTCCAAAGGGAGAGGGTGTAACACCCTCTCTCTGAGGAAGTCCCTTGTTCTGCCTTCCTGGGCCAAGCCTGGCTGGACCCCAGGAGGGCAGAAACCTGTCTGAGGGGTTGGCAGCAGCAGCAGCTGAAGTGAAACCCCGGGAAAGGTAGTTTGGCAGTACCCAGGTCTGTGCTAGAGACCCGGGGGATCATGGAATTGTCTCCCCATTCTGGGACATGTTACATGGCCATGTTCGGAGCTCGGAGTTCGGAGTTCGGAGCCATGTTCGGAGTTACCATTGTGATGCTGTACATACCTATGTATAGTGCACGTGTGAAATGGTGTCCCCGCACTCACAAAGTCCGGGGAATTTGCCCTGAACAATGTGGGGGCACCTTGGCTAGTGCCAGGGTTCCCACACACTAAGTAACATAGCACCCAACCTTTACCAGGTAAAGGTTAGACATATAGGTGACTTATAAGTTACTTAAGTGCAGTGGTAAATGTCTGTGAAATGACGTGGACATTATTTCACTCAGGCTGCAGTGGCAGGCCTGTGTAAGAATTGTCAGAGCTCCCTATGGGTGGCAAAAGAAATGCTGCAGCCCATAGGGATCTCCTGGAACCCCAATACCCTGGGTACCTCAGTACCATATACTAGGGAATTATAAGGGTGTTCCAGTATGCCAATGTGAATTGGTGAAATTGGTCACTAGCCTGTTAGTGACAATTTAGAAAGCAGAGAGAGCATAGCCACTGAGGTTCTGGTTAGCAGAGCCTCAGTGAGACAGTTAGTCATCACACAGGGAACACATACAGGGCACACTTATGAGCACTGGGGCCCTGGCTGGCAGGGTCCCAGTGACACAGACACTAAAACAACATATATACAGTGAAATATGGGGGTAACATGCCAGGCAAGAAGGTACTTTCCTACAATCACCATCTTTGAGTTGGGCAATCCTTATCCTATTGGCATATTTTGGGATCCTAGGTCAGTCCTGTAGGCACGGCAATGTGAAAAGGGATGAGTTATGTGGATAAAACTTGAAATCAGAAAATGTAGCAGTGTACCATATTAGTTAATTAGTCAGCAAGTCAGACTCTGATTTTCACATGATAGAGATGCCAAAGTCTTACCCACGGATTTCAGCTTCCATAATCACTAATGAACATGTTGGACTGTATGTTTACTGTCCTAGCAGCATGTAGCTCCACATGTTGTGCTACGAGTATGAGGCACTTGAGTACAATGGCCTAGGTGTGCATTCAGCTCATGGCCAGAAGTGTGCTTGCATCTATCTGTTTGTTGTAAGTCATGGCTTACTGGTAGGGAATGATGTAAACAGTGGTCTGCATTTCCAAAGATAAGTGGTGATGAGATTGTCCAAGGTTTGGGTGTATCCTATTTGGACTTCCTCCTTACCTGTGGTGTGTTGGCCAAACCCATGTACAGCTTTCCAAAGCTTCCTGGGTGTCCTTGTTGTTAGAAATGATTAGTTGCATGTCCACCCCCTCCCCCAGACACAGGCGTAGGGTTGTGAATAGTGTACCTAGGACTGATGATCCAAGTTTGGTACACAGACATGTAAATCAGTAATTCACTTGTCCAAACCTAGGATACCCACTCATGATTGGCACATGCATTCTATACTGGCAAGTCCATTTAAAACTCGCAGATCTTGTGGCCCTAGTTTGCCATCCAGAAAATAGAAATGTGTTGGCCTGTCAGTGGTGGAGGATATGCAGCATGATTTGTAGCTGACAACTGGCAGAACTATGATGCCAAAGTCATTCCAGTTGTTACCAATCTTGTAGGGTTTGGATGTGCTATTTGATGGTAGGACATTTGTAGGCTGGCTTGCCATGTACTTATTCAGGGACTATCAGTGATCTGTATGATGATATGGGCTTTTACAGGTATATTAGATGAATTGTCTGATTTACTTTTTGAGCCATTTCACACAATTCAGTACCTAATGTTTGGTTTCCTATTTGTCTTAACAGCAGCCAATATGACTCCCATCCAGCTTCGAGAGTTTCAACGCAGGGCAATGCGTTACCGCCACATTCTGGATGTGGAGTCTGGGCACCGCAACATGGCAAGACGATATCGCCATGAGAGAGCCTCCGGAGTGTGGAGGGCATTTGCACACGGGGGCCCTTCTGTGTCCACCACAGCCACCACCACCACCACCCAGGTGGTCCCAACAGCAGCTGGGCTCTTTGCTGGACCATCTACAGCAACAGCTCCAGGACCAGTCACAGCACCACCTGCACCTCAGCCTACGGACATGGCAACGAAAAGGACCCATACGTCATCGACTGGCACTCAGACCACCCCTGCTGCACCCATAGACCCTGCAGCTTTTGCTCAGATGCAAAGGAACTTGGACCGTGTCCTACATAAAATGACCAGACTGCAGCAGGAGGTGGCACAAGTCAAGCGGAGGGTGCGTGCCATTAAAAAGACCCTGAGGAGGGCCAACTTGTAGGCTTCGACTCTGACATGATTCTCTCCCCTCCCTCCTCTTTCCTGGTTCTTTAACTTAGTGGGTTTAGGGGGCTTAGTGTTGGGTTAGTATAGGCTGTTAGTTTAGTTAGTGGTAGTGATTGGGGGGTGGGGGTTTCATACTTTATTCAACTGTTTTTTATTATGTGTGTCGGCAATGTTGGCGTTTTGGTATTTTAAAAAATGTAAAAATATATATATAAAAAAATAAATTTAAAAAAACAAAAAAATATATCTTTGTTTAGTATAAGATAGTATGTGTTTAGGTTAGTATCTGTTGTCCTCCATGTGTTCCGTCTCATAAGGGGGATGAGGGGTTGATGTTTAGATTGTTTTGTTAAATGTGATAAGCAAGTTTAGCTTAGGTTAGTTAGGGACAGTTGTGGGTAATGTGTAGTTAGAGTAGAATAGGTTAGTGTAATAATTCATGCAGTCATGAAAGTGGATGGTCCTTTATTTCAGCAGTAGGTTCCTGCACAGTGATAATAGTAGTAATGGTAACACAACAACTCCCAGCACTCCAGCTCCATCCTGCTTCTTCCTCCAGCCTCCTCTCCAGCCTGCCTCCTTTCCCTACACTCCACCTAGAATGCCCCTTCCTCTACATTCCATTCCCCACTTATAAGCTTATCACTACACATCTCCCCCCTTACACATCCTACGAATAATACACACACAAAACTAAATAATACTTATTTACAATTAAAAATACTAATAATCCCCTACCAATTTCCTAATAGTCCCCTAATGAACACTTTTAACCACTCTTAATTTTGCACACGTTTCCCATACTCCACTCTCTTCCATCATCCAACTTAACCACATTGTTATACACCTTTACCACCCTTTGTGGTTTTGAAAACTTGCTTTCACCCTTCTTCACTACACCAAACCTTTTCACTGCCACCCAATCACCAACTTCCACATCAATCTTCTGTACCCTTCTCCTAGTGTCATATCTTAATTTGTTACGCTCCTGCTGATCTAATACTTTCATTCTCATCTTTCCCCGATCAACCCACACTTGTTTCTTTTCACATAACCACCAAGGAGATTCCTTCCTTGCTGGCTCTCTACCTTTAAGAACAACAAATGGCGACTCCCCTGTTACCGAATGTGGCGTCACTCTATGTGCCCACAACATTCTGTTCAATTCCATTCTCCAATCTAGTCCATTCGCCAAAGAAAGTTGAATATTCTCCATAATAATTCGATTCACCCTCTCCACTAATCCGTTAGCTTGCGGATGGAACAGCGCAACTTTCTCGTGTTTAATTCCTAATCCAGTCAGAAACTCCTTCATGCTTGCTGACACCAATTGCACGCCATTGTCAGTGATCAGAACTCTCGGCACAACTTCCTCCAAAAACACTTCCTTAAGAAATCTGATAACATTACTAGTTGTGATTTGTTCCAAACTCTTAACTACAAACCACTTACTATGGTAATCTACCAAAACAACAAGAAATCGATTCCTCCTACCCAATTTATCCACCAGGCCTATAAAGTCCAAAGCTAACTTCTCCCACGGTTGTGTTGGGAACTGTACACATCCCAAAGGTGGCTGCCTGAGAACCCTGGTTTTATCACTATTACCACATGCTACACATTCACTCACCATCCGCTCCACCTCTCTATCCATTCCAGGCCACCAAGAAAATTGTCTTAGTCTCCTCTTGGTCAGACTCCTCCCTAGAAGACCCTCATGCACTAATTTTATCAACCTCACTCTCAGTTTCCTTGGAGGAACAACTTTCCCACGTCTTAATATCTTCTCTCCATGAATACTCAATTAATTTCTTACTTCCAAATATTGTTTCAAACTTTCATGTAAGTGACTGCCACCACCGTCTGGATCACATATGAGCCTTTTTAACTCACGGTATTCTTCATCATCCACTATGGCTTCCTCCCACTCTCCTTGTCCTAAAGCCAATTCTTCATCTATTTGAGACGCCTCTACTTCCATTTCACACATCAGTGACACCTCTTCAGGACTCTCATCAATCGACAAACACGACAGACAGTCAGCCACAACATTTTTCTTACCCTTTACAAATTCCACAACAAAGTTGAAATCTATAATGTTAAGCAACCATCTAGATATTCGAGGTGTTATACTTCCCTCCAAACCCCGACCACACTTGAAAACTTGCAACAACGGTTTATGGTCCGTCCGAAGTACAAAAGGCAGTCCCCATAGATAGTACCTGTAATGATTTACACCCCAACAACAGCCCAATGCCTCTTTCTCAATGGCAGAGTATGACCGTTCTGCCCCCTGAAGTCTACGAGATGCAAATCCAATGATTTTTTCTTCATTCTCCACCATCTGTATAAGAACCGCTCCTAACCCCACACCACTAGCATCCGTCAATAAGATTGTTTTCTTGCACACATCAAAATGTCCCAGTGTAGGAGCACTGATAATGGAACTCTTAATCCTCATAAATGCTGCTTCACACTCTTCTCCCCACTCAAACACTGTCCCTTTTTTTAACAACAATCTCATAGGCTCCACAACCTCAGTAAAATCGTGCACAAACTTTGAACAGTATTCTGCTAACCCCAGAAATGATTTTAGCTGATCCTTGTTCTGTGGTCTTGGCGCCTCACTAATCGCTCTTACAATACTTCTTTTTGGTTTTATCCCTTCAGCAGACACTTCATGACCTAAATAATTCACTCGATCTTTCCTCAGCTGGCATTTCTCTCTCTTCACGGTCAAGCCATGAGCCTCAATTCTCTCTAAGACTTTTCCAATCAACTCATCATGCTCTTTCAAAGATTTTCCCACCACTATGATGTCATCCTGAAAACACAATACATTTTGTAGCCTGTTAAAAACATTTTGCATGATCCGTTGAAATACAGCTGATGCTGAGGCTAGCCCAAAAGGCATTCTACAGTAACGATATGTACCCAAAGGAGTAACAAAAGATGTCAAAGGCCGTGAATCCGGATGCAAGTTAACTTGATGGTAAGCTGCAGACATGTCCAATACACTAAACACCTTACCACCCCCCATCATACTCAGCATCTCTGTGATGTTCGGCAAGGGCTGCCTATCCACCCAAATGTTCTTGTTCAAATCCCTCAAGTCGATGCATAAACGAATCTTGTTCCCCTCCTTAGGTGCCACAACAATAGGCGCCAACCATTCTGAGGACTCTATTGGTTCGATAATCTTTTCTTCTAATAATTTGTTAAGTTCCTGCTGGAGTGGTTCCCTCATCAAAAATGGTATTGACCTTACCTTGTGAACTACTGGTATTGCATTTTCTTTTAAAATTATGCGATGTGTAAATTTCTTCAATTTACCTAGCCTGTCAGTAAACACGTTGGGAAATGTTTCCATCAATTTTTTAGACCACTCCGTTTCTATCTCTTGAGTCTCCATATGTTCGACATTCACTTTTTCCACAGTCATGACAGGTTCAGCTGCGGTAGGGTCCAGTACTATCTCTAAGTCCTTCTGATGTCGCCATCCTAAGAGATTGGACCCTTCACAAGTAACGTACACTTTCCCGTGTACTCCATTGCCCTTGAACAAAATATCCAGCCACTTCATTCCTAGAATATTGATTCTCTTCCCTCCATATCCAACTGCTTTCACATCTGCACTCTGCAAATCTTCAATCTTCCCCTCCAAACACTCTACATATACATCCTTGGATATCAAAGTAAATAAGCTACTAGAATCCACTAGTACTCTTACAGATTTAGACTCTAACATTATGTCACAATGGGGTTTTTCCAATTTAACAGTGCTCTCCCTCTTCAAATTCCTTCCAATTTTGGATTCCATATTTTGTTTGCTAACTTCCAAAACACCATTAACAGTTAGGACAATCTCCTCCTGCTCATCTTGCGCATCATCCACAGACTTGACACTATTATTTAATACTTTTCCTTTCGACCTACACACTTTGGCCAAATGACCTCTTATTCCACACACCCTGCATGTTGGGGCACGCGCTATACACATTGGATTAGAAGCAATATGTCCTGGACCTCCACACCTGTAGCATAAAATGTTAGTATTTTTCTTTTCCGTGACCTTAATTCCCTTGTTTCCAGGGTTCTTTTCTTGTTTCTTTACCTTAACCTCTTTCACCTCAACTGTATTTTCTTTGTCTGAATCCCTTATATGACTCTTAACCTCAATTTCTTTCATCCATGTTTCAGTATGCTCCATACTTCGCACTATTTGTTTGCACTCTTCCAATGAGGGATCAATGGATAACAATCTGTACTTCACTTTCTTGCTGTTCGTACAGCGTACAATCTGATCACGTATCAAGGAGTCACTCAAATTTTGGAAATCACACGTTACTGCTAATCCCCTCAATGCTGCGACATAAGTCAATACATCCTCATCATAACCCTGGACTCTAGAAAATAATTTATGTCGTTCAAAACACTATACTTATTTTAGGTGTGAAATGTTTCTCCAGCATTTGCAGGGACATCTCATACGGGTTCGCAGGTTGTCCATCTCCAATGCCCAAAGACACCTCAGGCAAATCATCATATATCCTACGGCCTTCAGTCCCTAAATGATGTAATAGAATTGCTTGTCTTCTAAGAGGACTGTATCTGTCCCCTCCAATTGCTAATAAATAGGTAGGAAAAATGTTCTTCCACCTTTTCCAAGGAATTGTCGGTTCTCCTGGTGATGGTAAAAAACATGGAGGTGTTGAGATGCTTTGTTCAGCCATAGCTGTAACTGAATTTAAAATAACTAAAAATTAAAATAAATTAACAATCTAAAATTAGAGTCTTCTTTCAGTCTCTAATGTAGTATTTTATATAATAGTCCTTTTTCTAGTTCAATTGCAAAAGACCGGTGTTGTAGAATAGTCCTTCTTCTACTTTAACTGCTTGCAAGATCGATGGTGAATACACAGACAGGAGTCCTTGTTCGAGGTTCCGTGATGGCTTCAGCGAAAACGTGAGTAGTTCTTGATTTATACTGCTTGCATCGCATTACATTTCCAATTGTATTTCCTCGCGCCGTTGTTCCTTCCCATGCGCGTCTCAGTTCTATTTGTAGCGCACGTCAGAAGTGTTCTATTTTTAGCGCGTGTGAAATTGTTTATTCTTAAGAAGGTGTTGCGTGCTCTTACCGTTACAAGTTACACAGTAATATGCAGAGTGATATTAGTGACAAAATTAGAGTCTTTTCAATCCGTTCACCTTCAATAAACTCAAGTTCTTTCAAGCACTAACGTTGTTTTAACAGTGGTATCCGTTTCCACACTGTTCGGCACACATGCTGAATCACAAGTCTTTTCAAGCAGTAACGCTCCTTTGAAAATATACGCAGTTTGGCACTTACAGTTATTCAGTTTATGTTCCAAAACACTTCCATTTCTTTTCTTCGGGTTTCTTTTGTTGCTCACGTTTGTTAGGAGTAGGGAGTTGCTTGGTTTTCCACTCAGAGTCCACTCGTCGCCATTTATGTAATAATTCATGCAGTCATTAAAGTGGATGGTCCTTTATTTCAGCAGTAGGTTCCTGTACAGTGATAATAGTAGTAATGGTAACACAACAACTCCCAGCACTCCAGCTCCAGCCTGCTTCTTCCTCCAGACTCCTCTCCAGCCTGTCTCCTTTCCCTACACTCCACTTAGAATGCCCCTTCCTCTACATTCCATTCCCCACTTATAAGCTTATCACTACAGTTAGGTTAGGTGTTTCCCCTGGTTTTAGCTTCTGTTTTTACTGTTTAATAAATATCTAGGTAACCCTTTACAGTATGTGCCACATGCTTGTAGATCAGGGCCTTGCCATGAGTGAACAGTGTCTCTTTGGTATTTGCTTTTGTGTCCCATGCTGCAACCATATCCCAACTGAGCTGTTAAATTGGCAGCTACACCAGAGCTACTTAGCTAAGATTCGGCCATCCATTGCACCCACCACTCACGGTTACTATGGATTCCAAAGTATGGTTATTTAGTGCTGTATGTTTTCAAGGTCGCATACTTTGCTACCAAGTTTGGTATTGGGGACACTGTGTAAAGTCTGCCTGCAGCCTGATGTCCCAGCAAATCCTTATAGGGTGAGTGGTAGTATGCTCTCATGTAGTATGATATACATAACTCACACCTATCATTTGTTACAATGTTCAGCACGGTTACTTATTTGTATGGTAACTCATACATAGCCCTTCATGTTGTTTGGTGTGTGTTAGGTAAAATTTGGCTAATATGTCACATACGTAAGTTTTGACTTTCAGTAACAATCGAAGGGACTTTTTTCTGGCTTAGACATCCCTTGAGGAGGCATTATTCTGTACAACACAGCATTTTGGTGCATAGTTTCTATTTTGCTATGAAATAACCCTCAGGGAGGGCAGATGATGGTACACTCCAGGCCACTGTGCATAGTTATCAGCCAAGAATCGTTCAGGTCAGGTGTCTAGACAATCAATGCTCATTGACCTCAGGTTAACATCACTGATGGCCATCACGGTTGATGTGTCACATTACACAGAGAAAAATTTGTTGTGTAAGTTGTAGGAAAGTACCATCTTGCCTGGCATGTTACCCCCATATTTCACTGTATATATGTTGTTTTAGTGTATGTGTCACTGGGACCCTGCCAGCCAGGGCCCCAGTGCTCATAAGTGTGCCCTGTATGTGTTCCCTGTGTGATGACTAACTGTCTCACTGAGGCTCTGCTAACCAGAACCTCAGTGGTTATGCTCTCTCTGCTTTCTAAATTGTCACTAACAGGCTAGTGACCAATTTCACCAATTCACATTGGCATACTGGAACACCCTTATAATTCCCTAGTATATGGTACTGAGGTACCCAGGGTATTGGGGTTCCAGGAGATCCCTATGGGCTGCAGCATTTCTTTTGCCACCCATAGGGAGCTCTGACAATTCTTACACAGGCCTGCCACTGCAGCCTGAGTGAAATAATGTCCACGTCATTTCACAGACATTTACCACTGCACTTAAGTAACTTATAAGTCACCTATATGTCTAACCTTTACCTGGTAAAGGTTGGGTGCTATGTTACTTAGTGTGTGGGAACCCTGGCACTAGCCAAGGTGCCCCCACATCGTTCAGGGCTAATTCCCCGGACTTTGTGAGTGCGGGGACACCATTTCACACGTGCACTATACATAGGTATGTACAGCATCACAATGGTAACTCCGAACATGGCTCCGAACTCCGAACTCCGAACTCCGAGCTCCGAACATGGCCATGTAACATGTCCCAGAATGGGGAGACAATTCCATGATCCCCCGGGTCTCTAGCACAGACCTGGGTACTGCCAAACTACCTTTCCCGGGGTTTCACTTCAGCTGCTGCTGCTGCCAACCCCTCAGACAGGTTTCTGCCCTCCTGGGGTCCAGCCAGGCTTGGCCCAGGAAGGCAGAACAAGGGACTTCCTCAGAGAGAGGGTGTTACACCCTCTCCCTTTGGAAAAAGGTGTCAGGTTTGGGGAGGAGTAGCCTCCCCCAGCCTCTGGAAATGTTTTGATGGGCACAGATGGTGCCCATCTCTGCATAAGCCAGTCTACACCGGTTCAGGGATCCCCCAGCCCTGCTCTGGCGCGAAACTGGACAAAGGAAAGGGGAGTGACCACTCTCCTGACCTGCACCTCCCAGAGGAGGTGCCCAGAGCTCCTCCAGTGTACTCCAGACCTCTGCCATCTTGGAAACAGAGGTGCTGCTGGCACACTGGACTGCTCTGAGTGGCCAGTGCCAGCAGGTGACGTCAGAGACTCCTTCTGATAGGCTCTTACCTGTGTTGCTAGCCTATCCTTCTTCCTAGGTAGCCAAACCTCCTTTTCTGGCTATTTAGGGTCCCTGCTTTGGGGAATTCTTTAGATAACGAATGCAAGAGCTCATCAGAGTTCCTCTGCATCTCTCTCTTCACCTTCTGCCAAAGGATCGACCGCTGACTGCTCAGGACGCCTGCAAAACCGCAACAAAGTAGCAAAGACGACTACTGCAACCTTGTATCGCTGATCCTACCGCTTTCTCGCCTGTTTCCTGGTGGTGCATGCTCTGGGGGTAGCCTGCCTCCTTTCTGCACCAGGAGCTCTGAAGAAATCTCCTGTGGGTTGACGGAATCTTCCCCCTGCAACCGCAGGCAACAAAAGAACTGCATCACTGGTCCTCTGAGTCCCCTCTCAGCACGACGAGCGTGGTCCCTGGAACTCAGCAACTCTGTCCAAGTGACTCCCACAGTCCAGTGACTCTTCAGTCCAAGTTTGGTGGAGGTAAGTCCTTGCCTCCCCACGCTAGACTGCATTGCTGGGTACCGCGTGATTTGCAGATGCTCCGGCTCCTGTGCACTCTTCCAGGATTTCCTTCGTGCACAGCCAAGCCTGGGTCCCCGACACTCTAACCTGCAGTGCACAACCTCCTGAGTTGTCCTCCGGCGTCGTGGGACTCCCTTTTGTGTCTTTGGGTGAGCTCCAGTTCACTCCTCTTCCAAGTGCCTGTTCCGGTACTTCTGCAGGTGCTTCCTGCTTCTGTGAGGGCTCCCTAAGTTGCTGGGCGCCCCCTCTGTCTCCTCATCCAAGTGGCGACATCCTGGTCCCTCCTGGGCCACAGCAGCATCCAAAAACCCTAACTGCGACCCTTGCCGCTAGCAAGGCTTGTTTGCGGTCTTTCTGTGTGGGAACACCTCTGCAAGCTTCTTCACGACGTGGGACATCCATCCTCCAAAGGGGAAGTTTCTAGCCCTCCTCGTTCTTGCAGAATCCACAGCTTCTACTATCCGGTGGCAGCTTCTTTGCACCCTCAGCTGGCATTTCCTGGGCATCTGCCCACTCTCGACTTTGTCGCGACTCTTGGACTTGGTTCCCTTGTTCCACAGGTACTCTTATTCGGAAATCCACTTTGGTTGCATTGCTGGTTTTGGTCTTCCTTGCAGAATTCCCCTATCACGACTTCTGTGCTCTCTGGGGAATATGGGTGCACGTTACACCTACTTTTCAGGGTCTTGGGGTGGGCTATTTTTCTAACCCTCACTGTTTTCATACAGCCCCAGCGACCCTCTACAAGCTCACATAGGTTTGGGGTCCATTCGTGGTTCGCATTCCACTTTTGGAGTATATGGTTTGTGTTGCCCCTATACCTATGTGCTCCTCTTGCAATCTGCTGTAACGTTACATTGCTTGCATTACTTCCTTTTGCTATTACTCCATATTTTTGGTATTGTGTACATATATCTTGTGTATATTTGGCATCCTCATACTGAGGGTACTCACTGAGATACTTTTGGCAAATTGTCATAAAAATAAAGTACCTTTATTTTTAGTATATCTGTGTATTGTCTTTTCTTATGATATTGTGCATATGACACCAGTGGTATAGTAGGAGCTTTGCATGTCTCCTAGTTCAGCCTAAGCTGCTCTGCCATAGCTACCTTCTATCAGCCTAAGCTGCTAGAAACACCTCTTCTACACTAATAAGGGATAACTGGACCTGGTACAGAGTGTAAGTACCCCTTGGTACCCACTACAAGCCAGGCCAGCCTCCTACATAAGTGCTATTTATTTAAAAGTGCTATATGTACATTGTCCATGATTGTGAGTCCATTAGTGTGACATCTTCCATTGTGAGGCTACATAAGTGCAAAGGGACATGTCATTGGACATGCTGGGGTGAAGTGTCAGACAGTGCAGAGGGACAGGATTTGCCAATCAGTTAGTGAGAGACATTCACAGGGCAGGGTGACAAGATAAACAGTGGGTTGAAGAACAGTGCTTGAGTACAGTTGTTGCAAGACTGGCATGTTACAAAGCACAGGACCTTGGTAATAGGTGGCCATGTGGCAGGGACTAGTGCTACCGGGTACTCTTACGGGAGAGGTGATCTGCTCCACGTCTTCATCTTCTGATGTGTGTGTTGTCTCCTATGCCCTTGGTGGTGGTGGTTGTGAAGGGGCAACACACACCTCAGTGTTTGAAGACGTGGAGTCAGACATCCCGGTAGCTGCCAACTGTGGGGCTATTAAGGGCAGTACAGCAGCAAGGAGCAGCTGCTGGTTCTTAAGAATAGCAGCCACATCACGGTGGTAGGCAGCCAGGTCATCCCTGAGGGGTTCAATATTGCATTTGTGCATGCGTTGACAGGATTATTGTTGTAGGTGTTGGGTCAACTCTATTACAGCTGTGCTGATTTCCTTCAAACTTTTTTCAACTTCCTGCAAGATTGTTGTTCGCCCTTGCATAGCTGCTTCCTGTTCTTCAGTTGACATCATGCACGAAAGCACCCCCTCTAGGCTGGCTGCCATAGTTTGCATCCCCACCTGCACCTCTCCTTGGCCAGCTTCCGCTGTTCTCCAACTACAGTTCGCTCAAAGCTGGTGTCAGGGTCGTCAGAGTCCTCAGCTGGGTTGGAGCTGGCAGGTCGTACAATTGGGGTGGTGGGTGGATCCTCTGTGATGGCTGCTGTATCTGTGCTCCTCCTTGTGACTGAAGGTGGGCTCTGGAGGGTTTCAAGGACATTTTGGAGGGTCTGGTCGCTGATGTTTGTCAGCTCATCATCTTTGTCATCAGGGAAGTCCATGACAGGCATATCTGCAGGAGAGCCATCGTCCTCTGCAATGAGATACGGTACAATTAGTGTGTCTGTGTTGTGGGCTTTGTAATGTGACATGCCTGCCTTCCAAATATTTTAACATTGTGTTCTTGGTTCCTGTTCATTGTTCCTGTCTTTCATATTAGCATTCTCCCAGGCCTATGCCCCACCTGCATGTCACATGTAGTGTGGTCAGTTTGTGGACCTGTCTGCATCACATCCTCTAGGTGTTGGTTCTGGCCAGATTGTAAATTGCCACCTTCTTGTCCTACTCAACCCTCCGTCTACTTCCATTCTCATGGTAAGGCCTTTCACTGGCTGTGGGTATTCTGATGGCACTTGCACCACACTTAACACTCTGGAACTGACCCAGTCTCAGATATTTCACATCCACCTATATTTTGCTGAGATCTAGCATATACTATGTATTGCATTGGCATGGCACGATACGGGTGTCCGCATTGGTAGTGTGTACTGCTGATGTAGGGAAATGTGTGCTACATTGGATAGCACTGATGGTCCTAGCAGTGTTCCATTTCCTCCTCTGACTGTGCGGGTGTATTTCACTAGCCAGTCACATATGTCCTCCTCCTCCTCAATGCTGTTGTCTCAGCAGTATGACATTTGGGATGTTGCATGGTGTCATTGAAGCTATTGTGAGCCAGGCATAGGGTGGACCCTGACATATGCAGCATGGGTATGACATTAGTGCTGTGTACCTCATAATGTTTATGACAAAGGCTGATGTTTGTAGCAACTCTGGATAATCACATTTGACAGGATTGGAACATTTGTATTGATTTCAGGGGACTGATAACGTTGTCATCCTGAACCCTCTAATTTGGGTGTGTTAGATCCATGGGGACGTTACTGCCATTAGCTACTTGACATGCACACACAGCAGACGTGGTAGCGGCAACTGTTGTCAATGTTAAATTCCACTTGCAGATATGGCCTGAGATTGTTAATTGGTCCCTAGTTCATGTACGGAGAATACTGGCTGACGTGTGACAGCAGGCCAGTTTTACGTTGTACCCTACCCTCCTGGCCTGGCTTTACCTTTCCATCATCCTTGGCATGGCAGCATACCCCCATGCAAAGGTTGTTGGTGTAGTGTAGTACTGTGCCCCAGGTTTCCTCTGAACGGGCCATGCCCCCGTGCCGAACCCCTTTACCCATGCCACTCCCTGAATATCATGACTTACATGCATTGTGTAGTAGGTATGCCCCCCCCCCCGGTTGCAGTTAACAATTAGGCATTTTAGTTCCCATGCCACTTACCCTGCATGTGTGTTGTCTCCTGGTAGTCTACGCTGTCCTATCCTTGAATCCCTGTGATGATCTCCTCAGGGGTGATGGCTGCCACCATCCCCTCCATGTGGTCCAGGGCCTCCCACCTCCAGTCTGCAGTGCTGCCTTCCTGTTCCTGGCCACCTTTTCCTTGGGCCTGTGCTTGCAGTCATGCCAGCGTTTCTTGCACTCGATGACTGTTCTCCTAACTTCTGCAACACTGTTGATCTTGTCAACAATTTGTTGCCATATTGCCTCTCTCCTACTAATTGGCAACTTTGAGGTGACAAACAGTTGGTGCTGGTGTTCCGTCACCTCTTTCACCAGAATTTCCTGCTCCTCTGCACTGAAGCAACACTTTCTTTTCTTCTTCTCCCTGTCCTAGGTCTTGTGTGGGTCCTCCTGGCTGGTTCCTGGTCTGTTGTCATCTTCCTGGGGTCTGTGCAAGCATCTGGGATCCATTTTGGCTCTCCTATGCACATTTTGCAGTGTTTGCAGCGCTTTTTGACACAATAGTGTCAAAAAATGGCGCGTATCCGGTTTGCGTCGTCGTAAACCGGCTCACAGTCATTTTCGCTGCGTTACCGTAGTTTTCCTTTACGACGTGACGCAGTGGTTTGAGTAAAAAAAAATGACTCACACCTGTGGTTTACGCCGCTGTGCGTCAAAGTATAGATTTGACGCCTGCATGGCGCAAATAAATGGCGTTAGCCAGCGGTAATATTTGTGACGCAAAACTGCGCCGGCGCAGTTTTGCGTCAAAAGTATAATTATGGGCCTTAGTACTTTGTGCTCTCTGGATCTTTGGTGTGTTCAATTGTTGGTTGAGACGCTGTAGACATTATAAAGAAGTCCATAATCAATTTCTGAGCTGTATATATTCACGGGTAATATTTCACAAAGACTTTAAAGTGGGATCAAACACTAGTAAAAATGATTGGGACTGAGCATTAAAAGTGAAGTTAATTACTGGAAAAGGAAGAGCTTTTGCTGATTAATATGGAAAGTTACAATTGATGGCAATTTAAGATACACTCAGTAAAAAACTTTATTTCACACTGTTAGACTTGGCATTCTTGGCGTGGTCTTCCCTAACCTTTTGCCTCTGTTTCCCAGGTTGTTGATGTGTACAGTTTTTGTTCCTCTGGGCACTTTACCACTGCTACCCAGTGCTAAAGTGCAAGTGCTCCTATGTAAAATATATGTGTAATTGGATTTCCATGATTGGCATATTTGATTTGCTGGTACGTCCCTAGTACAGTGCACTAGAGGTGCCCAGGGCCTGTAAATCAAATGTTACTAGTGGGCCTGCAGCACTGGTTGTGCCACCCACATTAGTAGCCCTGTAAACATGGCTCAGACCTGCCACTGCAGTGTTGGTGTGTGCAGTTTTAAATTGCCAATTTGACTTAGCAAGCGTACCCACTTGCCAGGCCTAAACCTTCCATTTTCTTACATGTAAGGCACCCCTAAGGTAGGCCCTAGGTAGCCCCATGGGCAGGGTGCCGAGTATGTATAATGTGGAACATATACCAATGTGTTTTATATGTCCTGACAGTGATATACTGCCAAATTCCGTTTCCACTCTTGCAAGGCCTATCTCTCTCATAGGTTAACATTGGGGCTGCCTTTAAATATTATTAAAGCGCAGATTCCCTTTGGAAATAGATGGACACATGGAGTTTGGGGTCTCTGAACTCACAGTTTAAGAACACATCTTTTAGTGAAGTTGGTTTTGAGATTGTGTGTTTGAAAATGCCACTTTTAGAAAGTAGGCATTTTCTTGCTTAAAGCATTCTGTGACTCTGCCTGTTTGTGGATTTACTGTTGGGGTTAGTTTTACAGTTAGGCTGTTTGCACCTCTCTCTAGAAAGTGACACAAAGAGAGCTGGGGTGTATCCTGCATATCCTGATGAGCTATCTGTGCTAGGAGGGAGGGGAGGAGTGGTCACTCACACCTGAAAGGGCTGTGCCTGCCCTCACACAATGCAGTCTCTAACCCCCTAGTGTGTGTCTGGGGCCTGGCCTGGGCAGGGCAGGATCTCACAAACAAGAGATTTTCCTTTGAAGTAGGCCTACTTCAAAGGCAGAAAGGAGTTTAAGAAGAGGACCTAAAACCCCTGGAAATTAGATCACTTCTGGATTCAAGAGGAACCTCTGTCAAGGAGAAGAGCTGAGGAGAAGTGCTGCCCTACCTGTGACTGTGCTTTGTGGAGCTATTCTGCAGTTGCTGCTTATGCCTGTGAAAGGGGACAAAGACTAGACTTTGTTGTGCATTCCTCCTTGTGAATAATCTCCAAGGGCTTGAACTGAGCTTGCCTCCTGTTGTTGAAGTCTCAGGACCATCAAGGACTTCCCCTGCCAGCACCTGGACTCTCTGCTGAGACTCCTGCCAAGTGGTGCCCTATCCAGTTCCTGGGCCCTTGAAAGATGAAATTGGCAGACAAAGACTGAAAATCCAGGCACAGACCGCCGTGTGGGGAAATTTTCGATGCACCTTCCGTGACATGGCTGATAAACGACGTGCTGCCAGCTTTGCGGCTGAAATCAATGCTCCACCTGCATTGTGGCTGGAAGATCTACGCAACGTGGTTGGAGAAACAACGCGCAACACCCCCTAACAGAGGCTGATGACGCAAACCCCACGCAGCGCCATTTTGTGATACCATGCAACCGGATTTTCAATGCAACATTGCTGGTCGCGGAAAAACAATGCAAAACCTGCCCGGACCCGAGGTGCCTGTCCGGATTGATGCATCGTCGACCCGACCAGAGGAGGAACAACGCTCAGTCTCATGAGTGAGAAGTCGACGCATCGCTGGCCTTTTCTGACGCACCCTCGTACTTTTGTATGCTAACAACGTTATCACTGTTTTCTAAGGATATTAAGACTCTTATTCTTTGAAAATTCATAACTTGACTTGTGTATGTTGAATGTTTGTCATTTTGGTCTTGTTTTGCTTATATAAATATTACCTATTTTCTGTTGTGTCATTTTGTAGTGTTTTCACTGTGTTACTGTGTGTGGTGGGACAAATACTTTACACATTGCTTCTGAAGTTAAGCCTGCCTGCTCGTGCCAAACTACCAAGAGGGTGAGCAGGGGTTAGCTGAGGGTGATTCTCCTTTACCCTGACTGGAGTGAGGGTCCTTGCTTGGACAGGGGGTAACCTGACTGCCAACCAAAGACCCCATTTTTAACACACACCATCCTGATTGCATAAAATGAATCTTTGATACCTCCAACTTGTCTTCTGTGTGAAAATGCTGACTAAATTACTGGCTTAGTTAAATGTGATGTTCCTGGTATTGCACAGGATACATTTTGCCCAGATGAATAAACATGAATGACTCATATTTATAGCCATGATTATTGCACATTCAATGATAATCCATAAAAGACAATCAGTAACCCAGCAAGTTATCAGAGCTGGAGTAAAAAGATGTTATAGAGTAGGCAATTCAGAAATGGGATGATGTATGCATTAACGAAATGATTTTATTTGACAAGACGTATGGTAGTACCAAGTGGTAAAAAAGATGAATGAATTGCAATATATTTACCTGACCTGTATGACTGATGATTCTGATGGTCTAAAGTTGTACATATGGATTATTTTAAAGATCATAATGTAGACCCCTAAGCAATCTTTAAACTAAAAAAAGATAAAAACAAAATCTCTTGAAGTGTCTTACAGGCGAGCTGATGAACTAAGGCCTGGGGCCCATGGCTTGTCCTCTGGTGTATTCTTTTCCTAGTTTTGAGTTAAGATATCGGTTTGCAATTTACAGTTGTATGATGTAATAGTTCGAAATTAGCAAAAAGACGGTCTTCCACAGTTACTGAGCTGTAAAAGGACATGCGGATATAATGACAGGGCCCCTGTACTCAGTTTGACCCCATCACATTAGTGCTTCCTCCTCTGCTGCCATCAGAGCGTCCCAAGGCCAGAAGTGAAGAATAAAAAATGTGCTTTCTTATACATCAGGAATTTTCAATTCTTTTAAGGACATGAAGGCTGGGATTATGCTTTTCTGTCTTTATTGCATTTTTAACAGCGGCCAATAATAAACAAGAAAAACAAAAACTACATTTCCCAAGACCAACATCATCACATATCACGTACTCCAATCCCCATTAAGCTTGTACTTTAGTGACTCCACCATATTCTTTCCTCTTTCTTTGCTGCAGAGCAGCCAGTTAAGTACCCACGCACTCCTTCGCTATTCTTGGCCGTGCGTATAGTTTTCTCACACAGTGTTTCTGCGCACACCGGCAAATGCGGGGACTATTACTTCTCCGCTGCTCAGGCCAGTGCTGCTGCTGGCAACCCTGAATAGGCTCACGCTTCTGCTTCTATAATCGATTTCCTCAGCAGGCTCTCGTTCCCTCTTATCTCCTGCTCCTAGTACCATAAATATGTGAAGAGTAATGTAAGCGGGGCACGTTCCCAGTGCCTGGTTAAAGCGGAGAAACATTAAACTTAGAAATTACACCCCGCACTGCCCCAGCTGGCCAAGTCATGTGTTTCACCAGTTAGAGGTCCCTTTATATGAATATTTGGCAGTCTTACAAAAAGGGAGAGACTACTCTCAATGTCAGTGTGCCAGCCGATAATGTGCACCCCATCAGAACATGGGTTACTCATGAGTGGGGGGGGGAGATTTATTTGTACATATCCTCCAGAGAAACATCCTACATCACATTCTCTGATCAAAGCATGTTGAGGTGTCCTAGGGCATCTTCTCATCTTCTTCACCGGTGTAAAATGGGTAATAGCTCACAGAACGGGGTTTCACACAAGTAGAAGTTGGAGAAGACATTTTTTCATGACACCTCAGCCACAGCCTTGGTCCAACTATCACTTAACAGGCACAGTTCCTCACAACAAATAACTCTAGACTCCTGGAGGAGCCAGAATTCCAAAGCCACAGACCTATTCCCTGTGACAACGTATGGAGATTCCAACTGTGGCAAATATGTTCTACAGAAATTCAGGAATCCCATGAATGCTTGTATAGCATGATGGGAATTGGGAGACTCAAGCCTCCCACATTTCTCTTAGAACCTTGGTGCAAGTAATTTTCCTTCAGTGGTTCGTTCATATTCTAGAAAGATTATATCCAAAAAGCATATTTTGGATTTCCAGAAATTCAGTTTGGAACCTGCTTCTACTACCACTGTAATTCTGTTGTCTATGTTTTGCAAATGTTTTTCTAAATTGTCGTCTGTTATGAATATAACATCAACATAAATAATCCGACTTACATCACATTAAATAATTCAATTAAACTTGCAAAATACAATGCAGGGTTATTTTTATACCACTGGGGGAGTCTTGTAAAACAATATGGGATTTCCCCTATTGTAAAAGAACTTAAATATGATTCTGAAGCTAACCTTTATGTAAAACATGTTTGATGTATCAAGAGTAGTTTTATATACCTCACTTGTTACCCGGTATTATTTATCCAGTGCTTCATGCATTTTGTACTGTATATGTTTTGCAATGTGGATTTACAATTTGATAGATTAATAGACTTTTCTAAGAGTTGTCCAGCTTTAAAATTTGGTAAACAGGAGTATTAGTCGTTATGGAGCATGGGCCTACCATTCCCTTCACTGTAACCCAACTTAAAGGTCTTACACTTCATTTAAGGTCTTTCTGTGCTTTCAGTTTTATTGTACATTGTTTTTAAACCTGCAGTTCATCCCTCAAAGAAATTGTGTGTGGTGTTGCACCCATATGGTTTTTATATTTTTAACACAACTTTATTGCATTTTACGGTTTACAAATATAGTAGTATGTTTAGTTTGTATCAAAGCACATCTGTTACAGGAGATGCACTTTGTCACATTTTTAACAATATCGTATATAGAGAGTAATATTGCAGTATAATAGAAAGATGAACAGTACAATTTTGCTATACAGTCTTAACATTTAGCCCACTAACGTAACCACCCTCCCTCCCTTAGCTGACACACAATCATAACTATTACAAAGTTGTGGCAGAACTGAGCATGTAAAGTATTAAGGATATATGCGGAGCCACACTGTCACAGTGAATGATCTATTAATATATGATCTACTGAGTGCTGCGTAGGCAAAGGACGCTACCTGGAGTCCTGGTCTGGGCTTAAGCAGAGCAAATGCAAGTACAAATAACATAGGGTATACAGGAAAATGGTAGAATAAGCGACAAATCCATGCATTGGTCTTACGGGGTCATATTAAATGCTATCATCATCACTGTCCTGTAGAGTAAGTTTTTCTAATATAGTGTCCCACTGTAAAGCTATTGATTGTTTGCGGAGACCCCTATATTCTTTACGGCGGATTGCAGCCCTCTCCGCTAATCCCCATTGTTTTACTTCCTCCCTCCACTGTTGTATCGATGAGAGCCTAGAGGATTTCCAGTGGCTCGTATGTCCAGCGGAGTGCGAGTCCGTGAACCCGGAGGTCACGGTCGCCGATTTGGGTCTAGGGTACAAGCCTAGTATACAGTGTGCCAATGTTTGCCAGTTATTTCCTCCTGTTAGTGATGTCAGTGTTGCCCCAGCAGCATTCCAATAAGATCTTAGTAGTGGACATGACCATAGCATATGTACTAGATCCACATCCGGCAAATGGCACCGTGGGCAGGAGGCTGAGGCTGATGAGAATTTTAGATTCAGTCTATGTGGTGTGAGGTATGTCCTATGAAATATTGAATACATTTAAAACATGAGTTTCGAGAGATTTGTTTTGGATATTTTAGGAGAAAGGCACATTCTTTGTCCGTTAGTGTCCTATGTATATCAAGCTCCCATCTGCTCCTTAAGGAATCGAGAGAAATCCCCACATGTGCCTAAGTTCTCTGTACAACCATTTAATCAGACGTCATTCATGCCCGACGGTGTGTAGAGCCTGCAGGAATTCATGTGTTTCAGGCATGTGTCCGCCTGGGGCCCAGTAGCGATGTAGACAGCCAGTAATACTAGCATGTGTTAAGAAAAGAGTATTTGGCAGCCCGTGCATTTGTGTAAACTCATGGTCGGTTATAAACACTCCCTCTGTGAACAGGGAACCTACGGTCAGCTTCGCCTGTTGGCTCCAGGGATGTAGCATTTTGTTTGTCAGGATGTCTAGAGAAACGGGAAGACCACATAACGGTATATGTGAAGAGTATGGGAGGGATGAACGTGTGTATTTCGTGGCAAGCTTCCAATAGGAGAATACAACTTTCAGTAACATAGGACCATTTGACAGAGGCGCGGAACCCGGACAGAGTAAATTGTGTAACTTTCCATTGTGTAGCATGTGAGGGCTACTTCCGATTTCTTCCAAGTTATGGCCTGCTAACCAGTATGCCAGCCATTGTAATTGACGGGCTATACAATAGGCTTTCATATCTGGAGCTCCCATCCCACCTCCATCAGCTGGTAGTTGTAATTTAGCTAGGCCAATCCTTTGGCGGCTCACACTCCATATTAGGTCTACCAATAATGTGTTAGGCGTAGCAAAGGTGCACAAGGGTATCAAGACTGGCAAATTTACAAAATAATAGAGCCAACGAATCAGGTGTCCACCATCTTAGGCCGGTTTCCACGCCCACCCATATGGTTTTTATACAACACAGGAGTACCCACTTTGTGACATACAGGTCCTAATTATAATTTACTTTGCTAGAGGAACCTCAATTATAACTTGCTCGAAAATCCTCTTCCTCTCATATTACATCATAGCAGTCAAGTGAGTCCAAAAATCATCGCTATTATTCGTTCAATATCTCCTTCCATCTTGAACTCTGTAGATTAAATCTGTCTCATTTAGAAGCCCATCCGTTGCTTTTTTCTACATAATCACTTGTCTCCTCCACAATCAGGTGGAGTTTGAGCTTCTATGTCGTTACATAGTATAGGTATTTCTGTCATACTGTCTAACACTGCTCTTGTTCCAGTCCTCAAAAGAACGCTCTTTGTGTGAGGCATCTTGTTTTCTGGCTGCAGCTACCTGGTCTTGACTGTCATGAGCACTAGCACAGCATAAGTGTTTAAACCCAGAAAAGATCAAGTTAAATTATTGCCCCTTGGCTGCAACCTGATATCCATTTGCTCCTGGTACATCAGCAAAGCTCTGAAAGCGCAGCTTGATACTTAGCTGTTGAATCATATTAGTTCCTAGGAAATCATCTGTTTGCAAGAGACATTTGCCACACAGCTGCCACCACTGGCTGGGTTTAGCAAATTTATGAAACCAGCAAGAAATAAAAAACAGAGTCACACCTCTGGGGGCCTCTCTGTCTTCATTTGCAGCAGCCTGGAACACACATCTATAGACTTTATATCTAACCACTTACTTTGTGGTAAACTAGAACTTCTCTCAACAAGTTGTCAGGGGAATATATTCTTGTTATATTATATATTTGTAGACACAACTTTGTCTATCAAAGAACAGTCCGTTTGCAAACTAGCAAATGTAGTAATTGGGCTAAAGCAGAACAAGGAGATACTCCCATTTTACTCACAGGTGATTTTAATTTAGAAATTATTCTCTGTAATGAAAATGCAGAACGGCTTTCTAAACACAACGTGTTCTGTAAATGTCCTGTTTTTGTCCCAAACCAGCACAGTGATAAACTAGGAGCAGAAGTGATAAACTCATTACACAGTCCAGGCTTTCAATTATTAAACGCTGCTTCACAAAATATCAACCTCTACACCATACACCATACATGCTTCTCTACTCACAGGCTTGTTGTACTGGTTAATACACTTCTGTTCTGTCAGTAGATAATTTTCACTTAATTGCTTATTTTGAAATAATTCTAATAAATAATTGGGAAATGAGCGTTTGAATTGAATTGCCTATGTGAGGACTGCAATGTGCTATGATCTATCAATACTGCACATGTACAGTATATATATATATATATATATATATATATATATATATATATATATATATATATATATATCAATATATATATATATATATATGTATATATATATATATATATAAAATAATATGTATTTTTGTGTGTGTATTAATATTTCGTAGAGCAAGCTCGGCTAAGAGTATCAGAGAGCTAACGGCTAAAAGCATCAGAGAGCTGGTCAAGAGAAGGAAGCCAAGGGTATGACTTATGACTGTTTGTGTTTGACTTTGACTGACTCTTTGTAAGAAATGTCTTCATAGTTCATTGGGTTCTTTGACGGCCACAAATTTGTCGTGTTATGTTATATTTCAATCAAGTAAAGAATGGCCCCTTTGCTTTTTAAGGTGGCGATTAGTGTTACATTTCAGACAGAATCTTGGTAATGATCGTATAAAACGAGCAAAGGTTATGAAACACTGGGTTTGTTTTAGAGGAAGGTGCAGGTAAGTTCACTCTCTCTTTCTTTGTCATAGGTTTTGTTTGTGTTAAAACAAGCCTCGAGAGCCCGTCCGTCAGTACCTGCACTTGTCTCTAGCCAGGGAGAGCAGTGGTGGTCTGATGGAGAGCATGGCCTGCTTGGGTAGGAATGTCTACCAGCGCAGGTAGGATTACCACCCGTCTGTAATTTTCACGGACTGCCCGTAATTTCACCCTGCCGTCCGTTGTCCGTGATGAAAGGCTTAACGGACAGCATTTTTCAGTAATTTTAGCCTTTCACCAAAATGACAATTAGCACAGATCAGTTTTCCCAGCTGGATTGAAAGGCAGGGAGTCTCCTGTGCCCTGAGGAAGGGAAGGGCAGACAGATAAGAAAAGGCCTTTTTGCGAGGGTGTCTCCTTCCCTAAAGAAATGCAAATGTGCGTAACTGGTAAATCTGCAAATATAAAGGGGCTTGGAAACCGGCATTGTCTTTAATCAAAGGAGTCTTCTGATGAAAAACATATTTTCTTTTAGAGAGGTACTGTAAGGGTGTCCCAAGGTGAGCTGTGGACTGTGTGGTTTTATTGGACTGTTATTAAAAAAAAGTAGTACTAGGTATAATCTGTATTTTAGAGGAAACTTTTTTTTATTTAACCAAAATGTAGTTGCGCATTTTGTAGCAGCCTATATTATGATGTGTGTAATGCATGTTTAAAATAAGGACTTACACATTCACAGTTCTTTCAGGGACCTCAGTACCTCTTAGTACTAACAAACATTGGCAAAGCCAATAGGCCTTGTCTACACAAGTGTTATTTGCTTTGCCAATGTGTTTTAGCCATGTTATACACCAGACTGGCTGCTGTTCAGCATGGCTTAAAGTTAGTGGAGTAGAGTAGCATAGAAGCAGTGGCGTAGAGCACAGTGGTGAAGAGTAGAGTCTAGTGGGGCACAGTACAGTTGTTTAGAGTGCAGTGGTTTAGAGTGCAGTGGCATGGAGTGGAGTGGGGCAAAGTATAGTGGCATAGAGTGCAGTGGAGTAGAGTGGCATACAATAGAGTGGCAGAGAGTGCAGTAGTGTAGAGTGGTGCAGTGGCATAGAGTGCAGAGTAGACTCACGTGGCATAGAGTGCAGTGGAGTAGTGTTGAGTGGTGCAGTGCATAGTATAGTGCTGTGGAGAGCAGTGGCGTAGAGTGGAGAGATGCAGAGTTGCGTGGCATAGATTGCAGTAATACAGAGTAGAGTGGTGTAGAGTACAGTGGCAGAGAGTGTAATGTTGCAGAGTAGAGTGTCAGTGCAGTGATGCAGAGTGGCACAGTGGGTAGTGGCGTAGAGTACAGTGGTGCAGAGTAGAGGGCAGTAGCGTACAATGCAGTTTAAAGTGCACTGGCGTAGAGGTCAGTGGCATGGGGCAGAGCAGAGTGGCGTAGAGTGCAGTGGAGTGGAGTGGCATACAATAGAGTGGCAGAGAGTGCAGTAGTGCAGAGTGGTGCAGTGGCATATAGTGCCGAGTAGACTTGCATGGCATAGAGTGCAGTGGCGTAGAGTGGTGCAGAGTGGAGTAGTGTAGAGCGGTGCAGTGCAGAGTAGAGTATAGTGATGTGGAGTGCAGTGGCATAGAGTGCAGTGGCGTAGAATGCAGTAGTACAGAGTAGAGTGGTGTAAAGTACAGTGGCGGAGAGTGCAATGTTGCAGAGTAGAGTAGCAGTGCAGTGGCGTAAAGTGCTACAGAGCAGTGGCGTAGAGTACAGCAGTGCAGAGTAAAGGGCAGTGGCATACAGTGCCATTGTTTTGAGTACATCGGTGTAGAGTGCAGTGGCACAGAGTGGCATGGGGCAGAGTAGAGTGGCATAGAGTGCAGTGGAGTAGAATGGCATACAATAGAGTGGCAGAGTGCAGTAGTGTAGAGTGGTGCAGTGGCATACAGTGCTGAGTAGACTTGAGTGGCATAGGGTGCAGTGGCGTAGAGTGGTGTACAGTAGTGTAGCATGGTGCAGAGCAGAGTATAGTGCTATAGAGTACAGCGACGTAGGGTGGAGTTATGCAGAGTAGAGTGGTATAGAGTGCAGTGTAATAGAGTGTATTGGTGGAGCATGCGGTAGTACAGAGTAGAGTGGCATAGAGTAAAGTGACGGCCTGTGCACTGTGGCAGAGTAGTGTCAGACTGCAGTGGCATATAGTGCAGTTGTTTAGAGTGCATTTGCGTAGAGTGTAGTTTGGCGTAGAGTGCAGTGGCATAAAATAGATTGTTTCAGAGTAGAGTCCAGTGGTATAGAGTGGAGCGATGTAGTGTAGAGTGCAGTGGCATAGAATGCAGTGAGATTGTTTCAGAGTAGAGTCCAGTGGTATAGAGTGGAGAGATGTAGTGTAGAGGGCAGTGGCATAGAATGCAGTGTCGTAAAGTAGATTGTTTCATAGTAAAGTGAAGTGGCAAAGAGTGGAGAGGTGCAGGGTAGAGTGGAATAGAGTGTGATTGCATAGAGTAAAGTGGTGCAGAGTGCCATGGCATAGAGTAGATTAGAGTGACGTACAGTGTATTGATGTATAGTGCAGGGGCATAGAGTTGTGTTACAGAGTAAAGTGCACTAGCATAGAGTGCAGTGGCGTGCAGCGCAGTGTTGCAGAGTGGCATATAGTGGAGTTGTGTGGACTAGATTGGTGTTGCCTAGACTGGAGTGGTATAGCGTGCAGAGACGCATAGCACAGTGGTGTAGAGTTGTGTAAAGTGCATTGGCATAGAGTAGATTGGTACAGAGTAGAGTAGAGAGGCGCAGTGGGAAAGTAGCATAGACTGCATTGGCATAGAGTGGAGTGGAGAAGAGTGGAGAAAAGTGCAGTGTCCCACAGTGCAGGGACATGGAGTGGTGAAAAGTGGAGTGATGCAAAGTAGGATGCAGTGGTGTGTGGTGGTGCACAGCAGAGTGGAGTGGAGTGGAGTATGCATGGTGTGGTAACACACTGCCATTACAGACAACACGTTTTTGATTGAAACAACCATTACATTGCTCAGACATACAGTTTTTCAAATAAAACTATACAGTGCACAGATGATGATGTGTGGAAATTGCATCACCTAATGCAACGATTTGTTTTAATCATATAAAGATGTTTGTTTCCAGCACAGTTCAGAATTAACAAAAATGTCCTTCATTTGTACTCCTAATTCTGGTATATTCTGATGTTTATTTAAATGTTGTCATGTGCTAGAAAAAACTATTTCCTAACCCCAGTATCCAGCAAGATTGTTGCATATATCCTCTCACTTTGAAGTCAGAGAAAGAAAAGTAAACACTAAATTCCCACTGAAGAGAGAGCCTGACATTTGACCTTTTTCTTTGAATGCACAGCAAATGGGATGAGATGAGAAGAACAAGATTTACTGGGCCTGTTTACAGACAGGGAGCATTCAGAAGAATACTGTAAATAAGGTTTGGGCAAGGGACGGAATCACCTCAAGCTGCATAGCCTAAAAGAATAAAGCCAGCAAATTGAAAGCAACGAAATGTGAGTTACAAACCACAATGGCAAGCAACGGGTGGAATGCAAGGTAGTGCAGGAGCACAGGGTTTCTTTGTGTAAGTGAGTGTACAGGTTCTAGCAAGGCAAGAGAAAGGTGTGCATGAGAACTGTAGAATGGTCACTAGGAAACAATGAGCAGTGCAGTAAGCCTTCCTTAGAAGTCTTTACGGATAAACCCCATCTTATGCAGGGGGACGGGCAGAAAGCCAACAAGCCACGCATTGGACCTGTCAGCTGAATAATAGTGTTCTAAGTCCAGAAGGCCTAATCCACCCACAGTCACGGGTAGCTTCAGAGTGGAAAGAGCTACCCGACAGTGCCCCAGCAACCAAATCAGATGTGTGGCATGTCTGAAGAAGGAAAGAAGGACAAGCATGGGAAGGTCTGCAAAATAATACTATCATCAGAGTAGCACACCATCTTCACTAGTGCCAAGTGGCCCACAACAGAAAGCAGAAGAGAAGACCAAAAAGCAAACTGGGCTTGGAGGGACCATGACACTCTGCTGATATTTCCATCCTGCAAATCAGTGTGATAATGGTAGATATTAATCACTAGGTATCGAAAGGTAACTGGTTCCCAGTTCAATCTGAGGTCTAATTGTATATAAAGGGGAAAACAGTGTCATATGTTAAAGAAACATTAATTACATTTTAAAATGTTTACATTTTGTTTGTGCAATTTACATCCCAAATATTTTGAAGATTCTAAGTGTACACTTAAGGATAACCCAGAACACTAGTTTGGCTAATGCTCAATTTCAAAACCATTTTAAAACATGGACAAAGCAGGCAATTGCCTTGCACAACCTTGCAAGGGGTCTGGCCCCTACTCACCCTTCACAAGCACGAACAGCGGACCATTGCTCCAGAAGAGTTTTCCAAGCTGGATGGGTGTTGCTTGTTCAACCACTTGACAGTGACTCTTCTGTTTCTCTCCTGTCTGCAGAGACAACTCCCCAACTCCCCAGGTATTCAATGCCTTGCCATAGTCTTGGTGGACCCATCTTTTCTGATTTTAGGAATTGTCCCACCTTGTCCTCTTCCTTATTTATCAGGTCCTTAGCAACAACCTCCCGTTTGATCTTGATTTCATCCTCCTCTTTTATTATCTTTGATTGGTAGTCCGGGCTCACAGTTCTAAGTTAAGTGTAGAGTCCCAGACATACACTCTAGTGCTGTGAGACTACAGACAATACCTCACATCCTGACATTAGGTGTGAGACTGTTGCCCACACCATCTGCTCTGCCTCGTTACATTTTAACATAAAATGTTATCATTTTGCATATAATGGAGTCCGCATTTTAAAATGTTATAAAATGAGGAACAATTTTCTCACTGCAGAGTCTTTAAAGAGAAATAGTATGTGCTCATGGTATACCAAAGATGTTATTAGGATTGTTTAATGCATATCTCTTCTGCCAGCGATTCTTTTACATAGAACTTTGAAAACGTTGCCTGCTAGGTGTGCGCACTGTGCCCTCTTTGTAAGACATGGTAGGCTGTAGACGCCTGTGCACTGTACAGTCATACAATAACTTCATTCACTTCGATTACTTTTTCTGAGCAACCTTCGTCTCCTGGTCACGCTGGGCGATGACTCACGAAGCCTTTTAAACACACAGACGAGTTTGTGTGCTCTGTCCAAAAGACACGTCCTCTAGTAACAAGAATTTCTCACCCTCCCATAACTGGACCAATCATAGTTTCTACATTGCGAAGAACAAGGAACTACTGAAAGTAAAAACACGTGTCTAGGTAATAATATAATTGCATGCCTTTCTGCTGTTTTTTTTTAGAGGAAGGAACGGAGTGACAGAGTTGCTGTGCCGAGCAGCAACAGCCTGTGTCTGGTTTATATTTGAGCTTAACTATGTCTTTAAAACCCCACGGCTTGTGTTCTCAGTTTGCATTAATGGGGTTGTCCACACATCCGGCATCCTGCTGTGATGGAGGCTGTAATTGCTTCCTCGTGCATGTCCCGGAGTTTCCCATTGTGGAGCTGTAAGATTGTGACTTCATATCTTGGAGGATACAGTACGGCTGCTTTTACTGCGGTGCGGCGCAGCGGATTTTACCATAACTACTTGACGATCCAAAACTGCTAATCTTTACGTCAGCCTTGTTATGATTTAGGAGCTATTTTAACAAATATTTTAGATAGAAGCATTTGGTAAAGTAATGAGCTCATCTACCACACACGATCAGTACTCACTGAACTCGCGATCTTATCATGAGGTGCTTGAGTTTAAGAATGAGACCCAATCATTGTTCAGGAGAACTCTCTGCCATAAATGCTCAGTGCTGGCAAATGAGCAGTTACACTATTGGTACCAGAAATTTTGTGCGGTCCTTTCCGAGTTTTGCTTGGGGTTCCCATTGTTTTACGTTGGTCACATTCTCACTGTCTATTCTTCAGAGTGTGTCAATTCTCCAGGCTGCACATGCATGAGGACACAGGCGCACCAATACCATTTTAGGGTGCTGTCTCACAATTGTACCACCTTCAGATGATGGAGATTACAAGCCAGTGCATACTGGTAGCCACATATATCTTAGAATGGGAGCACAAAGCAGGCAAACAAGCTGTATCAATTAGGAGTCTAATGCCAAACAATCTCGGAGATCAGTCGAGATACAAATATGAAAAGAGAAAATTACATTATTCATAAAGGGCAGCAGAAAATGGGAAGGGCAGTCTCACACCAGATAGGCCTCTGCCTTCACAATGACACAGGGACTGTGCATGCGTGGATGGATTCTGACATGTGTCATGACATCACACCACCACTGCACCTTGTGTGAGTGCTCTGATGCATTTCATTGGTGCATCAATACAGGACAGCTTACGTGTCGAGGTCGAGTTGTGTAATGAGGGTCGTCCATGGCTTGTGCTGTCTTCCCACCTCCATAAAGTTCCCCCAAGGTATAGTCATTTGCCCTATGTCTCTAAGGGAGCTGAGACTTTGTGGGCCTCACCTTACTCAGCTAGATCAACTGAAAGACAAACGTTATGTAAAAAAAGAACATGTACCTCAATATCCTCCCGACCACAATATCATAGGGGTGCTTCATAATAGCTAGGTTTTATTTTGTTGCAACTCACCTTTATTCCAGTCTAAGTAAATTGAAGAAGCAAGTTGAACATGGATCTCACCTGATTACCACAGTTACATTTTTGATTCAACCAATTATTACCATTAACATCATCTGGAGAAGTGAGGCCCAGGTCGACAGGACTTGACTTTGCGAAAAGTTGCTTCAGGACCATCTGTAGGAAGCTGGCCTGGCTTGTAGTGGGTACCAGAGGTACTTACACCTTGTGCCAGGTCCAGTTATCCCTTATTAGTGTAGAAGAGGTGTTTCTGGCAGCTAAGGCTGATAGAAGGTAGCTATGGCAAAGCAGCTTAGGCTGAACCAGGAGACATGTAAAGCTCCTACTATACCACTGGTGTCATATGCACAATATCATAAGAAAACACAATACACAGTTATACTAAAAATAAAGGTACTTTATTTTTATGACAATATGCCAAAAGTATCTCAGTGAGTACCCTCAGTAGGAGGATGAGAAATATACACAAGATATTTGTACACAATACCAAAATTATGCAGTAATAGCAAAAGGAAGTAATGCAAGCAGTGTAAAGTTACAATAGATTGCAATAGGAGCACATAGGTATAGGGGCAACACAAACCATATACTCCAAAAGTGGAATGCGAACCACGAATGGACCCCAAACCTATGTGAGCTTGTAGAGGGTCGCTGGGACTGTAAGAAAACAGTGAGGGTTAGAAAAATAGCCCACCCTATAAGGTAGGTGTAAAGTGCACCTACAACCCCCAGAGAGCACAGAAGTCGTGATAGGGGGATTCTGCATGGAAAACCAACACCAGAAATGCAACAACAGTGGATTTCCGGACCTGAGTACCTGTAAGACAAGGGGACCAAGTCCAAGAGTCGCGACAGTGTCGAGAGTGGGCAGGAGCCCAGGAAATGCCAGCTGAGGGTGCAAGGAAGCTGCCACCGGATGGAAGAAGCTTGGTGTTTTGCAAGAACGAAGAGGACTAGGAACTTCCCCTTTGGAGGATGGATGTCCCACGTCGTGAAGAAGCTTGCAGAGGTATTCCCACGCAGAAAGACCACAAACAAGCCTTGCTAGCTGCAAGGGTTGCGGTTAGAGTTTTTGGATGCTGCTGTGGCCCAGGAGGGACCAGGATGTCGCCACTTGGATGAGGAGACAGAGGAGGCGCCCAGCAAGTCAGGGAGCCCTCACAGAAGCATGCAGCACCCGCAGAAGTACTGGAACAGGCACTTGGAAGAGGAGTGAACCAAAGTCCACGCGAAGTCCCAAAAGGGAGTCCCACGACGCCAGAGGACAACTCAGAAGGTTGTGCACTGCAGGTTAAAATGTCGGGGACCCAGGCTTGGCTGTGCACGAAGGAAATCCTGGAAGAGTGCACAGGAGCCGGAGCAGCTGCAGATCACGCGGCACCCAGCAATGCAGTCTAGCCTGGGGAGGCAAGGACTTACCTCCACCAAACTTGGACTGAAGAGTCACTGGACTGTGGGAGTCACTTGGACAGAGTTGCTGAGTTCCAGGGACCACCCTCGTCGTGCTGAGAGGGGACCCAGAAGACCGGTGATGCAGTCTTTTGTTGCCTGCGGTTGCAGGGGGAAGATTCCGTCGACCCACAGGAGATTTCTTCAGAGCTCCTTGTGCAGAAAGGAGGCAGGCTACCCCCAGAGCATGCACCACCTGGAAACAGATGAGAAAGCCGGCAGGATGAAGCGATACAAGGTTGCTAGTAGTCGTCTGGCTACCTTGTTGTGGTTTTGCAGGCGTCCTGAGCAGTCAGCGGTCGATCCTTTGGCAGAAGGTGAAGAGGGAGATGCAGAGGAACTCTGGTGAGCTCTTGCATTCGTTATCTAAAGAATTCCCCAAAGCAGAGACCCTAAATAGCCAGAAAAGGAGGTTTGGCTACCTAGGAAGGAGGATTGGCTACTAAGAGAGGTAAGAGCCTATCAGAAGGAGTCTCTGACATCACCTGCTGGCACTGGCCACTCAGAGCAGTCCAGTGTGCCAGCAACACCTCTGTTTCCAAGATGGCAGAGGTCTGGGGCACACTGGAGGAGCTCTGGGCACCTCCCCTGGGAGGTGCAGGTCAGGGGAGTGGTCACTCCCCTTTCCTTTGTCCAGTTTCGCGCCAGAGCAGGGCTGGGGATCCCTGAACCAGTATAGACCGGCTTATGCAGAGATGGGCACCATCTGTGCCCATCAAAGCATTTCCAGAGGCTGGGGGAGGCTACTCCTCCTCATCCTTCACACCTATTTCCAAAGGGAGAGGGTGTCACACCCTCTCTCAGAGGAAATCCTTTGTTCTGCCTTCCTGGTCCAGGGCTGCCTGGACCCCAGGAGGGCAGAAACCTGTCTGAGGGGTTGGCAGCAGCTGCAGTGGAGACCCCGGAAAGGCAGTTTGGCAGTACCCTGGTTCTGTGCTAGAGACCCTGGGGATCTAACTTTGCACCCAACCTTCACCAGGTGAAGGTTAGACATATAGGTGACTTATAAGTTACTTAAGTGCAGTGGTAAATGGCTGTGAAATAACGTGGACGTTATTTCACTCAGGCTGCACTGGCAGGCCTGTGTAAGATTTGTCAGATCTCCCTATGGGAGGCAAAAGAAATGCTGCAGCCCATAGGGATCTCCTGGAACCCCAAAACCCTGGGTACCTCAGTACCATATACTAGGGAATTATATGGGTGTACCAGTATGCCAATGTGAATTGGTGAAATTGGTCACTAGCCTGTTAGTGACAATTTGGAAAGCAGAGAGAGCATAACCACTGAGGTTCTGGTTAGCAGAGCCTCAGTGAGACAGTTAGTCATCACACAGGGAACACATACAGGGCACATACTTATGAGCACTGGGGCCCTGGCTGGCAGGGTCCCAGTGACTCATAGACATATATACAGTGAAATATGGGGGTAACATGCCAGGCAGGATGGTACTTTCCTACACCATTGTAATATCAATTATGTGCCTAGGGATTTCTATGATATTGTTTATTTTACTATTAATACTTTGCCTGTGAAGCTTGCTTTATTGTCAGTCCTGTAATGAGTAGCAGCCCCCTCTCATACCACATTGAAAACCTGCACATAGGCCTCCACGTGTGATTGTCTTTTAGAACTACTTTCTCCAGATAGCTATCAGTAGTAACAGGTGAGAAGGGGGCATTGCTGCACTGCTTAAACCTCTTCCTATTAGCTGCAAAACTAAAGGTACCACCAAGCCTAGGGATCACAAGTGGGTTTGCTTGGTGTCCAGTCTTGGTGCATCGCACACCCTTAACAGCAAGATTCTTTAAACCTTATGCTTACATCCTTAACGGCAGGATGCTTTGATCCTTATGCTTACACCCTTAATGGCAGGATGCTTTGAACGCTATGTTCAAATGAATGTGAGGATGCAGGTGCAAGTTATGACACAATATACCTGGAAGGCTTAACTAAAGTATACAAAAGTGATGGATTGAATGCTTGAATTAATCTCAGCCACTGGTAAATACCGGGGCGCATCTGAGTCCATCATTATTTTGCGTACCATGCCACCTCAGTTTGGACCCAGCTATCAGCAAATCAGTCTTGATCCTACTCCAGTGGGTACAGTCCAGCCCGAACTTCTAAGCCAAGTCCTCCCTGAACCAGAACACAAACAGCGCAGGAACAATTATACTCTTTGTAGGGGCCCTCCCACCAGGTTCAGCATGGTGTCAGTGACACAGTGTGCATGGGTCCCATGTCTGGGTATCCCCGTCCCAATTAAGGCAACATATTTAAGTATAGAAAAAGTAATGAATGGAGTGCTTGAATAAATCTCAGCCAGTAGTAATTACTCAGGCCTCATCCCAGTCCATTGTTATTTTGCACGCCGCTCCATCTCAGTTTGTACTCAGCTATATGCAAATCAGTCTTTACCCTGTTCCAATGGGAACAGTCTAGCCCAACTGCCAAGCCGGGTCTTCGAAACCCAGGCCCTGTTTCACCATTGATACAAGTTCATTGGCTGGGTACATCTTGGTTCCAGTGACACAGTGTGCACAGGACCCACATCTGGGCATATCGTTCCACTTAGGGTGACATATTAAAGTATACAAAAAGTGATGGATGGAAGGCCTGAATTTTTCTCAGACACTGGTAATTAGTTGGGGCTGCATCCCAGTCCATCGTCTCTTTTGCACATTATTCCACCTCAATTTGTACCCAGCTGTTTGCAAATCAGTCTAGACCAGGGGTCTTCAAACTGGGGGGCATGCCGCAAGTGCTCCCAGTGGGGGGTTTAGGCTTTGGCCAAAAGAAGTATTATGCGGATAAATGTGCTTTGTTTTAAGCAATTTCTTGCTCTTTATAAAAAGGTAACATAAATTAACTGCAATGTTTAAATAAGTCTAGACATGTTTAAACATTGCCATCTTAATAGAATAATTGTGAAAAATTCTGAGGGGGCACAATGATTTTTATTTTTTCACTGGAGGGGAGCGGCATTAAAAATTTTGAAAGCCACTGGTCTAGACCCTGCTTCAATGGGAATAGTCCAGTCCAAACTGCCAAGCCAGGCCCTCCCTGAAGCAGAACACATGCAACCCAGGGTCAGTTTTGCCCTTGTTATAGGCACATCAGCCAGGTATTGCTTAGTTCCAGAGACAAAGTGTGCACGGGACCGATGCCTGATCATACCATCCCATTTAGGGTGACATACTAAAGAGTACAAAAAGAGATGGATGGAATGCTTAAATTAATCTCAGCCACTGGTAACTACTCAGGCTGCTTCCTAGTCCATCGTTATTTTGCACCAGGTCCACTCCACACAATGCTGAGGATGCATGGTTTCTGGTTGAAGCAGCACTTTATGCCCACTTTCCAGGGCCCAGGACTGGGTTAGTACCACTTGGCAGACTTGCAGCAAGTACAGCCCAGGTGCTGTAGCAGGATGAATTTAATTCTTTTGTGTCCCTCAGACTTTAGAAAACAGGAGACCAGTCAGCTGGCCCTTGGAGTCACTCTGCGTTCTAGGTTGTAGAGATGTAGGTCCAGTCCTTCTCACTACAAGGCAAGAAGGCTGCAGGTCAGCTCAGCATAGCAGGAGTCCAACAGAATAGCAACTCAGCAGAGTGGAAGTCTTTGTAGCAGCACGGCAGTCCTTCTTCCTGGCAGGGTATACACAGGTCCAGAAGTGTACTGTCTTGGTGGTGACTGAGGCCCAGTACTTATACCCAGTTGTGTCTTTGAAGTGGGTGAAACTTCAAAGAAAGGTCTTTGAAATGAAGAAAGGTCATCCCTTCCTGTCCTGGCTCCAGCCTCACTATGGCGGTGTGGGGGTAGGGGTGCAGCCCTTCCGGTGGGTCAGGACCTGGGGCAGAACCCTGGCCATTAAGATGTGTCCGCATCTCTCTCCCAGCTTGCCAGGATGGCCCATCAGGCTGTGGATGGCCCATCAGTCATAGCTAAGCTCCCTTTGTGTGTGGCTGTTTTGGGGCAATGCACAATCCCAGCTGTCACCCCACCCCAGACATGTATTGGAGACAGGCAGTAGGCACCAAGGGGGTCATTCTGACCCCGGCGGTCTAAGACCGCCGGGGCCAGGGTCGGCGGGAGCACCGCCGACAGGCCGGCGGTGCCCCGCAGGGCATTCTGACCGCGGCGGTTCGGCCGCGGTCAGAAGAGGCAAACCGGCGGTCTCCCGCCGGTTTACCGCTGCCCTTAGAATCCCCCATGGCGGCGCAGCTTGCTGCGCCGCCATGGGGGATTCTGACACCCCCTACCGCCATCCTGTTCCTGGCGGTTCGCCCGCCAGGAACAGGATGGCGGTAGGGGGTGCCGCGAGGCCCCTGGGGGCCCCTGCCATGCCCATGCCAATGGCATGGGCACGGCAGGGGCCCCCGTAAGAGGGCCCCGCAAAGTATTTCAGTGTCTGCTAAGCAGACACTGAAATACGCGACGGGTGCAACTGCACCCGTCGCACCCCTGCAACTCCGCCGGCTCAATTCTGAGCCGGCGTCCTCGTTGCAGGGGCATTTCCTCTGGGCCGGCGGGCGCTCTTTTGGAGAGCGCCCGCCGGCCCAGAGGAAATGTCTAAATGGCCGGTGCGGTCATTCAGCGGCGGTACCTTGGCGGACGGCCTCCGCCGTCCGCCAGGGTCATAATCAGGCCCCAAATGGCTAAAGTAAGAACATGGCAACTTTCTAAAAGTGGCATTTTCTGAACTGCAATTTAAAATCTAGAATCTAGAATAGATTTCTTTTTGATAAGTAGGAATTTGGCACCCATAATAAAAGAGGTGAATCATCTGCCAGTACATCTCCATCTCTCTGATCATTCGGCGGTAGCACTGGAGTTTGAGTTAGAGGGAGTAGTAGGTCAGAGAAGGTGGACTGTAAATAGGTCACTACTCAACGATCCGGCGGTAGTTAACCAATTGAAGGAAGATACATTAGAATTTTCTCGGGTGAATGAAGGGTCTGCTCCTATTAATGTGGTCTGGGATACTAAGCAGTGCAGCCTTTAATAGGAAGAGTAACAAGTTTAGAGTGAAGACACTAGAAGACAGGATAGGAACATGTCAAAGAGAACTGGAATCATGCAAGGATCAGGAGCAGAGCAATTGTATAAATAAACATAGAGAAGCAAGAGATGAAGTGGCTGACTACCTGAAGGTCTGTGTGAAAAAGAGATGGGAGGCGAGTAAGTTGGCCCACTATGAGTATGGGGAGGGGTGCGGTAAGATGCTTGCTTGGGAAGACAGGGTAGAAAGGACAAAGAATGTGGTTACGGAAATAGTTATAAAGGAGACAGGGGAAAGCTGCTTAGATGAGCAAAGTATAATGCAGCCTTTTTTGAGTTTTTTTCAACTCCTATTCAGAAGGGATCACAATCTCAGAAGAGGAGATAGCCACCTGGTTTCAAGCAATAAACCTTCCCACCTTACAGCCGGTTCAACAACAAGATTTAAAGCAAATGATAAGTCCTGTGGAAATAAGTAAAGTAATTAAAGAACTGAAAAGGGGGAAGCCCCCGGACCAGACTGTCTGCCGAGTGTGCTTATTGAGTATTAAGTGAGGAGTTAACACTGTTCATGACTAGGTTGCTGAATGCCATATATAAGGGCACTGGTGCTCAACCAAGATCTTGGGATGATGCGTAATTACCATACTCTTAAAACCTGGGAAAGACCCTAAAACCTGTGAGGCAAATAGGCCTATATCTCTGCTGAATAATGATTATAAAATATACACGCAGATCTTGGCTAGAAGATTGGAGAAAGTGTCAGGGAGCCTGATACGTGCAGATCAAAAGGGTTTATGAAAGGGAGACAGTTGAAAGAGTTGACACATGAGCTGTAGACGTGGCAACGGAAGAAAGAGTACCCCTAACTATAATGGCTTTTGACGCTGTAAAAGCCTTCAATAGAGTAAGATGGACTTTCTTTGTATGCAGTGATCAACCTTGGCGGATTGAGGAAGCATTTTCTAAATGCGATTAATGTAATTTACAATCGGCCGGAGGCAAGTGTCTAGTTAATGGTAGTCTGACTGATAGAATTCAAATACAGAGAGGCACACAACAGGGCTGCCGTTTGTCACCCTCACTGTTCAATTTATACATAGAGCCCTTGGCAGTTGGAGGAACAACAGATTACTCCATTTAAATACCGACACTGGGAGAAGAAAGTGGCCTTATATGCAGATGATCTGATGATCTTCACTCAGGATAGTAGGTACCCCCTCTTGGCGACAAAACAATTTATGAAGGATTTTGGAAAGCTATCTGGGTACCAAATAAACCAGCCGAAGACTAAATTAATGTCCTGGAACACTGATCCTTGCAGTTCATTATAGAAAAATGAAATCGGATACCTAGGGGTACAAGTGGTTAAGGATATAAACTAGATGGCACAAATTAACTTTAACAAACTGGCTGCAGAAACAAAGAGACTCTTGAATTAATGGGCATGTCTTCCACTCTCATATATTGGGAGGTGCAACATAGTTAAAATGATAATACTACCAAAGTTTACATATATTTTCAACACTATCCCACTTGAGTTTAAAACATGCTGGTTTAATAAGCTCCAAGGAGAAATAAATAGTTTTGTGTGGGCTCATAAAGGGGTGCGCATTGCTTGGAAAAAACTAAGGAAAAAAAGGTTGGTGGAGGAATTGCGTTACCGGACTTTCAAATACAGTATATAACTGCACCTTTTAACTAACAAATGTTAGATTGTTATTACGAGCAAATTTCCAGCAGACCTCCACCTCATATTATGTGCTCACTGAAAAGCAAGAGGGAGGAGGTGCGTACTTTTAATTAAATATGGCCATCCTAAATATTTTAAGAAGATCAGATTAAAGATATTAATAGATGTGTGTAAAACTTGGATACAAGCTGGGAGGATCTTAAAAATCCCATATTATAGCTGTTTTGCTCCAGTATGGAACTTTCCAGGCACACCAGAGTGTCTACAAGATGCCTTAACTCTTCCTTTAAAAAATTTGGGGTAACAATGTGGGGACAGTTGCAAAATGAGAGGGCATTAGTAACGTGGGAGGAGCTTGATCAATTTATGGAAAGGAAAATGGCAAAGTTTAAATATTATCAACTAGTAAGCTGGGCAGGAACGCAACAAGACTTCGGAACTGGAGATGTTGATAGTGAAAAGAAACTGCTGGGGTCAATTCCACAGAAGAAAGAAGTGTCTCAGTGGTATAGGATGTTAACACAAGGGGAAGATGGTCCGTTAACATTGCCAGATGAGAAGTGGAAGGCGGGCATGCCAGAGTTGGAGATAATTGATATCTGGCCAGTCTCTATGTCTACACTTTGGCGAGTGATTAAATCAGCTCCGTTAAGGAGAAATCATTTGTTCACAGTTCACAGGGCATACTGGTCTCCAAAGAGAGTAATGAAGCTAAGTGGATGAAACAGAAAGTGTTGTGCGAAATGTGGTCTGGAAGAAGCCGAGGACATACATTTATTCTGGCAGCGTCCAAGGATCCAATCCTTCTGGCAAATGGGCAAGACCCTATCAGATATGCTCAAGAGAGAGATTAATGTAAGCCTGATTCTGGATATATTCGCTATTGTGATGAATGAAACACCCAGTACTAAATTAGGGACATCCCACTCACAATTAATTTTTATGCTGGTGGTGGTGGTATGTAGAGAAATATGTAGGAAATGGCTTTCACCTGAGGGCCTGAAATGTGTCCGAATGGGTCAGATCAGCAATCAGGATTTGTAGCTTGGACTGTGCAGATGGGACTCGGAAAAGAATGAAGATGTGGGATAGTTTTCAAAGATATTTGACGGAATAATGGTCAGAGCATTAAAGATATAAACAACATACGGAGGAATACAGAGTGGCACTCTGGAAACTTCAATTTGTTGAAGGAGGCCCATTGGCAGGGTGACCTTGTAAGGGATATTTCCCTGGTTGAATCACAATGCCTAGGTGCCTTTTGTCTCTTATGAGGACCTAAAAAAAAAAAAAACTGCGCTGAAGGACCACTAGTACCATTTAAGTTACAGTCCCTGAGCACATGTAGTGCACTTTACTAGAGACTTAGAAGTAAATTAAATATGAGCCAATGTTACCATGATTTAGGGGAGAGAGCACAAGCACTTTAGCATTGGTTAGCAGTGGTAAAGTGAGCAGAGTCCTAAAGGCAGTCAAAAATGAGGTCAGAAAATGGTGGGATACACGCATTAAGTTGGGGGAAGACTACCCTAAGGCCATCAGGTCTAACACGTGCCCCCCAACCTCCAGCTGAAAGTGCGGAGAGCTACCCAACCCCTCCCCTTGGGAGTTCTCTTCACTAATGCGGAAAATCCCGGAGAGACCATTGGCATTGATGTGGTCTGACCCCGGATGGTGTTCCACAATAAAGTCCATTCCCTGGAGGGAGTTAGACCACCTCAACAGTTTGAGACTTTCACCCCTCATCTGCATGAGCCATCTGAGGGGTCTGTGGTCTGTCTGAAACAGGAAGTGAGTCCAAAATAGGTATGTTCTCAACTTCCTCAGTGCTCAGACCACAGCAAAAGCTTCTCTTTTAATGGCACTCCACCGCCGGTCCTGTGGAAGTAACCTCCTACTAATGAAGGCTACTGATTGGTTTAGGCCCTCATAATTTAGCTGTGCTAAGACTGCTCTATGCCATGCTCTGAAGTGTCCATTTGCATGATGTATTGCTTGGAGAAGCCAGGTGCCTTCGGTACAGTTGCTGTGCACATGGCTTCTTTGAGGTTGCCAAAGTCATTCTGACAAGACTCTGCCCGCATCACCAATCTGGGCTGCTTCTTCAAAGACAGCTCAGTTGAAGGGGCATTAGTGGTGCCTTAACAAATCTCCTATAATAGCCAGTGAGGCTCAAGTCTGTTGACATGGAGCGCTCTTAGTGGGTTTCTAGGGATCAGGAGATACACCAGCTATGCGGTCTCCCCCTATAGCTCCTTGATCTTTTATGGGCCAGTCCAGCGGTCGTGGAGAGCCCATGGCTCTACTGGTTCCATCAACCATACTTTCTGGGCAGGTTGAAACTCCACCAGAGTAGACTTCTGGTCATACCAGAGCTTCATTACTTCTTAGCTGGCCTCAAGATTTCTTTTTGCCTTTTTTCAGAAGCAATGCTTCTGGTTACGGAGGGCCAGCATGTAGCTGACCACATCCTTGCAGGGATCCTTGGGAGCAAGAGAAGGCATGTCAAGAGAATATCCCATTGATGCCACATGGGTTCAGGTAGATCCATAATCATGCCTTTCAGGTCTTGTTGAATTTCTCCACAAGACCATTGGTTTCGGGGTGAAAGGGTGTGGTGAACTTGTAAGTTACACCACACTCCCCCAACATGAACTTCATGTATGAGGACATGAAATAAGTGCCTTTGTCAGAAACTACTCCCTTTGGGAACCCCACATGGGTAAAGATCCCCATCAGAGCTCTAGCCACCGTTGGTGCACTCACTGACCTCAGAGGGTTGCTTCTGGGTAGCAGGTAGTGCCCCCCCCCAAGACCAGGACAAACCTGCTGTCTAAGGCTGACTTGTGTCCCTGACGTCGATGGCCACTCCTTCAAAGGGGGAGACAACAACAGGTAGTGGAGTCAGAGGAGCTTTGTGCTTTTTCCCTGACATCCTAGTTGCCTGGCAGGTATGACAGGACCTACAGTATATTTCTGAGCCTGTTTTCATTTTAAGCCAACAAAAGTAGGAGACAAGCCTGGCGAAGGTCTTATCTTGCCTCAAATGTCCTGCAGAGGCTATGTCATGAGCCAAACCGAGAAGGGGAAGGCCTTGTAACACTGGGGGACCACCAGTACACAGGCAGCCCGAGTAGCAGGAGCCTTACGCTCACTATAGGGGAGATCATTCTCCCAGTAGATTAGGTGATCCCCAGAGGCTTCATCTCCTGCATGAGATGAGGCCTGGTGCCTCATGCTCTCAAGAGTGGGACACTCTTACTGTGCTTGGCAGAATTCCTTCATGGTGGGCCCACCATCAACTTACCAGCTAGTAAGGCTCAGGTGGGTCTCCAAGGTTGGCAATATCCTCCCTGGATGGCTCAGGGGCCTCCTCCTCAGGTGACCCCATCTACCTCCACCACAGGAACTTCAGGGGCTGGTTTCCAGTGCACCTTGCCCCTCTCCTTGACAGCTGTCTGTGCCATTTTTTCAAGCTTCAAACGTCCTTGACTCCCTCCCCGGGCAGCCATGGAAAGTGTGGTCATACAGAGCCATTCAGGCAATCTCATCATCTCCAAGTGAGACTTGAGCTCTACCTCCTTCCAGGCAGTGTGCTCCGGGTAGTTGTTTAACAATCAACAGGCATGGCAGGGCTCACAGACCTTTCAGTGGTTCTTGTGACTGTCGAAGACTATGACTTGGTACAATGTGTTCAGTAGGACAATGCTCTGTAGGCCAGGTGACACGTGAAAGTTGTCATGCTGGCTCCTGTGTCTCGCAGAGCCTCCACCCATTGCCCATTAATGGTGACCCACTATCTATACTTTGAAGTATTTGCAGGCATGTGGGCTTTTTGTAATATTGCTTTTCCCCCCAGGGATATTAGGGTCCCCTCTGCCTTTCCTCCGTAAGCTAACTGGGACCACCTCCTCCCTGAGTGCAACTCTCGCCAACCCAGGTGTCTGCCCACTGGTGGGGGGGCTGTGCTCTCTTGGGACATTTGGAAATGCACTTGGAGTGGCCATACTTGTAGCACTCATAACCCTGTCTTGTGATCAAAGAACTCTTTCTTCTTAGGATCAGACTGAGACTGGTTACCACTACTCCCTTGGGAATTATTTTGGGGGCCTTTTGAGAACTCCTTATTTTTAACTTTTTCTCTCCCCTCTTTTTTCTGCTGGGAACCCTGAGGAAATGTGCCCCCCCCATACCTTTTTGGACAGTCTGCTGCTAGTCCAGAGTTCTGCCTCCTCAGCAAGCCTCCTGAGGTCAGTCAGCTTACTGTTAAAAAGGTGCTGGTTCAACTCTGTAAAACAGACACTGAGCATGTGCTCGCTCAGGATAAAGTTGTATAACCCAACATAATCATTAACCGTGCAGCCCCTCATCCAGCCATTCAGTGCCTTACTGGAGTAATCAACAAAATCTCCCTAGGATTGGTTGGGGAGCTTCTAGCTGCCCCTGATTCTTTGGCGATACTTCTCAGGGGTCAGTCCAAAGTTGGCAAGTAAAATGTTTTTTATGGGAGCGTACTTGGTTTGGTCCCCAAACTCTAATGTCAGAAGTGTGTCCCGCTCAAGTGTGGGCATCCCCCACGCTCTTCAGAAACTCCGTGAACCTTTAGTGCAACTTCATAAGCAGCAAACCATTCATCAATGTCATCTCTCACCAAATAATTGGGCACCAAATCCTTGGGTATACAAACCTTCTTGTCTCCATCAGGTACTGCATGTATGCTGCCAAAACTCTTGGACTCTGATTGACTTGCCTTCAGTTCCAGCTCTTTCAGGCTCCTCTCATGAGACAACCTTTCAAAGGGAAGTTTCTCCTTCAGCTTTAATTTTGCCAACTGCAGCCTGAATTTTCTCTCCTCCGTCTTTGGAGAGGCCATGGGAAGAGACAATGCTCCCTGCCCTTTCAGGAAGCTCCAATTCCGGGGTCATTTCCTCCCCCTCTTCTGCAAGTGGTTCCTCAGAAGGGGCCCCCTTTAGGGGCATCCATATCTCCATCCTCTCTTGGGGTTACATCTAAAGCAGCACAATCTTCTGCCCAGGCCCTCAGCGACTTTTGCAGCTCCATCTTCCTGGTGGTGCTCTTTGCAGAAAGCCCAGCTTCCCTGCAGATGTTTTTGAGCACCGCCACAGTATAAGCCTCCAGGTTTGCCAGCTCAAATTCCACTTTTGCAGGTGTAGATCGTCCAGTTAGAGACATGATTTAGAGAAAAAATTAAAATTGATAATCAGGGAGAATTTAAAATGCGAAACGGTCTTGGATGTGGATGGGTATTGTACACCAAGTTACTGTATGGCTGTGCACAAACACAAGTCCTATCTGTGAGAAAGTAGCCTCTTTCTAGCCTTGTTACCCCCACTTTTGGCCTGTTTGTGAGTATATATCAGGGAGTTTTCACTGTCTCACTGGGATCCTGCTAGCCAGGGCCCAGTGCTCATAGTGAAAACCCTATGTTGTCAGTATGTTTGTTATGTGTCACTGGGTCCCTGCTAGCCAGGATCCCAGTGCTCATAAGTTTGTGGCCTATATGTGTTCCCTGTGTGATGCCTAACTGTCTCACTGAGGCTCTGCTAACCATAACCTCAGTGGTTATGCTCTCTGCTTTCCAAATTTGTCACTAACAGGCTAGTGACTAAATTTACCAATTCACATTGGCATACTGGTACACCCATATAATTCCCTAGTATATGGTACTGAGGTACCCAGGGTATTGGGGTTCCAGGAGATCTCTCTGGGCTGCAGCATTTCTTTTGCCACCCATTGGGAGCTCTGACAATTCTTACACAGGCCTGCCAGTGCAGCCTGCGTGAAATAAAGTCCACGTTATTTCACAGCCATTTACCACTGCACTTAAGTAACTTATAAGTCACCTATATGTCTAACCTTCACCTGGTGAAGGTTGGGTGCAAAGTTACTTAGTGTGTGGGCACCCTGGCACTAGCCAAGGTTCCCCCACATCGTTCAGGGCAAATTCCCCGGACTTTGTGAGTGCGGGGACACCATTACACGCGTGCACTGCACGTAGGTCACTATCTATGTACATAACACAATGTGAGGCCCCCCTCGCCCAAAGTTTTCTATTCACAAATCCAGTAAGTCAAAACTCAAGTGAGTAAAGTTCAAAAGAACGCAGTCTGAAATATCACGCCAATCTTTATAAAGTCCAATCCAATCCAGAAGTTTATTGGATCACATCTTCAAATTTACAGCATCCTTCAAGGAAAAACACTCCGAGCCAACACGTGTTTCGTCATGGGGAAGTCCTTTAGTCCCCAGCGACTTCTTCAGGGCTCTACATCGTAAGTAAATAATTTATATTAGAAACCAAAATGCTCAAACAGCATGATGCTATATTATAATTTATAAAGGTCCCCTTTATGTGAAAGGAAGCCGATCCCCAAGTAGTATGAGAGGAAAGGAGATTCTTTTAGTTGTGAAAAACCCCATTGGTTAATTCAAAAACAAAGGCACACCCACATTAGTGATCCACCAAGTCACCATGTAAAAGATGGTCAAAGTGCTACCAATCACCAGATAAGCTGCCAACTCAAACAATTAAAATCACATATGTCACCGTAACCCACTCCTTCGTTCACCAAAAAGAATACTCTATGCTAATATCAAAAACACCCAAAGAACACTCACCAAATCAAAAAGGTCAATCAAGTGAAATATTAATGGGCATTTACCAAATTTGTGCTACAATGTATTATTAGCCTAGTCATACCTTATATATTCCCAATTCCAAAAACTTTAAAGTTACTTCAAAGGTAGGTAATGTTCTTATTATTACTGCTCAGTACACCAATATATCTGTTTAAACAGAGAAAAGCGCCACATACAACTCAATATATGACCAATAATCCCAAATCCAAAAGCACATCAATAAGTTGAGAATATAAATCTTACATCAAGTACCTTAGTTCTTTTAAGCTCAGTATTTGCGAGCTTGTGTAGTTCAAAGCTAAAAAACAAATAGAAATGCCGAGTTGTAGTCCACATTAATTGTTCCTCTCAAATTTCAAAAGCCCAGACAGTCCACAACAGAGTCCCCAATGTCCTTACCTCTTGTAATATATTAAGATCGATCTAGAAACAGCGTTTCCATGCTAAGGAAACGCTACGCCGCGACTACGCACCAGCGCGCCTCGCCTCTACCGAGGTTAAAAGCCTTTCCGGGGCGTGAGATCACCTCGCGTGATCAATATCAAAGACGGACTGTCAACTGTTACCATGACGGAAAGAGGTTACGAAGTGCAAAGCCATAGTACGAACGCGTCAAACAAATTCACGCGCGAAGGCTGTGTGAAGCTTTCCGATAATTATTTGCAATGTATCTTCTAACACCAAGAGCTACTTGTGTATTGATTCACATAGGTCGAAACTAAAAATGCTGGTGCGTTAAAAACCACAGCGTTTCACAAATAAAAGAAACATTCGGAAAATTGTTAACAGTAAAACCACTACCACCAAGGACGGCAGGTCAATAATTAATGTGGGACAAAACTGAATATTGCCGGTGTAACTGACACAACCGTGTTACAGATCAGAAAAGAAGCTCATATCTTGTACACACAAGTGTACAATTAAATAAAATAAAGTACACCAAGCTAATTAACTCTTACCGTTGCAGTTAACAATTGCTTCCCAAATAGATAAGGAAACAACTAACAATAAATACCATCCCCTATTAGGCACATTAACTGTTCCAGGCTACTCTATCAAATAGTTCCAAGCAAATATAGACATTGACAAATGTCATCATCCTTATTATAATCAGGGCACCAATCTTGAAACTCAGAGATCAAGAGAAATCAACAAGTTGAGAAACAGAAAATAGAAATAGAATAATTAGAAACCCGCAAAACTATAATACCCTTGAAATTCCATATGTTAACCACTAATAAAGTAGTATCGTTAGTGTGAGAATTTTGGTTAATAATAACAATGTCAGTGTACATAAATTGAAGTATACAACAATCCACGCATTTTCAACATGACTGGTGATTATCTCATTTGTGTTATCATCGATCTCCCAAAAAGAACTCCAACTCCCTGTCAGAGTTGAGGCCTGATTCCACAGCCTTTAACCTCATTATCCATATTGCCTCTTTCCTACGTAGCATTAGTTCTCTATTACCCCCTCTTGGACTGCGGGGAACATGTTCTAGTCCAAAAAATTCTAAATTCTTATGAATTGATTGTGAGTTACATGATAAAATATGAGCAACTATTGGATATCTTACATCACCATTTTTAAGCATTCGAATATGTTCACCAATCCTAACCTTTAGTGGGCGTATTGTACTTCCTACATAAATGCGAGTACATTTGCATCGTATTATATAAACAACATGAGTGGTGTTACAGTTGATCATAGTACAAATTTGGTAAACTTTCCCCTCCAAAGAGAATTCTTTCATCCTTTGACAAGCCCACCGACATACTCCACAACTACCACATTTAAAGAAACCCCTCATTTGTGCAGATAGCCAAGTTTTGTTGGGAGACACCGTAGTAAAGCTGGGACTCAAAATGTTTTTTAAAGTTCTCCCTCTCCGGTAAGTAGTGGGCACTCTTGCTGGTATTAAATTTCTAATTGACTCATCCTGTGATAATAAGTGCCAGTGTTTAGCCACGAGCTTAACCATAATCAAAGAAGCATCATTATAGTCTGTAATAAGACATACCTTATTGGATTCATCTAACATGGTCTTAGGATTTTTAGTTTTCAAGGTGTCAATCCTGTTAACATTTTTACTTCTTGATTTTGCCTTCTTAATCACTTTATTAGAATAGCCACGTGCTCTAAATCTTTTACCCATATCATTCACATGATACAAAAATTCATCATCCAAACTACAATTTCGTCGTGCCCTCACCATTTCACCAAAAGGAATAGAAGCAATTTGATGTCGCGGGTGTGCACTCTCTGCATGTAAGATTTAGTTACAAGCTGTAGCTTTCCTAAAAAGTCTACTTTGGATCTTATTATCTGAAACAAAGACCTCTACGTCTAAAAAAACAATCTTCTCTGCACTATATTGATATGTAAATTCCACATTCATAGTGTTGGAGTTTAAAAAGGTACAAAATTCCAAAAACTTTTGTTCTCCACCAGTCCAAATCAGGAAGCAATCGTCTATGAATCTGCCCCAAAAGAGAATATCAGTTTGCCATCGAGTAGATTCAGAGCCCCAAATCCATTTGTGTTCGAACCAAACCATGAATAGATTCGCATAGGAAGGAGAGAATTTGGAGCCCATTGCGACACCACGTTTCTGTCTGTACCAGCCATTATAGAATAGGAAGAAGTTGTTGTCAAGAATTAAGTCAATCATCTCCATTAACATTACAGTATTTTGCCAAAGACTTGCTGATCTTTTGGTTTGAAAAAAACGAGTAGCTTCTAGTCCTAGCTCGTGTTTAATGCAAGTGTACAGGGATACTACGTCAAGTGTTACTAACAACATGTTCCTATCCCATTCTACATCATTCAAAATACTAAGAATATGGGTAGTATCCTTAATAAAAGATGGGAGATTACAAACTATTGGTTGTAAAAAACAATCCACGAATTCCGAAAGTTTTTCAGTTGGACCTTGTAAGCCTGAGACAATCGGTCTTCCAGGTGGAAAAGGCAGACCCTTATGAACCTTAGGAAGTGTGTATATACATGGAAATCTTGGATGAGTAACCTTTAAGTATAAATATTCATCTCTACTCAGTAACCCTTCTTGTTGCCATATCCATCGTTTTTTATTTATCACATCCACCAGGTGAGGGATGGGATTACCAGTAACACTCTCATAGCATGCCAAATCATTCAGTTGTGACAAGATTTCATTATCATAGTCTACCTTATTCATGAGAACAACATTCCCACCCTTGTCAGCTTGTCTAATAATAACATCTTTATCTTGTCTGAGTTTTTCCAATGCAACTAGTTCATCCGGATTCAGGTTTTTAGAAAGTTGTCTGTATCTGTTCTTAGCCATGTACTTGTCATAGTCTTGACAGACCAGGTCAAAGAACTTATCAAAAGTATTCATGCCACAAGATTTCGGAGTCCAACATGATCTCTTTTTTAAGCCACTGGAAATACTTCTGCTGAAATCAACATCTAAATCATGTAATACTCTAGAGAAAATGTCCGGATCCTCATCCCGTTCTGCTAAAGAAAGTACGAGTGCTGTATCTTGCACCTCCTCGATAGACAAAGTACTTAGTAAAGAAACCGTCTCATCCGAAGCTATATTTTCCATTCGATTCATCTGAAAATACCTTTTTATCTTATGTTTACGAACAAACCTAAATAGGTCAATTTTGGATCTGCAAGGATCCCCAAAAGTTCTAGGGCAGAAATTTAGGGCCAGATGTAGCAAGGGTTTTGCGAGTCGCAAACGGCGAAAAACGCCGTTTGCGACTCGCAAAAGCCACTTTGCTATGTTGAAATGCATTTTGCGAGTCAGATCCGACTCGCAAAATGCATTTCCGAATCGCAAATAGGAAGGGGTGTTCCCTTCCTATTTGCGATTCGCAATGGTATGCAATTCCATTTGTGACCGCGTATGCGGTCGCAAATGGAGTCGCAGTTACCATCCACTTGAAGTGGATGGTAACCCATTCGCAAACGGGAAGGGGTCCCCATGGGACCCCTTCCCCTTTGTGAATGGACCCCAAAACATTTTTTCAGGGCAGGGAGTGGTCCAAGGGACCACTCCCTGCCCTGAAAAAACCGAAACAAAAGGTTTTGGATTTTTTGAAATGCAGCTCGTTTTCCCTTAGGGAAAACGGGCTACATTTAAAAAAAAAAAAAAAAACTGCTTTATTTAAAAGCAGGTCGCTAACATGGAGGCCTGCTGACTACAGCAGGCCTCCATGTTAGCGAGTGCCCATAGTCGGTATGGGGCCGCAATTTGCGACCCACCTCATTAATATTAATGAGGTGGGTCTTTGCGACCCCATACCGACTCGCAGAAGGTGTCTGAGACACCTTTCTGCATGACATTTTGCGACTTGCAAATTGCGAGTCGCTAGTACTCGCAATTTGCAATTCGCAAAATGTCATTTTGCTACATCTGGCCCTTAGTCCTTTAGCTAAAAGACTACTCACCCCTGATGTTAGTTAAATTTTTGACAAGTTGACCACATTTATGGTTGAAACTTCCTCCACATCTAATTTTTCTTGTCCCGAGATCTTGTTATGACCCCCTCCTGATCCTTTATTTTGACCACCTGATCCTCTGTTCCCTCTCCTAGTCTTTTTGTGTGGGGTGTTCCTTTGTTTTGAATAAATTTGCCCCGTTTCATTCTCATTAGCTCCTGTAAAAAAGTGCTGCCCTCCAAAGCATCACTAGCCTGGGCAGAAGTGCTCGGACCACCCTCTCCTTCACTATCACTAGTGATCGAGGTACTAATAGATGTTGAGTCAGAGATGTTGGAAACGCTAGACCTCCTAGGGGCTAGATTGGTACGTACTAGGTGATCATATTTGCTGGAAAACGTGAAAATTCTCCCTGTCAAATAATCCTTCTCATCACATTTCAATTTACGTGCTTTTCTTTGTGTGATCTCCTCCTGCATAAGTAACTTATAAGTCACCTATATGTCTAACCTTCACCTGGTGAAGGTTGGGTGCAAAGTTACTTAGTGTGTGGGCACCCTGGCACTAGCCAAGGTGGCCCCACATATTTCAGGGCAAATTCCCCGGACTTTGTGAGTGCGGGGACACCATTACACGTGTGCACTGTACATAGGTCACTACCTATGTACAGCGTCACAATGGTAACTCCGAACATGGCCATGTAACATGTCTAAGATCATGGAATTGTCACCCCAATGCCATTGTGGCATTAGGGGGACAATTCCATGATCCCCCGGGTACTGCCAAACTGCCTTTCCGGGGTCTCCACTGCAGCTGCTGCTGCTGCCAACCCCTCAGACAGGTTTCTGCCCTCCTGATGGCCAGGCAGCCCTGGCCCAGGAAGGCAGAACAAAGGACTTCCTCTGAGAGAGGGTGTAACACCCTCTCCCTTTGGAAATAGGTGTGAAGGCTGGGGAGGAGTAGCCTCCCCCAGCCTATGGAAATGTTTTGATGGGCACAGATGGTGCCCATCTCTGCACAAGCCAGTCTACAACGGTTCAGGGATCCCCCAGCCCTGCTCTGGCGCGAAACTGGACAAAGGAAAGGGGAGTTACCACTCCCCTGACCTGCACCTCGCAGGGGAGGTGCCCAGAGCTCCTCCAGTGTGTCCCAGACCTCTGCCATCTTGGAAACAGAGGTGTTTGTGGCACACTGGACTGCTCTGAGTGGCCAGTGCCAGAAGGTGATGTCAGAGACTCCTGATAGGCTCTTACCTCTCTTGGTAGCCAATCCTCCTTCCTAGGTAGCCAAACCTCCTTTTCTGGCTATTTAGGGTCTCTGCTTTGGGGAATTCTTCAGATAACGAATGCAAGAGCCCACCAGAGTTCCTCTGCATCTCCCTCTTCACCTTCTGCCAAAGGATCGACCGCTGACTGCTCAGGACGCCTGCAAAACTGCAACAAAGTAGCAAGACGACTGCTAGCAACCTTGTATCGCTTCATCCTGCCGGCTTTCTCAACTGTTTCCAGGTGGTGCATGCTCTGGGGGTAGCCTGCCTCCTCTCTGCACCAGGAGCTCTGAAGAAATCTCCAGTGGATCGACGGAATCTTCCCCCTGCAACCGCAGGCAACAAAAGACTGCATCACCAGTCCTCTGGGTCCCCTCTCAGCACGACGAGCGTGGTCACTAGAACTCAGCAACTCTGTCCAAGTGACTCCCACAGTCCAGTGACTCTTCAGTCCAAGTTTGGTGGAGGTAAGTCCTTGCCTCCCCACGCTAGAATGCATTGCTGGGAACCCCGTGATTTGCAGCTGCTCCGGCTCCTGTGCACTCTTCCAGGATTTCCTTCATGCACAGCCAAGCCTATGTCCCCGACACTCTAACCTGCAGTGCACAACCTTCTGAGTTGTCCTCCGGCGTCGTGGGACTCCCTTTTGTGACTTCGGGTGAACTCCGGTTCACTTTTCTTCTAAGTGCCTGTTCAGGTACTTCTGTGGGCGCTGCCTGCTTCTGTGAGGGCTCCCTGACTTGGTGGGTGCCCCCTCTGTCTCCTCATCCATGTGGCGACATCCTGGTCCCTCCTGGGCCACAGCAGAATCCAAAAACCCTAACCGCAACCCTTGTAGTTAGCAAGGCTTGTTTGCGGTCTTTCTACGTGGGAACACCTCTGCAAGCTTCTTCGCGACATGGGACATCCATCCTCCAAAGGGTAAGTTCCTAGTCCTCTTCTTTCTTGCAGAACTCCAAGCTTCTTCCAACAGGTGGCAGCTTCCTTGCACCCTCAGCTGGCATTTCTTGGGCTCCTGCCCACTCTCGACACTGTTGCGACTATTGGACTTGGTCCCCTTGTCTTACAGTTACTCAGGTCTGGAAATCCACTGTTGTTGCATTGCTGGTGTTTGTTGCCCCTGCAGAATCCCCCTATCACGACTTCTGTGCTCTCTGGGGGTAGTAGGTGCACTTTACACCTACCTTTCAGGGTCTTTGGGTGGGCTATTTTTCTAACCCTCACTGTTTTCTTACAGTCCCAGCGACCCTCTACAAGCTCACATAGGTTTGGGGTCCATTCGTGGTTCGCATTCCACTTTTGGAGTATATGGTTTGTGATGCCCCTATACCTATGTGCTCATATTGCAATCTACTGTAACTTTACATTGCTTGCATTACTTCCTTTTGCTATTATCTGCAAAAAATTTGGTTTGTGTGCATATATCTTGTGTATATATCTTATCCTCATACTGAGGGTACTCACTGAGATACTTTTGGCATATTGTCATAAAAATAAAGTACCTTTATTTTTAGTACTTCTGTGTGTTGTGTTTTCTTATGATATTGTGCATATGACACCAGTGGTATAGTAGGAGCTTTACATGTCTCCTAGTTCAGCCTAAACTGCTTTGCCATAGCTACCTTCTATCAGCCTAATCTGCTAGAAACACCTCTTCTACACTAATAAGGGATAACTGGACCTGACACAAGCCAGGCCAGCCTCCTACACTATCTCACTGGTGCCACCAATGTTAGAAATTGGGCTTCTGGTTGGCAGAGATATGCACCCTCTCCAAGCAGGAACCACACTCCTAGTCAGGATAAGTTAGGTACATACCTGACATACCTGAGTCACTCTGGGTTCTGGATTGTAGAGTTATAGGTCCAGTCCTTATCCTTATTACTCCCAGGTAAGGGGGCAGCGGGAAGTCGGTCAGCTCAGCAAAGCAGGAGTCTATCAAGGTAGCAGCTCAGAAGAGTGGCAGTCCTTGTAGCAGAACAGCAGTCATTTTCCAGGCAGGGTCTCCAGAGGTCCAGGCATGTACTGTGTTGGTGGTGTCAGAGGTCCAGTAATTACATCGAGTTGTGCCATTGAATTGTGGGAGACTTCAAAGAAACGTCTTTAAAGTGCATAGAGGTCTTCCTGTCCTGCCCTGACACCAGGCTCACTACAAGGGGTATGCAGCCCTTTCTGTAGGGCAGGACTCTGCCCATTTAGGTGTAAGTGTCCGCCCCTCCATCCCATCCTGCTCAGTATGGCTTATCAGGCTGTGGATGGCCCAAAAGTCACATCTAAGCTCCCTTTGTGTGTGGTTGTCCAGAGGGAATACACATGCCCAGCTGCCACCTCCCCACAGACATGTGTTGGAGACAGGCAATAGGCACCAAATAGCTAAAGTAAGAAAATTGAAACTTTCTAAAATTGCCATTTTCAGAACTGCAATTTAAAATCCGACTTCACCATGAGTTGTGATTTCAAACTGTGAGTCCAGAGACACCAACCTTGATCAGCTTATCTCTTCCGCATTGTGAATTATACTTATGATATGCAATAAGGTAATCCTAATGTTATCTTAAGGGAGAGTTAGACCTAGCAGTAGTGGAAAATGAATGTGGGAATTTTTCACTACCAGGGTATCTACTACTACAAAAAAATACAGGTCCTGCCTTTTAGATACATTTCACCCTTCCCTGTGGGGCATATAGGCCTACCTTAGGGATGACATGTACAAAAAGGGAAAGTTAGGCTTAACAAAAGGTTTAGGCCTGGCAAGAGGTTTATCTTGCCAGGTCAACATAGCAGTGTAAACTGCACAGACAGTCTCTGCAATGGCATTCCTGAGAAATGGTTAAGAGCTACTTACATGGTGGCACAATCAGTGCTGCAGGCCCACTCGTAGCATTTAACTTACAGGCCCTGGACACATGTACTAAGGACTTATGAGTAAATTAAATATGTCAATTGGGTATGAGCCAATATTACCATGTTTTAGGCTAGAGAGCACAAATACTTTAGCACTAGTTATCATGGCAAATTGCAGAGTCCTAAACCCAGACAAAAACAAGGTCAGAAAATGGAGGGAGGCAGGCAAAAAGTTGTAAGGAAGACCACCCTAAGGCTGTCAGGTCTAACAGGTATGCAACCAGTCACAGGTGGTGTCAGGCAAAGTGGTGGGGCTGGGTGGGGGGATGACAAAACAAAAAACAACAACAAAGAACTTACGTGAATGCCCGCTACTTTGCCTCTCTTCTGGCTCCACGGCAGGCACAGGCTCCCAGAGTGCCCTGTGGCCAAACCTAACGCTGCTCTCATGCTGCTGGCAGCATGAGAGTAGCATCAGGATTGGCATGAGCGCCCTTGATTTTCATTCCCAGACAGACTGGGAGCCTGTGCCTGCTGTCTCCAACCTGGCAACGCAGCTTGAGTTGGAGACAACTCAGTGCGCATGTCCGTTTGGCCATCCTAAGACTGCCGGCCAAACCCACATGTGCACTGACAACAATGCACCTACCACTCCCCCTTGAGCCTCTCATCCCCATACCCCCACACCCCCAGACTCAATGCTATGGAGAAAAATAAAACAATAATAAACATGCTTTATTATTGTTTTATTTTGCAAGTTTAGCAGCTGCTGCTGCTGGCAGGTGGGTGGCGACACTCTTCTACCATAGGAGCCGCCGCTGTATGCAGCTGTATATTGTCATACAACAGAAACATTCCCAAGAATACAATGTGTATGTACTTATTAGGGGATCCCAAGAAATCTTAAGAGATGCTACTTACCACAATAACACAGACGAGCACTCAAACTTATTTTTTATGAGTGTACTAGCCTATCGATTGTCCTACCCAGGTGTTTCCAAAAATAGAACAGGCTATCCTGGCAGATGGAACGAAGTACAAGTAAACTTCAGAAGTAAACACATGGGGCCAGATGTATGAAATTTTTGCACTCGCAAACAGTGCAAATCGGAAAAATCGGCCGCTTGCAAGTGCAAAAAAGTGGTCTGTGATGCATGAAAGACATTCGCAGACCACAAATAAGAAATCGCAAAAATTGTGATTCTTTGCGTTGCGGCCTGGTTTTGCGAGCCGCAATTTGCGATTCGGTATTTCCAGTAGGAAATTGCGAGCCGCAAATTGCGACTCGCAAAATCCAAGTCGCAAAGAGATGCATCAAAAAATCGCAAATAGCGATTTTTCGCAGAATGGCATTTTGCACATGCAAAATACCATTAACTGAAACCAGGTGGTAACCTGGTGCAAAATTTAAAAATGCATTTAAAATGCATTTTTAAATTGTACATGTAAAGCACACATGCCCTTTTGGCATGTGTGCACCTTACATGTCCCCAAAAAATTTGTTTGGGTGCAGCAGAGGGGGTCTTAGCCCCCCAGCACCCTGGGGTTTTGCATTTCCAAAATTGTAATTTCTGGTTCAGAAATCGCAATTTTGGAAATGCAAAAAATTTGCAGCTATGGGCAAACAGGCCCATAGCTGCGAATGGGGCCGGTATTGCAATTTGCGATTCGGTAATAGCATTTGCGATTTTTAAGAAATCGCTTTTACCGAATCGCAAATGTGATACATGGCACTTTGCGAGTCGGAAATAGCGATTTCTTAAAAATCGCTATTTCCGAATCGCAAAGGGCTGTGATGATACATCTGGCCCATGGATCGGAAGCAGGTGGTCTTTCACTTTGACAGAGGAACACAAAATATGGTAGTATAACTTGTAAACTAATGAGCTTCATAAAAGATTCCTGCATTGCCTGTAATTAGACTCACGCCACTGACCCTGGGCAGAATATGGTTTTAGGCCCTAGCCAACGGGAGACTGAATAAATACTAAATCAGATGTAATCCGTAACAGTGTCTGAGCCTCAAAGGTTTACTAGAAATCTGCTATGGCAAAGAAACGCGCCTTATCACGCAAGATTGAACATCATTCTCAAAGGTCATCAGTCATTATTCATTCCTCTTCATTTAAAGATAGATCTGGATCAATATTTCTGAAGCTGGTGTGTGGGTTTCCTAAAAATCAAGGAAGGGGGTTGGAGGTCAGATTGACAATGTGAAAGTGTGTGAAACGGAACTGCTTAGGCCATCCTGGCCTAATTAGGAGGAAATTAATATTGCCTTCTTCGTCATCCTACACCTTGACCAAGGGTGAGGGGGGAATTTACCCAAAAAAATAACAAAGTATTGGTAAAGCCTATAGGCCTGCTTTTGATCCCAAATGCAAGAAAAAATATGCAGTTAACATTTTCTCCAATGCAATCTTTACATTTCACAAAATAGCAATGGAGCAACTGAAAGTTACCCTACTCCTCTATAGCCCAAACTAAGTAGCTGGCCACAGATGAGCAAGGTAATTGCAAACACAGTGCAGGTGTCCACTGACCAGCTTCTTCGTGGCCTGCAGAATTTTGCAGGCCAGGCAGGAGCGGGTAACTCATAGATGCACTCTGTTTGGAACTGTGTAGGAGCACAAGGGGCATTTGATATGTTTCTCTGTGACCTGCAGCATGTAGTGGGCCATGGCGGAGCAGACTGCTCACAAGTTCCCGGGTCCCATCTTTTCAAGGTGAACATAGCACTGTGGTAGCAGGTAGCTGCACCAAAAAATTGTAACAATACAGCTATACCTCTTGTTTTTTGGCTGAGCGAGGGGGGTTTAGGAGATGTATCCACCGCTCGATCATGGGCTTGCCCATGTCAGGGTGAAAGATGATGATGTGGGACATTATACCTTCCTGTCCTTGGGCAAGACACAGAGGTATAAGTCACCCAATGTCCTCCTCATTGGCCAAGGTGGGACTTACTTAACTTTCTCCGCACCACAGTTGGCCAAGGTAGGGGAAAACCAAAAACAACTCCCTCCTCACCTTTCGGCAAGGCAAAAGAGGTTTACGCCTTGGTGTTCCCGGCCCTGCCAATTGAAGAAGGTGGGGGTCCATTATGGTGTCTCGTTTGGAGCAAAAATGTTTTATTTACTTTACAGAATGTGCATTGTTAGAATAAGTTGATGAAGGACCAAACAAGCTGATATTGTGCACATAGCATGAGTTACATGTAAATGCACATGCGAGCAACATACAGAGATATAATTGGCTTTAATAAAATCATGCACTAGGCTCCCAAAGGGCTAGTGTGGTAGTCCTGCTTTCATACCAAGCTACACTTCTTTGAACCTGAGGCTTAAAAAAAACAACCTATCGGGCCTCTTAAGTATGGTCATGTTTTGAGAACAACAAAACAATGCTACAAAGCCAATAGAGACCGCGGTCTTTTACTAACAAACTGTTTTATGCTGTTACGTTGCGAAAACTCATACTTCGCTCGTAATTCCACATAACATTTTCATGGAAACCTTAATCGTTATCTCTAAAAAGAGCTTGTTAAAACGTTTACGGAAAACAGCTTGCCACCCACTCCCATTGTGTAGTTAGACTGTAACCTAAGTATTAACCTGCTGGACACAATATCGCTATCAAAGTCACTACACGCAAATCTAAACACATCTGGATTAACACATAGTGACTGAAAAAACAAACGTTACAAACAAAGGTACACCATGCTGTGATGAAAGATTTTAAGCCATTCACTAATCGCTTGCATTCTGTTCACTGTTTTAATTATGTTAACCTGGCGTCTTTTAAAGTAAGGGGCATAATCTGATTGAATGTATGGCTATTGTTGAGATCTGGAATCGAGTCTAAACGTAGACCTTAAAATGTTTTAACAAACTCTCTACACTAGGCGACCCTCATCCCATTCATAGTTCTCGTCTCCTGAATCTTTCTTATTTGGCCATTTAGTTTATTTTCTGGTATTTTTCTGAATCTGTTGTCTGAAAAGCCTTGACGTAGAATGTTGATATGATATGCTAGTGCTCTCAAGTATCGTGTAGTTAGCGCACAGGCCCATTATTTCTTCGCAGCACTAAATTGTCTTTCTGAAAACAGCTACCTCGCTACCCGAGGATCCAATTATTTGATGATCGGTAAATTCACCTTGACCTAACAACGGTAGCCCTAGGCTCCCAGCTGCCTTCCATTTTAGCATTTGCTCTATACAGCCAGACAACCATTTGAAGTGACCTGCATTATGTTAGAGTTGCTCTTTCAAACATAACTAGTGCCACTTGTTAACTAACAGCTTCGCTCATTGCAAGACATGGTTTATTTTTAAGCGGTCCAGCGAAAATCGTCAGGCTGATCATGTGTGATCTTTGGTGAATCAGTGGTAATCAGAGTTAGCAGTGTTCGTCTCTCTCCCAGACTGTCCTGAAATCCTGGGAGCAGTGCCAAAGGCCGAAATCTTACAAATTAAGGGGCACATTTATGAAAGGTGGCACTGCACTTTTCTTGCGCCCCTTAGCGCGCCCTACCACCACCATGTGTGCGCCATATTTAAAATACCACCCACCATGGCGGTAGTCAGGGGGACTAGCGTCATAATTGTTTACGCTAGTCTGTCGCTTTACAGGATTAGCATAAACAATTATTACGCTAATCCTGCAAAACACCCAGAGGGCCATTGAACACAACGGGAGCCTCTTTTTAATGCCTGCTAAGTGCTGCAAAGTGATCTCTTAGATTTCTTTGTGCCTTTTTTTGCCTCCCCCTAGTGCAAGAACGCCCCCCTTTGCATACATTATACTTGGCACCGGCATATTGTGGCGCAAGGGGTACAAAGTGGCGCAAATAAAGCATTGCACCACTTTGCAAATATGGTGCAGTGTTCTTGGCTTCCAACGCCACATTAAAATAAAAGAATTATGCTAATGTGGCGTTGGAATGGCGCTAGGCCCACATAAATCTGGGCCTAAATCCCACCGCACTTACTTCCATGGGAATTAATTCTGCCATTGGAACCGGTCTAGACTGCCCACTAGGGGCAATGAGCTGTGTTTACCATGTTTGCAAGGTGTGTTATCTCATTTGGAGAGGAGACCTTGAAGTACAGTAAAGTGTCATCAGCATACTGATGATAAAAGATCCATGGTTTTCTTACTAAGACTCTAAGTGCATCGATATAAAGGTTGAATAAGGTCAGCAATTGTTATCCTCTGTGACCCGTCCACGTAGTATGATTCAAACCATTTGAAGACCACACCATCAATGACCATTCGATTTTTGAGCATGTCAAGAAGCCTACAGTGATTTATTGTATCAAAGGCCACTGATAGGTCAAGAATGATCAGAAGGCAGGAGCTGCCTGAATCTAGGATGTGAAGTGCATCACTGACCAACTGGAGCTTTGCTGTTTCACAGCCTTGATTGAATCCCATTTGGTATTAGTCTATAAGGTTGCTATCTTAGATGTGTTGGGTAAGTCGATCCACAGCACACCTTTTGATGATTTTTAGCATGAAAAGGGAGGCTGGAGACTGGACTAAATTTGTTGAGTTCATTCGCATCTGCAGAGTGTTTTGTAGGAGTAGGGTAACTTGTGAAGCCTTGAGGCAGTCAGGAAAGATTCCTTGGCTGATTGAGAGATTCATACATTTAGTCTAGGAGGGGAGCATATGTGTGTAATATACAAGTTGGGTCCCTTCCATAATCGTACAGGTGAGGAAGAAAATAATGTATATGGTTTTCTGAGGAATTTCCAATAGTTTAGATGCAGTGTCTCGAAGATTATGGCAGTCATTCCGACCCTGGCGGTCATGGACCGCCAGGGCCGGGGACCGCGGGAGCACCGCCAACAGGCTGGCGGTGCTCCCAAGGGCATTCTGACCGCGGCGGTACAGCCGCGGTCAGAAACGGAAAACCGGCGGTGTACCGCCGGTTTTCCGCTGCCCTGGGGAATCCTCCATGGGGATTCCGACCCCCATACCGCCATCCTGTTCCTGGCGGCTTTGGTCGCCAGGAACAGGATGGCGGTATGGGGTGTCGTGGGGCCCCTGGGGGCCCCTGCAGTGCCCATGCCAATGGCATGGGCACTGCAGGGGCCCCCGTAACAGGGCCCCACTGAGAATTTCAGTGTCTGCATAGCAGACACTGAAATTCGCAACGGGTGCAACTGCACCCGTCGCACCCTTTCCACTCCGCCAGCTCCATTCGGAGCCGGCATCCTCGTGGAAAGGGGTTTCCCGCTGGGCGGGCGGGCGCCTTCTGGCGGTCGCCCGCCCGCCCAGCGGGAAACACAGAATAACCGCAGCGGTCTTCTGACCGCGCAGCGGTATTCTGGCGGCTCCCGCCGGCACCGCGGTTACCGCGGCTGGCGGGAGTCAGAATGACCCCCTATGTTCTCTGTGTAGCAATAATACTCCTCACATCCATAACGTGCAGTGTTAGTAGTCTATTGGTAGGGTGGTGAATAGAATGAGAGGTATGGTAGCAAATATTACACTGCAAGTGCAGTTGACTGTAATTCTATCACCTATTCAGCCTCATGTGTACCTCCTAAGTGAAGATCACTTTGGCTTTGGCTCTTATAAACAGTGCAGTTAGAAAATTAATTTGAGACCAGAGAGGAGACTGACACCATTTTGAAGACGTTGCTACATCTGCACTTTGAAGACAATCAAGTCCACATGATTATTTAAACACATCTTTATGGTGATGAGGCAGGTGACTAGAAAGTGGCTCTGTTTACCCTAGCAACGTAGGGCAGCACTCATGTTAATGACGATTATGAATTGTTCATTCTGCGTCAGGCCAGTTAAGGATGTAGCTACTGATATTTTCAATGCAATGGTGAGCGATCTGGAGGGTGCATGTACTGTTCATGAAATGGCTAGGCAATCTGTAACTGCAGGTCTTGAAGAGTGAAGTGTATTACAGCGTGAACCCGACATCTTAATACCAACATTTTTTGGAAATGGCTGACGAGAATCCATGATCTTGACGATGCGTGCTGTCAAGATGTAGAAAGCATACAAGCTTTGAGCTAGACACAGAGCTGTAAGAGAAAAAGGCTGAAATTGGAAAAAACAAGCAGGAATTGTTTCTGAAATGGAAGAGGTGCTATTTCTGTAAGGGTTAATAGTCAATAGTACACTTTCTAGTGAAAACCTGCTCCTCTTTCGAAATTCTGACAGATCTGGTATGTTTTCTGTTTCTGAGGGAGCTGTTCGGAGGTGCAGGGGTAGGTTGTTCCAGGACTTGGCTGCAATGTAGGAGAAGGAGAGGCCACTGCTTCGGGTGTGATGGATGCAGGGGTGGGTGTGCAAGTTTGAGGGTGGTGGAGTGTAGCTGTCTTGCGGGGTGTGGAAATTTAGTCTATGGTTGATGTGTGTCGGTTCTTGATTGTGTAGGGCTTTGAAAGCCAGAGTGAGGATTTTGGACTGGCATCTCTTCTGGACCGGGAGCAAGTGGAGATCTCTAAGGTGGGTGTGATGCTGGCACATCTAGGAAGGTTCAGGATGAGTCTGGCCACTGTGTTCTATAGGGTCTGTAGTCCTTTGAGTGGCTGGATGGGCATACCAGCGTAGAGAGTGTTGCTGTAGTTGAGGCACCTGGTGAACAGTGCATGCATAACTGTTTTCCTTGCATTGATGGGGATCCATCTGAAGATTCAACGGACCATCCAGAGTATGCGGAAGCAGGAAGAGGCTATAGAGTTAATGTTGTCATAGTGACAGTTGGATGTCTAGGATGATGCCGAAGTTTCACGTGTGGTCCGATGGGGTGGGTGTTGGTCTGAGTTCAGTTGGCCACCAGCTGTGGTCCTGTACGTTGGTGTTGTTCCCGATGATCAGGACTTCGGTCTTGTCAGTGTTGAGCTTGAGGCAGTTGTCTTTCATCTACATTGCTACGTCATTCATGGCATTGCGTAAGTTGGTTTTGGCGATGTGTGGGTCCTTGGTGAATGAAATGATCAGTTGGGTGTCGTTGGCATAGGATAGTATGGTGATGCCGTGGTATCTGATGATTTCTGCAAGAGGGGCCATGTAGATGTTGAATAGGGTGGGGCTGAGGGAGGATCCTTTGGGGTACTCCACGGGTGATGGTCTTGGTTGCGGAGGTGAAATGTGGAATGTGGATGCTTTGTGTGCAGACTGAGTGAAAGGAGGTGATCCACTTGAGGGCATCTTGTTGAATACTGGCGTTGTGGAGTCTCTTGAGGAGTGTGTGGTGGGAGACCATGTTGAATGCCGTGGAAAGGTTTAGTTGCAATACTGCTGTTGTTTCTCCTCAGCCGAGGATGGCACTGATGTCGTCCATGTCTGCGATCAGTGTGGTCTCTGTGCTATGGTTTGCTCAGAATCCTGATTGTGAGTAGTCGAGCAGGTGGTTTCGTTCTAGGTGTTCAGTGATCTGCTGATTGAAGACTTTTTCTATGACTTTGGCAGAGAAAGGTAGCAGGGAGATAGGTATGTAGTTTTTGAGGTCATTGGGGTTGGCGGAGGGTTTCTTGAGGAAGGGTCTGACCTCTGCATGTTTCCATCTGTCCGGGAAGGTTGCAGTGGAGATGCAGGTGTTGAGGATGCTGGTTAGCACTGTGATCATTGTGCTGGATCCGAGGTAGAAGAGACGATGGGGGCAGGAGTCGGTGGGAGACCATGAGTGTATAGATGCCATGATGGTGGCTATGGTCTGCGTGGTGACTGGGGTCGAGGCGGTCAGTGCGTGGCCGGTGCATGCTGATTGAGGTAGCGGTTTAGAGGTTGAAATTATTGTAGATGGTGGTGATTTTGCTGTAGAAGTAGTTTGAGAGGGAGTAGCAGAGTTCCTGGGATGGTGGTTTCTGTGGCTGTAGGACTGGCAAATTTGTTGATGATTTTAAAGACTTCCTTGGAGTGGCTGGCAGTACTGTTGGTGCAGAGTTCTCTTGGTTGCCTTGATGTGGTTTTGGTAGTTGCTGAGGGCTTCCTTGGAGGCCGCTCTTTCCGATGGGTCTTTGGTTGTGCACCATTTTTTCTCGAGTTGGTAGCAGCTGCCTTTGGTGTTTCTGAGCTCTGTAGTGCACCAGCTGACATGCCCGGTGAGGTTGTTGGATTTGGCTTGTTTCAGCAGAGAAATGTTGTCAGCACATCTGGTGATCCAGGTGGCCAAATTCTTTACAGCCTGGTTGAGGTCTGTCGTGGGTGCAGGCTATGAGGTGTTTAGGGTCTGTATCCATAGGTCTTAGGTTATCTTGCCCCAGCTGTGGTGGGGGCACTGTGTGGAGTGGAGATCGAGTGACAGGCGTCGGATATGGAGAAATGGACGATGTTATGGTCTGCCCACATGAGATCCGTGACGTGGGTGAATTTGATTCTATTGCTGGATGTGAAGATAGGATCTATTGGGTGCCTGGCATTGTGTGTGGGCTTGCTGACCAGTTGTGTGAGTTCCTCCAGTGTGTACCTATCCTCTAAAGTTGTGACGTGTGAGAAAGGGAAGGGCTGGCTTTAGGATAGTGCAATTGGTGCAGACGCACTGGGTGTGGACATAGGGGGGGCATTGGCCTCTGGGGGTGGAGGCGGGGGGGAGGCTTCAGTGCTCCATTGCGGGCACGTTATTTTGGGCCTGCTGCAAAGAACAGAAATGTATTTTATGAGGATAACTGAGTAGATTAGTAAAGCCAGCCTTTACCAACACTTTAAAACAAATGAAATATATGCGAGAGAGGGGCTATCGAGAGATGAGGGGCACTTTTGTGGGGTGGTAGTGAGGGAATCAGAGGAGGAGGCCCTGGGGGGGTGCCAAAAGATTGCTGCACCGGGTGCCACCACCACTAAGCTGGCCCTGCGAAAGGGTTAGTTGTAATTAGAGTGAGCAGGGTTAATTATCTCTCCCATACTGTGTCCTGGAAACCTGGGAGCAGTGCCAATGGCAGAACTCTTACAGTAACATTTGGGCAGCTTGTCCATCTCACTTTTCTTGTGCTTTGTGCTAAGAGCAGAAATTGACTAACTGGAATCCACTAAAAGAATGTGGCATTTCATCTACTAATGGAAGCCATGAAGTTGTGAACAACTAAAAGAAAAATCACTTAGCTTTCAATTCGTATCCTCGAAAATCTGGGTCTGACCCTAAATATGACTGGATAACTGGCTAAGACCAACTACCACTAGAGCTAGATTTATGATGACCTATCAAGCACATCCAGTGTTCGCCAGTGTATAGAAAGGCAGGGTCATGGGGATGATTAGTGTGGTGTCTCATTCTTTAAGGGCTAAGCACCACAACCATGTGGGAAGAATTTACTTTCTCTACTTTTATAGTGCCCGGTGTGGAGAGAGCCTGCCATGTTCAGGCACTGTTCAAGTTCAGTGTGAGTGCATTGCCAAGAGGAGGTCAGATATGCTGAGCCCGCATAGTCCAAGAACTGTAAACCGTTGTTTAGCTGGGCCAAACTTCCTCCTTGTGTGTTCTCAATTATGTTGCATATTTTGTCTAGTGACCAGAGAGAGAATCACCCTGCAAATAATAATCTATTTTTTTACAGCAGTTACATAAAATAGTTGCCCAGGATCACACAATCTTGCCAAGCAGGGAAGCCAGAATAGATCCCAGGTTTTCTGGTTTCACATTTAGCAATTCAAACTTTCCTTTTTTACAGCACATTAAAGATAGATGTAAGAAACTGGATTAATATTTGGGGTGGGTAACCACCCTCTTCAAGAAATAATCACAACCCTTGTCAAGGCGAGCCCTCAGATTCACTAAATGAACCTGAGCTCAAAACCCTGGTAGCCATAGCACAGGGTTAACTTAGGTCAATGAGTAAAGTGTTTAGGCAGTACCAAAGCAGTATTAAAATAAAATTACAAAACAATGAAAATCCCAAACCAAATCAGGCAATTAAAGTAACATTTAATAAATACAATTACACCAAAATAACAAGCCCAATAAGGGGAACCATATATTTGTATTTTTACATTTTTAGGTAGGAATAGCACCAAGAAGTACAAACTGCCAATGATAGTCAATGGTCCTGGTGGACTACAACCTAGGCCCTATGTGACGTTGACCGCGATGGAGCACACGTCGATACACCAACTGAGTTCATCATGGTCACATGATGCCTCACAAGGTGTCAAGCAGAGGCCAAACAGCAAGGTCCAATCCAGGTCCAGTTGCCGCAGGGCATCTGCAGAAAAGTCCTTTTGCAGCTTATTGCATCCCTGTAGCTTTAACAGGAGGTCAGTCTTATGAACCTTGGATTCCATTTTTGTGTCCTGGGTACAAATGGGAGAGCGCCTTCTGTACTTTAGGGCTCTTCTTGGGTCTCATACAGCATGCTAAGTCTGCTTATTATCTTCCACTTGTCCAGCAGTGTTCTGAACTGGGTGCCTGGAGGTACCACATTTAAGCCTGGAATGATTTAGTGGGTGAGAATGACTACTGCATTTTCAAAACAGCAGAAGCCTTTGGCAACACTAAACTTGGGCTGGGAGGGCAGGGGGGAGAAGGCAGGGGGGGTGTATACACACTATGGTAATCCTGATGCTTTCCCACACCTAACACTAAAATCCTAAAATCCAGTTTTGGGCAGTCAGTCAATAAACTATGAGACAGTCATCTGGTAGAACAAAGCAGACAGTGGATACACAAAAAGAGAATTGGCATTCTAATTCCTTTCCATTCAAGTGCACCACCAGTGTTATTTGTAAAAACCCAGCAGACCTGTCAAGTAGGATTTGACATTCAAGCAGGGTTCGCCACTGTAATGTTAAAAAGGATGCCCGCAACCCCATCCTATATATTTTAAGTTCAGAGAAGTAATCTATGGCCACTCATGTCAGCCTATTCTTTGATCCTGAAAGGCATTCAACAACTTTTACACACCTATTCAGATACTAATTACTGGACAACAGAAGTGGGGAGAGCAAAGGCAAATTTAGCCTCCTTGAATTTCAGGCAGGGAAAAATAACTGTCTAAAAGTTACTTTACTTAATATTTATTCAAAATCCAATTTCACAATTTTACCACTGGATTGGAATTGTATTAAATATGGAAAATAAAAATAGTTATTTAAGTAATGTTTTTAGCTAGCCCCATTCCAGAGATACAATATTAGGATTTCAATCTGTACGCTGGTTTTCTAATTAAGTCAGCTAGGCCTGCCACAGTGAAAAATAGCCTTTCGCTGCCAGTCACTGTTAGGACATGTTAACAGTACATTTGTACATGTCCTATTTTTATATACTATGCATCCTGCCTTGTGGGTCCTGAGGGCTACATAGGGCGTGATTTATTAATATTTAAAAGGGAGGTTTTGACTTGTCAAAAGGGGTTATTTTGACAGTTACAATTGCAGTTTTTACACTGCTACAGTCAGACTTTACAGGTGGACCTGAAGCCATGTCTGCACTACCACTGTAGTGGTTGGCACAATAGGTGCTTCAGTCCACTAATGGCATTTAACTTTAGTCCACGGGTACACCTTATACCATGTACTATGGACTACTGGGTAAGTGAAATATACTAATTATAAGTATGCCAATTCACCCATATTTAAAGGGAGAGCGCATGCACTTTACTGGTGGTTAGCAGAGGAAAAATGCACAGAGTTCTAAAACCAGCATAAATATAAGGTCCAGCAAATGGCAAAAAATATACACAGTGACCACTCAGAGAAGGCTGATTTCCTGCACTATGGCCCTCATTATGACATTGGCTGTAAGTCCCGCTTACCGCCATGCTGACTGCCACCAACATACTGCTGCCGCAGCGGATTACCGATACCCATATTATGACACACACATAGCAATCCGTCACTACACAGACACACACACAAGTCCGCCAGCCCAAAGGTCAGTGTGGACTGGCGGTACCAAAACCCACACCATTATGCCACCAGAACTACGCCCACAGCATTATGACCCACAAATCACTGCGGCGGACATTCAATGGTGTTAAACCATTGGCGCTACATACCGCTGCGCTCAAAATACACATACAAATACAAAATAACACTACATTGGACAATTCAAACCACACACACATGACACCCATACACACACCACACCCACACCACTATAAAATACCTACCCACATTACCCACAACCCTTTACGAATGCAAACCATTGGCACGAGACAGACACCACGACCACAGACAAGACCACAGCCACACACCACCATCACCTATACACCATCCACGCACCTTACAGCACACACCCCAACACATCACCCCACACACCCTCACACACACCACTCACACTACACCCATGGCACCACAAAGACAACCAAGGTTCTCAGAGGAGAAGCTAAGGATCATGGTGGAGGAAATTGTCCGGGTACAGCCACAGCTATTCGGATCACAGGTATAGCAGACATCCATTGCTAGGAATATGGAGCATTGGCGGAGAATCGTTGACATGGTCAACACCGTGGGACAGCTCCCCAGAACCAGGGATGACATCAGGAAGAGGTGGAACGACCTACGGGGAAGGTGCGCTCCGTGGTAGCAAGACACCAAATAGCTGTACAGAGGATTGGCGGTGGGCCCCCACATCCTCCCCCATAACTAACAACATGGGAGGAGCAAGTCTTGGCAATCATGCATCCTGAGGGCCTGGCAGGAGTAGCAGGAGGACTGGACTCTGGTAAGTCAAATCTCTATTACTAACACCCCCCCCCCCCACACTTGCATGCTATCAAAAAAAAAACACCCGTACCCTCACTCCCATCACTCCACCACCTCACACATACTCCACCATCACAAACATCCAAATACCAAGCCCTGCATGTAACACCAATGCACGGACCCCCATCACAGACCTGCATGGACACCCATCACTAAAGCATGCACACTAGAGAGAATCACCTAGCCCACCAATTAACTACTCACACAAGGCTAAGCTGCATGGGCAATAGCAACCATAGAGGGCAACACACCCATACAGAAGATGTCACACGCAGAAACAATAACACTGCATTTACATCCCACAGGTCCCCCACCCAACCTCACCGGAGAGGAGGTGCCAGCAACATCCAGTCCCCCTCCTGAAGAGGCCATCAGTGATGACAGCAGCTCTGGCCGCCTGGATCTGGATGACCGATGTGTCCGATCAGTGACCTCCGGGCAGTCGGTTACCCAGGCACAGTCCCATACCACTACAGAGCCTCCCCCCTCAGGAAACACCAGCACAGCACCCACCCAGCGGGCCCATACCTCTGTCCCCAAGACACGTCAATCAGCTACAGTGACCCCAGGCCATCCCACAAACACAGGACAAACAGGGACCTGGGGTCAGTGGCAAAGGCACACAGTTCAGGGGACAGAGGCACAGGACAACAGGGAAGCTGGGAGGACTGCTGTGCGACAGAGGGAGGACAGGCCCAGGGAACCACCTTTCCAGAAGGCACTTGCAGGGATCCTGGGAGCACACCGCCATTCCCAGGAGATGAATGGCCAGATACTGGACAAGTTGCAGGAGACCAAGTGGCTGCAGGAGGGACAGTACCTGGGGATCAGGGAGGACTTGAAGGACATCAACACCACACTGGTCACCATTGCAGGGGTGCTGGCAGACATTGCCAACACCATGAGGGAGGCAGTGGCACACCACCAGGCCCCTACCACTAGCCAAACCAACAAACAACCCTCCACCTCCACTGCCGCTAGTGGCCAGGAGTCCCCGCCACATGACCAACAGGCCACCAGCACCCCTCCCCCTGCAGAAGGAGAACCACCCTGCAAACGGACCCTGCGATCCAGGCAGAAGCCAGAGACTATTGCCAAGACCAGGAAATAAGACTCTCATGATTGTCACCTTTGTGTCCCACTCTGTCACCCTGTCCACCATGAACTGCCATGGCTCCACTTCCTATGCCCACTTGGATAATGCACCTGTGATCCACATAGACTGGACTCTATCCTGGACATTCTTCCACCATCACCCCAGCCCATTGCACCCCCCCCTCTACTTATTGGCACTTAAATAGACACCATTTGAAACAATACAAGTATGGAGTCTGTCAAATGATTGAACTATGTATTCGTTTAACAAGCTTTAAACACTGCAATGCAACTCTACAGTAATGTATACATAGGAATGACCTGTAGTTGACTGCAGTCAACACACCAGGAGCGATAGTGGGGTACAAATATCTGAAAATAGAGATGCCAAAGGGTACAGTAAGTGGCCATAGAAGTGAGAAAATCAGCCTGCCAGTGACAATGTAAAACACAAAACTGTCATTGTAAAGTGCAGCTACAGTGTCTTACCTGTGTGTCATTGGAAGTATTGTCATATTATTGCACTTCTGTTGCCCTCATCCTCTGCCTCCTCATCTTGACTGTCCACAGGGTCCACTGCTGCTACACGGCCATCTCCAGCCTCATCCTCCTGCAGAAAAGGCACCTGGCGACGTAAGGCAAGGTTGTGAAACATACAGCATGCCACGATGATCTGGCAGACCTTGTTAGGTGCGTAGTACAGGGATCCACCTGTTAGATGGAGGCAATGAAACCTGGTCTTCAGGAGGCCAAAGGTCCTCTCTATAATTCTTCTTGTTCGCCCATGTGCCTCATTGTAATGTTCCTCTGCCCTTGTCCTGGGATTCCTCACAGGGGTCATTAGCCATGAGAGGTTGGGGTAACCAGAGTCACCTGCAAATATTGAGGGACAACTGTTAGACACACACTAACCCTTAGGGCCCACACCATACCCATACACCCACATCTATTGGGTGTGAACCAGGGCTCACCTATTAGCCACACCCGGTGCCTCTGGGGTTGAGCCATCACATATGGGATGCTGCTATTCCTCAGGATAAAGGCATCATGCACAGACCCAGAATACTGTGACACTGACATGTGAGATGCACTGGTCCACCAGGCACACTATCTGTACATTCATGGAGTGAAATCTCTTTCGATTCCTGAACACATGTTCTTTTCTCCTTGGGTGGGACAAATGCAATATGTATACCATCAATAGCCCTAATAATGTTGGGGATATGTCTCATTGCATAGAAATCAGCTTTCACTGTGTCCAAATCCTCCACCTGGGGGAAATCGATGTAACTGCACATGTGTTTAATCAGGGCAGACAACACCCTGGTCAGCACCATTGAGAACGTTGGCTGTGACATTCCTACTGCCAAGCCCACTGTTACTTGGAAGGAGCCAGTTGACAGGAAATGGAGCACAGATAGGACTTGACCAAGAGGGGGGATCCCGGTGGGTTGACGGATAGCAGATATCACGTCAGGCTCCAATTGGGCACACAGCTCTGTGATTATGGCCCTGTCCAGTCTATAGGTGAAGATGATGTGCCTGTCCTCCATTGTTGCCAAGTCCACCAGGGGCCTGTACATGGGGGATGTCTCCATCTCCTATTCATCTACAGCGGTTGCAATCTGGGGGGCAAAATGGTGAGCAGCTGGTCAGTATTCCATATTTCCAAACACTACACTACATTGCATGTTGTGACTGTAACAGTATATTGTTGTATACGTCCAAATGGTGCATATGTGTACTGTGACGCAGTTAGGTGCCATTGCCTGCCCCCCCCGAAATGACGTCCACCTGTCCTGTATGGAGGGATATGTGAAAATTAGGTAATTCTGATGACGTTGTGTGCCATTGCGGGAGGCGATCGAGAACCACCGTGCAACTCCTCATTGGTTAACATTGGGACCTATGGGTTACAGTGGCCAATGGTGATGTACGCCGGGGGTGATGGTACGCACCGCCACGGATGTGACTGCCATTTTATATCTGTTCACTAACTTGCTACCTAACCTTCAACAGGAGAGGACCTACACTGCAAGTGCTGCTGTGACCTGTGTCGGGAACCAACCATGTCTCGTGTCACTGGGGAAAGGGCCCCTGCCTTCACTGCTGCGGAGTTAGAGAGACTGGTGGATGGGATCCTACCCCAATGCCGAATGCTGTATGGGCCTCCAGACCAACAGGTGAGTACACTGTGAGGACGATGCATGGGGCATAAATGCATGGGGTGCTGCGTGTGAGGGCCTTGTGTGGGGGGGTTGGTGGAAGGGCCCTGGACAGCGTGCTGCATGGATGGTGGGCAATGTCTGTGTGTAAGGGGATGTGAGGGCTATGGTGGGACATGAGTGTAACAGGCAGGACGGTTTGATTGATACCTTTTCCTATGTGTATTTCTCTGCAGGTCAGCACCCATCACAAAAAGGGTATATGGTGTGCCATCGCCAAGGACGTGTGGACCCTGGGGGTCTACGGCAGGCGGAGCACCTACTGTTGTAAACCATGGGAGGACCTGAGATGCTGAGCATGGAAGACGGCGGAGGCCCAGCTGGCGATGGACTCCCAACGAGGAAGGGGTGTCCGTTGAACCCTGACCCCCCTGATGGCCTGCATACTGGCGGTGGCCTATCCAGAGCTGGATGGGTGCTTGGGGGCATCACAGCAGCCACAAGGGGGTGAGTATAGTTCTCTAATATACTACTTGCGCATGGCATCCGGGAGGGGGATGTGGGCCTGTGGGTGCCCGTAGGCCAGGCGGGCATTGCAGCGTAGGTCCTATGTTGGGCAGGGTCTGATGTAAACCTCCTCCAACCAAGCTAGTAGGCATCCACTACTGGGCAGGGGTCTGTGGGTCTCAGGTATGCTGCAATTGGTGTTAGGTATTCCTGTCCATTGGCTGGTGACTAGCATTGTGACTGTTAGTGCATTGCCTAGTGCGTAGGGCTGTTCCCTGTGTGTGTGTGTGTTGTGTACACCAACGGTGGTGTTGTTGCCTCCACTGACCAAGTGTATTCTTTGTCTCTCGCCCCCCTTTTTGTTTTGTCACCCTGTACTTCTGTGCATTAGCATCATCTGGCGGAGGAGCAGAGGGACCGGCGATGGAGGGAGCTGCATCCCACAGGGCCCAGGAGGCCGAATCCACCGACGGTGAGGGCACCAGTGGAACGGAGGGGAAGGGGAGCACCACGGCGGAGACTGGAGGGGACAGTTCTGACAGTGATACCTCCTCCGATGGAAGCTCCCTGGTGGTGGCAGACACCTCTGTGTCCAACCCAACTACAGGTACAGCCGCCACCCCCGTACCAGCACTGCCCTCCCAACAGCCCCTCAGCGTGTTTCCCGTGCCCGCTCACCCAGGAGGGTGGGCATCTCCTTCGCCCCAGGCACTTTAGGCCCTGCCCAGTTAGCCCTGCTGCCCTGAGTGAGGAGGCTATTGACCTCTTGCGATCCATCTCTGTTGGGCAGTCAACCATTGTGAATGCCTTCCAGGGGCTGGCGGCCCATTTGCAACAAACAAATGCATTCCTGGAGGGCATTCACTCTGGCCTGGTGGCCCAACAGAGATCAATCAAGGCTCTGGCCTCCTCTCTGATGGCAGCCGTTGTCCCTGTTTCTAGCCTCCCCCCTCCAACCCCACATCCATGCACACGCCCCCTGTGTCCTCTCCCACTGTGTCTATGCCCCCTCCTAAAGTACACAAACGCAAGCACTCAGACACCCAACAGCCATCCACCTCACAACAACATCCAGCCCATGTACCTGCACCCAAACACAGCAGACAAACACCTCCTACAACCATGTCCTCTTCCTCCACTCCCAAACCTTCACCCTCATCCCACCCCAATGTCCCTAAGTAGCTTTTCCTTCCCACCCTTGACCTCTTCCCTGCCACTCCACCCCCCTTGTCCTTCAAGTCGGCCAAGGGTGGTCAGAACCCAGGAGAGCACCTCAGCCACCCAGTCCACGGCCACAGTAGTGTCAACAGCTACTGCAGGAGGGAGAGGATCCTAGACACCAGCCAGCAACACTGAAAGAGTGCCTGCACTAGGTGCATCTAGGAAGGGCAAGGAGGCACCAGCAGCTGTGACAGGGAAGGGCAAGGAGGCACCACCAGCAGCGTCTAGGAAGGGCAAGGAGGCACCACCAGCTGCGACAGGGAAGGGCAAGGAGGCACCACCAGCTGCAACAGGGAAGGGCAAGGGGCAATCCCTGGCTGCTGACAGGAAGGGCAAGGGGCCTGCACCAGCAGGCAGGAAGGACAGGAGGCCTGGTGCTGGGGCTCATTCGGAGCCCCCGCCACCAACCATGGTGGTTCAGCCATCCGAAGCTGCAAGGGAAGGGCTGGAGCCTCTCCCAACCACTGACAGCACCAGCACCATAATCAGCCCTGCCACCAGCACCACTGCCAGCAGCAGCAGCCCCAGTGAGCAGCCGTCCGAGGATGCAGGGGATGGGCTGGAGCCTCCCCCCACCACTGACAGCACTGCCACCACCACCAACACCACTGCCAGCAGCAGCAGCCCCAGTGGGCAGCCGTTCGAGGATGGAGGTGATGGGCCGGAGCCTCGCCCCACCACTGCCAGACCCTCCACTGCTACCACTGAGCAGCCGCCACTGCCGGCGGACAGTGTCTAGTCCTGCCTCCATGGGCCGTTGTGCATCCTGGCCCTTGCAAGGATAAAGATCACTGGCAAAAAAGCCCCCTCCAGAACCAGTGGAAGAAGTCATCCACTAGAGAGACTGTGGCCTTGCAATCCCTAGGACCAAGCAGTGGAAAAATCACCCACTTGTGAGACTGTGGCTTTGCACTCCCCAGGACCAGGCAGTGGGCAAACAACCCACTTGAGAGACTGTTGCTTTGCACTCCCCAGGACCAAGCAGTGAGTAAACCAGTGAGTAAACCACCCACTTGAGAGACTGTGGCCCTGCACTCCCCAGGACCAGGCAGTGGACAAACCACCCACTTGTGAGACTGTGGCCTTGCACTCCCCAGGACAGCACACAGGGCATGTAGCCCCCTCCAGGACCAGTGGTGTTGTACCATCTTCAGGCTGAGGTGTCCCCCCATTCCTCGTCCCCCTGAGGTGCCTGTGTATTTTTAACCTGATGCCCCTGCAGTGTTCTCTCCGTGTTGTTGCAGGGGTGAGGTAGGGCCTTGGCCTATGTGATGTGGCCCTTGGCCCACGGACATTGAGGACTGGGCAGTGTCCCAACATTTGCAAATATGTAGATACGTTTAGATTGTGATGCACTTATTCATGGCATTTTATCGTATTACACTCACTTTCTTCAATTCCTTTTGTCCTTGCATTATTCCTTTGGGGTATGGGGTGTATATGTAATGTTATTGCATCTGGTTGTGTGTATGGTGTTGGGGGTGTTGCGTGTTGTGTGTGTGTGTGTGTCACTCTCTTTTTCCTCCCCCCTCCCTTGTGTGCTAGGCGGCAGTACTCACTGTGGCCGACGTTGATCTTCATAATGCAGCAGAAGGTAGACGAGTATCGGGAATATAAGCAACTCGGGCTCCATGATGTCATGGTTCTTCCTTGAGTCTCCACAGGTGAGTCCTTCTGACTTCTGTACAGTGTTTCCGCCAGGCTTTTGATGTAGTTGGTACCGCCCTGGAAAAGGCGGCAGATAGGCCAGTCGTAATAGTGTGGGCGGTACATTGTCTTCCGCCTGGCTGTTGGCGGTTACCACCGTGGTGCTTGTTGATTCCGCCATGGCGGTCGGTGTGTTAGAGTGGCTGTCTTTCTGAGCGGTTTCTGCAGTGGTCATAATTTCACCACGGCCTGTTGGTGGTATTACCGCTGCTTTATCACTGACCACCAGGTTGTAATGAGGGCCTTACTCTTTAATTCTTGGTGCATGAGGTTAGCATGTGGTTGGCAGACAGAAGCCGCATGAATGCTCATCTTATTTTAGACTAGAGGGTAATAAAGCACATTGAGTTCAGACAGGCATCTGGCTTGGGCTTTCAATGACTAACCCACCTCTACGCCACATGTGCTCTTTAGTTTGAGGACACCAACTGGCATTAGTCCCACTCCCACCCTGTGATCTGCACTGTGTGCACGGAGCAGTGAGCACATGTGCAGTGAGAAACTAGACTGGTAGGACTCCCTCCTGATGCCAACAGTGAGAGCAGTAGTATCCAAGTCACTGGCAACACAGACCGTCCCCAGCACCTAATTGTCTAGGTTAATGCTCAATGACACTGTCTGCTAGCTGAATTTTGATCCGAGGTGGACTGGTTTTAGCACTTCGCTCTCCTGCAGTCCTGACTAACCAAACGTCATTTGTTTTGAGTGGGAAGTGACGCTCTATTACAAGAAGTAATGAGATTTGTTCTTTTTTTTAAAAACAAAGATCATTTTAAATGGACTTTCCTTCATTTGGCTACCCTTCCACTAAAGCTCACAGCACACTTTGCAGTGTGTAACAGCGGTTTACGGGTCGAGCACATCAAAGTCAGGTCGGGTAGATAGTCACTAGTCTGTTCATATTTTAAGATTTTTTGAGCCCTGCTTATTTATGCATACACAGTAGGCATTCCCTGATTTAGATTGCAACAATGAATACTAAACTCGAACATACATTAAAAAAAAAGTAGCTCCTAAGTTGTAATTTTTCCATCTTAGCCATTACCTCAAGTTTCACCCATAAACTAATCAGTCATAGACTTAACAGTGAGCCCGGAATAAAACGCTTTCAGGGTAGTTTTAAAGTCTTACCAAAACCTATTATATTGCTTAACACTCAAAACTAGCGATTTTTTAATGGATTTGCAACTCAACCTCCCTAATGAATATTAATGAGGTAGGTCGCAATCTGCAACAAATTAGGTATCACAGTCATAATGGGAATGGTGGCCTGCTGAGGTCATCAGACCAACATATCTGTGATTGCTTTTTAACATTTTTTATAAAGCAAACTTTTTTTTTCAATGCAGTCCACCTTCCTTAAACGAAAACAAGATGTGTTTAAAAAGAAAAACTTTGAAGTTTCATTTTTTAAGAGGAGGCAGTGGTCCATTAGACCAGTGCCTGCTCTTAAAAAATATATTTTCCATTCTAAAGGGGAAGTGAGAATGGGTTACCATCTCCTTCAAAGAGTTGGTGAAGTATTAATGTTTAGCGACCAGCATTGTTGTCTATTGCAAAGCCAATAAAATTATAAGCAACTTACACAACAATATCAGGGGAATAATGAAAATGCATCTATTGAAGTTATCAGAGGTAGACTGTAACATGAGAAGTAGGGGTCACAAACAAGTATTGGAATAAAGTCTTGTTGGAAGCTGGCCTGGTCTGTGGTAGGTACCTAAGGTATTTACACCTTACACCAGGTCCAGTTATCCCTTATTAGTGAAATGTAGTCAGTGTCTAGTAGCCAGGCTGTCTAGAGGTAGATGTAGGCAGAGCAGCCAGGGCTGAACTAAGACAGATGCAAAGCTCTTGCAATACCACTGTAGTCACACAGTACTCACACAAATGAAAGACAATACTCAGTGTTACAAAACTAAAGGTACTTTATTTTAGTGACACAATGCCAAAAATACTTTGAAGACTACTCCCTTAGGAGGTAAGTAAATTACACAATATATACACTAGTGACCAAAAGCAGGTAAGTACACAGTAGGAAAACAGTGCAAATAGAGAAAATCACAACAGGTTGCAACGGGCCTAGGGGGAACACAAACCATGTACTAAAATAGTGGAATGTGTAAGTCAGTTTCCCATCTAGGTAAGTGTAGTGTATAGAGGGGCACTTGGAATGTATGAAAACACCAAAGGTAAGTAAAATACCCCACCCCAGAGCCCAGGAAAGCAGGAGTAAAACACAGCAAGTTTCCTAAAACACATTGAAAGTTGTGATAGAAGATAATGCAAGAACCAAAAGAGACTGCAAGACACCAACAATGGATTCCTGGACCTGAAGACCTGTGGAAGAAGGGGAACAAGTCTAAGAACCAATGTAGAGTCCAGGGAGAACAGGAGCCCTTGATAACCCGGATGAAGGTGCAAAAGAAAAAACACTGGTGTGAAGACAAAGTCAGTATTGCACCAAAGACGACAGATGCGGGTTCCTGGTTGGTGCAGATGTCCCACGCCGGATGGATGAATGCGGTCTGGTTTGCGTCACTGGATTCCACCAACAAGCCTTGGCTTACGCAAAACACGCAGTTGGCAGAAAATGGCACAGCCCGGGACCAGGAGGGACCTGGTGGCCTCTACCCAGGAAGGGGAGCCAAAGGGGGCTCTCAGCAACTCAGAGAGCCCTCAGAAGACCAGGCAGCGTGCACAGGAGTCCCACAGCATGGGGACAAAAGAGGTGCAAATGGAGGCCCACGCCGCACAAAACAAAGGATCCATGCCGTTGGAGAACCACTCAGGAATCTGTGTCACAGGATGGAGTGCTGGGGGCCTAAGCTGTGCTGTGCACGAAGAACATCTTGGAAGGACGCACACAAGCCTTGGCAACTGCTAGTCATGCGGTGCAAGGGGGTACTGTCATGCATGGGAGGCAAGCTCTTACCTCCACCAAAGTTGGACAGCTGGACGTTGGGATTGTCAGAGTCACTTTAGTCCACCACCCGTGTTGCTGGATCCACGCCAGTCACCTGGAGTGGGGACCCAAGCCACCGGTCGTCGCTGCAGAGAGATGCCTGCTCAAGCAGAGAAGTGACTCCTTCACTCCACGGGAGATTCCTTCGGTTCTTCTAATGCAGGCTGAAGACAGGCAGTCCTCTGACGATGCACAACCTGGAAACTGTTGTAGTTGCTGGCAGGAGCTGATGATACAGTGTTGCAGATGTCATCTTAGCTTCTTTGTTGCAGTTTTGTAGGGTTCCTGGAGTAGTCATCGGTTGATCCGTCAGTAGAAGCTAAAGTAATGGATGCAGAGGATTCCTGCTGGAGTCTTGCAATCTGAATGTAAAGAAACACCCAGAAGAGAGACACTAAATAGCCCTGAGAGGGGGATTGGTCACCTAATCAGGTAAGCACCTATCAGGAGGGGCCTCTGACTTTATCTGCTGGCACTGGCCACTCAGATGCTCCAAGAGTGCCCCACCACCTTGGAATCCAAGATGGCAAAACCCAGGGACACTTTGGAGGAGATCTGGGCATCACACCTGGGGTGGTGGTGGACAGGGGAGTGATCACTCCCCTTTTGTTTGTCCAGTTTGGGGCCAGAGCATGGACTGGGAGTCCCTTAACCGATGTAGACTGGATTATGCAGAAGGGCACCATCTGTACCCTTCAAATCATTTCCAGAGGCTCTGGGAGGATACCCTTCCCATGCCTGTAATACCTATTTCCAAAGGGAGAGGGTGTAACACCCATCTCCTAAAGGAAATGCATGGTTCTGCTTTCCTGGGATTGAACTGCTCAAGTCCCAGAAGGGCAGAAGCCTGTCTGTGAGGTGGCAGCAGCTGGGGCTGCCTGGAAAACCTCAGAAGGCTGGTATGGCAGTACTGGGGGTCCACAGTGGAACTCCCAGAGTGCATGGGATCGTGCAACTAATAATGGAATTGGTATTGGGGTACAATTCCCAGTTGTTAGTCACCTTACTTGGCTATATTTGGAGTTAACATTGTGATGCTGTACATTGACCTATGCCCAGTGTACACTTAAAATGGCGTCCCCACACTCAAGAAGTCTGGGAAAATGGGAGTGGACGACGTGGGGGCACCTCTACTAGTGCAGGGGTGCCCCCACACAGAGGTACTTTGCACCCAGCCTTCAGGGTTGGAATGATATAGGTGACTTGTAAGTGACCTGGTGCAGTGAAAATGGCTGTGAAATTGTGCACTCAGTATTTCACACAGGCTGCAATGGCATTCCTGTAGAAGCCTTTGCATGGGCTCCCTATGGGTGGCAAAAGAAATGCTGCAGCCCATAAGGATCCCCTGGAACCCCAATGCCCTGGGTACCCAGGTATACTAGGGACTTATAAGGGGGGACCACTATGCCAATTTGGAGTGACATACTGGGTTACCAGTATGTAAGGACACATTTGGAACCAGAGTGAGCATGAGCACTGGGGTCCTGGTGAGCAGGACTCCAGTGACACAGTAAAGTATACTGACATAAACAGTGAAACATACTGACAAGTAGTCCACAAACCATAAGCACTGTGTTCCTGACTAGCAAAGTCCCAGTGACACAGTCAAAACACACTGACAACCAGGCCACAAATGGGGCTAACCATGCTAGAAAGAGGCTACTTTATCACAAGTCTTTCCAGGAGGGCAATGTAGAAACCCAGAGGGAAGGGGTGGACAGGCCAGCATATAGCCAGGAAGGTTGTGCCACCATGGGGAAACTGTGGGATTGGGTGAAATAGGGCAGACAATGACTACTGCAAAAGTGATAGGGTTACCCCTAGAAGCTTTTTTTCACTATTGGTTTGGGAGAGGCCAGGAGTCATTCTCTCTGACCTTCCCAAAGGCTAATGCCAGGCATAAATGCAGCATCCCTCGGGACCCTCTCCAAGCCATTAATGGAGCTGTGAAGACAGAAGAAGGACTGCACCTGCTGTTGAGACATAAGACCTGAAATACTGGACCTGCTTCCACTTGTACCCAAGGATCCGCTAGCTGACCTCTTGTTAAGGTACAAGGAAAAAGCTAGCTTCTATAGCACTTTTTCTCAAGAGTCCAGCAGACCAGTTCCAACTGGACCTGCCCTGGACCTTGCTGGTGGATTCTGTTGGCTTCTGTCTTGCCCCTAAGTGCGTTTCCTGAGTTGCTGGGACCCTCCTGTGTCAAAGTGTACCCCTCCTAACATCCTGAAGTACCTGGGTCTTCTAGAAATCTTTTGGCTCCAAAGACCTCCAGAAGACCGGGACCAACTGGCACAAGTCAACCCTGACAAGATGCATTGTTGCTGAACCAAAGATACAGGTTTCTCTTACTCTAAACGTTTCTACAGCAGCAAATCCGTTTCAGCAGGATATCATGGAGAGGTTGGCTGGCCTCATTAGGTTACAGCTTGCATCTTTGTCCCACTGGAGGAGTCTGAGCTAAAAAAAGTGAATTTGTCCAAACAGAGAAATCTTCATTGGATGACACAAAAAGTATATAGCGGGCCAGAGACCTTGCTTAGATGCAAATTTTGAATATGCCCCACTCTGAACTCGCAATGGCTTCACCGGGACCTCGTTCAACGGCTAACTAGCCTCGTGAAACCCTTCTGGGCCACATCCATGTGCTGCTAAGGATTTTTGACTTGCATTTCTGAGACTAGTCAAATGGTAATACTTCCGACCAGGATAAACCTGGTTTCTGTACCCATGCTCTATTGCAGTCAGCCTTAAACTGCGCTTAGGTACAGGGCAAGCACCAACAGAAGACTGCGTTTGGTGCTTAATGCTTTTTGGTGCTACTTTTATTGAACATGTAAAAAAATCATATCTCTGGTTCCCTTTATTATTTTTTTCGTTTTGGTGTCATTTTGTTCATTAAATTATTCTTTATTTTGAGAAATTAGAGTGGAATCTTTATTGTGTTGTGTGTTCGATTTTTAAACTGTTGCACTTCTAAATGCTTAATCCATTGCATCTGCTCATTGTTTTCTTGTGTGGGGAAGATTTCAGCTTCTATGACTACCTAAAGCACCATGTAACCTTTGCCTGCAGCATACCCTCACCACAATGAGAACTACAAAAAGACTGGTATGGAACAGAGCACAAACTGAACAGCTACAAGCAGGATCCGAGCTCTGCTATTAAGTTGGGATTATCCCTATTAATGTGGCCATTATTTGTGTGCATATGAGTAGTGAGCAGTGTGAGCAGAGTAAATGCAGGGTAAGTGGTTTGCTTGTGTGTGTAATGTGTGACCAGTATGCCTGTGTGAGTGCAGGGTGAGCGGCAAAAGTGAAGGGTGAGCTGTGGGAGCGAATGGTGAGCACATAGTGAGAGAAGCAACTACAGGGTAAGTTCATTCACACTGTTCACAATCACCCAGCACTTACATAAGCGTACCTCTTATGCTAAACAAATAAAAAGCATTGGCAAAGCCCGATGTTGTATTCAATATGTCTTGCAAGTGAGAGTGCATGCTCAAGCATCACATGCGCTGTCACAGGGAAGACCTGAAAATTACCCACATGCCATGAATATACACATTTCTACAAAGGCACCCCGTTCTTTCCATAGAACTAGATACCTAGTCAGTTCCAGCTGTAATTACGTGGCCGGTGCTAGAAGGGAGAGTGAACTGAGGATGAGGGAGAACAGGGCTGAAGCTTTGGAGGATGGTGAGGGATTAAGCATCACGCTGAGGCATTAAGCTGGGATGAAGTGTTTATTAGGTACAGAAGGAAAGCACTTGCAAAGGCTGCAGAAGTGGGAAGGAGATACAACAGGCTAAGGATGAAGCAATTGTCAAGCCTGTTTGTCCCACAATGTTGATCAAGTTGCTTGTTCCCAATTCCCCCTAGATGTTGCGTGCCTTCCAAGTAAATGCACATGATCAGCACTGGAACGTCACGAGGGAAAGGGCATGAATGAAGAGAGAGAGAGAAAGACACTGGAGCTGCAGGTCCGGATCCTAATGAATAGTGATGGTTCTCGAAGAGCCAGAATTTTCTATGATAAATTACACATCAGTCAAAGAACTCTTTACTCATAACCCATGTATATACTAGTCTCTAACTACTATGTGCAAGCTAGTTGTGCCTGTAAGGGTCCCCTTTCTCGCTTTAGATGGCTCTCCCTCTCTCTCTAGGAGTTTTCGGGAAATGCTCTGGATTCGCTGGAATTAAATAAGAACCGTGAACCTCCTAAAGTATTTATGACTAATCCCACTGTGACCCCAGATTGGTCCCAAGTCACCTCAATAAGCACCTACCTAAATGTTCTTGAAGTTCTGTGGATACCTTGCTTGATTCACTTGCTGAGATTTCCCAAGATCTTGACTCACTTGACTTCATAGACATTTAAATAGATAACAATAATGACAACAAATTCTTAGGTAATTAGAGTCTGCAGGCATTCATGGGTTAATTACCACACTGTACTTAGAATTCCAAGGAACACGATTCAGTGTTTTTGATCATACTGGAAACATAGGATTAATATCAAAAGATCATGGTGCAAAGTTTGCATCACTCTGGGAACATACGGTTAATAACAAAAGATCACAGTGCAATATTTGCATCGCCCTGGAAACACATACTTAATATCAAAAGATCACAGTACAAAGTTTGCATCACTCTGGGAACATAGGGTTAATATCAAAAACACAAGCGATCTGTTTGGTCAGTTACTTCACAACGTAAATTGAGAATAGCAATGACAAACTTTCATGTCATACACAGAATGCTCTGTATCACCAGCATCAATTTAGAATTATGTAAATATTAAATTTAGCAATAACAAACGTATTCACAATACATTGTTTTAATAATGATAGCGTGAAGGAATTTCCTTTCTGCAAAATATAACAAGCTACAATGATAAGCATTACTACGTGACAAGCGGAGAACATCCCAGTGACCTTAAACGCCAATGATGTGCCCTTTTGGGTGCATCGAGCTCCGAAACATCCAACTGTCAAAGATTAAGTCAGCAAATGTCAGGTTTTCACAAATGAATGCCTTTTGAGTGCGTTACTGCATTTTTAGAAGCTACTTCTCTCGATCTCATCCTCTCCTTAGAAGTGGCATCCAAGATACTGGACTGAACGTGAGGATCAAACATGGAGAAACAGAGAATCCTTCTCTGTGACCTTTACTGCAAGAAATTCACTCATGCGGGGTGTGGTTTAAATACCTGCTGCATCCTGCCACACCCAGTCTGAGTCATAGGGAGCCACACCCAGTCTGAGTCATAGGGATGCTGGAGGCTTGAACAACATGTATCCTCAACAAGCATTGGTCTTAAACAAGCATTGGTTACAACAAGCATTTGTCTTTGTAAACAAGCAATGGAATCTGTCAAACATTCTTATGGGGTTACAATAAACATTGGTCACTGCAAAGGCAGATGATTGGCTTAAGAGTTCTTTACTGGAGGACATCCAGGTTTGCAGGCCCAACAGCAATATGACAGAAGCTGTGAGCTGGTGAGGGAACAGAATTGGGACTTTAAGCCAATGGTGGGGTGTGGGTGGGAGACGTAGCACTGGCTCCACAGGTTTTTTTTTTTATCCTTCACCTGGGCCCCCTTGCCCTGCATAGGAGTCTGGTGTTTTAACTGCTGCTGAAGCCATGACATAAATCTCTGACCTGCATGATGGCAGTGTTCTGTTGAGGCAGAGACCACAGTGGAGAGCTGTCTGAGGCTGTGCGCCCCAGCTTCTGTAGGACATTTGGGTTCAAGTATCAGCAATATTTCAGCTGAGAGGCTGGGGCCTGTGACAGCTCACCAAAGCTTCAGCTCTGCATGGGAACACAGGCGCCAGCACTGAGGTTTCCTGTTCATCTTCTCAGTTCCATCACGTTCAGTTGTTGCTACTACACAGCATGACTAAAGGGCTGCAGGTGATGCTAATGCATTGGCTCTGTAGCCCCTTGAAGCTGTCACTGTGATAGGAAGTAAATTTTTAGCAAGCTTCAGTGTTTTAAAGGAGTTTGGATGTTTGACAATTATCACTTGAATTTTAACATTTGCACACAACAAGAAATCTTTGCACTTTCACCAATTCATTGTTTAATCTTTGATTCAATTCTTTAAAAATAATGGTGAAAAACACAAAGTGAAACTTGTTTTTAAAACTTTTTGCATTGTTTCCAATTGTAGTGTGTGACACCTTCAGCCTTTCCTGGCTTTTCATATACCACAATGTTTCATTCTGGAACTATTGGCTTTTAGGTTTTTTTATATTGTATGTTGGGTCTGAAAATCCCAACATGCAAAGTCTTACTGGACAAAAAACATATCTGTCAAGAATTTCATAAGATTAATTGGATGCTGTGATATTATTATTTTTAAAAGAAGATAAATGTGTTTCCAATAGTGTAACTAGTAATACAGTGCTATAATAGTGCATCACTGCACTAAACAAGTACCTTAACTTTTTTTGACTGCCGCATGGAGCTATGTCATGGATTGCCATGACATAACTCATTAGCCAGAAGCAGTGCAGTGTTTTTTTTTAACCCTCTCAGTTTTTATTGAAAATAAGTTTTAATTTCTTTAATTTCATGCATTTATTGCCAATAATCTTACACAGTTCCTGTCTGCACCAATTGTGCCTTTGGCTGTCATTGAAATCCTAATAAGTGAACTACGTGGAGCTTAGGTAGTGCACAACAGACAGTTGTCCTGACAAAATATGCATTAGAATTAGAAGTAGACTGCAAGGAAAGAAGACTGGAGCCAAGATACCTGATGCCTGCCTTGCTTCATTGGAACCTGCCCCATGTTCTGTAGGGAGAGATGACCTGTTGCCTGAAGAGTGGACCGTGGTCAAGAGACCTAAACATGAGACAGGATATCTGAACAGGGAGAGCTGACAATGAGTCTCTGGATCGCAATGACTGTCCCACTGGAAGAGTTCACAGGTAAAAGGGTCCTCTAACCACAGTACTTAAAGTAGCAGTACCTTAGGACATCCTGATGCCTTGGCAGCACAAAGGCCTCTGTACTTTCCGTTGCTGTACTCCTGACAACATTGCATTACTTCAACCCTCCAAATGATTTTAGAACGCCTGCTTCCCTTTCCATTGTTCAATCACAAGTCAAGCAGTGATGCACAGTTCACTAGAAAACAAATTATGAAAACAACCACCATTTACTCACCTTTAATCTACTGACCACACAGGACTTCATTAAAGCTGTAAAAGGTTGTAGCAAAGCATGATCACCGGTAGACCCATGTCCTGCTCATATAAGCAAGAGTATCCTCATCAAGAGCTCTGCAGCTAAGCTAGGCAGAACTATCAACAACTTCTTAGATAAAGGTCTCTTCTCAAAAGAATTCCCTAAAACAAAAGGCCTTCAAACAATGGCTCCTTCTAAATTCCAGAAAATAATAAACTATTTCTATCAGTGTCGAGACAAATAGCTATATTCATCGAAGAAAGTAACTTTCTCTTTGATAACCGAAACAGAATCTGGTATAGATGTGGCACAAAGCAACAATGACTTCCACACTGAATGACCTAAACACTGTAATGGATTCAAATGGAGTATTGACACCAGCAGTGGTTCCTCCATGGGAGTGGAGGAACACCCCCCCCACCCCCATAATGCTGTACAGAAAGTGTCAAAAATAAAATGGTAATCAAATTATTTTATTTTTTATGCTTTCTGTCAGCAAATGGAGTGCGACGGCTGAGTGGGCCAGGGCCAGAGCATCATTGCTGCCAATGATTAGCAGCAGTGAGAAGTGGTCACTTAAGTCTGAAGTGCACATGTTGGTTTGGCTGGCTACCTTGCTACCGCCAAACCGACATGCACAGTTCAAACCTCTCCAACCTGGCTGTCTTGGACAGCTGGGTTGGAGAGCAGGCACAGGACTACAATGCCTTTTGGAGTGTGGATCCAGCCAGCTCCAGCCAATCAAGACGCTTTTTGCATGCTGCTTAACAGGAAGAGGGAATTGGCTGTGGGCTTCGCGCTCAGAGGACATGCTGCAGAACATCGAGTAAGGCAGGTGATTTTTTTTATATATTTATATTAGTGTGTATGTTATTGTGTATGTTATGTCTAGTTTTTTGTTGATGTGTTTTGCTCTCCTTCAATATAATTTGCCACCAACTGCCACTGACTGGCATGCCACTTACTTGACCTCTCGCTTGCCTTGACTTGGAATTGGACAAATCTTAAAAATAACTTTGTCTCTAGTTAGCTAGACCTCTGCCAATTGTAGTCCGTACAAGACAACTTGTTTTACCAGTTTGCCATTAGCAGTCTGGTGCATTCCTGCCTGGATGTGGCTCAATATGCTTACATACATGGGAACTGCTCAATGTGGCATGCTAATAACCACTGGATTTTTTAGTGTAGCACAGGTGTGTGGCAGTGCATGCAGTAATATTACCAACTCACTGGCACACAATTAACTAAGGAAAAAGGAATGGTATTTGGGTACACAAAGCAGTACTTAAGTCATAAAATAATAAAGGCTGTTGCCGAAAGATTTGCTCAGGAGCCTGTGATCAGCAATTTCAAATATCAGGAGAGACGAATACCAAGACTGCCTAGACATGATTCTATTGTGTGCCATTTTAATCCACCACCAGACACCTCCTACCCTATTATGTCACTCTTGAAGGTTCTTTTTGGTTTTTTGCTTTCTCCCTTTTTTTAAAGTTGTTTATTGGCTTTTTCAAAAACATTACATCTCATGTTCAATATTCATGCAATGTGATATTAGCTTCATACACAGAGTCAGTGTTACTAGCTCCCAGCTGGCATTGCAGTGGGTCTATGCCCATGTCATGTTATTACATTAATTCAGGATCAATCTTATAACATATGTATGCCTGCACGTCATAACTTATAGGATGTATATCAAATATCAAGGATGCATCAATGTCCCATCTTAACAAAGCAGAACTTCAAACAAACTCTAAACATAGCGCCTTTGGATCTTCTTTAGACAGGAGTTCTTATGGTAGTTCATCTGGGGGGGAAAGTACCAGTATGTGGAACCATCGCCTAAGGCTGTGTAGTCTCTAGTTTTAGTGGGTGTCCACGCTAGCTAATTGTGATGAGTCTGCAAAGACCATGCGTGTGACTAACACACCTGACTGCAACGCGCCACCCGTGGGTACCATTCATCCGTTGCTGCCACTGGTCGCGAAGGTGCTTACCTATAGGGTGTCCACTTAGGTGTGTCCCTCTCTCGGGGTCTCATCTACTCAGGGGTCGGGCCTTCATCTATCAAAGGTGCCCGCACCATAACTCCTGTCTCTCAGTCCTTATCCTACTCCCATGACTCCAACACCTCCACCTCCTCAGACCACAGAGAGGCAATGGAGCGCTTATGCACCCCCGCGATTCCTCCCTCTTCAATGAGCGTGTTTCCACCTGTGCCCACTTCGTCACATCTCTCCACCATTCCTCTAGTTTCGGGCCCACATGAGAATTCCAGGGCATGGATATCCAGTATCTGGCTAGCACCAATGCCAGATCCAGGAATCTGCTGCCAACCTTCCCAGAAGTCCGTCTAGGGAACAATCCCAACAGGCAGAGAGAGGGGCCAGCCGTCAACTGTTGGTTCAAAGTGCCCCCCAGCATTCCCAGAACCTTAAGCCAAAACTGCTGTACACCAGGGCACTCCCACGTCATGTGGTCAAAGCCTGGGTCCGGAGCATTGCTTCTTGGGCACCTCCTAGGTTCACCTCCGTACATTGTTTGGAACCTGTGTGTTGTTAGGTATGTCCTATGGATGTAGTTTTATTGGAGATATTTAAATCGCGAGCTCCGGGAAACTCTGTGGAGGTAAGCCAGGACTCTCTGCCGCTCGGAATCTGTCAAGCTCCTTCCCTAAGGCCCCCTCCCATCTGGATCTCAACGCCTCCAGGGACTTTAGAGTCAGTTTGTTTAGGGCCCTATAAATCTAGGTGACTAAGTGAGAACCAGTGCCCACTGACAGTAGGAGCTGCAGTACTCTATACACATCTGATTCTGCCTTCACTGTGTTCCACAGGCTCTGTATGGCTTGCGTCAATGCACTGTAGGTAATGAACTGCCAAACCCCTCAAGCCTGTCCCAGCAGTGAGGGACTCAAATGAGACTAGTACACCAGCCCAAAAACAATCCCCCAGTGTCGCCACCCCTACTTCCGTCCATGCCTCATCTGGCGAGTCGTGAAAATCCACACCGGAGTGCCATAAGGTACTCCCACTAGCGGTAGTTCGGGTGCATATGGGACTCCCATACCAGTGCACCTCAGGCTCCGCTTCCAGCAGGTCAGGGCCACCGTCAGAAGAGCACCAGGATGGAAATCCCTGAGTCGAGCATTCTAGCTATTAGTAGGTCACCATTAACCTTCCCAGTTGTTACACCAAGGTCTGTGAGATTCCTGCCTGCCAGCCACTTCGCAATCCACTATAGTTTGGCCACCAGAAAGTATAATTCAAAGTCTGGCACCCCCAGCCCGCCCTCACTCGTGGGACGACGGAATGTGGACAGGGACGTCCGCTGCCTCCCGCCATCCCAAAGTAATTCCCTAAGGAGGACATCAAGATCCCTGAACCAGAGTCCTGGAATGGACACTGGGAGGTTAATAAAAAATATAAAAAGCAGGGTAGCATAATCATTTTAGTCAGGGACACCCGGACCATCACAGGAAGCTTGAGGGAGTGCCAGAATGCCATGCAGGACTTCAGTGATCTGAGTGCTTTACCCAAATTACCCTCCAGAAGGTCCAGTGGCTCGTGGAATATTTGTATCCCCAGGTATTTGAATGTGTGGGGGGACCAGGGAATATTGGGGGGCAGGTGGCAGGACGGACTGTATCCGTGAGCAATGGAAACTCACATTTGTTTCCTATTCACCTTTAAGCCTGATGTGCCTCCAAACTCCTCAAGTATTTGTAAGTCCCAGGGAATCCGTGTTGTCCCATCCCACAGGTGTTCCAACAAGTCATCTGCATATAACGAGATAACATGATTAGTGACTCCTCAAACATGACCTTGCTGTTGGAACTGTGCTGCAAAGTGCTCAATAGCTATGGCAAACAGAAAGGGGAAAAGGGGCACCCCTGCCTGGTACCGCGATATATGCTGTAGGCCTTAGAGCTCGTCCTGCCTGTCTTCACCCTCGTCACTGTGGAGCTATACAGTAACTCCACCCATCAGTCACCCAATCCCATACGGATCATCACTGCCCTTAGATAGTCCCACCTCAATGAGTCAAATGCTTTCTCCAGGTTGACTGAAAGGTGCATAGCGCTGGGGTGCTGCAGATCCGGTGGAATGTGTAAGAGCAAGTGCAATCATCTAAGATTCAGGGAGGTGCTACGTGCAGGTATAAAACCATTTTGGTCGTCATGCACTAACTGAGTGATCTGTGTGGGGCAGTCGATTAGCCATGATCTTGCTCAATATCTTGAAGTCGTAATTTAGCATGGATAGAGGCCGGAAATAGGTCACCGAAGCTTCTTTAGATCAGGTTTTGGGCTAGGGGACCACCAGCGCCTCCCTAATTGTATCCGGAAGAATGCCTTTTGCGTACGCTTTTGTATATAGCTCAGCCAATTTGGGTGCTAGGATGTTGACAAACAACTCATAGAACTCCACAGGGAGGCTGTCTGTGCCTGGCGTTTTGCCCACTGCCAGCTGTTCAATAGCTGCCTTGACCTCATCCAATATTATTGGCTCTCCCACAGAGAGTCCCTTGTTTCAGGGTCAAGTGATCGCAACGGTAGTGTCTGCAAGTGATGCTCCAATGCCACGGGCAGGTCATCGTCTGGCTGTCTATAAAAGGGCATATAATAGGTTTTAAATGTGGCATTAATACTTGAAGGGGAGTACTCACATGTCCCGTCCGCCATTCGCATGCTAGTGGTCGGGGTATTCTCACTTCCTGGGTGCACCAGTCAGACAAGTGCCCTACTGGCCCTACCCTCCTCCTCGTGTACTGAGGTCAGGTACTTCTGGTAGTTGTGGTATTGCAGTCTTTCCAAGGTCTCATTGTATGCCTCACGTGTGTGACGTATCCTTTGTTGTGCCCCTTGGCTTGCACCTTGTTCATTGTCTCTGTCATGTATTTCCCGTTCTAGTCGGGTAAGATGTTGTTCAAGAGATCTCCGGATCCCCACAGTCTGGCTCATACAGTGTCCCCGTGTCACTACCTCTAAAGTCTCCCACTCTATGGTCCTGAATGCTGTGGACTCCTTATTAATGGTTATGTGCTATGTTAAGTGTGTTCTGAGAGAGTATCTAAAAGCCACATCTTCCAGTGCTGTCGGCTGGAGCTGCCAAGTGGGGATCAGGAGTCTATTGCTAGTGCAGTGCCAGGTTAACAGTAGAGGACTGTGGTTGGATAATGTGCACCTTAGATATTCGGTATGCACTACATCAGGACTAATAGATTTAGTGCACACAAAATAGTCTATTCTAGTGTGGAGGCAGTGGAGGTCTGAGTAATAGGAGTAAACCCTATCTTGAGCGTGTTGTGTTCACCATATGTCCTCCATACCCCAGTGTGCTACCCATTCTACCAGTCCCTTTGATATCTTGTGAGCCACAGCTCCAGGTAGTGGGGGCGTAGAGCGGTCCATTTCAGTGTCAAGGATACAATTAAACTGTTGTTTCTTGTATTCTTGCGTGTTGTTCTCGTGCCGCACTGGCTCGTGGGTGCACAAGAACAACACGTTTGATCAAGTGCAGGGATTCTATAACGGAAGGACACGCTGTACATCATGTGTTAAAATAAAAGCAATTGGATTCAAATTTACCGTGTATGGTGACTTCCATGTCTTGAGAATATTATTTGGCGACGAGTGGCGAGAACCTTTTCGCTTCAGCGTGTCCCTCAGGAGGTCTTCATCTCTATGTGTGCTGTTTGCTGGATCTTTATTCTTCGGCCCTTCTTCAGAGTTACGGGTGGAGTCTGGTCCTGGCTGGAGGAGCCTTAAAGGGGCAGGCAGCTGGAGCCTTAAAGGGGCAGGCAACTCGTGGATTGTGCTTTTATTGGAATTTGTATGAGCCTTAAGGAGGCAGGCTTGCACTTTCAACACGCTGCCAGTTGATCCCTTGGGCACGGAAGAGCCCTTAAAGGGGCAGTCTCCCTTCTGCATTGGTGCTGTTTGCAGAATGCTATTGTGATCCTTTGCCTTTCCATGGAGACTTAAAGAGGATGGCACTTTGTTGCTAGCTGTTTCTGGCTTTTCTTTGCAACTGGAGTATTCTTAAAAGGACAGGCTCGCTCCTGACAGGTTTTGCTATTGGTGCAAGCTCTGTGTGGGAATACAGGGCTGATTAATGGACTGAAATGGAGACCTCAACGAAGTGTTTGCTTGCAATTTTTGGATCTCTTTGTCTGTTGGGACAGTTTATCAGCTGATTCTTTCTGCATTTTTTTTCTTCTCTTCACCGTTGATGCACTTCTTGTGAGAAGCCTTGGAAGTGTCGGTTTTTCACTGTACATTCCGGAGACTGATATACAGACCTGGTGGATTTTAGAACTTATTTTACTGCAATTTATTTTACCAATGTATATTTCATTTTTGTTTTTGGTGTTTTCATTTCTTTCAAAGTGTTATGCACACTCACTTTGTGGGTGTTTAGCACTGTCAACATTTTGCCTTTAATGCATGTGTATTTTGTGTGCATGAGTGTAATTCTTTTGACTGGTTGGGTGTTTTCTTAATTAGTGCGTGGTCCATTTTCAGCAAAAATGTCCAATTTGCAAATGGCAAACTTACCTACTGTCTTTTTGAATGAGCTAGCGTTGCCAAAAGTTAGATGGAGCCAATGGTTAAGATCCTTCAAAAGCTATATGATTGCAATAAATGGGGAAGGGTTTCCCGTAGGCAGGAAAAAAGGCATGTTATATAATTGTCTAGGGATGGAAGGTCAAAGAATTTTTTATCATTTACCGGTTGCAAGTCCAAGTGCCCGTGTTGATCTGGATGAGTTTCATGAGGCTGTCTTAAGATTGGAGAGACATTTTGAGAAAGAACCTAGCACAATTATTGAAAGACGTACATTTTTCACACGCAAGCAGTATGAACATGAAACGATAGACAACTTTATTTCTGAGTTGAGAATCTTAGCTTCCTCTTGTGAATTTGTCGGTCCCATTGAACAATACCTTAGAGGTCAGTTGGTGGTGAATTGCTTTGATCTCAAAGTTCAGGAAAGACTTTTATGTTGCAGGAACCCATCATTAGCAGAAACACTTGAAATTGCAAGGGGCATAGAAAGATCTCGGGTGGCCTCCAAGGTATTACACAAAGACAAGGTTGCATGTGAGAATATCAATGCCGTTACATGTAAGACGAAACCTACATTACCAAACAAGGGTGAGGGGAAGAAGAGTGTGAAGAATACCTTATGTTTCAGATGTGGTTCAAAGTATCATTTAGCTAATGAAGCAAGTTGCCTTGCTGTAGGTAAATCTTGTTCGAAATGCAAAAAGATTAGGCATTTTGCATGTGTGTGTAGGAATTCAGCTAAAGTGATGTTGGTGGATGATGTTCAGGTGCAGGTTCAGTCTGATGTATTGACTGAGATAGAGTTTGATAAAAGAATGGTTCTTTCAATAAAAATGGTTGAAACCAAAGTAGATGCATGCAAGGAGTTGGGGGAACCTGTATGTGTGATTAATATGGGTGACAATTGTTTGGAAGTCACTGTGGACTCTGAGTCACCAATCACTATAATTTCAGATAAATTGTTTGAGGAGAAATGGCAGGGTGTAGTGTTGCGTCCTCCTGATGTGCGAACAATTACTTTTGGTGGTCAAGAGATCAATTTGTGTAAGTATTTCATGGAAAGATTGCAGTATAAGGCGAGATCTATTAATACAAAGGTATATGTGGCAAAACGAGGGTATCACATCTTGGGATGGAAGGACCAGGGTAAATTTGGGATGGTTCTTAAGCCTGCTACTGCACATCCAATTTCTTTGGTGGACAGTATGGGCAATAACTATAGCTCTTTGGAAGAGGTGATAACTAAACATAAAGCTGTATTTGAGGATAGGTTGGGGATGGTCAAAGGTTCTGCACACAAAATATACTGAAGACTGATGCAATTCCTGTCACACATAAGGTTCGCAATGTCCTGTTAAGTATTTGGCAGAAATTGAAAGATCATCTTACACAGTTGTGCAAGGATGGGGTGATCGAACCGATTGAATCCTCATTATGGATTTCTCCCTTTGTGGTAGCAGTTAAGAAGACGGGGGACTTGAGACTCTGTGTGGACCTCAGGTCTTTAAATAAAAATATACAAGTTGACTGCTTCCCGTTGCCTAGGATTCAAGACAAGTTGGCTCGACTGGGTGGTTCGAAAAAAAAATTGATTCTGGATTTGAGAGCTGCGTACCATCAAGTAGAACTTTGTCAGGAATCTAGAGATCTCACTGCATTTAATACACCATTTGGGGCTTTTCGGTTCCTGAGGATGCCATTTGGTCTAGCATCTGCAGCTTCTGTATTCCAAAAACTGATGCATCAACTTTTTGGGGGAGAGGAAGGAGTATTAATGTACCAGGATGACATTTTGATAAGTTCGGACTCTGTGCAATCCCATTTGGACAAATTAGACAGAATTTTGAACATTCTTGAGCTTCATGGGATGACGGTGTCTAAGCATAAATGTAAATTTATGTTGATAGAAGTGGAGTATTTGGGGCATCGAATTAGTGGACACGGCATCAGGCCCAAAAATGATCTTCTGTCTGCAATTGATAATTGTGCTTCTCCAAAAGACAAGGATCAATTGAGGTCCTTTTCGGGTTTGTGTGAATATTATTCAAGATTTGTACAGAATTTTGCTTCGTAGTGTGAACCTTTACGCAAATTGTTGCGCTAAAATATTACGTTTGAGTGGGGGGAAGAACAGTGTGAAGCGTTTAAAATTTTAAAGAGCCTTGTTATGAATGCACCTGCCATACAACCGTTCAGTGATAGTGCACTTTCAGTTGTGACAGTGGATGCAAGTAATGCGGGAATCGGAGCTGTTCTCACTGAAATCTAGGATGGTCTTGAACACACAGTCGCCTTTGCCTCACGCAGATTAACGAAGTCTGAGCACAACTATAGTACTATTGAGAAAGAGGCTTTAGCTTGTGTTTGGGGGGGTCCATCATTTTTCAACATATTTGTGGGGCCGGTAATTTGTGGTGCTCACTGATCATAAGCCGTTGATGTATTTGTGGAACGAAAAGGGGATGGGAAATGCAAGTCCTCGGTTGATTTGATTGTTATCCAAAATACATGTAATCAACTTCAGGATGAAACATATTCAAGGTGGGCAAAATTCCAGGGCAGATTTTTTGTCATGCTGCCCTGTCACTAATGATGCTGAAGAGTCAGATAATCGATCTGAAGACAAAGAGGTGGTCATTGGTATGGTGGATGGGATGGTGATGTCGGAAGGAGTGGTGTTGAAGGAAAGTTGGGAGAAGGAGGTTAACAATGATCGTTTGTCAAATATTTTGAAGGATTATATAAGGAATGGCTGGCCCAGAGGAGGCCAAGTGTTAGAAGATGTGAAACCATTTTTCAAGGTCAAGGATAAATTGAGTGTGGAGGGAAATTTGGTGATGAGAGGTACAAAGTTGATCCCTCCTGTTGTACTTAGACATAAACTGGTCATGTTGGCACACAAAGGGCATGTGGGTCTGACAGGCACCAGAAAGAAGCTTTGCCTGTACTATTGGTGGCCTGGAATGGATTCTAGTGTGGAAGCGATGGTTGGCAGTTGTGGAGTGTGCGTGCATGCTTAGAAGTCCGTATGTGTGCAGAACACCCCAATGTGTCCGGTCAGGTTTTCTGAGTCTCCCTGGGAGAAGATTGGTATCGATTTCATTGGTCCTATTGGTGTCATGAATGAGGGTAGGAGATTAGTTTTGGTTGCCGTGGACTATCATTTCAAATGGGTATCATATACATTTTTGAAGGAACCTTACACAACTGAAGTAATAACATTTTTGAAGGACCTATTTCATTCAGAAGGGGTGCCAGCGTTTGTGGTAACGGATAATGGGGTACAGTTTGTGTCTCATTCCATGAGGAGGTTTTTGGATGAGTTCGGAATTAAACATTTGACTCCAGCATTATATAGTCCACAAGGGAACGGCATGGTGGAGAGAATTAATTGCATGCTTAAAGACACAATTCAGATGGTGATGCAGGCTGGTATTTCCATTCAGGAAGCTGTTGCTGAAAGAGCATGGTGTTATTTGAACACTCCTCATGCCACAACTGGTGTTACTCCTTTTCCTTTGTTGAGGGGAAGACATTTGTTTAATGAATTGTCCCCTAAGTGGGTTGTTGAAAAGTCTGCACCGGACAAGTGCATACCTAATATGGATCTTATTAGGAACAAAGTGGAGATGTCTCAAAGTACAGCTAAATGCAGGTATGATGAACTTAAAAGAACCAAAGAAGTTGATTTCTCAGTGGGGGATTGGGTGAGAATAAAAAGATCTTTCAAGTGCAAAGGTTCTAAGTATTTCCCAGCGTGTAAAGTGGTGCAAGTGTCTAAGCATTCCGTCTTGGTTGATGGTGGGAAGTGGTGGAGCAAGAGGAAGGTAGTAAAGGCAAAGGGAGTCATGGGGTGTGAGGTGCATAGAAGTTGGAATGAAGATGAAGTTTCTGGTGGAATTCTTGGAGGTGATTTGTTCGAGATGGATGGTGTTGGCAGGGTGTTTGAGAAGGACTGTGAGGGCGGTTCAAGTTTGAATCTTATATGTGGAGAAGGTGAAACTAATGTCCTGGATGGGGAGGATGTTCAAAAATCTAAAAGAGTAGTTAGAAAACCAAAATATTTGGAGGATTATTTGTTGGGTTGATTTATTTTTGTCTATTTATTTTTGTTGGGGGTGTCTAATGTTTTTGGGTGTTAAGGGGGAAGGGGTGTTGTATCTTGTACTCTTGCGTGTTGTTCTCGTGCCGCACCGGCCCGTGGGTGCATGAGAACAACACACAAATGTGAGGGTTTGATCGGGGGCTGGGATTCTATAACGGTTTCGGGACGACGTTGAATACAGAGGCAGCACGCAGAGGGACACGCTGTACATCCTGTGTTAAAATAAAAGCAATTGGATTCTAATTTACCGTGTATGGTGACTTCCATGTCTTGAGGAACACAACATAAACTCCCCACCCAGCAGTAGGGGCCCTGTCAAGCGAGCCATCCGGCCCGAGAGGGCATGAAAATGGGATCTGGTCTTGGTATTTGCATAAATACATCCTAGGGTCACCTGTCTTCTATGCAATCTACCTTCCACCAGTACATATCAGCCATCCTGGTCTACATCTGTGGTAATAACTTCAAAAGGGACCCCAGCCTTCACCCATATAAGTGTGCCTGTGTTTGGCCCCTCCACCTACACTGGAGCCAGTCAGCCTTGCACGCAGCAATGTGTGTTTCTTGGAGTAGTGCTATGTGGACCCCTTTCCTTTTAAGATATGCCAGGATCTTATGGCGTTTAGCAATAGATCCCATTCCTCAGATATTCCACGTCACTATTTTATATCAGCCATATTGGTAAACTGAGGTCAATGCAGGGACGGTCCCTCGGCCCTCGGTACCTCTGCCAACGCTGGGTTTCCTTCTCCATTCGAAGGGTACCGTCTGTTACAGCCTCGTACGTCTTCAGCCAGGCCCATGCCTTGTCTGGCGTTTGATAGAATATGAATATTTTGCAACATCCAAATGGGCAAACTAAGTTCTACATTCAGTCATTAATGGGACAGAAGTACATTTCTGGACTTTCAATTATAAATATTTTGCAAGCAAATGTGTTAAAATAACTTTGTGAAAACATGTTGTTATGAATGGGGTCACTAGTTGGCAGTGGTTTACACCCTGTCCAAGTAGGGATCCACACTCCAGTCAGGGTAAGGGAGTAACACAGCTAAGATAACCCCTGCTCCCCTCATTTTGTAGCTTGGCTCAAACAGTCAGGCTTATCTTAGAGGCAATGTGTAAAGTATGTGTACACACACAAGTGAAAACACCACAAAAGTACTCCACACCAGTTTTGAAAAATAGCCAATATTTATCTGAGTAAAAGAAGACCAAAACGAAAAAATCCAACATACACAAGTAAAGATACAAATTTTCAAAGTTTAAATCTTAGTAAATCGCTTACAACACAATAGCTCCAACTGGGGCTATCACGGCATCCTGACAGAGTCGTTTCCAACAGTCCGACACCACTTGTGAGGCAGTCCGGGCGGTCTTGGAGTAGCAAGGACCCCAGGTACAGTATCTCAGAAAAAGATAAGGAAACAAAGAAGTTGCATAGAGCCGAGAAGAGGAGGTGTCACTGAAGCCGTTGCGGTGTTGGCTCCTTACTGCTACCAGGGAGTCGAGGCGTCAGTTCCCTATGACCCGGAGTGGTTGATAAAACCAGCAGACTAAGATGCAAGGCCTTGATTTTACGGTGTCGCCGTCATACCACGCGGCCATAGGTGCTGCAGCAGAGTCGGAGTTGGGTGTCCTAGACGTCGTGGACACGGCACTCGGGACTCACGCTGTGGCAGGACCTCAAAGGCACTGCAGCAGCATCGAGCCTGTGTTGAAGGTCACGTCATTGCACTCAGCAGGGACCACGGCTCCAGTGCAGGCAGCTGCGTGGCATTAGAGAGCGGTGCCGATTCTGAAGTTACTCTGGAGTTGATGTGCTTAGTTTCTTCTTAGTTGCATCCATGAACTGTATTTAGCACCACTTGGCACGTCAGGAGTCTCAGCAAGAGAGCCCAGGCGCTGGCAGGTGACGTCTTTGATGGTCCTGAGACTTCTTAACAGGAGACATGCTCAGTTCAACCCCTTGGAGAACCTTGTAAAGCAGGATGTAGAAAGCAAAGTCCAGTCCTTTCACTCCCAGGACAGAAGCAGCAAGCAGCAGGCCAGCACAACAAAGCAACAGGCAGAGTAGTAGTCACTCCTACAGCATTAAGCTCTTCTTCCTGGCAGAATGTCCTCAGCCCAGAAGTGTTCTAACTCTGTGGCGTCAAAGGTCCAGTACTTATACCTATTTCTATCTTTGAAGTAGGCAAACTTCAAAGATAAATTTTTGTAGTGCTCAAGACCCTGACTTTCCCTGCCCTGGCCCCAGACACACTCCAGGAGGTTGGAAACTGCTTTGTGTGAGGATAGGCACAGCCTTATTCAGGTGCAAGTGTCAGCTCCTCTCTCCGCTCTAGCTCAGGAAGACCCATCAGGAAATGTAGGGCACAACTCAGCTCCCTTTGTGTGACTTCCTACAGTGAATTCACAAACAGTCCAACTGTCATCCTGACCCAGATGTGTATTTCACAGACAGACAGAGGTACAAAATGGTTAAGCAAGAAAATATCCACTTTTTAAAAGTGGCATTTTCAAACTTACAATTCAAAAAACAACTTCACAAAAAGATGTATTTTTAAATTGTTACATCAGAGACCCCAAACTCCAAATCTCCATCTGCTCCCAATGGAAAATTACACTAAAAAAATATTTCAAGGCAATCGCAATTCCCCATGTTACTTTAAGGCAGGGGTCTTCAAACTGGGGGGGGGGGGGGGGGGGGGCTTAAGGTGGCCTCAAGTGATCCCAGGGGGGGGGGAGGGGGGGTGGGTGCCAGGCTCTGGCCAAAAGAAGCATTATGCTGATAATAGGGCTTGGCTTTAAGCTGCAAAAATGTGAGCAGCAGTAAATCACTTTTGTAAGGGCCATCACTGTAAATCGCTTTGTAATGGCCATTACTAACATGCTTTGTCATTCTTATCCAAGCTGGGATGTGTTCAATAGGAAAGGGACTCCAAATACCCCTCAAAGTCCCCACCCCCACTTCTACTAATCACACTGTGGATCATTTTACATTATTCGGCCTCATCTGACCAGAATAGTATGATTAGCATCATATATTTGATTGCATTTTTAAAACAGTATCAGTACGTTCAGACATAATTAAACATTGCCTATTTAGAGGAATACTTGTGACAAATTCGAAGGGGAGCCGATGATTTTTTAGATTGAGAAATGGCATGCAATTTAGGCTTTTTTCATAATGTGGCACTTTTGAGCAGCTCTGCAAGTGCCTTTATGATATGTTTATGACTGCAGTCGAGTCGAGTTAGCTGATTACGACACTGATTGTTCATCCTAAAATAATTTGTGTAACGTTGAATGACGGACAGGAGCAGGCGTTAAGTTGGAGGGAGAAAAGGAGGGCATTTGAAACTCTCAGGAAAACTAGAAAGTGCGACCCAGATTTAATTCACGTATAAGCTTTTACTTTTAATGTTATTTCTAATTCTCAAAAAAAAAGGCCAATAAACGCTGTTTTTTCGTGTACTAATGGCAGGATGTGGGTAACCATAGCCTCCGCAAACCTAGAGGGTAAACAAGAAGGGACAGAAGCCATAGGATACCTGGAACAGCATTATCCTAAGGTAAGACAAGGGATAGTAGTACTAAGAAGTAACCACTGTGGTGGCTCCTTGTATCTCTGACGGCAAACTTTGTAGAACCGCCCTCACATGCCACGGCCAATAAGGCGCGTCCGCTAACACTTCGGGCGTGTTCGGAGGCGCGTGAGATGACACGTCACACAGCCTTCAGCAACCAGCCTCCAGTTGCCAGACAGGAGCAGCAGCAATCTCAGTCGTCGTCCTGTTTGGTGACGCTATCCATGGCCGCTTGCAGGATGGAAGGGAGTGTTACGTGTTACCGGGGCGCGTGGGACCGCCGCACGTTCGTATGCTTGCTCGCGCTGTTGGCCTTCCCGTCATGCATCGCGCCCCCGGGTGAGTTTTAATAAATCGCCGCATTTTTTCCTGATGTTGGCTGCTGTAGACCTTCAAGGACTCGTTTCCTGGTTGGGAGGGCGCTCTGCTCTTTGCTGGTTCGCGGTCCTACCTACTCCTACATACCAACTAAACATGAAAGCGTCAATTACAATATAGATTAGTGTAGTGGGACAGTGCCCGGCGCTTTTTTCACGCTTCTTCGCCTAGTGAAAGCTCTGTGAACTTTATCTGGATTTATCTTGTTTGATGCTTGTAGTAGGAATTGTAACCTAGTAACACGTCGCTGGCTTTAGTAATAAACCTAAGTATATAAAAGGCAAAATCAGTGTCCGTTAAGCTGATGTGCAACTGTACCTTTCTGCATTAGCATGCCATTTCTTATACCTGCCCTTTTATAGTCACTTCCTTAAGGGAATTCCTTAAGTTATTTTGACATATTAGCTCCGCCTCATGGAATGGAATTTATCAGTTTTCGATGAACTGTGTCCTTGTGTTCTCTCGAGTATTCCATTCACCCTGTTTTTTAAAAGGGCTCCTACGATTTCAAGGTTACACAAGTGAATGGTTTATTTTCTATTCCGTGACAGACCAATGTTCAATTTATTCGTCTAGGGATCGTCCCATAGATCCGAATATGTTCCACCCTCTCATATAATCATCAGCAATAATGAGGCGCGGTCATCGACAGTGCTAATTTGTCAGTACAGATAGTAAGTACAATTTTTCCAGGTACTGTTTCATGTATTTGTAGGGTTAAGGTTCACAGAGTTAGAGCTCGTTTGCAAATCCAGAGCATCCTTCTAGTGTCGATCATATTTTACACTAATTGAGCCTGTGACGTTTGATCTGACGTCAATGGCATCTTTTATTTCCATATATATATTCTCTCGCCAAACACTAATCCCTTTTATGGATTTATGTTAGTATGGTGCTTAACGTAATTTGTAACTCTCTCATGGATTATATTCTACACACAGATTTTATAAATAGTAGTCTTTGCGCCTTACCTTTGGCTTTCTGAGGCTGCATACCTCATGATGGGTTCTTCCTTGCTTTATAATTGATTTTTGACGGGGAAGAGGGGCAAACATTGGGGGATAAAGTTCATTTTTGAGAGTTCAGTCTTTTTTATTGTGTCACTTTTGTAGGATTTCTTGCTACCAGTTTAAACACCTCTTCGGTTGTCATAATTTTGTGTTCTCCCGTGGCTCCTTGTCCTGTGTTTTGTTGATTGCCCTTCATCTCATGTTTCCAGCATGGAGTATAATAAAGAGGTCACAAGGTCTTGTGAGTGTTCTACTTCTAGGCTGATTATTATATTAAGACCGTTCATTTTGATGGACTAAGTAGAAAAACGTTACCATGTTACATCAGAATTACAACTTGTTTTGTGGAACTCTCCGGGCGAAACATTGAGGAAAAGCCAGGCTCGAGTCACTATAGACACAGAAATTCCCACGTTACTCGTTAAAATTTTATAACCCCCAAAACTGTATAATCTCCATTAACAGTAATTCCGAAATTACAGGAATGTTATGAGATTTTAATGACTAGCATGAGGGGATTTTTGGTTCCGTGCTGATGCAAGCATGGTTTTGGGGCATTCCATGGTATTTATTTTCTTGTGTGAGATGTGGATAGTCGCACACGGGTGTTATAGGGGTGTGCGTGATGTTTGGTTTGTTGAATGTGGAGCATTGTGAACGAGGATACAAGCAGTTGGTGAAAGGAAGACTTACTTGCTGCAATATCTCCTTATTGCCCCTGTTATCTATTACTCAATAAATGTCAGCTGTGTCTGCCCTTAAGTGCTTGTCTTTGCTTCCTCTTGCAATATTGGAGACAAGGAGCAGCGTTGGGTTTCTTTAGAACCTATGCCACCGTTGGAATTGACAGGGTAATTAGGGGAAGGAGGAGATTACCCATAGAAAGGCATTTACAACTTTCAAGGAAGAGATAGTTCATGCTCTTTGTCTCAAGTTGTTTGATGTGGTAAAACAATGCATCGTAGCAGTTGATGCTAGCAACAATTATATTAGTAGGGTTTTGAGTCAGTGTGATAGGCAAACTGAAATGTAGATTCGCAGCTAAACTCCAGGCTTTCCAGTTTACTGTCAAGTGTGTGCAGGGTTAGAAAAATGTACAGGTGGATTGTATATCCTGGTTACCTTTTTACGAGGGCCTATGACTCAAAGTAGAGCTTGAAATGTGAAGTGGCTTAAATGTTTAAGGATGCGGAAGTGAGAATCAAATAATTTCCTGCTACAGTGACTTTGGAGGAAAATAGGAACAGGCAAATAGAAGTAAATGTTGCCAGAGTGTTGGCCTGAGGAACCTAAGCTCCAGGGTGATTTGTGATCATTTTGTAAACTTAGAGGAAAATTGGCTAAGGAAGGAGGAATGCTATTGAGAGGTTATAAGATCTTTCACCAGCGATTGTATTGTGAAACAAAGTTATGAGGGGCACCCTGGATTTCTGGAAATCAACAAAAGCCCAAAGAGAGTATGGTGACCTGGTATGGATCAGGTGAGATGTGAATTTGGCATTGCAAGTTGTACAAGGTCACTGATAAATCAGGGAAAACTTCTTTGGCTCACTCGCGTCCAGCTGGATTATGGGATGGCCCTTGTTTGAAGTTAGCAGTGATAGTATTGGCCCTTTTGCTCTTTGTTCTGACCTATGTTTCTTGTGGCAGTCAATTTTGTTGTCAGAATTGCTAGAATTAAGTACAGGGAAAGAATGATCTCTAATGTTGGGATTAATTGTTTCAATTAAGTTTTCTGCAGGTAAGGAACCAGTATCTGGGTTCTGAAAACGGCCCACTGTTTGCGAGTATGAAAATGAAGGAATTGTTTTTGTAGATGTAGGATTCAACTAAAGAGAATTGCAGTGTCCCGTTCTGCGGTCAATTGATGTCCTTAACTGGGTTATCAAAGAATCCTTTTGCGGTGATATCCAAAGGTAAATCAATCACACCGTGATGAATATCCCAACGTTAGATGAAGTTTATTCCATTTTTAAGGACTCTATTCTCCAGTACATCTCCTCCCTCTCTCCCATTCCACAGAGTCACGAGAACAATGAGATCAGAGAGTTTCATTACACAAGCAATTGTAAAAACAGCACCCCCAACACAAAACAAGATAAACCCAATAGCTAAAGAAAATAAATAAAAATAAACCTGCATAAAGGAAGAGACGCTAAATTATAATAAAGCTTCAAATCTAATAGTTCAATTAAGGTAATGGAGTAACCTATAGTAAAAATGGTGAATGAACCCGGCCCACGCAGACTGCAATGGCAGGTCTGCAGAACCCTTTGCGTGGGCCCCCTTTGGGTAGCATAATAACTGCTGCAGCCCCTGGGGATCCCCTAGAAATCCAATGCCCTGGGTACCATATACTAGGGGCTTATATGGGGGCACCAGTATGCCAGTTGTGGATGAAATACAGAGTTATGGGAGTGAGAGCATAATCAGGCAGAAAAAGGGGGTAACCATGTCAAGAAAGAGGGTACTTTCCTACACCTCTCTGTGGACATGGAGGCAGTTTTTAAAATATTCAAATATGGTGACTGTAATGAGTGCCAGTCGAGCTATTGCCATGCAGCTTTACCCGACTCTTCGGTGAGCCGTTGATTTGGCGATTTCCACCTTTTGAAACTTACTAATCAAATCAATTTACCTTGCAGACCAAATTATCGAACCTGGCTAGTTTTAAATAAAATTACTGCTTTATATTTATCAAACGCTAAGATTTTTTTCGAAGTACGGGGGCCTCACGCCTACGCTGGTATCACATGTTTACTTAAACAATTATTTATTTAATGACTACCTTCATCACAGTTTACATGCCTTGTTAGCCTAACTTCTCAATACATGTATTTCTAGGAATACACAGAGGCGTGTTTCTGTTGCAATGTAGGCGTCCCAATTAGCATTTACTTAACATTTTGTAACGCATATTCACGGACCTTTACCATATCCAGACACATGGGCATATCCTCATATAAAAATAGTACACCATCAGTCTGCAGCAACATGAACAATGCTGACTTTTTTTTTTTTCTTCTTTTCATTACATGCAGAACATAGAGCGTGGACTTACTTTGACAACCAATATCAGTCAGTAGTAACCAGCCACATTAAGTATGTCCAACTTTTTTTCCCATCATAACTGAACATCAAGTGTGGGATCGTTTTAACAAACGATATTAGCTTACAGTAACCAGCAACATGAACTTGACAAACTTCATGTAAAACTTGATATCGCAGTCAGTTTAGAACTGTTTGTAAGGGAAACCTTCAATGTACACGATAGCACCTTTCCTGATACTGAACACCTTCCACTGCTGGATTTTACTTACGAATATTGGTGTTTCATTAAATTCCAGACGGCATTCACAGCACGATCCTAACACTAATGCACATTAGGCACGATGACCATTTTAATACTTTTGCATGCTGCTATCTGTTAATTAATCTGTTTACTGAGGTTGAATGGAGTTTGCTCACATAGATGTTGGATGTTTTACAGATACATTGACACCAATTGTCACTACATTCTACTCCAATTTACACAACCTTTATCCCACTCAACTCTGCTCTACACCACTCCACAAAACTCTATTCGGTACTCCACAACACTCCACTCTGTTCAACTCTACACCCTTTCACTATACAACACAATACTCCCTACACTACCCTCCGCAATACTACATAACAATTTATAATACTCCATACCACTCAACTCTACACCATGCCACTCCATAACACTACACGCTACTCCACTTTACAACACTTCACTATACGCCCCCTTACACCAATAGATTTGAGCCATTCTGAAAAGCAGCCACACTAGTGTGTACAACATGTCTAAAACATATTGGCAAAGCCATATGCAGGACCTATTGGCTATGCCAATGCTTGTTTAAGTTTGATGTTGTGCTTATCATTTTTTTAAACATCCAATTTTCCTTGAAAACAAATGAGGAAATTCTGCTATAAGGTCTAAAGCAAACAGATCATTACAGTTAACCTGAACCCAAGGATTACCATTGGGGTTTAATGTATTACCCTGGAGTTTCTGATGAGGCCAACTAAGAATAGTATCCAAATAAATAGAACATAGACTTTGCCTTCTGCCATACTGACTTTAAAATTGAAACAACCTTCAAAATAACCAATTAACTATACCACTGTAGACCCAAGTCGTAACAGCCAGTTCAAACTACTTGACTTTTCCCTTGAAATATTTGTCAAAGTTCACATCAGATATTCAAGTCAATTTTGCTTCAGAATCCATCATCATTTCAATGTCCATATCATTTACTAAAACCACATCAGAGGGATGATCTACTTCATTTTTATACCATTAATGGTATCTTCAATTTGTAGAAGAAAAGGCTCCTCACCAACATTATCTTCATTGATCTTTGTACCATTATTTTTTTTACGATTGTCAGATACTTTCTCATTACTTATACCACTCTTCTCAAAATGCCATTTTCCCCCCACACATTGTATACACCTCTGATTGCTGGACAGTCTTTACTGTTTGCCCAGATTCTGGCTGTACCATACCTGAACCAGACACCTTTATTCTTTGGCTCCAGCTGTCTTTGCTCAAGATTGGATGCTTTCATGTCAGTCTACCCCGCTTTGCTCTTATTCGTTGCTTTCCTTCCTTTCTGTGTTTGACTTGCCCACAGGAGCTTTTTGGTTTCACTATGTAAATTCATCTTGCTCCTAGCGCAGCATTGTATGTAAGACATCAGTTCCATGTTTAAACATGTTTGCTACATTTAGGTGCATCCAATTAGTCACTAGAAAAACTGTAGGAACAGGTGCATGGTTGGAATGGCTGAATTTTTCTCAGCCACAGAGGTGGCTGTATTTCAGTTTGGTTTTTCACACACCAAGTCACTCTAGACAGAGGCCAGCATAAGCAAATCAGTTTTGACCCTGCTACTCATAGGAACAGTGTGTCTCAAATTGCCAGATGGTTTCACCCTTCTTGGGGCCCGTCAGTAGATTGTAGCTTGGGTCCTGTGGCGCAGTGAACAAGGGATCCACATTTTGGCATACCCATCACAATTTAGGCATCTGCCTCAACAAAAAGAAGTTGATGAATGAAATTCTTGAATTAATCTCAATAAATCGCAACTGTTTCAGACTGCATTGAAGTCCATCATTTTTCACCCCCACCATGCCACGCTTGATACAATTCAGATCTGAGCCTGCTTCACATGGAAACAGTCTGTCCTGAACTGCCAGATGAGTCCTGCTCCTGAAGGGTCCACCAACCGCCCCTCACTGGTTTCACCCTACTTGAGGAGACTGCCAGTCGGATGTAGCTGAAGTCCCTGGGAACAGGGAGCACGAGACCCACACCTGGCATACCTGGTGTACTTAGGGTGTGAACTGCAACAACAAGAAGAGGATGGATTAAATGCTCAGTGTTAGAAATTGGGTTTTTGGTTGGCAGTCAGGTTGCCCTCTGTCCAAGCAAGAACCCTCACTCTAGTCAGGGTAAGTCACACACAATCCAAAATCAGCCTGTGCTCACCCTCCGGTAGCTTGGCACGAACAGTCAGGCGTAACTTAGAAGGCAATGTGTAAAGCATTTGTGCAATAAATCATACAACACCATAGCATAACACCACAAAAATACACCACACAGTGTTTAGAAAAATATATAATATTTATCTGGGTATCTTCAGGTCAAAACGATCAAAGTTGCAATAAGAATTTGTAAAGATATCACTGAAAAGTGATATAAAGCGTCTTAAGTCTTTAGAAAGTAAACAGAGTCTCTTTCAAACACAAAGTACCTGGTTTCTGGTGGAAAATCTCCTCAGAGGGCCACAGGAGAAGAGGTGCGTGGAAAAAGGGTGTGTGCGTCGATTTCTCCCCAGCACACACGGACTTACGTCGTTATTTTTCACGCGGGGAAGTCGGCGTCGTTTTCCGGCGTGTGGACAGTCTCTTTCTGTGGATCGCGGGGATTACCAGATGTCCCGGGTCTGTGCGTGGATTTTCCTGCTTGTTCTCCGGCTGCGCGTCGGACTGCGGGGCTGCGCGTCGAAATTACGATCTCACGGCAGGCGTCGCGTCGATTTCTCCTCTAGACTTCGATCTGCGGGGCTGCGCGTTGAAATTACGATCTCACGGCAGGCGTTGCGTCGATTTCTCCTCTAGAGGTCGGGCGGCGTTGTCCTTGCGAGGCCGTGCGTCGGATCTTCGATCGTCCCCAGAGCGTTGCATCGATCAGCGTTGGAGTGCGGCGTTTTTCTCGCCGCGAAACAAGCTGTGCGTCGAAATTTGCGGCGCACGGAGCGTCCAAGTAAAAGAGAGAAGTCTTTTTGGTCCTGAGACTTCAAGGAACAGGAGGCAAGCTCTATCCAAGCCCTTGGAGAGCACTTTTACAGCCAGACAAGAGTTCAGCAAGGCAGCAGGCCAACAGCAAGGCAGCAGTCCTTTGTAGAAAAGCAGACAGGTGAGTCCTTTGAGCAGCCAGGCTGTTCAGCAAGGCAGCAGGCCAACAGCAAGGCAGCAGTGCTTTGTAGAAAAGCAGACAGGTGAGTCCTTTGAGCAGCCAGGCAGTTCCTCTTGGCAGGATGTAGTTTCTGGTTCAGGTTTCTTCTCCAGCAAGTGTCTGATGAGGTAGGGCAGAGGCCCTGTTTTATACTAAGTTGTGCCTTTGAAGTGGGGGTGACTTCAAAGAGTCTCTAAGAAATGCACCAAGCCCCCTTTCAGCTCAATCCTGTCTGCCAGAGTCCCAGTAGGGGGTGTGGCAGTCCTTTGTGTGAGGGCAGGCCCTCCACCCTCCCAGCCCAGGAAGACCCATTCAAAATGCAGATGGATGCAAGTGAGGCTGAGTACCCTGTGTTTGGGGTGTGTCTGAGTGAATGCACAAGGAGCTGTCAACTAAACCTAGCCAGACGTGGATTGAAGGGCACAACAAGATTTTAGTGCAAAGAAATGCTCACTTTCTAAAAGTGGCATTTCTAGAATAGTAATATTAAATCCGACTTCACCAGTCAGCAGGATTTTATGTTACCATTCTGGCCATACTAAATATGACCTTCCTGCTCCTTTCAGATCAGCAGCTGCCACTTCAACAGTGTATGAGGGCAGCCCCAATGTTAGCCTATGAAGGGAGCAGGCCTCACAGTAGTGTAAAAACGAATTTAGGAGTTTTACACTACCAGGACATATAACTACACAGGTACATGTCCTGCCTTTTACTTACACCGCACCCTGCTCTAGGGGTTACCTAGGGCACACATTAGGGATGACTTATATGTAGAAAAAGGGGAGTTCTAGGCTTGGCAAGTACTTTTAAATGCCAAGTCGAAGTGGCAGTGAAACTGCACACACAGGCCTTGCAATGGCAGGCCTGAGACAGGGTTAAGGGGCTACTGAAGTGGGTGGCACAACCAGTGCTGCAGGCCCACTAGTAGCATTTAATCTACCTGCCCTAGGCACATGTAGTGCACTCTACCAGGGACTTACAAGTAAATTAAATAGTCAATCATGGATAAACCAATCAGTAGTACAATTTACACAGAGAGCATATGCACTTTAGCACTGGTTAGCAGCGGTAAAGTGCCCAGAGGTCAAAAGCCAACAACCACAGGTCAGAAAAAATAGGAGGAAGGAGGCAAAAAGTTTGGGGATGTCCCTGTCAAAAAGCCAGGTCCAACATGACCCCCTACCAGCCTAAAGCCAGGGGAGAACAATCACTACCCTGATGTACCTACCTGTTTGAGGCGACAGAACAAGGACCCAGGCCCACAACAGCAGGGGCATGCTCCAGTTTTTCGCCTTCCGGACTCCAATTGGATCCCTCTGTCCATACTCTCAGGGCCCACTAAGCCAACCCATGGGGAACCTTTCTCCTTACCTGCAGATCCCATCTGTGCAGCACCTAACCTTACTTTGCTCACAGATGTATCCTAGGAGCAGGATAGTACCACCATGACCAACACAGTGGTGTTGCCCACTCTACCCCCGGGGTGTGACACTTGTCCCCTCCCCAGGGATAACTCTGTCCACCCGGACAGCAAGCCACAGTGGTTACTAACAGTTGCCAGGGATGAGAGCCAGGCCCCAGGCCCCAGGCCTCTCAAAGCTCTCCCCCCACTGTGGCTGTGGAGAGTGGGGGGCGGTAGCCCCAGGTGCTGGGCACCCTTTAACCACTCTCCCTTCCACCAGGTCAGGGATGACAGCCTGAACCTGGTCCTCCCCTCTGGGGCTCTGTACCCTCCCTCCTGGAGCGGTACCCCCAGAGTCCAACATGGTCAGGGTGCTTATAGAAGTCGCCCTGTACCATTCCTCCACCAGTGCAGGGCTGTTTTTTTTTTAAATCTGTTTATTAAACACAATCTTCACACAACAATACAATAGCTGTTCGCCATTTTGCAATACGTTTGTACAATTGTATAATTTTACACAGCATTGCTACACCGTAAGATGTCAAAGAGAGAAGAGGGGAAGGGGGGATAGAAAGAGGGGAACGAGAATAACTGAAAGGGAGAACATTTATAACCAATCCTAAGAGTGCGAGAAAATTAAGGGCGGAGTGAAAGGAGGGTACAGTGGCATTTAGCGTGAGAGCTATTATGGGGAATGATTGCGGCTTAAGGGGGTCTGGCCAAACTCTGACGGCATCCGTAATTGAGGTGAATTACATCTCAAGGGTGTAAAAAGTGTCTGTGGTATTGACAGATACAAGGGCAAGAATATTTTACATGTTGTAAATGTATGTTGCATGCCTATGTTAGCGCGTGGGGTGTGAATGGGTGCAGCTGGGAAGTGTCATTTGAGAGAGAAGGAGAATATTAGCAATGAGTTCAGTTAAGGACAATCAGAACTGGTACCGTGTAGCTAAAGTATTAACGGCGTCAGCTCAAGCTGTGTTGTTTGTATGTTGTATCCTGTTCACGGGGGGTACATGTCATCTCTGGCCTCTATTGCCACCACAAACGTGTCCCAAATCTCCGGGCCCGAAAGAATGAGACCTCTGTGCTGTAGCAAGTGCAGCGTCTGTGCTTCAGCTTGAGATCGGCTATGTAACTCCCGTAGCCATGTCGCGTGGGAGGGGGTATGTGGGGCTTTCCAATGTGTTGCTATCAAACGTTTATACACCACAAATGCCAGGTCTATAAACCTGTGCGTATGTTTATCTTTTTTGACACGATGACATATGCCGAGTAAACAGGAGTCAGGTGTGGGTACCAGGGTGTGAGATGAGATCTCTGCTGTGATCTCCGTCACTCGTTGCCAGGCCAAGTTTATGGGATGGCAACTCCAAACCATATGATAGAAGTCAGCTGCTGGTGTAGCGCATCTGGGACACGTTGGTGTTGTATTGGGGTAGATTTTTTGGATGCGAGCTGGTGATAGATATGATTGGTGAAGATAATTAAATTGGGTGTAACGTAGGCGAGGGTTACGGGATATTGATTTGATTGTTGCAAGGGCAGTAACCCAGGTCTTCTGTGGTAATGGGGTAGAAAGGACAGAGTTCCAACGCGCTTTCGCATGTGGCAGTGTTGTGCATATTGCCTCAAGCAATGCTTTATATAGTGTGGTAATAATGCCCTTTGAGCTGCCAATAGTTAGGATAATGGTGAGCAGTGAGGATTCGGGAGGTTCCGAGTCTCCTACGCCCCAGATGTTGTTGAGCAGTAGCTTTATAGCATTAAATGTTAGAAAGGCCCCATTTTGCATAATGCCTGCAGTCACCAGTTCCGCGAACGTATGCATCGCGGAGCTAGAGTATAAATCACCTATTTGGAGCCTATTCATTTCTCGTGTATCGTGGTGTAGTGACAGGGTTTGGGTACCCGGCAATTGAAGCAGTGGCAACAGGGGCGAATAGGGGAGAGATGTGGTCTTATTTTGGACATATCTGCGCCAGCAGAATCGGGCTGCCTCTAGTAATATTAGTCTGGGAAGCGTGTGAGGAGCGTTAGTTAGTATCGAGAGCAGCAGCCCCTGTGGTGCTGTATGTGTCTGTAACATCTTGCTTTCAACCGACGGGGTGTCACGTAACCATGTGGACAGCCAAGATAATTGAGCGGCTGCGTAATATCTTTCGAAGTTAGGCATTCCCAGTCCACCCATCTCCTGCGGGTGTTGTGTTATTAACAACGCCACTCTGCGTCTATCCTTACCCCAGAGTAAATCAGTTAGCATTGATTGTAGCTTATTAAAAAAGGAACGTGGCAAGCACAGCGGGAGGTCTGTAAAGTAATACAAAAACCTTGGAAGGATGAGCATCTTGGCTATCGCCACCCGGCCCATTGGTGACCGAGGGAGTGAGCTCCAGAAGGATATTGAGCCACGAACAGAGGCAAGGACCCTATCTATGTTTCCTTCTTTTAGATCTATAATGGAGTGATAGATCTGCACTCCCAGATATTTAAAGGTTATATACGACCAGGGTAATTTATATTGCGGTAGTGTCGTATGGTGAGCTACCGGGGATGGAGAAATGGGGAATATGCTTGATTTGGACCAGTTGACGTGCAGTCCAGAGGCGATGGCGAAGGATTCTAGCAACTGCAATACCTCCGTCATGTGGGCCGAATGGTCACGCAGATATATTAAGGCATCATCTGCATACAAAGATACGATGTGGTGGGTATTAGACTCCGGGATGCCCCATATATGTGCGTAGCTCCGTAGTTTAATCGCAAGTGGCTCCATGGCAATAGCGAACAGCAATGGGGATAATGGGCAGCCTTGTCTAGTGCCCCTGCCTATGGGGAATGCTTCAGAGATGACTCGTCCATTTTTGACACGGGCAGTGGGCCTGGAGTAAAGCGTTTTGATCCAGTTAATAAAACCAGTGCCGAAACCAAATGCTTTGAGTGTGTGTAAAAGATAATTCCAGCTGAGTGTATCAAATGCTTTTTCTATATCTAGGGAAAGAGCCACTGCTTCCGAGTTTGCATTGCTGTGTATTATATGTAAGAGTCTCCTAATGTTCAGGAAAGTGCTTCTGCCAGGAATGAAGCCTGATTGATCATGGTGTATTAAAGACGGTAAGTAGGGGAGGAGCCTGTTTGCGAGTGCTTTTCCTAATAATTTGCAGTCTGTGTTTAGCAAAGAGAGCGGCCTGTATGATTTGACATCTAGAGGGTCACGACCCATTTTTGGAAGAACCACTATCAATGCTTCGCACATTGAGTCCGGTAGTTGTAATTTACGATGTGCTTCATTGAGTACTTCTGTAAGTGGGTGTAGTAAGAGGGCGGCGTGGGAATTGTAATATTCTATCGGTAGGCCATCTGACCCGGGTGTTTTATTACGTGCCATTTGTGATAGTGCAAGCCGCAGTTCTTCAATAGTGATAGGGCCGTCTAGGGTGGCGGAGTTGTCAAGGATAGGTTGATTTTGGGGGACCAGGTATAGTGTGTTAATAAGATGTTGCTGTGGAGGGGGTGTATAGAGGGTGCGATAATATGTGAAGAAGGCGTCGTTTATGCCTGCTTGGGTATTAACGATGGTGTCAGAGTTATGCGTATTGCGCCAATGGGTGTTGATTGTGATGGCTGCCGAGTCAGCCAAGCTAATAATCTACCAGATCTGTCACCTTCAGCGTGTTGTCTGGTCATATAGTGTCTATAATCATGTTTACTCAATCTATTGTCTGTCTCCTTGTGAGTAGACCTAAGCAGGTGTAGTGTTGCCAGTGCGGGTTCGGTGTTATCGTTTGCATTCTCTGCGCTTCGGAGCTTTGTTTCTAAGTCTTGTAATTCCTTAATGAGTACCTTCCTGACCCCTACCGTAGCCGAAAGGCAATGACCCCTTATCACCACTTTATGAGCGTCCCATTCTATGGCACGAGATGAGGTTGTGTTTTTATTTGATAGGAAGTAATCAGTTAAACTTTTGGAGATATCTTGTTGAAAAGGAGGATCTAGGAGGGCTTCTGGTTGCAGACGCCATGTTGGTATCCGAGTGTGCATGTGTCCCCATGTCAATGTCAGGCATAATGGGTTGTGGTCTGATATTGTGCGTGCCAAATATTCAGATAAGCAAATTTTATGATTAATAGTGGTGGATACAAAGAATATATCTATCCTAGTATGCAGTTTATATACTGGGGAGAAGTAAGAATATTCACGGTGAGTGGGGTGGTGCACCCTCCATATATCTCTTAGTCCATTGTTTGATGCCCACTGCGCCAAAGTCTCTGAGGCGCGATTAGCGGGGGCTGCAATAAGTGGGGGAAATGAGCGGTCCATTTGAGTGTCCAGGACACTATTGAAATCACCCCCCCATATGCATTCCAGTGTGGGGTCGCTAAGGTTGCCAGTAGTGAGCGTGGACAAGAAGTCACGCTGGTTCGCGTTTGGGGAGTATAGTGCGACCAGAGCTAATGGGGACCCGTCTAAGGCGCCTTCAAGTATTACATATCTACCATTTGGATCACATTGTGTGCGAGAGAGTACAAACGGGACACTAGGTGCTATCCAGATGGCTACTCCGCGAGCAAAGGACGAAGAAGTGGTGCCGTATAATTGACCCTTCCATTTTGAACGCGCAGTGTCCAGGATGGATTTGGTGAAATGTGTCTCTTGCAGCAGAGCTATGTGTATTTGATATCTTGTAAGAAAAGCATGAATTCTTTGGCGTTTTCGAGGATTAGCCATACCCTTAACATTCCATGTGAGTATTTTGTATTTCAGGGTCCCTTGGTGCTTGTGAGTAGCCATAGTTGTTTTTTGTATATTATATAATCTGAATTATAATTATCTGTCAACCCGATCTTGACATTGTTATGGGACCCAGTCACTATGATTGGCTGACCAGTAAGTAACAAGCTGTCAGCTGTACATTTGTTACTACAGTAAGCGTTCCATATGTGTTTGCCGCTTTTTTTATGTTTAACCCGCCTACTGTAAATCCGTACTCCTAATATAGAGGTGCACACTAAAACAACATACAACAAATAAACCATTAACATATAGAAAACGATACCGGAAAAATCCAGTGTGAGATACTTGTCCATATGGAGCAGGGGGGTGGCAATTAGCGTTGGTGCAAGAGTGCGGTCTTACCCTGCCCGGGTTTCCTATGGTTTAGAAAACAAAGCGCACCAGTCGGGGGGGGCACCCATTGGCTGCAAGACTGCGCGCAAGAGCATTGAAGAAGCTGTGGTGGAAACTTTTAGACGTTAAGTAAGCAAGTCCGACCTTTCAGCAGATATCATCCGCCGTGCGTGGAGTAAGGAGAGGACCACGTGTGGACTCGGTTGAGTCAGAGTTTGTATCCTGTTCCAGATCGATTTCCGTTTGCAAAGGTAGTACAATGGTAGAAGCATTGACAAAATTAGATGTTGCCCGGAGGAGCTGAGAGCGCTCGGATTTTGCCTGCTCAGGTGAGGGTCCGGCTCTTTGTTTCTTGCGTTGTTTACGGTTCAGAGTAGAGAGAGATCTAGTGTCATCCTGAGTACTTGCATCCAGCGGGTCTGCCAGGCCTTTAGCATGCAGCCAAGTCCAGGCATCTTCTGGGGTAGTAAAAAAGAAAGTGCGAGAGTCATCCTGTACTCGAAGTCTGGCTGGGAACATCAGTGAATATTTGATATCGTGTTTGCGGAGGCATGTTTTAACACGATAGAAGGAGTTGCGTTTTTTTTGCACTTCTGCTGTAAAGTCCGGGTAGGCTGTTATCGTAGCATTTTCGTAGCACACTGGACCTAATTTCCGAAATAGTTGGAGGATAAGGTCTCTGTCTCGGTAGTTGAGGAGTCTTATTATAAGAGGACGTGGCTGTGAGCCGGGTGCTGGAGGTCTGCCTGGGATCCTATGTGCTCTTTCAACCGAGAAGAACTTCGGGATATTGTTTTTAAAGATTGTGTCTATGAGCCATTGTTCAATGAACAGTTCCGCGCTTAAGCCCTCTGTGCGTTCGGGGACTCCGACCAGGCGTATGTTGTTGCGGCGGGACCTGCCTTCTGCATCTTCCGTTCTGCGCTTCAGGAGATCAACTTCTGTTGACAGCTGCGTTAGCTGTGTTTGCAGGTCTTTCATGGAGCCAGGTAAGGACGCCGTGTCTTTTTCAAGTTCGGATACTCTATCGGCCAAAGCATGTTGGTCCGTGCGAAGGATGTTGAGATCTTCTGTTACAGAGCCTATTTTGGCTTCCAAGGTGGTCTTAGTGTCTAGAATGGCTTGCAAGATTTTTTCGAATTGTGAAGTGTGTGATTGTAAAGTTAGCTCCAGCTTCTGTAACGTTGCTTGCGCAGTGATGTGGGCTTCTGGAGGGGGTGTTATAGTGTGATCCATTTTGGTGAGAGGTGCTCTGGTGGTCTTTGGTTTCACCATTTGAGGACTGCAGCAGTGTCCGTGAGTTAGTATTGGGTTTGGAGACCCTGCAGTGAAAGCCGCTTGGTCAGATGTTGAGGCAAGCCAGCCGATCTGGGCACACGTCCGACGAATAACTTGGGGAGGATCAGCCAGAAGCGTTGACTAACAGCTTAAGGAGGACGCAGTTAGTGGTGCCAGCCAGGTACCGCACTGTTGAAGAGGCGTGGATTCGGCGCTTTTAGACTAGATAGGAGCAGTGTCTGTGCCTGAACTTTTGAGTTTTTGAAAGGAATATTTGATGTATTATGAAGTTTTGATCTGAGGGGTGTCGCCAAGAGGCTCACCTTGCGTTATTGGCTGCGCCCCTTGTGCCGCGGGTATCTGTACGCAGTTTGTTCTGCAGCTACCCCTTCACTACTAAGGAGTGGAGTGCGGTAAAATTGGTGTGGGCACGGACTGCCTGTGTAGGGTGATTCAACTTTACTGGTTCTGTTTTTCTTGGTGTCATAGGAGGTCACGGTGGGGCTTGGGGTGATATTATCACACAAATATGGTCAAACAGTGCACCAGGCGTGCATAGCGTTTGTGGGGAGGATGCTGAAGCAGTGTTATGCTCTTTGCCGACGAGTTAGTCATTTCTGGGCCGAAGGATCACGGCCCCACAAATTGTTAAAGCACCCAAAGTGGCGGCCACCGATTATGGGATCCTTTTGCGAGCAATTTTCCAGGACGACAGCATTGCTTGGCTTAAATTAATCCCAGATATGAGACAAAACGTCTGTGGGGGATGTTTAAGCAGTGTGGTTTCCTTTGTCGATGGGTTCGGCACTCCTGAGCCATAGGATCCCGGCCCCACAAAGTTTTGAATCGCCCAAAATGGCGGCCTCCGAATATGCGGACGTCCGATCAAAGCATTCGTTTTTTTTTTTTTTTTTTTTTTTCCTTCCCCCGTTCTTTAGGCCGGCAGCGGTGCTTAATTTAAATTGGTCCCAGGTGTGGGACAAGTCTACGGGACGCGCGGGCGTCCGATGGGTGCCTGGGCAAGGGGAAGGAGCGGCACGAGCAGACGCGCTCCAGCGCGGCTCGAGATTGAGCAAGGCCGTGTACGGGAGGACTCGGCCGGCCCTGCGCACGCCGGGGAGCCCTCCGCGGGCTAACGATCAGCCCCGGCGCGCGTGGCGGAGGCGCAGCGGCGAGCTCCTACCTTTGTGGTAGCGACGGGGACTGGGCGGCAGCTCCAGTTCAACCGAGCATGCGGCTTCGATCTGCTGGGCCGCGCTGACTTGAAAGCGAGCACGGGTTTTCCTCCGGGAATACGGCGGCTGCAAAGTCGCAGTCGCGGTCGGCGATACAGTCCTCCGGGGCCCCCCAAGCGGTTACCCCACCCTGCAACAGGGGGAGGGGGCTGGGGGCTCAACAGCAGGATAATTGTGCGGGCTGGGTGACGGAGCTGCAGTTTATGCTGCCGCTCCGATCGCCATCTTGGCCACGCCCCCCAGTGCAGGGCTGTTAACCTGCAACTGGCCCTCCAACCTGGGGTCTGTACCTTCAGGTTGGACTAGGGCCCGGGGTGAGGCTTCCCTCCCCCTGCCCTCCCTTCTGGGGTCCAGCACCCTCCAACTAGGAGTGGCCTCCTCAGAAGACAACATGGTAGGGGCACTGTTACCAGTAGCCCCTCCCTCCAGGTACGGGGGGACACCCTGAACCTGGTCTCCCAGCCCAGGGTCTGTACCCTCAGACTGGATCACTGCCTGGCAAACCAGGACTTTCTGGGAGGCACACCTACCCCCCACCAGGTCAGAGGTTAACCTCTGCACCTGACCATTCAACTCAGAGTCACCGCCCTGAAGTTGAACAATTGCCTGGCACACCAGGACTTCCGGGAGGGCACACTGACCCTCCACCAGGTCAGAGTTTAACCTCTGAACCTGGTTCTCCAACCTAGGGTCACCACCCGGATGTTGGACAACTGCCTGGTACACCAGGGCTTTCTGGGGGGTACACCTACCCCCCACCAGGTCAGAGGTTAACCTCTGAACCTGGATATCCAACCCAGAGTCACCACCCTGAGGTTGAACCATTGCCTGGCAGGCCAGGACTTTCAGGGAGGCACACCTACCTCCCACCAGGTCAGAGTTTAACCTCTGAGCCTGGTTCTCCAACCCAGGGTCACCACCCTGAGGTTGGGCAATTGCCTGGCACCCCAGGACTTTCTGGGAGGCACACCTACCTCCCACCAGGTCAGAGTTTAACCTCGGAACCTGGTCATCCAACCCAGAGTCAACACCCTGAGGTTGGACAACTGCCTGGCACGCCAGGACTTTCAGGGGGGCACACCTACCTCCCACACGGTCAGAGTTTAACCTCTGAACCGGGGTATCCAACCCAGAGTCACCACTCTGAGGTTGAACCATTGCCTGGCATACCAGGACTTCCTGGGGGGCACACCTACCCCCCACCAGGTCAGAGTTTGACCTCTTAACCTGGTAAGCCAACCCAGAGTCACCACCCTGAGGTTGAGCCATTGCCTGGCATTCCAGGACTTTCTGGGGGGCACATCTACCCCCCACCAGGTCAGAGTTTAACCCCTGAACCCGGTTATCCAACCCAGAGTCACCACCCTGAGGTTGAATCTTTGCCTGACATGCCAGGACTTCCTGGGGGGCACTTTCACCCCCCACAAGGGACACATGGTCCCCAAGGGCCACACAAGTCTGGTTGGCGCAGGTCTCCCGACCTCTGCCCATCCGGCAGAGTCTGGGTTTCCCTCAAACCAGAAACGGTCTCACCTGGGTCATTCCTGGGGGGCTCTGCTCTCAGAGCTGACCCCTGACTCTCAAGATCCTCCACTGGGGTCTGCCACCCCCTCTCAACCCTATGTCTGGACTTCTGCACCCCCTCACTAGGAGTGGTACTGCCAGACACCAGAACTGTTGGGATGCTGTCTACAGTCACCCCCCCCAAGTTCTTCTGACACTGCGGGGCTTCCCTCAAAAGGTGGCCCTACGGTACAGGTTAGGCTCTGAGACCTACCTGGGACACTACAATCCTCTCCCACCTCACTTGGTCGGGAACCACCTAGACCACTCCCTTCAGGAGTACCCCCAAATGCCTCTTCAGACTCTCTGGTACTCACCCAGAAGTCTGCCTCCATTGTAGGTTCCCTGGGGTCAGAGAACTCACACTCCACCTGGTGTTGGCGTAGCTCTGGAAAATAAGGACCAGACATATGCACTCCAGCAATTACATCACTCTGCCCTTCACATGTATTAACCACAGTACCCTTCACCCAACCACCCAGTAACTCAGCCTTGGAAAAGCACTCGACATCACCCTCCTGAGACTGGTGAGACAGTATCTGCCTGTCCCTGACACTCAACCCATACTCTTCTGGGATGTCTCTACACTCTATATCCAGGACGTCCACCAGGGGGGAACCCTTTTCTCTGTCACTCTCTGCTAGAGTCAGTAAAGTGTCCCTCCCCCCAGTAGGAATATGACTCCCTGTGCCAGTTCCCCAATCCTTCTCATGGACCCTGTGCATAACGGGAACTACCTCATACCCTTGAACCGCCTGGGGTGTGTCAACTCCCTTCTTCAAGTTGGGCACCAAATCTCTGGGCTTGTGCCCTTCTTCAGCAGTACTAGATGCAAGATTTTTGCTGCCACCATCTGAACTGGACTCAGCCCTTCCGGCCTCCAGTTTCAGCTCTTTACAGCTCAGCTCTTGAGCTGCAATCTTTTCTTCTTCCAGGGCTAAGAGACTCGCTGCCTCAGCCCTTTCAAGAAACTCATCTAGTTCTTCCACCCACCGCTCTCGAGCTCGGAGCCATTCTGCTCTCACTGGATCTCTTTCCTCATCTGAGTAGTCATCCTCCTCATTTGAGTAGTCCCCCTCCTCATCTGAGGGGTATTTAGTCATTTGTTTTTTTTCTGCCTCTCTCTCTGCCCATCTTTCTTCCTCCCAGACTATGTAGGCATGTAGCATTTCCATCTTAGTAGATTTCCTTGATACAAGAAGGCCCCATTTTCTGCAAAGCCTCCTTAAGTCAGCCTTAGTGAGGTGGTCAGTAGGCACAAAGAGTGAGTAGGTAAGCAATCCCATTCTGATAAGATCTTACTAGCAAAATCCAAAGTCCCAAATATCAATAGTATATCCAGGAGGACATCGGAGAACCAAAAGCAAAAAAAGATGAAACATCAAGTTGACCTTCAACTGTGGGTAGGTAGTGAAATACTTAGCTACTGTATGTCACTGCACAAACACAAGTCCTATCCTCACCGCTGATCACCAATGTTAGAAATGGGGTTTTTGGTTGGCATTCAGGTTGCCCTCTGTCCAAGCAAGAACCCTCACTCTAGTCAGGGTAAGTCACACACAATCCAAAATCAGCCTGTGCTCACCCTCCGGTAGCTTGGCACGAGCAGTCAGGCTTAACTTAGAAGGCAATGTGTAAAGCATTTGTGCAATAAATCATACAACACCATAGCATAACACCACAAAAATACACCACACAGTGTTTAGAAAAATATATAATATTTATCTGGGTATCTTCAGGTCAAAACGATCAAAGTTGCAATAAGAATTTGTAAAGATATCACTGAAAAGTGATATAAAGCGTCTTAAGTCTTTAGAAAGTAAACAGAGTCTCTTTCAAACACAAAGTACCTGGTTTCTGGTGGAAAATCTCCTCAGAGGGCCACAGGAGAAGAGGTGCGTGGAAAAAGGGTGTGTGCGTCGATTTCTCCCCAGCACACACGGACTTACGTCGTTATTTTTCACGCGGGGAAGTCGGCGTCTTTTTCCGGCGCGTGGACAGTCTCTTTCTGTGGATCGCGGGGATTACCAGATGTCCCGGGTCTGTGCGTGGATTTTCCTGCTTGTTCTCCGGCTGCGCGTCGGTCTGCGGGGCTGCGCGTCGAAATTACGATCTCACGGCAGGCGTCGCGTCGATTTCTCCTCTAGACTTCGATCTGCGGGGCTGCGCGTTGAAATTACGATCTCACAGCAGGCGTCGCGTCGATTTCTCCTCTAGAGGTCGGGCAGCGTTGTCCTTGCGAGGCCGTGCGTCGGATCTTCGATCGTCCCCAGAGCGTCGCGTCGATCAGCGTCGGAGTGCGGCATTTTTCTCGCCGCGAAACAAGCTGTGCGTCGAAATTTGCGGCGCACGGAGCGTCCAAGTAAAAGAGAGAAGTCTTTTTGGTCCTGAGACTTCAAGGAACAGGAGGCAAGCTCTATCCAAGCCCTTGGAGAGCACTTTTACAGCCAGACAAGAGTTCAGCAAGGCAGCAGGCCAACAGCAAGGCAGCAGTCCTTTGTAGAAAAGCAGACAGGTGAGTCCTTTGAGCAGCCAGGCTGTTCAGCAAGGCAGCAGGCCAACAGCAAGGCAGCAGTCCTTTGTAGAAAAGCAGACAGGTGAGTCCTTTGAGCAGCCAGGCAGTTCCTCTTGGCAGGATGTAGTTTCTGGTTCAGGTTTCTTCTCCAGCAAGTGTCTGATGAGGTAGGGCAGAGGCCCTGTTTTATACTAAGTTGTGCCTTTGAAGTGGGGGTGACTTCAAAGAGTCTCTAAGAAATGCACCAAGCCCCCTTTCAGCTCAATCCTGTCTGCCAGAGTCCCAGTAGGGGGTGTGGCAGTCCTTTGTGTGAGGGCAGGCCCTCCACCCTCCCAGCCCAGGAAGACCCATTCAAAATGCAGATGGATGCAAGTGAGGCTGAGTACCCTGTGTTTGGGGTGTGTCTGAGTGAATGCACAAGGAGCTGTCAACTAAACCTAGCCAGACGTGGATTGAAGGGCACAACAAGATTTTAGTGCAAAGAAATGCTCACTTTCTAAAAGTGGCATTTCTAGAATAGTAATATTAAATCCGACTTCAGCAGGATTTTATGTTACCATTCTGGCCATACTAAATATGACCTTCCTGCTCCTTTCAGAACAGCAGCTGCCACTTCAACAGTGTATGAGGGCAGCCCCAATGTTAGCCTATGAAGGGAGCAGGCCTCACAGTAGTGTAAAAACGAATTTAGGAGTTTTACACTACCAGGACATATAACTACACAGGTACATGTCCTGCCTTTTACTTACACCGCACCCTGCTCTAGGGGTTACCTAGGGCACACATTAGGGATGACTTATATGTAGAAAAAGGGGAGTTCTAGGCTTGGCAAGTACTTTTAAATGCCAAGTCGAAGTGGCAGTGAAACTGCACACACAGGCCTTGCAATGGCAGGCCTGAGACAGGGTTAAGGGGCTACTGAAGTGGGTGGCACAACCAGTGCTGCAGGCCCACTAGTAGCATTTAATCTACCTGCCCTAGGCACATGTAGTGCACTCTACCAGGGACTTACAAGTAAATTAAATAGTCAATCATGGATAAACCAATCAGTAGTACAATTTACACAGAGAGCATATGCACTTTAGCACTGGTTAGCAGCGGTAAAGTGCCCAGAGGTCAAAAGCCAACAACAACAGGTCAGAAAAAATAGGAGGAAGGAGGCAAAAAGTTTGGGGATGTCCCTGTCAAAAAGCCAGGTCCAACACTCAGTTATTGGCAATTGCTCAGATCGCATACCAGTCCATGGTTTTTCCTCCCACCGTGCCACTCTAGTTTAAGTCTCTTCTTATGCAAATCAGTACTGACCCTGCTTCTCATGAGAACAGTCCAGACAAGAACCCCTCCAGAAGGGCACTGAGTAGTTGGTTACCAGTGACTGTGATTAATTCCAGCATCCACCCATCACTTTTCTGTTTGCTTCAGTGGGCCGCCCTAAATGCGATAAGACTGCCCCGATATTGGTCCCGTGCTCACTGTGCCAGTGGAACCAAGGTGCACCCCACGAAGAGCGTGAAACCAAGCTTGTTTTGCTTGTGGTCCGGTTCAGAGAGCACCTGCTTTGGGTGTTGAGACTGTACTGGTCTTATTGGAGTAGGACTAAAGCTATTTCGTCTGTGGCTGGGTCTTTTTTGAGGTAGCATGGCGGGCAAAAAAAGCAATGGACTGGAATGCGGCCTGATTAATTACTAGTGGCTGAGATGTATTCAAGCATCCCACCCATCACTTTTGTGTTTACTAGAAAAACTGCTGTAGGAATGTGGAAAGTATAATCTCAATCTTAACAGACATTGAAGACCATTATAAATCGTCGCAATGCCATTTGGTTTCACTTGTATGTTAGAGTAAGCGCAACTTATTGGCATTGCCAATACTTATTTCCATACATGTTTCTTTTTTTGTCTGACCCGCAGAACTTAATTTTATTTTCTTAATGTGGTGATCTAGATTTTCCCCTGCAAACTCAAACAAGTATTGGTAAATTCAATAGGTCTAGCTGTGCCATCCTTTTGGCTATGTCAATAGTTTTGTTTTGTTTTGTCATGGTTTTTGCAAAACTTGATTGTTTTAGAAACTGCTAAGCTCACGTTATTATAAAAAAAAAAGAAAAATAAAGAATGGCTAAAAACAAAAAAATATTTTTTGATCATAAAAACATACTACTCAACTTTGGAAAATTCTTCAAAGTCACCAGTAGACTAGACTACGGCAACACTCTATGCCAACATCCCCAACCACCTCCTTTATCAACTTCAGACTGTCCAGAATGCCGTACCTAAATTCATCCTGGACATCCCATGGCTCACCCACATCATGCGACACCTCTGAGAATTCCACTGGCTGCTGATACAAAAGCGCTACAAGTTTGAACTCCTCACACATGCATACAAGGAACTGCACAGCATTGGTCCAGCTTACCTCAATTGCAGCCTCCACTTCCACCATGCCAACATACTCTTATGCTCTGCCTCACTCTCTATCTTGCATACACCCTTCACAGGATAGGAGGCCTAGCCTTCTCCTACCCCACACCCAAAACTTGCAGCAAACTCTCTCTACGCCTATGTTCCTTCTTGCTTCTGGAGCTCCTCAAGAAGCTGGAGACCTGGCTCTTAAATTCAACCTGGCAGATGGCCTACACACCTGGTCCAGCACCTGGATACCTTTCAGATGATAAATCGCGTTTAACAAATCCAAACAACATAAAATTCAAAAAGCACACATTTTCATTTAGTTCTTTGTACTTAAAGGAACTGCTTTGTGTGTGCGTTTGTTCCACTTCAAAGGGCCGGTTCCACTTAATCACTTGTTTTTCCAACATAGTAATAGCTCTGCCATAGTTTTCGGGCCGGTATCTCTGGTGATCCAGATCCCTAAGTATTTCACTGCTGAAGAAGTCTGGTTCATTGGAAATTGGAGTTGAAACTAGACAGTGGCCAAGGTCAGAGGGAAGATACTGGTGAGGTAGCTGATCTTGATGAATTCTATCATAGCATGTAGTGTGTTTATCGCAGGGTCTTGAATATACAGAGAGAAGTTGTCCACGTTCTATGACACCACCAATTGTCTGGCCTCAAATTTAAGTCCTCTTGTGGGGGGATGTTGGTGAAATTTGGCTGCGACTATCTCCATCGTCCTCACAACTAGGATAGTGGATCGGGGGACAGTCTTCCACACCCTGTACCCCCTGTAGATTCCCAGTCATGCGCTTAATTGGGAGGAACTGTCTCCGAACAGCCAGCACAGCCAAGGGGAAGTCAGTTTAAATGGAGATGTGGTTACCTTGATAAGAAAACAAATCCTGTCCCCACACCAGTCTCAAAATAATATTGTAATCTTTAAAATTCAACAGGTGAGCAATGATAGGGTGAACGGGGTGCTTCAGCCAAGGAAGAGTGCATGTGTTCCACTGAGAACATGCGGGTGAGTACAGCTCCCTTGAACATAGTTTGCAGCATTATTTCTACATATATTTCATTTTGATCCACAGCTAAAGATTCATGAAGGCACAGGATACGATACATCTGTTCTATTGAATTCTGGCTTCTAGATCTTCGTTATTTGCCTTTAAGAACTCTAGAAACTTTTTCATATGCAGAAGTCGTTCATTGCAGTTACTAGCATCATCCTCAGTATCCGGCCCTGGTGTTCTAAATGGTTGATCTGGTCATCGTGTTTGTGCTTTCATGTGGTCAAGACTGTCTGTAAGAGTGCCTGTCTTGGACTCCATCATGATTAGGCTTTGATTCATTTCAGTCTATATGCAAAGTAAATCTTGGTCCAAAAGGGCAGCAGTAGTAAGCCATGTTTAAGGGGTAACCTGATTTAGATCCTCCTTGGTGTGCCTTGCAATACACTTGTTGTCAAAGACGAGCTAAGCTTATCTGTGATAATGCCTGTCACACTCTGCTATATTTAGAGGATCAGTTTGAAACAGAGCTGCCTGCTCCCTCTGTCTGCATGCCACCAAGCAGAAATTCAGTGGAGCACGCTGCTAGGGAGCAGCTGAAGCCCAAAGTAAATCAAATTTCAAGGGTGAGTGTTGGGCATGACATCCCCCAAACTTCTCATTGTCAGTGTCCTGCCACTCCCCGAAGTTCTGGTGTTCCATCCTACTTGCCATGAGAGAGCATGAGTGTAGGAAAGTACCATCTTGCCTGGCATGTTACCCCCATTTTCACTGTATGTATGTTTGTTTTTGTCTGTGTGTCACTAGGATCCTGCCAGGCAGGACCCCAGTGCTCATAATGTATGCCCTGTATGTGTTCCCTGTGTGGTGCCTAACTATATCACTGAGGCTCTGCTAACCAGAACCTCCGTGTTTATGCTCTCTCTGATTTTCACAATCTAGGCTAGTGACTATCTTCACCAATTCTCAATGTCACACTGGAACACCCTTATAATTCCCTTGTATATGGTGCCTAGGCACCCAGGGTATTGGGGTTCCAGGAGATCCCTATGGGCTGCAGCATTTCTTTTGCCACCCATAGGGAGCTCAGACAATTCTTACACAGGACTGCCACTGCAGCCTGAGTGAAATAACGTCCACGTTATTTCACAGCCATTTTTCACTGCACATAAGTAACTTATAAGTCACCTATATGTCTAACCCTCACTTGGTGAAGGTTAGGTGCCAAGTTACTTAGTGTGTGGGCACCCTGGCACTAGCCAAGGTGCCCCCACATTGTTCAGGGCAAATTCCCCGGACTTTGAGTGCGGGGACACAATTACACATGTCCACTACATATAGGTCACTAGCTATATGTAGCGTCACAATGGTAACTCCAAACATGGCCATGTAACATATCTAGGATCATGGAATTGTCCCCCCAATACCATTTTGGTATTGGGGGGACAATTCCATGCATCCCTGGGTCTCTAGCACAGAACCTGGGTACTGCCAAACTGCCTTTCCGGGGTCTCCACTGCAGCTGCTGCTGCTGCCAACCCCTCAGACAGGTTTCTGCCCCCCTGGGGTCTGGGTAGCCCAGTCCCAGGAAGGCAGAACAAAGGATTTCCTCTGAGAGAGGGTGTTACACCCTCTCCCTTTGGAAATAGGAGTGAAGGGCTGGGGAGGAGTAGCCTCCCCCAGCCTCTGGAAATGCTTTGATGGGCACAGATGGTGCCCATCTCTGCATAAGCCAGTCTACACCGGTTCAGGGATCCCCCAGCCCTTCTCTGGTGCAAAACTGGACAAAGGAAAGGGGAGTGACCACTCCCCTGACCTGCACCAACCAGGGGAGGTGCCCAGAGCTCCTACAGTGTGTCCCAGACCTCTGCCATATTGGATTCAGAGGTGTTTGGGCACAATGGACTGCTCTGAGTGGCCAGTGCTAGCAGGTGACGTCAGAGACCCCTCTTGATAGGTGCTTACCTCGTTCAGTAGCCAAACCTCCTTTTCTGTCTATATAGGGTTTCTCCTCTGGGCTATTCCTCAGATAATGGATGCAAGAGCTCACCAGCGTTCCTCTGCACTTCCCTCTTCGACTTCTGCCAAGGATCGCCCGCTGACTGCTCCAGGATGCCTGCAAAACCACAACAAAGTAGCAAGACGACTACCAGCAACATTGTAGCGCCTCATCCTGCCGGCTTTCTCGACTGTTTCCTGGTGGTGCATGCTCTGAGGGCTGTCTGCCTTCACCCTGCACTGGAAGCCAGGAAGAAATTTCCAGTGGGTCGATGTAATCTTCCCCCTGCCAACGCAGACACCAAACATCTGCATCACTGGTTCTCTGGGTCCACTCTCATCCTGACTAGCGTGGTCCCTGGAACACAGGAGCTGGGTCCAAGTGTCTCCTACAGTCCAGTGGCCTTTCTGTCCAAGTTGGTGGAGGTAAGTCCTTGCCTCCCGACGCCAGACAGCAAACCTTTGTACTTCGTGATTTGCAGCTGCTCCGACTTCTGTGCACTTCTCCAAGGATTCCTTTGTGCACAGCCTAGCCTGGGACCCCAGCACGCCGTTCTGCATTGCCCAACTCACTGAGTTGCACTCCGACGTCGTGGGACCCTCCTTTGTGACTCTGAGTCGACAGCTGTCCTCAGATCTTCCAAGTGCCTGTTCCTTTACTTCTGCGGGTGCTGCCTGCTTCTGTGGGGGCTCTCTGAGTTGCTGAGTGCCCCCTTCGTCTCCTCCTCCAAGGGGCGACATCCTGGTCCTTCCTGGTCCCCAGCAGCACCCAAAATCCTCAACCGCGACTCTTGCAGCTAGCAAGGCTTGTTTGCGGTATTTCTGGCTGGAAACACTTCTGCCACCTCTAGCACGCCGTGGGACATCTTCCACCCAAAGGAGAAGTTCCTAGCCCTTTTTGTTGTTGCAGAATCTTCGGCTTCTTCCACCCGGAGGCAGCCCTTTTGCACCTTCATCCAGGGTTTAGTGGGCTCCTGCCCCGCTCGACACGTTTGTGACTCTTGGACTTGGTCCCCTTCCTTCACAGGTCCTCAGGTCCAGGAATCTGTCTTCAGTGTTTTGCTGGTGCTTGTGGTTCTTGCAGAATCCCCTATCACGACTATTGTGTCTTTCTGGGGTAGTATGGTAACTTTACTCCTACTTTTCAGGGTCTTGGGGTGGGGTATTTTGGACACCCTTACTGTTTTCTCACAGTCCCAGCGACCCTCTACAACTTCCCATAGGCCTGGGGTCAATTTGTGGTTCGCATTCCACTTTTGGAGTATATGGTTTGTGTTGCCCCTAGGCCTATGTCTATCTATTGCATCCTATTGTGATTCTACATTGTTAGCACTTCTTTTCTTACTGTTACTTACCTTTTTTGGGTTTGTGTACATATAATTTGTGTATATTACTTAGCTCCTAAGAGAGGGTATCCTCTGAGATACTTTTGGCATATTGTCACTAAAATAAAGTACTTTTATTTTTGTAACTCTGAGTATTGGGTTTTCTTATGATATTGTGGTATATGATATACGTGGTATAGTAGGAGCTTTGCATGTCTCCTAGTTCAGCCTAAGCTGCTTTGCCATAGCTACGTCTATCAGCCTAAGCTGCTGGAAATACCTCTATTCTACTAATAAGGGATAACTGGACCTGGCACAAGGTGTAAGTACCACAAGGTACCAACTATAAGCCAGGCCAGCCTCCTACAATGAGCAGACCCATCAACTCACCAAGGCCAGCATTCATGCCCCCTAGTAAGCCTATCTTAAGATATGCATGAATAGCAACAGGCTATATATGTCCCTGGTTCCCATCATCATTCTGCACCCTCACAGGATTCCCCCAGCAGGTCCGAATCCCTCACAAATGTGTGCTAATCCTCAGCAGGTCAGGGGCCCCGGCGCTCCCAGCAGTAACCACACTCCCAGGCCCACGTTGCACTGAGCACAGGCTGCCACCTGGAGTGGCACCCCCTCTGGGCCCCATCTCTGCCCCACGCAGTCATTAGATGGGCCTTGAATGACAGGATGCACATTGATTGACCAGGCACCAATCAATCACTACACTTGTGAAGCGCGCTACTCACCTGTGAGGGTCTCAAGGTGCTGAGGGGATGGGGGTGTTGTTACTGCTCGAACAGCCAGGTGTTGAGTAGCCTCCTGAAGGTCAGCAGGTCTTGGGTCTGTCGTAGGAGCAAGGGGAGGGTGTTCCAGGTTTTGGCAGCGAGATCAGAGAAGGATCTGCCGCAGTTGGTCACTCTTCGTGTGCGAGGGACGGTGGCGAGGGCGGGGTCGGCTGAGCGGAGCTTGTGGTTCGGGGTGTAATAGGTGAGTAGTCTGTTGAGGTAGGCTGGACCGGTGTTGTGGAGTGCCTTGTGTGCATGGGTGAGGAGCTTGAAGGTTATCCTTTTGTTGACGGGGAGCCAGAGGGGAGTGATGTGGCTGTGGCGGATTGTGTTGAGGATCAGGCGTGCAGTGGCGTTTTGTATATGTTGCAGTCGTTTGAGGAGTTTGGCTGGGGCTCCCGCGTAGAGGGCGTTTCCGTAGTCAAGTCTGCTACCGACGAGGGCCTGGGTGACTGTTCTTGTTTCTGTGGGGATCCACCTGTAGCTCTTGCGGAGCATGTGGAGGGTGTTGAAGCAGGAGGAGAAGACGGCGTTGACATCAGGGGTGTGGAATTTATTAAAATATCTACTTGTCCACGGGACAGGTTGCTTCTCAAATCTACTTGTCCTGTAAAAAGATCTACTTGTCCCTTTGGTGCCATGTAGTGTGGCGCCTAATTATGGCAGCAATCTCATTATGTATGAGCTCTGATAACAGCCTCTCTGATTATGCCAGGGCTACTACCATAGTAGGGCTTGAATACTTGCAGTTTCAATCCCTACTGTAGCAATTTCCTTATTTTTCCACCTTTCTGCAGATCTGCATACTGGGGCTGGAGGAAGCAGTAAACAATAGTTCCAGGGCTGGAATGCCTTTGAGTCTGCAGACCTACTAACCTGCATGTTTTAAAGATCTTCACCAGCTTCTCTCTAATATTTTCCCATAATAAGAAAGGTTGGACATTTACTCCTGACAATGTCAGAATTAGAACTTCTTCCAGGGTTGGGAAGAAAGTGGCTGGAGGGAAAATGAACTTGCAAATGCTCAATAGATTTTCACATAAGCAAATCTACACATGCGTATTTACCCATGCTAAAATACAGTTCACAAATATTTTATAGGGGTACGACATATACCATGGGTGCACTTTTGTGACTTTCTTTAAGAATTTGGGGCCACATGTAGGTAGGTTCAGATTTGCGAATCCGAATGTAGGATGGTGTCCCTAACACAATCCGTGATTCGCAAGGGCTTCACAAATTCACACCTCATGAATAATCATGAGGTGGGTCGCAATTTGCGACCCCCTTGCGAATGGCGGCCTCACAGGGATGGTGGCCTGCTGGAGACCGCAGACCACCATGTCTGTGACTGCTTTTCAATAAAGCAGTTTTTTTTTTTTTTTAATGCAGCCCGTTTTCCTTAAAGGAAAACGAGATGCATTACAAAAACGAAAAATGAAACGTTTTCGTTTCATTTTTTCAGAGCAGGCAGTGGTCCTGCGACCACTGCCTGCTCTGAAAAAATGTTTACAGTGACATTCACAATGGGGAAGGGGTCCCAGGGGGACCCCTTCCTTTTGTGTAAGTGTTAGCACCCATTTGAAATGGGTGCAAACTGCGATTGGTTTGCGCCCGCGTTCGCAAAACAATCCTACATTGCACTGCGAGTCCTAATTGCGAGTCGCAAACCCGTTTTGCGATTCGGTAACCAGGTTACCGAATCGCAAAACTGGGTTTGTGCACCGCAATGTGCTTTTTGCACGTCGCAAACAGCGAAAGTCGCTGTTTGCGACATGCAAAAAGCTACCTACATGTGGGTCTTGGTCCCTAATTAGGTCTGGTGTTAAAGACATTTTGTTTTTATTAAACTTCTATTTCTCTCTCTTTCGGCTGGCTTTACTGTGAGTGATCGCATTCTTCTCTTCCACAAGGAGCATATTGGCCCACAAAGTAGTTTTGTTCAGTGTCAGGAACTACAGTGGTAATCAGTGACGTAACGAAACTGGAGGGTGCCCCTTTGCAAAGAACACGGAGGAGCCCCCTCTCCAGACCTTTGTCATGCCACTGGTGGCAACGTGCGCTTTTAGAGTTCAAAAACGTTTTGGTTTTTTTTTGCCAGTATTTGTTACAATGTTGAGGGCCTGGTAGCTCCCACAACAATAAAGTGTTACAAAAGCCATGTCAAAACAAGACACGCATTGATGAAACTAAAAGACTTATAAAAATATGTCAGATCAGTTGGCTTTGTCAGTGTTTGTTTATTTTCATGCTTCCCATAATCGTGTTGAAAATGGTTACACTGATTTTCCATTAGAAATATTTTTGGGAAATACTAGCATGCATCAAAACATTTTACTAAATGACACCTCATTTGCATCTAATCAGAGAGCATTCTGGGAGCATTATACTTAGCCTCATAGCCTAAACTTTTCAAACATGTGTATACACGTTTTTTTTATTTGTACTGGAACCAACGTCAGTAGTGAAGTGTGACCTTAAAACATTTATTTACAGCACTCACCCTAATAATGAAGGTTTTCAAATAATGAACCATAAATACAAGTTCGAACAGCATTATCTTTTGGAAACGCATTACCTCAACTGTAGAGAGTTCCACTCTCTGTAAACAGGCAGCCAAAGGGTTTGTGCTGCAGAGGGTTGGGCCTACTTGTCCCAAGGACAAAGTAAACATAAAAACTTGTTGTCCTTGACCCCAAACAAGATGTCCCGGGCGTCGGGCGATAGGAATTCCACATCCCTGGACATGCTTGGTCATGGAGAGTGTTGAGTCAAGGATGACTCCCAGTTTGCATGCGTGGTCGGTGTGTGTCGGGGCTGCTCCCAGTGCGGTCAGCTCCAGGAGTCGTCCCAGGCTGAGGAGTTGGTGCAGAGGATGAGGACCTCCGTCTTACCATAGTTCAGCTTCAGTCTGCTGTTCTTCATCCATTTGGTGACGGTCTTCATTCCTTTGTGGAGGTTGGAGGTGAGGGGGTCCTTGGTGAGGGAGAGGATCAGTTGGGTGTCATCGGTGTAGGAGAGGATGTTGAGGTCATGCAGACGGGCGACGTGGGCGAGCTGAGCCATGTAGACGCTGAATAGTGTTGGGCTGAGGGATGATCCTTTGGGTAAGCTGAAGATGATCTTGGAGGCTTCGGATCGGAATGGGGGGAGGCGGACACTCTGGGTCCTGCCGGAGAAGAAGGAGGTGGTCCATTCCAGGGCTTTGTCCCGGATCCCTGCATTTCGGAGGCGTGCACATAGGGTGCGGTGGCAGACTGTCGAAGGTGGCAGAGAGTTCCAGGAGGATGAGGGGCACGTTTTCACCGTTGCCAAGCAGGGCTCTGATGTCATCGGTGGCGGCGATGAGGGCAGTTTCGTTACTGTAGTTGCTGCGGAACCTTGACTGGGATGGGTCCAGGATGTTGTTCTCTTCGAGGTAGTGGGTCAGTTGTCTGTTGACGATTTTCTCCATGACCTTAGGAGCAGGGAGATGGGCCGGAAATTCTTGAGGTCTCTCGGGTCTGCCTTGGGTTTCTTAAGTAGGGCGTTGATCTCCTTGTGCTTCCAGCTCTCAGGAAAGGTCGTGTCTCGAAGGAGATGTTGATGACTTTGCGAGGTGGGGTGCGATGGTGGCGCTGGCTTCATTGAAGATGTGGTGCGGGTATGAGTTTGACGGAGAGCCGGAGTGGATAGTGCTCATGGTTTTGATGGTGTTGTCGACATTCACGTTGGCCCAGGCAAGCAGGAGGTTGTAGTCGATGGTGGGTGGAGAGTCTGAGGTGTCAGTGGGTGTCAGGGTGGTCTGGTTGTTGAAGCTGTTGTGAATGTCTGTGATCTTGTGGTGCGGGTATGAGTCTGACGGAGAGCCGGAGTGGATAGTGCTCATAGTTTTGATGGTGTTGTCGACATTCACGTTGGCCCAGGCAAGCGGGAGGTTGTAGTCGATGGTGGATGGAGAGTCTGAGATGTCAGTGGGTGTCAGGGTGGTCTGGTTGTTGAAGCTGTTGTGGATGTCTGTGATCTTGTGGTGGAAGAAGGTGGCGAGGGAGTCCCACAGGTCTTGCGATAGTGGGATGTTGTTGGTGTTGGAGAGTTCCTTCACAATGTTGAAGAGCTCCTTGCTGTTGTGTGCGTTGTTGTCGAGGGGGCCTTTGAAGGAAGTACTCTTGGCAGATCTGATGAGGTGATTGTGTTTGCAGATGGTGTTCCTGTGGGCTGCGTGGCTGTCCGGTGTCTGTTCCCGGTGCCATTTCTTCTCCAGCTTCCGGCAGGTTTTCTTGGAGGTCCGAGGTGAACCAGCAGGCTCTCTTACCAGCACCTCTGTTGGAGGGTTTCTTGAGCGGGGCAAGAGTGTCGGCGCAGTTGCCGACCCAGTGCCTGAGGTAGCAGGCTGCAAGGTCGAAGTCGGTGGGCGAGGCCGGTGTTTAGCAGGTCTTTGGTGACTTTGCTCCAGCTTCGGTGTGGATCAGTTGGGTGTGTGGTGGGTTTCTGGAAGGTGAAGTGGATGCAGCGATGGTCGGTCCAGGGGATTTGGGTGGTGTGGCTGAAGATGACGTGGGAGCTTGCGGAGAAGACTGGTGCGTCCAGCATGTTGCCGTCGGAGTGAGTTGGTGTTGTGACGAGCTGTCCGAGTCCGAGGTTGTCGATCAGGGTGGTGGAGTTTGTTTCGTCGTTGTTCTCGAGGTGAAAGTTCGGGTCTTTGACAAGGATGTAGTCTGCGGAGCCAAGGGCATGTGTGCCGACGAAGTCGGCGATGGAGTCGCTGAACTGAGGCCATGGTCTGGGGAGTCTGTAGATGAGAGTTCCTCTGAGGGTGGTGTTGGGGTCAGTGTGGATCTGGAAGTGCAGGTATTCGGTGGTGCTGAGGATGTCGGTGTAGGTTGTGACTCTGATGGTGTTCTTGTGGACGATGGCGATTCCAACTCCGTTGGTGCGGTCCCTGCGGGTAATCTTGTATCCATCCGGAATGGCTATGGCGATATCCAGGGCCAAGGAAGCGTTCATCCAGGTCTCCGTCAGGAAGGCGACGTCCGGGGAAGAGGTGTAGAGCAGGCCCCGGAGTTCGACGGTTTGTTTGCGTGTGGAGCAGGTGTTCAATAGGAGGTGGTTGCGATCTTTCTCGGCGGGTGGTTTGGCGGTTCGGAGACTGGTGAAGCTGCAGTTCCGGCAGGTGAAGGGTCCCAGGGTGTGCTTCGGGGTGGCATGGAAGCAGGTGTGTGATCGGCCGGTGTTGAGTGCGAATAGGGTTCTGTGCGAGGAGGGTGCTGACGTCGTAGTGGCGTCGGTCATTGTGGTGGTCGTGCGGACCAGGGGTCTTGGCGCTAGACGCGGACGGGTGCAGACAGGCTTGCCTAAGGTGCGCCTTTGGTGCGCCAGCGGTGTGGCCGCCATATTAAGGGGAAGTGGGAAGGAGGGGCAGCTGGGAGGCCGGAGCGGGGCGGCAAATGGGCGAGCAGGGGGCGGGAACGCAGCAGCGGGAAAAACCGGGTGAGGAAGGCGGAGGGAACAGAAGGCAAACAGGGCACAGAAAATAATCAGGAGGGGAAAAAAGGAATATACAGCAATAGCAAATGAGAAGAAAACAGCCAAAACAATACAATACAGATGCAACCTAAGGCCTTCCACTGGCCACCAGGTTTGAGGCGCAGTTGGTAGCCTGCGGGTAGAGGAGGGCCTCGAACTCATGTCAGGCAGCAGCAGCGAGCTCGGGGGGGGGGGGGGCGGTCACAACAGGTGGTGCTGTTGCGGCGGCGCGAGGAGTGACCTGTCTGAGAGCAGGGTTAAGGGTCAGGAAGTGATGTGCATGCCTTTAAGTGGAGATGGGCTCTCGGTGTACCGGACTCATGCTGGATTTGCTGCTTGACCGGCAGAGCTTCAGCCAGGGGTGGCCATCTTGTAGTCTGACTCGCTAGTGTCCTAATATATATATTTGAATGTTATCACGTTGATATCCAATTATGTGCCATATCTATTGTGCTGGTTGTGTGAGCTGGTCTGTCTACCATGTATTGTTGGATTCATGTTTACAGCTTGTGATAATCTTTGAATGTTGTGAACAAAGTGAAACCCAACAATACAACATTTCTGTGCTTTAGATAATGCGTATATAATGTGATCTCTGTGTGTATACAACTTTCAGTCCAATATGTTGAAAGCTCTGCATGAGGTATGTGATATCTGGTAAGAGATGAGTGCTATCTTGAGCATTGATATACCAAAGAGTACAACATATTGATGGTAGTTGTGTATGCAGTGTTGTGACCAATGTGTCCTGCTGAGTGCATTCGTAAATGCTACAGAATTTCTGTTGCCTGAAATAGTTAACCATTAACATACAACATTAATTGAAGGAGAGCCTGTTAATATGCTACCAGCACTTTTAACTGAGGAAATGGCAGATGGACATGGTCATAGGTGTGGATGTCCGCTCACAATTCATTGCTATGGCATTGTTGGAGTTTGCCTTTTCCCCCAGGCTTGTTCTTTGTGGTTATCGAGTAGCATTTGAGGCCTCAAGTGCTACAGCGGGTAGTTATGTGTCTGACATGGTACCATGGTTTTCTAGGGGGTAGTGATAGGGCTCTGTAGGATAAGGGAGAAACCTCAATTTGCAGGGATTTCAGGGAAGAAAACGGGACAGGTATACAGGGACAGAGGATATGGAAGTGAGGCAATGCCTAGGACTATGCAACTTTCATAAGTAGTATCAGTAGAAGGCCTTTCTGATTTAGTGTACGTCATGACGGGTGTGGCATGCAGAGCATGAAGTATCTCAGGCTACTAGTCTTCGATAGGCAAAGTCTGATGAGCTAGGGTGGCAGGGGCCAGAAGGAGGTATATAAGAGCATGGCTGGAGAAGCGAAGGCGCAGAGCAGGAAAAAAGGAGAGCTAGCAATGGACCAGATTCAAATTGTCACTTTACTCAAATAATGGGGCAAGCAAGGTGGGGTGGAGAGTGGATTAGTATTCTAATTGGGAGTGTAGAAAATTGGGTTACTGGTTGAGAGGGATGAAACCCTACTCTCGCAGAAACCACAATTTCTTTTAGGGTTAAGTCACTAGTAACCCCACATTAACCTGTGCTTAACCTTCTTGTAGTTTGGCACAAAAGCAGTCATGCCTAACTTAGAGAGAACGTTGAAAGTATTAATGCAGTTCACAAACAGTAATAAAGTGAAAACACATCACAAGAAAAATAAATCATCTTTGACCAAAATGACAAAAATGCAATCAGTAGATCCAGAGAGATGCAATTTTAAAGATGTAAGTGAAAATAGCTCTTAGAAGCCCAAAGCCCCAACTGTGGTTATGTTTTGCTGGACTGGGACAAAGACACAAGTTCAGATTGACCCAATGGAATATGGGCTAGATACAGGGACCAAGTTAGGTCCACGGAACAAAATAGTTTGGATCCTGGTTGTGGAGCATTGTGAGATCCCACGTCGAGGATGAGTCACAAAGCAGCAGTTCTGAGGGGCAGTGGGCGGCGGAGTGAGGTCCTGTGTCAGAGATGCATTGCGCAGTAGCGGTTCAGGTGGGGCCGAACCTAGTACAGACCATGGATAGGACAAGGCCATGCTTTGAGACGATCTAGGTCTCTAAATGGTTTGTTCTTCTCTGTCCGTTAAATAGGGCATTGTGCCCTTTTTCAACTGTTCGTATGGAGTGTAAAAATATGTTAAAAGCTGTTTATACCTGAATGATGTATGTGGAAAAATAAGTATGAGAAATCATGTTGGAGAAATACTCTGAAAGAGTATTCAAGATTATTGTGTTAGTCTTAAGCACCCCTTGGTATGAACAGCAGAGTAATGTATTGGTTATTATTGCAACAGATGCACTATGTATTTGCAGGGTAATGCTAGGCACACTATTAAAACAATGTAGGTTAACAATTTCCATGAGAAGCAATGCAACCTCTTGTAGAGCATTAAAGAAAAGGAAATAAGTTGTATCTGACGGGCAGATGTCATATAAGTCTCAGGTGAACATAAGTGTAGGATATACACCCACACTCCACCTCTGTGTCCCTTGGTTGAATACTGTGTTGTATTAGGATGGAGTTCAAAAGCCAGTCGAACACAGATTTAGGCGCTAGGGGTGTTAGATATTCTTTGGTGGTTATTCGCTATGGTGTCTATATTGGCTCTGATTAATTTGGATAACCGTCTCCCCCTTCGGCACTGCTTAAATTGTGAAAATTGGGCTCAAATTGTCAAAGAAGTAGTTTGGCCAAGAACGTGACTCATACAACCTATAGCATCAGTGGCAGAAATCTCAATGTGACCAGAATAGTTAGAAAACATGTAAGTATCCTTATCAAAAAGTTTCAGAAGAGCTATAAAGATTTTATATAGGTAAACGCCGAAGCAACAGACTTCTGGCCAAACTATATGTAAAAATCACCTAAAATAATCGTGCAAGAGGTTTAAGCTCTTAAAACTGTTTTGCAGTATCAGGGCCCTGCATAAAGTGTGGTTTACAGCATTGGCGCGGCATAGTAAGGGTTCTTTGTGCCCTAATGCAAGCAAGGAAAATTCCACTTTAAACCAGTAGTAGGGTGTGGTAATGGCCATCTTTAATTATGAAAGTTACTCTGGATCCCAGTGCCGCTGCTCTCGCTGCCCCAAAGATAGCTAGGCCCATCCTACACTGAGATTTGTAGTTTACACAAACCAACTCTCCCAATTTAGTTAGAAGACTCAGTAAGCAAAAAAATTGCTGTTTTTATATTCCGCCTAAAAAAAAAAAATCATCCAGTAGAATGCAGATTAGTGAGAATATTCAATTGCCTCCATATTTTCTAAATTGAACAAATTATTTTCTAAATCTACATCTACTCTTACATTCTCAAATGTTGCCTTGCATGCTATAGAGCTAAAATGGCTGTCATTCGTTAAAAAGGGAAAGATTGAATTGTGACAAAATTCAATGTTTAAAAAACTTGCTTTTCGTATGTTGTCGCTAAAAAATATTGCCAGTGCTTCCTTGTTCTGTCACAGTTTATTTTAGATTGTAACCAATGCTAGCGAATCTGCAGCATTTACCTTGTTGAACTGGTAGAGAGCAAGTCAGCTGTCCCCTTGGGTTAACACTGAGTAAATATGCTCATTCAAACTCTTGACCTATTTTTCCGAATAAAAAGGTACTTTGTGTTCAATGTTATTATAAATGTACACCAGTCCATGAATGACTGAATTCACAGGCGCATCTGGGCAAACGTTTGCTTGTACATTGGTACTGTATTCTGAGTATCTAGGTTTTGTTTTTTATTTTTCAGATTATGTGAGAGTTTACACATCTGAAATAAATCAGTGTTCATGCCCTTAGAAGGCTATTTTATATTATAACTAATGCCTGCGTTTGACTACTTGGCCAGCATAACATTATATTTGTTCATAAATGATAAGCTGTTGTGAACAACCTTACTCTGAAATTAGGCTAAAATTCAAATCTTTATCAAATGGTGTTATATTTATTGCGGGTCTGCAAGACTTGGTATTTAGGGAATGCTGAAGATACATTTTGATGATGCTCTTTGCCAATAGTTAAACCCTTTATTTTTATTTTTTAAATTTTCACATAATCTGACTTGTCCTGACCCAGAAAAAACGGTCCTTTATAAAACATAAAATCCATCTGATTAATTTTAAAGCTATTCAGACGTTTGATCAAACTGAATAGTCATTCAGTAATTACAGGCACATACACATACAATTATCAGCATTATTTGTCAGAATGGAGGTGAAGGTACAACTTTCTTCCTTTTAATTTAAAACTGGATGGATTGAGCTCATTAGAGCCCTCTAGGCACGCGTAGTGTGTAGAGGAGCACCAGGATTGTAAGAAAACACCAAAGGTAAGTAAAATACCCCACCCCAGAGCCCAGGAAAGCAGAAGTAAAACACAGCAAGTTTCCTAAAGTACACTAGACGTCGTGATAAAAGATAATGCAAGAACCATAAGAGACTGCAAGACACCAACAATGGATTCCTGGACCTGAAGACCCATGGAAGAAGCGGACCAAGTCCAAGAAGCACTGAAGAGTCCAGGGAGATCCGGAGCCCCTGCTAACCTGGATGAAGGTGCAACAGAAGAACCACTGGTGAGAAGACAAAGTCAGTATTGCACAAAAGAAGACAGATGCGGATTCCTGGTTGGTGCAGATGTCCAACGCCGGATGGATGAATACCGTCTGGTTTGTATCGCTGGATTCCGCCAACAAGCCTTGGCACTGGCAAAGCTCACGGCTAGCGGAAAATGGCACTGCCCAGTACCAGGAGGGACCTGGTGGCCTCTACCCAGGAGGGGGAGGCAGACGGAGCTCACAGCAACTTGGAGAGCCCTCAGAAGACTAAGCAGCGCGCACAGGAGTCCCACAGCATGGGGACAAAAGAGGTGCAAATTGATTCCCACGCAGCACGGCACAAAGGATTCCCATGCCGCCAAGAACCACCCAAGAGGCTTGCGTCGCAGTATGGAGTGCTGGGGGCCTAAGCTATGCTGTGCACAAAGAACTTCTTGGAAGGTCGCACACAAGCCATGGCAACTGTAAGTCACGCGGTACACTGGGGTTGTCTTGTGGGGGGAGGCAAGCTCTTACCTCTACCAAATTTGGACAACTGGACGTTGGGACTGTCTTAGTCACTTTAGTCCACCACCTGTGTCGGTGGATCCATGCCTGTCGTCTGGAGAGGGGGCCCAAGCCACCGGTCGTCGCTGCAGAGAGGTACCTGCAGAAGCAGGGAAGTGACTCTCGCTCCACGGGAGATTCCTTTGGTTATTCTGGTGCAGGCTGAAGCTAGGCTGTCCACTGAGGATGCACGACCTGGAAACTGTTGCAGTTGCTGGCAGGAGCTAAAGATACGATGTTGCAGAAGTCGTCTTAGCTTCTTTGTTGCAGTTTTGTAAAGTTCCTGGAGCGGTCAGCAGTTCATCTTTCGGTAGAAGATGAAGTAAAGGATGGAGGGGATTCCTGCTGGAGTCTTTCAATCCGAATCTGAAGAAACACCCAGAGGAGAGACCCCAAATAGCCTTGTGAGCGGAATTAGTCACCTACCCAGGTAAGCACCTATCAGGAGGGGTCTCTGACGTCAGCTGCTGACACTGGCTACTCAGATGCTCCCAGAGCACCCCACCACCTTGGAATCCAAGATGGCAAAACTCAGGGGCACTCTGGAGGAGCTCTGGGCACCAACCTTGGGGTGGTGATGGACATGGGAGTGGTCACTTCCCTTTCCTCTGTCCAGTTTCGCTCCAGAGCAGGGACTTGGGGGGGGGGGGGGGGGGGGGAGGGTCCCTGAACCGGTGTAGACTGGATTATGCAAGGAGGGCACCATCTGTGCCCTTCAAAGCATTTCCAGAGGCTCTGGGAGGATACGCATCCCATGTCTGTGACACCTATTTCCAAAGGGAGAGGGTGTAAAACACTCTCTCCTAAAGGGAATACGTAGTTCTGCCTTCCTGGGATTGAGCTGCTCGAGCCCCAGGAGGGCAGAAGCCTGTCTGTGAGGTGGCAGCAGCTGGGGCTGCAGTGGAAACCTCAGAAGGGTGGTATGGCAGTACTCTGGGTCCACTGTGGAGCCCCCAGAGTACATAGGATTGTGCAACCAATACTGGAATCAGTATTGGGCTATAATTCCCAGGTTGTTAGACGCCTTACTTGGCCATATGCGGAGTTACCACTGTGAAGCTGTGCATAGGTATTCGCCTATGTACAGTGCACACTTGAAATGACATCCCACACTCACGAAGTCTGGGAAAATGGGCCTGGCTGACGTTAGGTCACCTCTACTAGTGCATCAGTGCCTTCACACACAGATACTTTGCAGCCAGCCTTCAGGGTTGGAAGACCTGATATATAGGTGACTTATAAGTGACCTGGTGCAGTGAAAATGGTTTTGAAATAGTGCAAGTACTATTTCACACAGGCTGCAATGGCAGTCCCTGAAGACGCCTTTGTATGGTCTCCTTATGGGTGGCAAAAGAAATGCTGCAGCCCATAAGGATTCCATGGAACCCCAGTGCCCTGGGTACCTATGTACCATATACTAGGGCCTTATAGGAGGGGGGTCCAGTTTGCCAATTTGGTGTGAAATACTGTCACTAGACTGTAGTGACAAATTTAGAAAGAGAGAGAGCATGAGCACCGACGTTCTGATTAGCAGGGCTCCAGTGACAATTTAGAAAACAGTGAAACACACTGACGAGCAGTCCATAAACCATAAGCACTGGGGTCCTGACTAGCAGGATCCCAGTGACACAGTCAAAAACACACTGACATCAGGCATAAATTGGGGGTAACATTCCAAAAAGAGGGTACTTTCCTACACATGTATTTTAGGCGAGCATGCCAGGTGGGGACCTTGGAGTCTGTGATAACAAGCATGCTTCTCCTCCTTGTACCTATGGAGCACTATTAAGTGCTTAATAAATACTCATTTACGGACACCAAGTAGGTGGTTTAGTTTTGCTTTACTTATGTATAGTAAATTCACCAGTTACGTCAGCAATATGGAATAGATTTGAATTATGGTAGTACAGTTGGTCCTGACGAAAGCCTTCAGCATTTGGGAACACAAGTGGCAGAAAGATGTTGACCCTATGGGAAAGTAGGGCTTACTACAGCATTCCTAACTTTTTCTGTTTTTAATCATACTGACTGATGCCCATTTTAAAATGTTAGGGCTGCCAGACCGGTATTTTAAGAGTAACCATACCCAACTAACTACCCTATTCCTTTTTCAGCAAAGTGCTCACAGGCATCTCACAGGCTGTGGTACGCCCAGTTCCGCAACGGAATTGGAAGGAACTCTGTGATGAAGCATGCCACCAAGAGGGACCCCTGGTTAGGTGCCACCAAGGGGGACCCTGGTGGGTGAGTTATTTTAAGCTAAATGACTCTTTTCTCCTTAGGTCCAAAGGAGAGTTCTTAGGTTGATCCAATGGAGTTGGGCTGTATAGTTTGTGTGAGCCTCTCCTCTTGCCCCGCAACTTGACTACAGCAGACCACAATATCTGTGCCTTAATTACACGAGGCAAGGTTCATTAAAATAATGTTCTTAGTTGATATTATGAATAACCCCTTTATTAACTCCTTAACTCAGTAGGTCTACCAATGAGGACGACCTGGGATGTCAGTGTTATCAGGTCAGATCTCTTGAGTTTCTAGTTCAGATGATACTGCCACAAAATACACTTTCTTAGTTCACAATGAAATTTTCTAAAACCTACAACTCCAGTAGTTTTACAGATTACACCAGACCGAATATATTCTATCACTACTATGTCTTTATGGCTATTACCATAGATCTGAATTTTTATATTCTGTACTGATGTTACTAGGGCAGTGCCTCAGAACATAGGAATTAATTTTTCAAGTTTGCTGTGCAGTCTTTACACCATTAATCCGTCCCTTGCTGAAAAAACAAATCCATGCTCTTGGTATTTTCATAAAGTCTGTAATCTGTTCCAGTAAGGACATTCAAACAGCCTGGAGATCATGTTTGAAAGCAGTGACAGAGAAATCATGAGTTTGGATAGGTTTTCTTGCATGAACTGTTTAAGAAGTCATGCTTTTTAGCATCCCACATTCATAATATACTTACAGGTCCCAATAGTCACTGCAAGTAGTCTTTAAGAATAATATTAATTCGTCCAACCTTGCAGCAGTTTTTTTTTTTAATTGCCCATTCAACTCTTTAGGTGGACAAAAACATATGCCATAAATGCATACAGCTGTGCGTTAGGTTATGCTATAGAGCGCTGTAGCCTTGAAAATTTGGCTTAATTTGAGGTAAGATCTGAGACAGTAGAACCTCTATCATACCTGAGATGGTTCTCAAAAGTTAGTATTCAATTTTGTCAAATTCGGGTACGTGGTTACTGAAACCACTGGTGTGCCAGCAGCATTTACAGACATCAGTTTAAAATGATAAACTTCCACTGTTGTGTGCAGTCATCAACTGCGTATGCCAGAAAGTATGTAGGTAAACACATTATTCAGTGCACAGTACAAGTGGGAGCTCTGAAATGTCCAAATTGAGCAAGACTGCGGCAGGCACGCACGCAGTTTTCACATTCAGTGTTTCACTTCTAGTCGCCAGCTGATATTCATCTCAGAGTATCTGTATGAGAAACTCTGTAATAGCCAGAAGACAATTAGGAATCCAATGCGCTACTCCCTTTAACCACAGTCTAGTCTGATCTAGACCTTGTCAAAAGCAGTGAAGAAGTCCACAAACACTCAGTATAAAAGTGCTGTTTCTCCTTTACTGTCCAGTGGTAGAACCAGCACTGCTTTCAAAGTGGATCCTGAGAAAATGCAAGAAAGTATGTTAACTACCCCAGTCTGTCTGGTAGACTAACAGATGCTTTGCAAAAATCTTTAATTTAGAGTGCACTATGGCAACTAAACAATAACTTGAGAAATAATTATATGTTTCTTTCTTATGTGGAGGACAGAATTTCTCCTTTGCAACCCTCATGGACTAAAGTAATACTTTCAATTGACCAGAATAGATGGGTCCAGTCATTAGCTCTTCACATTAGGAGGAGTGGAGCCCGAGACCCCGAGTATAATACATCAGTTCATTTTTCCCTACATTTATTTTTCTGCTGTTTCAGAAGAGATAATTCTCATCAAACTTTTAACACCCCTGTTTTTCATAAAACCGATTATTCTCTCTGTGTTCTTGTAATGGTGTGTGCCCTTTGCAAATGTTTTTGAGTTGTTTTTGCTTTTCCAAATCTTGTAGACTACGTCGTTGATTGGGAGACCAGTAACTTCAGTCTGTTGCAGGAATCTCCGATGTCTTTTCTCGTCTTCCCATTGTATCATGGTGAACTTTTCTAAATAGCTAGGCAGAAGATAAATATGGCTTGTCCGAAGCTATATTCAGAACTTATATAAATTAATTGGATCCATAAGACTGTCTTTAATACTAACTGCACGCAGACGTGCTGTGGTAGATCATTTCCCTGTGCCAGAAGGAAATTAGCCATTTACATATTGAGGTTACTTTGGTAATGATAATCAGCTAATTTAACAATCAAAAATTCTGAACTCACTATCTTAACATGAATCAAGTCCTGTAGTAGGATTTCGCTACACCAGTTAGCATGCCAACAACTGTCATTTATCTACTCTCCCTTAATTGCTGTTAATTTTCCAGTTCCCTCCAGTTGAACATCATCATCTTCCCACTTCTCTCAATTTTGTTGGCGTTAAGAAATACTTCACCATCTCTGAGTTTTGACCAGTGGTCCACACGTCCCACATCCCAGGAAAGTAGTAATGACCGTTACCTCTTTAAGAGCTTTGAACAGAGACTTCTTCTTTTTGTTTTGAATGTGTCTCTCATGCCGTTAGGGACCTATAATATGCGTTTGTTCCTGTCAGGTCTCCAGACCATCGTGGTTACCCTTCACAACTTGACTTTATATATGAAACTGTCTTTTAACAATGTTGAGAGGAAAAGTACTGATATTATCCAGCAATTACCTTTTACCTCTCCAGCCATTGATAATCATTAATCAGGCAAATGTCTTGAATCTGGTAATACATGCGTGCATTGTTATTTTTTTTTATGCAAAAAAACAAAGCTTTATCCCTTTTGAGAACACTTGTTTATATAAATTTAATGCGAGTAAGTACATTGTAATGCCACTTTCCTACTAAAGAAGCAAGGAGGATGGCTTTGAGTCCATGAATAAAGTGATACTAAATGGGTTGTGGTTGAGAATCATAATTTTTTTTTAAACATTTTTTTAGTTTTGGTGATGAGGGCAGGACCCTGGTCTGTTTTTTAGGTGCCGGGCAACTAGTCAGAGAAAACAAAAAATCCATATGAACTTGCTGAAACTGACTTTCATAGTCTTATCCGTGCATTCTATCCCCGTAGTTCTCGAAGAAAATGTAACTGCCAGTCAACACTCTCCATTAGATATGGCCTAATGCTTGCCGACCATCTTTACTGGACATTTGGGCAGGTGTTTCACCCAATGTGAATGCACAAGTCGTGATTGATGGCACGCACAATCTTGGCTACTCATGAAAGGTCAAACATTCTACCCATGAATTAGGCCACTGCCTAGTTTCAGCCATGTCAGATATTGAACCTGGGCTCAAAAAGTCCAACCACACCCTTATGAGTTTCCTTATCTCAGATAAACAGAGTGTTTGCAACCAGTACAATGTGGTCTCTGTGGTCTCTTGCATAGAAATTTGAGCAGTATCAATGCTGAAACCTTTTGTCCGACCTGTTTCAGAAATTTAAACTCCTACATGCCAGCGCCTCATCAATCGAGCATTGACGTAGCCAATAGCTCTGGCCACCTGCTTTATGGCAATTCTCGTTTTGTTTTTGTCATGGTTTTTGCAAATTCGTATTGTTTGGGATATCTAGGACTTTGATCAATCTGAAAACACATTGCGCCAGGCAAAACAGTTTTGTTTGTCTGAAAAAACATAAATTTCTATAGTACTCCCTGGCACTGAAGGGAACTACTTAAAATATCAATCAGGCTGGCATTGGTTGCACATTTCTTACCTTTGAGAGAAAGGAAAAGAGAAAGGAAAAAGATAAGCAAAGAAGGCTGGCAGGAAAGAAGGCAAGAAACAAAAGAGAAAAGTGACAGCGAAAGAAAGGTAAAAGAGAAGGAAAGAGATGGCATGAAAAAAGAAGGCAAGAGAAGCACAGAGGGAAAAAAGAAAGGCAAAGAAGGTAATAGAAACAAAAGAGAAAGAAAGAGGCAAAGGTTGGCAAAGAATAGAAAGAAGTAAAGACAAAAAAAGAAAAAATAAGGCAAGAAAAATAAAGGCAGGGATGAAAGAAAGACCAGGAAAGTAATGACAAGAATTAACAAAGGAAATAAGGAAAGATAAAGAAGGAAGAAAGAAAAAGAGGATAGATTGATACAGACCAGTTTCAAATGGGCACAATCTGGTATGCTATGCAATAGCTGCACTCAGAAAAGCAAAACACTCCAAAAGGAATTTACAACAGCATTGGCAGATGAAGACGAAATGTGCATTGGAAGCATTCTGCTATCACTTCAGGCTCTAAGCACAAAGGCAACACTAAAGTAATTATAAAGAAATAAAACAGGCATTTACAATGCAACAGGTCTTGCGTTTGCTCATGTTAGAGCTGATCGCGTTGTAAACTCATAGCCCGACTTTTCACCTATCGGGCAAAAGTGCATTTATGTACATAACCCGAAAAAGTGAAATTAACCATGTAAAGCGCTCGACTTCTGCCAAGCGAGATCGCGCTCGTAAATTAGAGAAAAAGAAGTCCACGAGCCCGATGGAAAACCGCGAGCCTCGCATGTTTTCTGTACTTGGTTGCTGCGCTCGAGGAGGGCTAGCTACCGGAAAAGGCATGACCTTCGATTAATGAAAGCAAGCAGATTTTATTAGGCAAGCCCACGAACCAATAAAAAACACTGACGTGAAGTTGACAGGGCTCCGAGCCCTTTTCTAAATACTAAAGCGTCTTGCTGCGACGCATGCGCGAGCGCATGCAACGCAGGCTCGACCCTAAAAACACTAGGAGTGAAAGTAACTAGCCTTTGTGCAGAGGTGTTCCTTTTGAGAGAGTGAAATTCAGTCACTCAAAGTGAAGTTAACAAGTGGCTTAAGTAGGCTGTCTAACTGCCCCATGATGTTTGAGGTAGTGGATTGAAGCAAAATGTGAATGACACTACAAAAGACCAATGGATGAACAGAGTTGGCTGAAAGGTCCGATATGTATGTATATTATACATATTTAAGTAAAATCAAAAGGTCTTGGCTAACGCCAGACCTAAAAAGGAAGCCCTTGTGGGTAGACATGCACCCACACCCTTTCACAAACATCCTACACCAACTGGAAGGAAATCTGCAGTAACCACAAAAGTGCTTCTCAACTCCACTTCCTTTAGCACTATGGTATTCCATCAGTAAAATGGTGGAGGAAGTTGCATCATCCCACCAACTGCGCAGCATGCGCTTTACTTTACTGGTGCTTCAAGTGTGCTTGCCTTCTCACAACAAAGTTTGTTTCTAAACTTGAAGATCTGAAGCCAGCAACTCGGCCACTAAACGTTTCAGGGAGTACCATAGACACATACGCATTAACTTTCACATCTAACATTTTTGAACACATAAATTCTTACCACAAAAGACACTTCATCTACCCAGTATAAGTTTTGTTTCTCATAAAAGTCCAGCTTGTGGTTTGTATATCTGGATGGCTGTTTCCCTCGCTGGGCCTCTTATTCTTGCCTTTAAGAGATCAGGGGCTCACTGACAAAACACTATTAAAGGCCTTTGCATGCACCACGTTGTAAAGGTTCTTTCAGTCACCCACATCCCTTTTTTGTGCATTAGAAATGTCTGTATAAGTTTGTCCTGCAGTATTTTTATCTGACAAACGATTAGTCTGATGTTCTTATTTGTATATGGGCACTGCTTGTTTCACTGAGTGAACAGGTATAGTTTGCTGTCTTTGCTTATAAAAGGATCCAGCAGAGTTTTTTATGTGAGGGAAGGTGTTTGAATAATTTATATGGATAAGCTTATTTCTCCTTTGGCCAAGTGTTGAGATGTAGGTCTGTTCGGAAGTTTCAGGAGTTGTAAAATCTCCTACAAATGTGATTTTCTTAGGTAGTGAGGAGTAGTGTTTTTCATGTGTTTTAACACAAAGCAGAGGATTTTGGAGGTTTTGCTGGACTACAGAGAGTGTTGCTCCCTACAGTAAAGGGCATTAATTGCTAGCAGCATCAAATTGGCTGGTTGCCTAACATAGTGGCACAATGTTTTGTGGACATTGCAGAAGTATCTAAGATGTCTCTGCTGAAAGAAGACTTTCTATCATATTTTAACTCCAGAACCATTACCATTTTAGACACACTGATATATTGGGTTGCACGATGCTTTGTATATTGGTTCTGCCCTATTGTTTGTGTGTAGAACAACAACTCTCCCTTCATGTTAGAATTGGGGCCTCTGGCTTGCAGTGGTTGGCACTGTGTCGAAGTAGGGACACTCGCTGTGGTCATAGTAAGGGAGTCACACAGCTAAGATAACCCCTGCTCTCAACCCCTTGGTAGCTTGGCACGAGCCGTTCCGGCTTATCTCAGAGGCAATGTGTAACGTACTTGTACACATACACACAGTAATACAGTGAAAACACCTCAAAGTGAGTCCACACCAGTTTAGAAAAAGACCAAAACGACAAAATCCAACATACACCAGATAAGATATCACTCTTAAAAGTTAAACAAGTTCAGTCCATAGAAATCAATGGATGCGTTTGTTTTAGGGCAAAGTACCTAAGATGCATCAAAAATCAAAGACAACAACAAGCGCAGTGAAGGTGAGGCGCCGGAAAAGCAAGCGTAGTGTTGGTTTGTTACTGCCAGAGGAGGTGGTGCGTGGTTTCTGGACAGGCAGCTTCAGTTCCTTACCACAATGCGGTGTCGATGAAGAAATTGGAGCCAAGGGACAATGTGTCAAAAATCCAGACACACTGCGTTGGTCTACAGCAGCAAAGCAGGCAGTGTGTCTATCCTGCAGGGGCGGATCTTTACGACGATGCGTTGACACCCAGTGACAAAAAGAGGTGCTGTGTTTGATCCGTCCAGTTATGCGTCAGTTTTACAGCAGCGCTGGGGGTCAATGCGTGGATTTTCTCTTTATGATCACCGGAACTCACTTCCAAGGCCTCAGGGACTGAATTTGGCACCACCTGGCAAGTCAGGACTCTCAGCAAGAGAGCCCAGGTACTGGCAGGTGAAGTCTTTGATGGCCTTGAGACTTCTTAACAGAGGGGCAAACTCAACTCAAGCCCTTGGAGAAACTTGGAAGCGGTTTGTAAAAAAAAAAAAAAACCAAAGTCCAGTCCTTTCACTTCCAGGACAGAAGCAGCCGGCCAGTAAAACAAAGCAAAAGGCAGAGTGGCAGCCCTTCCTACAGCATCTAGCTCTTCTTCCTAGTGTCAACTTCTCCCACCACTCTAGCTTACGAAGACGCATCAGCCTGGTGATGGGTCATCAGGATACGCATGGCACACCTCAGTTCCCTTTGTGTGACTGTCTAGAGTGAATGCACAAACCGCCCAACTGTCATCCTGACCCAGACGTATATTTAGCAGGCAGGCCGAGGCACAGAATGGTTAAGCAAGAAAATGCCCACTTTCTAAAAGTGGTATTTTCAATCTTACAATTCAAAAACTAACTTCATGAAAAGATGTATTTTGAAAATGTGATTTCAGAGACCCCAAACTCCATATTTGTATCTGCTTCCAATGGGAAACTACACGTATAGGATATTTCCAGGCAATCCCATATTGCCCTATTGGAGAGCTAGGCCTTGCAATACTGAAAATCCAAATTAGCAGCATTTCACTGTCCGCACATATAAACACACCATGGCATGTTCTACCTTTTAAATACCCTGTTTGTACCCTGCCCACGGGGCTGCCTTAGGCTCACCTTAGGGGTAACTTTCAAGTAATAAAAGGGTAGGTCTGGCTCTTTAAAATGCATTTGCCAGGCCGGAATGGCAGGTTAAAACCGCATGTACAGACACTGCAATGGCTTGCCTGCACCAAGGCTACTGAGTGGGTGGTACAACTGGGCCCTGGGCACACGCATTGCAGCGTACTAGGGACTTAGTAGTAAATCAGACCAGGGCAATGCAGAAAATGTGCACTTCAGCAGTGGTAAAGTGCCCGGAGTCCTAAACCAGCAATAACAAAATTCAGCACATGATCGAAAACAGGTGGTCAGAAGAGAAAAGACAGGGGAAACCACGCCAAGAGCTGCCCGGTGAGATCTAACACTTCATAAGTACATTACTTAAAGTTACCTCAATCCTTTGTACTATTGATATGAGGAGCTGCATGGGAATTAGGAGGCATAACCATTAGGAGGAGAGATAATGCTTTGATCATCTAGGAGTAAGGCAAACCTGGTGGGGCCATAGGCATTTGGGGTCACTCACATCACCTTCCATCTCCAACAAGAATCACAATGAAATGGCTCACCTGTGCTCCTATCGCTCACCCTGCCAGATTCATAGGTCCACAAACCGCTCTGGAGGCTACAGCCTGAGATGCTATTGGGCATAGCATTTAGGGAGGAGATTCGCTGTATGATTCGATCCTACTTTTCATTAAATATTGGCTCTGTCCCTAAAATGGTGACAATCTGGGAACCCTTCAAGGCTGTTATTCGTGGAGAGTGTATTGCCAAAGGTCACTGTATCTTCAAATATATCAGAGGGAGGCTTACCAGGTCAAAGCAGGAACTCCGTACTCTAGAGCTTAGATATGATGAGACCTCAGAGCGGAGTCCCTTAGACCCTATGAAAACTTTTCTAACAGAGTTGAAAGGAGAGGCTGACAGAGGTGAAGTTCCTAAGCAAACATGCGCTGGCTAGACAATATGGCGAGGGAGGCAGATCATGACACACTCTTGCAGTCTCCTTAAACCCCTGAGATCTGGTAATTACAGTCAAACCATTGACACCCTAGATGGGCGTGCTTGCCACACCCCTGACAACATAATGAGGGAATTTGTCAGATTTTACCAAAAGCTATGCACTTTATCCACGCAGGGCATGTCAGAGGAGGTGAACAGTTATTTGCAAAGGGCCACACTAGCATGGATGAAGCAGTCACACTGAGAAATACTTTGCAGACCTCTAACAATTGAAAAATTAAATAGACTGTTACACAGCTCACGAATGGAATGGTGCCCGGGAGCGGTGGTCTCCCAGCAGAATTCTATAAGACTTATGCTGTCGAACTGGCACGATGTTGCTTAAAGTCTATTTAGAAGCACTCCAAGAAGGTCTACTCCCACAGACAATGCAGGAAGCCATTATAATCCTATTGCTTAAGCCAGATGAACCTCCACAAAAATGTGATACTTATCGACCCCTATCTTTAATAAACTTAGATAGTAAGCTACTGGCCACGTTACTGACCAATATGCTGCTACAGCGGATACCCAATTTAATACGCCCCGACTAGTCTGGTTTTATACCGGGCCATTCCACGGCAGATTACCTTTGCTCTCTGTTCACCCTTAGACCCACAATGCCAGCATTTGTAACCTTCTTGGATGCCGCTAAAGCAGTTGACACGGTTTGATATCCATGCTCACTAGAATGGAGCTGAGCAAATCCTTTGTAAAGAGGTGAATGTGCTAAATACAGATCCTGGGTTGCGACTACGTTTAAATGGGGGCTTGTCTGAGACCTTCACAATTGGTAGGGGGACACCTGGCAGGGCTGTCCTCTATAGCCCGTGCTTTTTGCCCTCACTGTTGAGCCCATGGCGTGTGCCCTGCGTGAACATAGTCATAAACGCGGGGTCAACATGGGATTTCAATATACTTTGTTGTCTATGTATGCTGACGATGCACTGTTGGTGATTAAAGATCTGAATGTTAATTTAAACCCCATCATTCAAGAGATAATTCAGTTAGGCCGTCGGTCTGGACTGAAGATCAACTAGAACAAGTCCATTATGTTCCCCCTTACAATAGCCACCACTAAACCTAATACTCAATTTCAACTACAGTGGCAGACCAACCCGGTGCGATAGTTGGACGTGCAGTGTCACACTAACATTCCACTTTGATAAGGGAGAGCTATGGGGTTTACCTAGATGCACTACCGGCACTGACAGGTGGATAACCCTTCCGCTCTCACAGACTGGCAGAGTGGCTTAAATGAAGATGATTATCCTCCCAAAACTACTTTACCTATTTCAGAAAATCCCAGTCCCCCTGAATAAAGGCTTTTTTTTTTTTTTTTTTTTTACCCTCCTGGTCCGACTGGCGTGGGCCGGTAAACAACCTCGCATTGGTTGGCAAAACTTTTCAACTCCTGTATCATAAGGGTAGGTTGTCGGCTTCTAATTATGAGGCTTACTATTTAGTTGTACAGCAACAGTATATCCACCATCATTGGTTCCATAACAGCAGACATCCCCCCCGCCCCCAAGTGATTATTGAAAAGGGCTTGATGGACCCTACGCCCCTACCGTCTATCCATTTTATACACCTTACCAGACCAATTAACGAGATTCATACATGTGATCCATTGTATGGGCCTGGCACAAACTGGCAGCCTGCGTCACTACACCCTACTTCAAGCATACACCCATCAAGTATTACTGCAAGCTTATCCTGTGTGCCGTTTCAGGTTTTTTATCCTCACTGTGGGAGAGGCTGTAGGAGGCTAGCCTGGTTTGTAGTGGGTAACTCATACAAGATCGAGTTATCCCTTATTAGTGAAGTAGTAGTGTTCTAGCAGCTTAGGCTGATAGAAGTAGCTATAGCAGAGCAGCTTAGGCTGAACTAGGAGACATGCAAAGCTCATGCAATACCACTTATAGTTACACAGTACTTACATGCAAGTAAAGACTATTCTCAGTGTTTCCAAAAATAAAGGTATTTATTTGGGTGACACAGTACCAAAAATATCTTAGTCAATAACTCCTTCTGGAGGTAAGTATTATACACAATATATACACTAGACACCAAAATTAGACAAGTAAATAATCATAGAACAATGGAAACAGTAGGAAATCCTATAGAATGCAATGGGAGAAAATAGGTCTAGGGGCAACACAAACCATATACTAAAAAAGTCGAATGTGAATCAAGAATTCCCCCTAGACAAGTGTAGTGTGTGCAGAATTGCTAGGAGAGTAAGAATACAGTAAAGGTCAGTAAATTACCCCACCCCAGAGCCCAGAAAAGCAGGAGTAAAGTACTGCAAGTTTCCTTAAGACACACTACACCTAGTTTTTGGGATTTTGCAGCAGCCAACCAAGTTTGCAAAGAACAACTGCTGGATTATTGGACCTGAAGACCTGCAAAGAAGGGAACCAAGTCCAGAAGTCGAAAGAAGTTCCAGGAAGGACAGGAGCCCCTGCCAACCCAGAAGACTGTGCAAAAGAAGAGTCCCTGGTTAGTCGAAGACTGCAGAAATGCACCCTAGGAAGATGCCAGCGGGTTCCTGCATGATGCAAAAGATGTCCCACGGCGTGAAGATCGTTGCAGACGAGATTTCGTTTTGGAAGGCACCAACAAGTCTTGGCTACGGCAAAAGTGCGTTTGTCATCAAAATGGCACTGGATGGACCCAGGAGGGAGGAGGAAGAGGGGGCTCTCAGCACTCTATAGAGCCCTCAGGATGCCAGCCAGCACCCCCAGAAGCCACAGGATCTGGGTTCAAAGGAGGTGCAAAACACGGTTGATGTAGCACAACAAAAGCGAGTTGAGTGCTACAGGGTGGAGTGCTGGGGACCTGGGCCAGGCTGTGCAGGAAGGAATTTTGCAAAGAGTGCACAGTGGCCTCAGGAGGTGAAGAAGACACAGTACACAGGGGTAACGTCGTTCTTGGGGAAGGCAAGGTCTTACCTCCTCCAAATTGCGTCAGCAGGACTTCAGGACAGTATTATGTCGATGATGTCCACCCTCCGTGTCCTTAGGAGCATGCTCGTTGCCGTGAGAGGAGTGCCAGGGTACCGGTCATCGCCTTGAAAGGTGCCTGCTTGGAGCAGGGGAGTGACTCTGACAATCCACAGGAGATTTCTTCAGTCTTTCTGGTGCAGGATGAAGACAGGGAGTCGCCAGAGCATGCACACTGTGGAAACTGTTGAAGTTGTTGATTTGGAGCTGAGGTTGCTGAAGAAAAGTATCTCTTGTAGACACTTTGTTGTAGTTACAGAGTTTCTTGGAGCAGGCTGCGGTTGATCCGAGGTCAGAAGAGTCTCTGAAGTTGTTGCAGAGGATTCCTGAAGGAAACTTGCAAGCAGAATTTGAAGAGAACCCACAGGAGAGACCCTAAATAGCACTGAGAGAGGATTGGCTACCTTATCAGGTATGGACCTATCAGGAGGGGTCTCTGACATCACCTGCTGGCACTGGCCACTCAGAGCCTTCCAGGGTACCCCCACACCTTGCAAAGCAAGATGGCTGAAGTCTGGGACACACTGGAGGAGCTCTGGGCACCAACCCTGGGGTGGTGATGGACAGGGGAGTGGTCACTCCCATTTCCTTTGTCCAGTTTCCCGCCAGAGCAGGGGAGAAGGGGTCCCTGAACTGGTGTAGACTGGTTTATGCAAGGAGGGCACCATCTGTGCCCTTCAAAGCATTTCCAGAGGGTGGGGGAGGCCACCCCTCCCCAGCCTGTAACACCGGTTTTCAAAGGGAGAGGGTGTAACACCCTGCTCTCAGAGGAAATGCTTTGTTCTGCCTTCCTGGGATTGGGCTGCCAAGACCCAAGGAGGGCAGAACCCTGTCCGTGAGTTGGCAGCAGCGGTAGCTGCAGTGCAAGCCTCAGAGAGCTGGTTTGGCAGTACTGGGGTGCATGGTGGTGCCCCAGGATGCATGGAATTGGCACTCCAATACCAGATTTGGAATGGGGGGGACAATTCCATGATCTTAGACATGTTACATGGCCATATTCAGAGTTACCATTGTGAAGCTACATCTAGGTATTGACCTATATGTAGTGCACACGTGTTATGGTGTCCCCGCACTCACAAAGTCCGGGGAAATTGCCCTGAACTATGTGGGGGCACCTTTGCTAGTGCAAGGGTGCCCTCACATTTAGTAACTTTGCACCTAACCTTCAGCAAGTGAAGGTTAGACATATAGGTGACTTATAAGTTACTTAAGTGCAGTGAAAATGGCTGTGAAATAACGTGTGCGTTATTTCACGCAGGCTGCAATGGCAGTCCTGTGTAAGGGTTTGTCTTAGCTCCATATGGGTGGCAAAAGAAATGCTGCAGCCCATATGGATCTCCTGGAACCCCAATGCCCTGGGTACCTAGGTACCATATACTAGGGACCTGTATGGGTGGGGGTCCAGTGTGCCAATTGAAATTGGTAAATTTAGTCACTGGCCTAAAGTGACAAATGTAAAAGCAGAGAGAGCATAAACACTGAGGTTCTGATTAGCAGAGCCTCAGTGACACAGTTAGGCACTACACAGGCATACACATTAGGCCATAAACTATGAGCACTGGGGTCCTGGCTAGCAGGATCCCAGTGACACAGTAAAAACACACACTCACAAACAAGTGGGGGTAACCATGCTAGAAAGAGGCTACTTTCCTACAGAGGCACTTACTTACCCCAGGTAAATTATTTAAAGCTAATACATTTAAGACCCATCAGGAATAGATAGAGGACGGACCGGCCAATGTTGGAGATATAAATGCTTATGATAAACTTGCCCATGAAGCCAAACAGCTATTTCCTATGTTCTACAGCGAACCTCCTGAATGGTCACCCTGAACCTTCTAAGCTTGTTGCTACATTGTATAACGCTGCCATGGAGTATTGGGGTCCAAACCATCATAAGCTTCGTCTGGCGTGGAAGAGTGATCTGGGGCTAGCTACAATATGCACAGTGGGAGTTTTGCTGCCAACAGACTACGGAAGTCTTGTCGAATGGTAAATTCCACTTAATTAATTTCAAATACTTGCTTAGAGTATACCTCTCCCCTATGGATATAGCATAATTCTACCCAGACGCCTATACCAGATGTGCCCGTTGTGGGGCTCCACATGCAAATTCTTTGCATTTGGCGTGGACGTGTCCTGAGGTAGTGGCATTTTGGACCCATATTCAGGATGCTTTGCATGCCGTATCTGAACATGAATTTTGTTGCATCCCCATGGTGGCATTACTAGGGTAGGTGCCTGAAGTCCCAAAAAAGTACCAAAGACTCATTACTCTTGCTGTGCTACTGGGTAGACGGAAAGTGGCAATGAGATGGGGGACTAGGCTTTCCCAAAATTGAATGAATGACTGAGAGATATGATGCTCTGCGAGAAATGGGTGGGGATATATGCAGAAACGCAACCGTCGGGACTACTGGACCCATTCCAAACATACCTTTCAAGATTGCATCCTGATTAGCCAGCAGTACTAATTGCAGAAATCTAATGCGAGGTCTTGTTATATGGGAAGGGAGGTTACTGGATACTTGAACAAGTGATGAACGACACTTGTGCTATTGTATCATTTGCTATACTTATTTGCTGATGTATTTTGTGTATTTTCCGGAACATATTAGACTTTGTTCTGTATTTCTGGATAAGAAGACATAGAGATGAATCATCAGTATAACCTGTACCTACCATGCTGCTACGAGTTGTAGTTTGTTTCACCCACCGCGGATATTGTCAAATGTATGATGTTTGTCAACAACTGAGAAATGCTAATAAAAAATAAAATAAAAAAGTAGTATGGTAAAACTAAGCACTGCTCACAGCTATACGTGAAGTGTAAGTGTTAATTCATAAAGTATGGTAAAACTAAGCACTGCTCACAGCTATACGTGAAGTGTAAGTGTTAATTCATAAACCCCTTTGCTGCTAAGCCTTTTTTTTGTGCTTTCAACCTCCTTCCAGTCAGTGCCAGAAATGGATGTGAAACCAGTGGTGGATCCCAGAAAGCTGTACACTTCTGAAACTTAGACAAAATTCTGAATTTAGCAAGGGGTCATTTGTGTAGCTCAGTCAAGGTTTTTCTATAGAAAGTAACAGTTGAAATAAAAAAATTTAAAAAACGGCCTTTTTTGTCTCATTTTCATCTGTAACTTTTTCCATTCATGGCAGATTTTCAAAAGTGATATACCGTTACATCTGCTGGACCCTTCTGATTGTGGAGCTACATAGGGCTTGTAGGTTCACCAAGAACCCAAGGCACCCAGAGGCAATAAATGAGCTGCACCTTGCCATGGGTTTTCGTTGTGTACTGGGTATACAACAGTTCATTTGGTAAAATATAAAGAGCAAAAAATATCTATCAAGGAAACCTATGTATTTCCAAAATGGGCACAAAATATGGAGTTGAGCAGCAGTGGTTATTTGTACATCTCTTCGTTTTGAGGTGGCTATACTAGCATTTGAATTACAGGGTATTTTTCAAAATGACTTTCTTACACACTCTTACATTTGGAAGGTGCAAATGCACAGAAAGACACTTTTTCTGCGTTTCTGTGTTCCCCCAAGTCTCCCTATAAAAATGGTACCTCTCTTGTGTGGGGGCCTAGTACACGCAACAGGAAACGCCCCAAAACACAACGTGGACACATCACTTTTTTCCACTGAAAACTGATGTGTTTTTTGCAAGGTGCCTAGCTGGGGATTTAGGGCTCTAGCTCAGCCGGCACTTACGGAAACCTAGCAAACCTGTACATTTCTGAAAACTAGACACCTCAGGGAATCCAGGATGGGGTAACTTGTGGGACTCTCACCAGGTTCTGCCACCCAGAATCCTTTGCAAATCCCAAAATGTGTCCACAAAAACACATCTTCCTCAAAGTTCAGTGATGCAGAGTTCTGGAATCTGAGGGGTACCGCAAACTTCCTTCTACCCAGAATGCCCCCAAGTTTCCCAATAAAAATGGTACCTCACTTGTGTGGGTAGGCCTAGTGCTCGCGACAGGAAACTGCCAAAAAACGCAATGTGTACACATCACTTTTCCACAAAAAACTGATGATTTTTTTTTGCAAATTGCCTAGCTGGGGATTTTGGGCTCTAACTTAGCTAGCACTTAGGTACGTCTAGCAAACCTGTAAATTTGTGAAAACTAGACACCTAGGGGAGTCCAGGATGGTGTGACCACCCAGAGTCCTTTGCAAACCTCAAAGTTTGTCTAAAAAACAAATTTTTCCTCACATTTTGGTGATGCACGGTTCTGAAATCTGAGAGGAGCCGCAAACTTTCTTCCACCAAGGGTTCCCCCAAATCCCCAGAGAAAACTGGTACCTTACTTGTATGGGTAGGCCTAGTGCCCGCGACAGGGAAGGACCAAAAATGAATTGCAGGGACATCAAAATCATTTATCACAAAATGAGCTGTTTTTGCAAAAAGGTGGGGGTGTGGAGGCACCTGCGTTGTTGGTTCCGGGCTTGGCAGCCATCACACACAACCTTGAAACCCAGACATTTCTGAAAACTAGACTCCACAGGAGTCCAGGGAGGACTGACTTGCGTGGGCCCACCGCGTTTTATTACCCAGAATCCCCGGCAAACCTCAAATTTAGCTAAAGAATCACATTTTCCTCTCATTTGTGTGTGCAATCACCGTCAGCACAAATTTCCTACCACCCACTGTTCCCATTGGTTTCTCGATAAAAAGGATACATCACTTGTGTAGATGGGCCAGGTGCCTTTGACAGGGAAATGTCACATATGTGTATAAATTGAGGGGGAACCAAAAAAGGGTCCAAAAAGACAGTTTTTTTTTTTTCTGAAACGTTTTAGCCTGGCTCTGCTTTGGGAACCCACACAAGTGAGGCAGATTTTTATTGGTAGAGATTGGACAATGCCTGGTGTTAGGAATTTTGTGGATTCATGCAGATTCTAGATGTTTCCATCACAGAAATGTAGGGAAAATGCCTGATTTCAGGCAAAGTTGGAGGTTTGCAGGGCATTGTGGGTAAGAAAATGGTGTGGGGGTGCATTTGAAGCACACCACCCTGGACTCCCATAGATGTTTTGTTTTCAGATGTGTCTGGTAGGCTTTTCCAGCTGGGAGTGTACCGATGTCTAAAAAGTGCAGCCGCTCACTGTTGCAAGTGGAATGATATTGGGAGTTAGCCAAGCTCTCTTGGTCCAAAAGTAAAACTCTTGCTTTCCATTGGAATGAGATGCTTTAGTCTGTGGGGGCTGAAAGGCTGTTAACTCCCTTCATTTTAGGTGGGGGGCATTACCATTCCCATAGTGGTGGGCAGCCCCACCCTCTATTTTTTTTATTTTTTTTATTCCCTGGTGTCTGGTGGGCTTTCTGTCCCCCCTCCCCCTCTGTTGGGCAAATCGGGGGTAATAACCCCATCTGCCCCCCAAGGGCAAAGTCAAAGACAAAGTCTGTGTCACCGTTTATTTGGGGTTGGGGCATGGCCATAACCCCACCCTTCTCTTTTAAAGAAAATTCTTCCCTGTTGTCTAGTGGGCTTTCTGCCCCCTCCCTTACACTTGCTGGGGGCTGCGCTCGCACACGAGAACCATAGCTGTGGATGGCCCCCAGCCATCCTCTGCACCAAAGGGGTTAAAGCAAGGTATATACTGAGCACAACTTGTGATTTGCAAATGTATGGTTCAAATAAGTTGTGCCTTAATTCGAAGGCCTGTTACCAAACCTATGTCAAAACAGGTAAATATTCTCCTTACAGTACATTACTCACCTGGGGATTTCTGTGTATGTGTTGATGTCAAAGAGTTGACATGTCGAGCCACAGACAATTTCAGTAAAAAGTAAGATAAAGGGGAGCTGTTTTTTCCAAATGTTAATGACAATTCTGAGACCTACAATGTTGTTGAATGTTTAATATATGGCTGACTCATTTACTGACAGTTTAAATGGTAGTATGATTAAAATGGTGTAGTGTATGCTTTATGGTTGCCTAATGTGTCAAAGTGAAGCCGATGACCTAAAATTATGTGTCCGATGTGGTATTTAACAGTCACATATAATGAAGGTAAATAATAACCACATTCTGGATTTGAACGGTATTCAAGGTTTACTATATTGCTGATATCATTAATTAATTTCTACATTGCCATTCCATTTCTTATGCACCTCAATACCAGGTAAAAAACAAGTTTAACATCTACTTAATATGGTTTGCTAACAGCTTTGATTCATGCATGATCTGCTTGTAATAGGATATACCCATAAGTTCTGCAGATGGAATATTGGATCTACCTGTACCTTGCTAAATATCTTCCACTTTGAAACACAGCAGACTTTCATGTTTTTTGGATTGTGTCATATGTGATGTAATTTAAAATGTTGTGAGTGATTTAATATGTGAGTTCATAAGCACTGCATGGCAGGGGTCTTGTTATAGTTAGCTCAGTAAACTATAACTAGTGAATTATTTTTTTCTTTTTAAACATTAGTTTTATATTATTAAAAGACCTAGTTATAACGTCACTTTAGCCTTTTTTCATTGAGTTTCTAGTTTTTTTTTGGGGGGGGGGGTTTACAGTAAGCTAAAATCTTTGTACTTTACCTAAGTATAACTTCACTTTATCATTTATGTTTGTGCATGCTTTCACAAAATACATTACTCCAGAAATATTTGTACTTTATAGTTTATCCTGCTACCCTCTGTATCAATTGCCTTGAAGGAAAATGTTCTTGTCATCCATACCTCAATGGTTTCTAATATTTTGGGATTGGATTCTAGTTGGTTTTGGGCTACACACACTAAGGGAAAGATATGAGTGCCATCTGTGTGGGAATCTTGTTCCCATATTAGTCCCATGAGATGAATATTTTATATGATGAACAGGAGAGTCAAGAGAAATGAAGCACTGGGCTATTTCTCAATGGACTGGAAGTTATTTAGAGGAGACAAGTCAAGTCAAACTCACAAGTCACTCATGAGTGATGTGTACTAATAAAGGTCTAGGTGTACGAGTATAGCCTGTTTACCTTTTCAGATGCAAGAGCCTATCAACAAAGTCTTGAAATACAAACAACAGCTTTACATGTTTAAGTATGCATAAATGGTACACTGTTAAGATTAGGTATGAAAATATGTTTGTATAAAGTCGCAATTTTAGCATTTACTTCTCAGAATTACAGAAGAGACAGGCTGATGTAGTACAAACCTTGGATTTAAAGACAATTTAAAAAACAATAACTGTGTGATTCTACTTAGTCCTTAACACAGATCCACTTTCAAGTATTTGATGGAGCTGTCTTGAAAATTTATATCTTATCATTGCTTTAGTTTTAGTTTCATGTGTACCTTACATTTATTTGTAATTTAAGGACATTCAGTTTTGCAGTATAGTTGTTGAAAATCTGTTGATCTGGTTTATTTTTTTTTGTTGCTCAGGTAATCTAAAAAGCTCTTCTGCATTGGTCAGTGATACACCTGGTACGCCATTGCAGACACCAGACGATCAAAATATGAATACTTCCCATTTAATACAGTCTACCAATGTTAATGAGACAGAAGTAACCAAAGGACACACAAACTCTAGCTCGCTTCCCAATCCTACCGTAACTGCTCCATCTACTCCAGTCAACAGAAAATTTACTTCATCTACCTCATCAACTTCTCATTTTACTACTGTAAGTGCCACACCTTCAATCACGGGAGATACCACAGAAGAACCTACAATTGAGGAGGAGGACCTAATTCCAGAACAAATAGGCAATTCTCTACCCACTGAAACTGTAGATCAGGACTTTGATGACGATGATGATGATGCTCTGGATACACTTAATTATGACACCAGGACAAATATAGGGGCAGATGATGCAACTAATCGTGAAATGCTTGAAGATGACACAGAAGACTCAATGGATGCTGGTGAATTACCAGAATACAATGTCAAGATTAAGCCTGTGTCTAGTTCAGATGGAGACACCCATTTCTTTTTTCATCTAGTTATTATTGCTTTCTTGGTAGCTGTTGTATACATTACTTATCACAACAAGAAAAAGGTAGGTTTGAAGATTCTGGTATTTGAAAAATAAGTCATACTTGATATCTGATTGTATCTCTTGTATGCTCACACACAGCCATAGCAATGCAGTCTAAAACACACATTGGATTCATTATCATTAGACGTTCAGAGGTGACCACCCTATATTAGGTCTTTACTGCATGTCACTTAATATAATAAAGCAAAGTACAGAAGTGAGCATTCAAAGAGGAAAAGAGCATAAATTGCAGGGATATATCCATATGTGTATAAATGTACTTTATCAATCAACACAGTTCCCATATTATGTATTATTTACTAAACTGATCTGAACTTAATCAATTCACTGCAGCATAATGCCACTTGATATTCTGGAAAATATGCCTTGTTAATTTTACTCCACCACTCAAAAACATTAGATGGGGAGGCATTTTCATGTTTTTCACTATTAATGCACAAGCACCACTCCTAGCATAAAACACTAGCATATTTATTGAATGATCAAGGAAGATTTTAGTGGGTTTGGACTTCGTGTCTCTCTGTACTGTATGATTTTATTACAGTTACATAGCAGACCAATTTACAAAGAGCAGGGCATGTCGCAAACTTTTAAAGTCTGTTGGCCTTAATTTAGCAGCCTCTGAAGCATTTTCTCTTTGTTTTTTAATTCCATTTGGCTGTTCCGGAGAGTGTAATATAGAAATCATAGATCACCAGTATTGTTGTAGTTTGAGTATTGTAATGGTAAACCAGTGTATTAGGCCGTCAGGTGTTGTTTACCTTAGACACGGGTAGAAGATCTATATCGAGGGCACTGAATCAACCTCTAAGAGCGATAATCTTTTAGCAGAATATGTGTATATGTACAGTATAATAAATAATTTACAGTTGGTGGCTGAGGCAAAATACAGCATGCTGCACACTGTCTAGAATCACACCTTAACAAAGTCGGTGTATTTCACCAGTAAGATGGAGAAGCAGGGGCATGAGTAAGAGGGAATAACCACCACACACCCTTTAGGAGGCTGGCCTGGCTTATAGTGGGTACCAGATGGTACTTACACCTTGTGCCATGTCTAGTTATCTCTTATTAGGAGATTAGTAGTGTTCTAGCAGCTTAGCCTGATATAGAGGTAGCTATAGCAGAGCAGCTTAGGCTGAACTAGGAGACATGCAAAGCTCCTACTAAACCACTTATATTGTATAGCACTATATCATAAGAATCACAATACTCAGAGGTACCAAAAATAAAGGTACTTTATTTTAGTGACAATGTGCCAAAAATATTTCAGAGGATATACTCCCTTAGGAGGTCAGTAAAATACACAAAATATACACACAAACCAAAATCAGGTAAGTAAACAGTTAGAAAAGTAGTGCAAACACTGTAGAATACAATAGGATGCAATAGGACTTGGGGCAACACAAACCATATACTAAGAAAGTGGAATGGAAACCACTTAGGGACCCCAGGCCTAGTGTAGTGTGTAGAGGGTCGCTGGGAGTGTGAGAAAACACTAAGGGTGTCCAAGATACCCGAACCCCAAGACCCTGAAAAGTAGGAGTAAAGTTACCCTACTTCCCCAGAAACACATGAAAGTCGTGATAGGAGATTCTGCAAAGACCACAACTGACTGCAAAGCACTGAAGACGGATTCCTGGACCTGAGGACCTGCAAAGGAAGGGGACCAAGTCCAAGAGTCACGAAAGTGCCAGGGGTTGGGGGGGGGGGGGGGCAGGTGCCCACTAAACCCCGGATGAGGGTGCAAAATGGCTGCCTCCAGGTGGAAGCCCTAGCAGCTGCAGTTCACGCAGTACACAGGATTACTGTCTGGCGTGGGGAGGCAATGACTCACTTTTCAGTGCAACATCCATGACCCTTTTTGCCAAATGGATTGATATTAGAGTAATTGGGCCTCCTGAGTTCCATCCAGAAAGATTTGGTAGTGCTTCTGATTAAATATGACTGAAACACTAATTTTGACCCAACACCAAGTTTCTTGGAAGCATATAATTTTAAGGATTTTTTCCATTAATTTGGATTTCAAAAGTCACCTTGTCCCATGTACATTCCATGTAAACCATAAGTGGCTATGATGGGAGTTCTTATGTTAGTCTGTATTGTTGAGGCTACAAAATTCCTGCATACTCGTTCCTCTTAGATTTATGCATGCAAATCTATTTCCGATCATTAAGTGTGAATCCTGTTTGTAGGGTGTTATTATACCCAACTATTCTTTGTAATTGATTCAAATTTCATTCTTCCAAGACCAGATTTACTTGCCTTTTGTCTAGACCAGCATGACAAGTTTGATAGAGACTTCTAGCTGAAGATTCTTTACCTTAGAATTATCTCCAGCGTTAGACTGGAGCTGAAGATTTTTCATGAGCAGCACCCCTGCTGTGCCGGTAGGTGATGTCGTTCAGCTCTATGTAGCGTCGTCTACATAGGAAGTGATGTGCACGGTGCTTATATAGGCGCCACCCCAGCACATTGACATCAGTTCTTTTCTTTGCGCCGTCAGATCTTTTATTTGTGCCAGTCAGCACAGTTCCGGAGAAGATCTGCCCTTTAGTCACTTTTTGACTCAACTTTTTTTTTAACTTTTTGGTTGTCTTTTTGAGGTTGTCACCCTGGTGTGGCAGGGACGTAATTTCAGAAGGCTGGATTCAAACCATTCGGCGCCTGTCGCAGATCGATGTCTGTCTGTGACTGACCCGTATCTTAAATGCCTTGGGTGCCTCAATCCAAAGGTCTGCTCAGATTGCAGCGCCATGAACCTGAAGTCCTTGAGGGAGCGATCCCTCAAGCTCCTGTAGGCTCGATGTGCGAGGCCAGAGCAATCAATATTTCAGCTAGGAGGAAGTTCCCAGACGTGGTTGCGAAGTGCGAGATCCTCATCGCACTTAAGTTTCAGTTAAATTCCAACACAGGAAGAAGTCAAAGAGATCTTCACCTCGTCCATCGGCAGACGAGAGGCAGGAATGTCGATATTTGAGGCCTGGCTCTGCGGTTGAGTCAGCACTTGGGCTGTCGCTGCGCCTCCCCAAGTTTCAGAGAGCTGTGCTTCAGCCAACAGTGTCCCCTTCAGATCTGCTTCTCCCATATAAAGAAGCTCTTACTGATGTCCTGTTTTGGACCTGGTGCAAGCCCAGCACAGGGGCTCCTGTGAAAAGGACAGTTGCCCCCAACAGCACTCCACCCCCGGGTACCCCAAGTTCCTCACACAACACCCTACCCAGGAGAGCTTGGTGATTCAAGCCTCTACCTCCCATGTAAATTCTGGCACTAACAATTTTGATCTATTTAATGGTCTCACTTTCTTTCTTCTGTTCCATTCCTGTATCCCAGTGCATCCCACTTGTTTTTTTCTCTCATTTCAACAATACAGTGCAGTGTAGACGCTATCACCAAATTCTAGAAACATTAAGAAGCCATGAGAGAGTTACATACAGTATACATCAGCCGATCATTGAAACATACATTGTAGTGGGATTATAACATCCATAATATGGCAGTCAGTGCAGAGACCCAGACAGTGTAACAAAACCAATGTGATCAGACTATAGACGGGGATTAATGTATTGGGTAGCTGGTAATCCCTTTAAATATATCAGATCCCACTATTTGGTTCAGTGCCCTCCAAGCAGGAAACAGTAGTCTGCTGTAAGAAATATATTGTGTAGGGCTGCCATACGTCCTTGAGGGAGGGGGTAGCATGTAGGCATACAGTTCAAGTTGGACATTGCAGTATGTTAATTCATCCCACTTGTTGTTTAACCTCAGTAGTTACCTTATTTATTTTATTTGCAGCCCTAACTACCTTTAGTTGACATTTGTGGCCTTGGTTCTTTGCTCTGCGGCCCTGATTACATCCATTAGTCAGATGGTGAGAGGGTCCACCTTTCTGTTTTGATTTTTAATTACTACTAAGGTCATGTGTCCCTATTCTATTTGGATTAAGGGTATTACCAGGCACTTTTGGGGTTTTTCCCTTTTGTCTTTCTATCACTTTTTTTTTTCTGGGGTGATTCCTCTTTAACTGGGTTTGTGTTTGTATTCTCTCCTATACTCTTTTCCCTGTTACTCTTTTTTTCCCAATTTTACCAGTTTGAGTCTTTTGTTTTTCTTACTGTTTCCTCTTTGAGTCACTGCCCTTCTTCTGTGGTGTATGTAGTCACCTCTTTTTTTTTTTTTTTTAACCAATATTGGGACCTTTGAGATGTGTATATGTAAGAGCTGAACCCTCCCCTGGGTCATTTCCCACTTCCCTTACACCTCATTTTGAGCCATTAGTGGCATTAATGGGACGTACGAGAGAAGGCATACAAGAATTGATGGCTTTTAGCTCCTCTGACATCCTTTTCAGGTAAGCTGGGTTGTTTCTTTTATACATCATTGTTTGAAAGCACAGAATCACAGATCCCACATAAGGTTTTCTGCATAAGTAGTAGGACATCCAGTATAGAGACCCCCAGGACTGCAGAAATGTCCAAGTTGGAAGAGAGCAGCTGATTCAATTGACAAAGGGTAAATTTGCTTCAGTGTTTTTCATTACAATTTCTGTTCCCAGCAACCTTTTCTTTACTTGTAAATTGTCCCTCCTGCAGCTCTACTGGAGTCAAACTGTTACCACTTGGGTGCTGAGGATGGAACGGTTCGGCCCTCAGCCATAATGGGCGTATGTCCTCTGTACTCTCATAGGGAATCCATATGGTGCTTGCACCAGAGGGATTTCCTTTGGATATTGAAACTGAAAATATCCTCACCCTGTAATGATGGTTGGCACGCTGTGTGTGCTGAAGTCATTACAGGGCAGATGGGCTCAATTACTTTCATTTCCATCCGTGCTTGGGGGCACCTCTTCAACAGAAGAGGTACAGTTAAAAAGGGGAGGACCTCCCCTTTCCAATGGTACCATTCCTTAGTGGATCCCTGCTCGGGGATCGCTACAGGAGGACGATCCCCAAGCGGGGATCCACCATTAGACACGGGGTGGTGGAGGGGCGGTAAGCAGCCCAGTAAAGGGTGTTCCCCCCCCCCTAAATATATATATTTTTTAATTGTCTGGGGGCAGATGGGATTAATAGCACCAGGAGCTATTTTTTTTATTAGGAAAGGGTGGGGCTGCCCACAAGGGGCGTGACAATGCCCCCAAACCACCTCCAAAGATGGTCACTGTCTTTCAGCCACCCAGGGGGCTGATGGGCGTTAATACCCTTGATCTGCCCCCTTCGGGGGGACGGGGGGGGGGTGGTTCCTGGTGTCTTGGGGGCAAAATGCCCACAAGACACCAGGGAATTGTTTTCAATCTGAGCCACCTGAAACTGTTCAGTCATCACTAAACAGCTTAGATTAGCTATTGAAACGTTCTCCAGCAGTGCTCAACATTTTGCCAGTCGAGTGTTAGCCTATGTTTTTGTGGGGCTTTTACATAAAACACCACTTTCGCCTCAACATGTGCTGCTTTTATCTTCAACCTTTTTGCCGTATAGTTTTTTTAATTTTTTTAATGCAGTTGTGACCAAGACCCCCATGTGTGAGAGACCCTGACTGAGATATACAGTGTCAATAGAAGTTGTCTAACAGAAAAATAACCTGCAGTGGTAAATAATAATTATTTATCCGCCCTTTGGATTAGTCGAGGATTCTTGGAGGGTTCCATTAATTTATTTTCGGGCCTTTCTTGAAAATGAACCTTTTCAGCGGCCTTCTGCTCCTAGCTCTAAACTTTGAAATGTTCATCACAACTGACACCGAGTGTGATTCGACTGCCGCAGTTGGCCTTCTCTGATAATTAGCAGTGAAATTATGAAGATAGGTCTTGAGCGACAAATTCTTTTTTTTTTTATTGTTTGCATTCAATCTTGGAAGTGGACGGGGTTTCTATTGTATTTAAGTACAGACCTGATGTACTCTCTCCTGCCCTTCAGTTATGGCAAATGAAGATTTTTATGTTTGATTGGTCCTGCTCTTTGAGTCCCCTTTGTACCAGTTATTTGCTATTGATAGCTGTCCTAGATAAGGTAAGTAGACACCCTTGTTGTGCATATATATATATATATATATATATATATATATATATATCCTATGGTATGAATGCCTGATGGATTGAACCTTTCCTGTTGTGTGATGTTCCAGGTAAGCCAGAAATAATTTGAAGTTGTTGGCTTATGGCTTACTGTCTCATAATGATGGCTGCAAACTGGAATCACATGTTTGTGCCTAGGTTTGCCAGCCAGACGTATGGCCATATACCTTCCACATGCACTTATTCATCACCTGTTGAAGAAGCAATATAATTTTCTACATTAGTTTTTCAGTCGAAAACTCTTTTCCTTTTTTCAGTACTCAAGTTCCTGTTGGTGGGAAAAACACACATTTTGTGATGTTGCTTGCCTTTGCCATATAATTAGGTTTCATTATTTTATTTGTGACATTTGTATGGTGTTCATGACTGTTTTAATCTGTGTTTTGGTATTCTGACCGGATAATTTGCTCATTTTTTAGATTTTACCATTGGCGATGAGCCATCTGAAATGCAGTTTCCCGAAACACTTTAGTGCTATACATTTAACTTCCTTTTAGTGTGGATGTCTTATTTCCTCCTTAACCTGACATTTACTTTTGCTGTTTTACTCTGATGGCCCATTATGCACATTGAGTGGCTTATTTTTCAGCAGCACAATACCAGAAGAGGCTTGTAATTCTTTTGATTCTAGGTATCTTGATTGCTAGACTGTTGTGGAGTGTGCAAGTAGTGAAATGAACAGATAAGCACTTCTAACAAGAACCCCAATTCCCTTGGTTGCACTGTAAGGACATTTTTGGTATTTCACTGTAACTCTACTTGTATATAACGAAGTGGTTGCCATAATTACATAAAACACGAGAAACAGTCTCTAGAAATAGCATTTCAAGAAATGGTTCTCAGTCATCCATATAGTCGTCGTTTTGCCTGGCCGAACTGGAAAATTGTAACCAGTTGGTGGGGATTTTTGATCCCAGGGAAATTAGTTGCACTTTTTTTATTAGACCTTTTTAAGTTTTCCAAACAAGCCAGTGGGCAGAGAGAACAAATGGTTCTCCTGTCTCCAACAGTGGTTGTCAGTAGCACTGTTGAGACACGAGTGCCAGGGAACATAGCAATGCTGGTCCTAGGACTAGTCCTGATCCATTAGCAGCTATGTAGAGAACTTTCTAATCCATGTGTGGACGCTGTACAGAATTTTAATACATTAAAAGGTTGCCATGCTACTCGACTTTGTGCCATTTTACATTTCTACAAAGGCTAGAATTCGTTTTTTTAGACATATTTTGTCATCTAATGTGTCTGTTTTGTGTTTTGCTTCTAGATCTTCCTTTTGGTGCAGTCTAGAAGATGGAGAGATGGTCTTTGTTCAAGGACCGTTGAATACCACCGTCTTGACCAGAATGTGAATGAAGCCATGCCTTCTCTGAAAATGACCAATAATTACATTTTTTAAGAGCACTGTCCCTAAAAATTGTTTGCTTTTGATTTTTGTTTGACTTCCTTTGTGTATATAAAAATCATTTTTGTAAATTGTAAATAGTGGTTTCTAATTTAATTTTTTCCAAATGATAGACTGCCTTTCTATTGGTACATAGGACATAGGACTTTGGTTGGGTGTTGGCAGTTATTTACTGAGTTATAATCGGTACGTGCAACATCAAAAATAAGAGTTAAATTGTCCTTTTCTACTCTTGTATACTGTGTTCTTAAATTGTATGTTTGGAACAACAGCAGTTGTATTTCTTATGACATAATTAGCGTACCTGTAATTCATATCCTTTGAAAAATATGTACTTTTTGGTGTTTTGTATTTTGTTTTGTTTTTAATTTGGAGAGATATTGATACCGAAGCCTCGTACTGTGCAATTTATTAAAGAGGGCATTAATAATTGCATTGCAAACGGAGACGTATCATTAATTGGAGAACTTGTGTAAATTAAGCCAAACTCTCTTTGTTCCCTAATTAAAAAAAAATACATGTCCTTATGTGTTATTGCCAAATACTGTGGACGTCTTCCTGCAACATAGACAGCGTAATGGTCATTACCTCGAAGTGCCAGACCGCTAGGTGTTTTCGCATTGAGTAAGGTAATTAAATGCACAAGCGTGTAGGCATGTTCATTTTAGTTGAGGCCATCTTACTTCTGACTCCGTTAAAAGGCTCAGGTCCTGGGACCCATGCCATTTTGCTGCTCTTTAGTCATATTTCACCTGGTAGGCTGCAGATCAGCAGCCAGTGGTTCAGAATGGTATATCCAAACGCTGCGCGTGTGGAACTAAACCCTTATCGACAGCTGAACTCCCCAAAATGCCAGTATCATTCCTGCCTGGCAAAGCACTTGTTCACTCTAAATGGAGAGGTCAGTCCTTCAAGCCAGGGAAAACGTCTGTTTTCATCCACCCTGGGCAAGTAGAGGGTGCCTTGCATGCTTCTTTCTCATGGTCGCATGCTTCTCTGGTCCTCCAGCTTAAAACCCTTTAGAAAAATAGGGTTTTTTGGTAGCTTTCCACTTACACTCCTTTGCTTATTCACAGTCATACTTTTCCGATTGCACGATTTACATAGCTGAGATGACGTGAGATTGTGAGCTGGAGTCCTGTCTGTAGAGGCAATTGGGAGGTGAAGGGAGATTGGTAGAGAAGAGGACAGTGGAATGGAAGAGATTAGTGACACACATTTATCATGTTTCTCTGAGAAGTTCCCTGTTTTAAATGAACAGCTCCTCCTCTCTAGCCAAATGATATTGCTGGTTTATGATATTTTCACTGCATTAGCCATCTTTCCTCTTATCCCTCCCTCTACCATCCCTGCACCTCGGTTCACCAACATAATTTAACTATCATTTGAAATTGAATTTGTATTCCAATATTTAATTGTTCTGTTGTACCTCCTCCCCTGCACTTACTCTTGTGCAGCATTCTGCTGAAACTATTTCTGACACCTGGAAAAAATGATTGTTCCTTTAATTACTATAATGAGGTACCATGACATTCTTTACAGCAGCAGCTTTTACTTGACGTCTAGGAAGGGGTTTCTTTTACCAGGTGTCCTCCAGCGGATGGTGGAATCTCCATGTGAGTGGAATTAAGTTTGGTGTTCTATGTATGATCTCTCCGTAGTAATAATTTGCCAATATAAGATATTGCTGAACGTATCTTTCGATTTATGTTAGTCTTATCTTTTCTTGCACTTTTTAATTCATGTTAAGCACTCTGTGAATTCAAATATGCACTTTGCATATATCATCTAGTAACATAGATGATTCTAGCAGACAATTCAACCATAGTCCTTCAATTGAAAATATCTGTTGTGGGCAAAATATTCTTTCCGTTTTGCCATTGAAGGTATTTCTATTTTATGTACTACTTCAAACTGTATTTACATCAACAAACTATTTCTGTGATCAAAGTGATTTTTTTTTACTTTATAATATTACTAATGTGTCCCATGATAAGTGACTCAGAACTTTAGTATTGTACTCTTGATAATAAAAGAAATCATTAGCTAAATCATTTGTTGCATGTGAAGTGCTGATGGGCACACTAGTGTACAGTAATGGCTGAACTATTTCAGCTAGTTAAGCATGGTAGTTAAAATCCCATCAGCAATTGATTTTAAATGAACAGTCAAATACTGAAGCACAACTCAATCGCAAGATTTTTCTTTCCTTGCAGTAATTTGAATCATATTTACAGCTGCATCTGTTATTTTGATAATGTTTAAATAAATACAATATTTTAAGTTTCTGATATTCTTCAACAAATGAGTTTCATTTTAGACATGTAATTTAATTTGTTTTTGTGCCTTTACAAAAGTAGGGAGACTGACCCAAAATTGACAGAGACCGTTTGAAACCGAGTCATTGGATACCAGTTGTTAGAAATGGGGTTTCTAATTGACAGAGGTATACACCCATGTCCAAGTAGGAACCACAATCCTAGTCAGGGTAAGTCGCACACAGTCCAAATTATCCTCTGCCCACCCACTGGTAGCTTGACGCTGAGCGGTCATGCTTAACTTAGAAGGCAATGTGTAAAGTATTTGTGCAATAAATCATACAGTAACATAGTGAAAACACCACAAAAATACACCACACAGGTTTAGAAAAATAGATAATATTTATCTGAATAAAATAAGGTCAAAACAACAAAGATCCAATAAGCACAAGTTGAAATATCACTTTTAAAAGGTTAAAAAGAGCCTTAATCCTTGGAAATAAACAGTTGTCTCTTTGTTACACACTTTACCTGGAATGTGTCAAAAATAACAAGGCACGGAGACCGTGGAGGAGGAGATGCCTGGAAAAATGTTCCGATGCGGCACAGACGATACATTGTTACTTTCCATGCTGCGAGGGGGTTGCGTCGTTTTTTGGTGCGCGGTCTTGGTTCTTCACTGCGATGCAGAGATATTTTGACACCTAGGGAAGATGCTGGGGAAACCCTTGACGCGTTGGAAGAAGGCACGGGTGATGGGTTGATCTGGTAGGCGATGCATCACATTGTCCGTCACAAGGAAGGCACTACTTCGAATTTCTACTCAGTTGGTCGGACTTCGTCGCTCTGGTTGGCTGTCCAGTGATTCCTCTTTGTAATGTAGGCTTGCCGTTGATTTCGCCAGGCGGTGCGTCTATTTTCAACGCACAAGGAGTTCCTTGAAGAGATTAAGTCTTTCTGATGGATACAACTACCTGTGGATTCCTCACCTAATCAATACTCCCATGGCGCCAGCATTCGACGGAAATCTTCTTCCTAGCTTCTGCACGTCAACGAGGACGTCACATTAGCCCACGCGACGCCGTCTGACATCATATAGGCAATAAGAGGTCCTCGCCGACGTCAGTTCCCTTTTTTCTGTGCATTCGAAACGGTTATCTTCGAGGGAGTTACAGTGTATTTTCTGCTGCGTGAATTTTTCTCTGCGGTTATTATGTCTCAGAGGAAGTCGGGTTTCAAGCCCTGTCGGGAGTGTGGGGGCAACATGTCAGTTACTGACCCTCACTCCTACTGTTTATGGTGCTTAAGCTCTGACCACGACGTCGCAACATGTGATTCATGTCAACACATGAATCCGAAAGCCCTAAAAGAACGAGAGGCTAAACTTTTCATGGCGAAGTCGAAAAGGAAGGAGAAAAAGTATCATAGGAAGTCTTCTTCGCCGAGGTCTCATCGGCGTCATCGAGACTCCCGGCGCCGTAGGGATTCACAGCGTCATTCCAGCAAGGAGTCTCGTTCGAGGTCGCCTTCGGCTCGGCGTCGAAAGACTTGGGAGGTCAGTCCCACGGTCACACCACATCCGTCGACGCCGTTGCCTTCTCCAGCTTCGCCGACTTCGCCTGGACAGACGTCAGTGATTGAAGTGACGCAGCCTCAGATGTTTTCTCCGGCGCCGCAGACGTCGAGGCTGGCGTCGGGGTCGCCTTCGATCCAGGCACCCCAGTATCCGTCTTTTCCTGCTTCTGGAGCCGATAATACCGCATTTCTGAATGTGATGTATACCATCTTTCAGCAGATGGCTCCAGGCGGTGCTCCAGCTGGTCCTTCGGGCCGTTGGCTTTTACCTTGGGTGCTCCAGCGCCTTTACGGCCGGCACCCTTTATGCCCTTTCTCCCTTTAGGGAATGTGGGCTCGGCGCCGGTGTCGACGCCGGTGGCCGCTCCGGTGGCTCCAGAGGTTTTGGCCCCGGAGGTTTCCATCCCGTCGACTTCGGGATTTCGGCCAGTGACTCCGGCGGGACCATCGAAGACTCCAAGACGCGACTCTCTTCGTCCGGCTCCTACCTCGGCGCCGAAGCTGCCTGTGGCACCTGACATGGCGTCGGATGGATCCGGAGATCGGCGCCGATCCTCTACTTCGGCGGATGCCATGTCGACGCCGCGTATCGAAGAAAGGCTGCATTCTAGAAGACGTGCTCTCTGTCTTTTGGAAGAGCAGGAATACCAACGAGTCTTGGAGGAAGGAGAGATTGAGGACTCTGGTGAAGGGCTTCATGGTCTGGATACAGCCAGTGGGCTAGATACTTCCCCTGAGTGGGACCTGTCATCTCCAGGGGAGTATACAGAGGAGGCGGCTACCTTTCACGCTGTGGTAAGAAAGGCAGCTAACTTTCTGGAACTGCCTTTGCCGGTGGCAGAGGCGAAACAGAATTTGTTGACTGAGGTTCTACATCCGGCCTCTACTGCAGCGGAGCCTCTTTTGCCATTCAATGAGGCTTTGCTTGATCCGGTGTTGGAGGTGTGGAAGAAGCCAGTATCTTCCTCAGCTGTTCATAGGGCTGTAGCCAGGAGGTATCGGGCTGTGCCATCTGACCCTGGCTTTCTGTCCAGACACCCTACGCCGGAGAGCTTGGTGGTTCAGGCCTCCTCTTCTTCTAGATCTGCGCCTGGATCTTTCCCGACAGTGCCGGGGGACAGAGACTCCAAAAAGTTGGATGCACAATCCAAGAAGATGTTCTCGTCCTGCAGTATGGCGTTGAAATCCACCAACGCGACTTGTATCCTGGGGAGGTACATCCATGCTTTAATGGACGACATATCATCTTCGTATACGGAGCTTCCCCAAGGACTTTTGAACATTGTTTCGGATGCCCAGGCTGCCGCAACCCAGATTATCCAATCTGGATTGGATACGACTGACTCGGTGGCTAGGGCGATGGGCACGGCTGTGGTGGGCAGGAGGCAGGCTTGGCTCCGCAACTCAGGGTTCTCTGCGGACGTGCAGTCGACCCTGTTGGACCTCCCGTTTGATGGGGACAAACTGTTTGGAGCCAAAGCGGATTTGGCCTTGGAAAGATTTAAAGAAAGCAGAGCCACAGCCAAGTCACTGGGACTGCAAGCTCCTTCTTCTGCCTCCTCCAGATATTTTAGGAGGTTTCGTGGTTTTGGACGGGGCTCTTCCTCCTCTTCCTTTCGTGGGAGATACCAGCAACCTTCCTCTTCTCTCACCTTTAGATCGATTAGAGGGAGGGGTAGGATCCGCACCAGGGGAGCCTCTCAGCAGCACTCTGCCTCTTCCTCGTCCTCTGGAGGGGTGCAGCAGGGGAAGCGGCCTTAGGCTTCCACCAGTCCCCACTCACTCCTCTCCTGTAGGGGGAAGGTTACGGCACTTTCTTCACAAGTGACAGACTATTACATCGGACACTTGGGTTATCAGCGTTGTAGGGAAAGGCTACACCCTTCCCTTTCGGGAGTTTCCGCCCCCCATCCCGCCCGCCCATCTTATTGTTCAGAAGAACACCTCCTGTTGTTAGAACAGGAGGTTCAAGTCCTCCTATTAAAGGGCGCGGTGGAGTTGGTCCCAGAGCAGGAAAGGGGTCGAGGTTGTTACTCGAGGTACTTCCTTATTCCCAAGAAGGATGGTCAGTTGAGGCCAATCCTGGACCTGAGGATCTTGAATTGGTTCCTCAAGCAGGAAAAGTTCAAGATGCTGACCCTAGCTCAGGTGCTTTTGGCGTTGAACAATGGAGATTGGATGGTGTCTGTCGACTTGCAGGATGCTTATTTTCATATCCCGATACTCAAGTCGCACAGGAGGTATCTCCGGTTTGTGGTGGGGTCGCAGCACTATCAGTTTGCGGTCCTCCCGTTCGGTCTTACTTCAGCACCCCGAGTCTTCACAAAGGTGATGTCGGTGGTTGCGGCAGAGCTCAGAAGGAAGGGGATAGCAGTATTCCCTTACTTGGACGACTGGTTGATCAAAGCCAAGTCCCCGGAGCTTGTGTCGCATCATCTGCAGTCAACAACCCAGTTGTTGTTCGACCTGGGCTTTTCGGTGAACGTGCCCAAATCTCACCTAGAGCCCTCTCAATGTCTCCTGTTCATAGGGGCAGTACTGGATACAACATTGAATCGAGCCTTTCCTCCGCCTTAGCGGATTCGAGATATTCAGGAGTTGGTTCCAATGTTTCGAAATGGAGCGGTCATTCCAGTCCTCAAGGTCCTTCGTCTGCTCGGTCTGTTTGCCTCCTGCATACTGTTGGTCACACATGCTCGCTGGCACATGAGGGCTCTTCAGTGGTGCCTCCGAAGGCAGTGGTCTCAACACAAAGGAGATCTCGAAGGTGCTGTTGAAATCTCCAGAGATGCTGCTGCGGACTTGAAGTGGTGGATTGCGGGCAACAATCTTTCGCAAGGAAAGCCATTCGCGCAGTCTCAACCGGTGACCACGGTCATAACGGATGCTTCCACTCTAGGGTGCGGAGCTCATCTGGGGAATCTGGAGATCAAAGGGCTTTGGTCTCTAGAGGAACAGATTTTTCATATCAATCTGTTGGAGTTGCGGGCTGTACGTCTGGCTCTCAAGGCCTTCCTCCCATTACTTCGCGGTCAGTCTGTTCAGGTCCTAACGGACAATACTACCGCGATGTGGTATATAAACAAACAGGGTGGAGTAGGGTCGTACCTTCTCTGCAGAGAAGCTCTTCAACTATGGTCCTGGGCAAAGGACCATCAGATTTGCTTGGTACCGAATCATCTGGCCGTAGTCTTGAAAGTACGTGCGGACGGTCTCAGTCGCCATTTCTCAGCCGACCACGAGTGACGTCTCCATCCAGATCAAGTTCGTTTGATCTTCCAGATGTGGGGGTTTCCTCAAATAGATCTGTTTGCCACTCGGGAGAACGCGCATTGTCCGTTATACTGCAGTATCCGGTGCAGGGGGCTTTGGGGGACGCGTTTCAGAGAAGCTGGTGCGACCAGCTGCTTTACGCGTTTCCCCCCATACCCTTGATTCCTCGAGTATTGTGGAAGATTCGCCAAGACCGGGCCCTAGTAATCTTAATAGCTCCGGATTGGCCAAGGAGGGTGTGGTATTCCGATCTTCTCCAACTCTCAATGTGCCCTCCGCTCCGTCTCCCTCTCAGGGCAGAACTCCTCTCGCAGTCGCAGGGGCAGGTTTTACACCCCAACCTCCAGAGCCTGCACCTTCATGCCTGGAGATTGAACGGGGCAACCTGAGTTCCTTCTCTCTCCCACCTGATGTAGTGGATGTTATTTTAGCGGCCAGGCGACACTCCACTAAAACTATCTACGCTAATAGTTGGTCTAAATTTGTGGTATGGTGTGGAGAGAGACAGATTGATCCCTTACGTGCTCATTTGTCAGATGTTTTATCTTTTGCTTTGTCTCTAGCGCAGAAAGGTTGTGCAGTGGCTACTATTAAAGGTTACTTGTCTGCCTTGTCAGCCTTCATTTGTCTGCCAGACCAGCCATCGCTGTTTAAATCTCCTATTGTTCTTAGATTTTTGAAGGGCCTTCTGAATAGATATCCTCCAAAACCATTCGTTATGCCTCAATGGGATTTGTCCTTGGTCCTGACTTTCCTTATGGGGTCCCCTTTTGAACCTATGCATTCTTGTCCCTTAAGGTACTTAGTTATTAAAACAGTTTTCCTGGTAGCCATAACATTTGCAAGGAGAGTGAGTGAGTTGCAGGCTTTATCAGTAAAACCCCCTTATACAACTTTTTATGTGGATAAGGTGGTGTTGAGGACCAAGGCTGCTTTCCTTCCGAAGGTTGTTTCACCCTTCCATTTGGCCCAGACAATAACTTTGTCCACGTTCTATCCTCCACCTCATCCTTCAAAGGAAGAAGAAAGACTTCATCGCTTGGACCCAAAGAGGGCGTTAAGCTTCTACATTGACAGAATGAAGGATTTCAGGCTGGAGGATCAGCTGTTTATCGGATACGTGGGCAAGAGGAGAGGAAAGGCAGTCCACAAGAGAACACTCTCCAGGTGGGTTGTTCTTTGCATTAAAATCTGTTACTCTTTAGCAAAGAAGGATCCTCCTGATGGTATTAGAGCTCATTCCACCAGAGCTAAGTCGGCCACTTCGGCCTTGGCTAGGGGTGTTCCTGTGGTCGACATCTGCAAGGCCGCAACTTGGTCGTCCCTTCACACTTTTGTGAAGCACTACTGCTTGGACTCTGAGGTCAGAAGGGACAGCCATTTTGCACGGTCAGTGCTGCAGGATTTCTTGGTTTGATCATACAGGCACCCACCACCGAGTGCGGTACTGCTTTGGGACTCTATTCATTAGGTGAGGAATCCACAGGTAGTTGTATCCATCAGAAGAACGAGTTACTTACCTTCGGTAACGACTTTTCTGGTGGATACATTAGCTACCTGTGGATTCCTCACGGTCCCACCCGCCTCCCCGTTGCCTTTTTGGCCTCACCAAGTAATCCTTGAGTGTGCTCCTCTTGGTCTTTAGGACTGCAATAGATTTTGTATATATGGATACTTGTATATGTATATATTTCTTTGTGTATATACATATTTGGTATATATAAATGTTTTGTCTTAAAAAGATGCAAAAGTTTTATTAAATCTATAGCCATTTTATCGAAATGTTGTGTACTTTGCAATGTTATGAGATGTTGCCTTGATCTTTCATTGCATAGGGTTATTGTTCTCATGCACGTAAAAAATGTTGGTAATGATGTCGGCACGTCGGCGAGGACCTCTTATTGCCTGTATGACGTCAGACGGCGTCGCGTGGGCTAATGTGACATCCTCGTCGACGTGCAGAAGCTAGGAAGAAGATTACCGTCGAATGCTGGCGCCATAGGAGCACTCATTAGGTGTGGAATCCACAGGTAGCTAATGTATCCACCAGAAAAGTCGTTACCGAAGGTAAGTAACTCGTTCTTTTGGCCCAGAGACTTCAGAAAACAATAGTCAAGCTCACTCCAAGCCCTTGGGCAGCACTTTTGGGGAAGGCAGAGTCCTTCTCAGCAAAGTCAGAGGCCAGCAGGGCAACATGGCAACAGCAGGACAGCAGTCCTTCTTAGCAAAGCAGGCCAGATGAGTCCTTTGGGCAGCCAGGCAGTTCCTCTTGACAGGATGCAGGTGTGGGTCCAGGAGTGTCTGGTTTGGTGGGGTCAGAGACCCAGTTTATATACTCAAAAATGCCTTTGAAGTGGGGGAGACTTTAAAGAGTTGTTTTGAAGTGCACAAGTTCCCCCTTTCAGTTCAGTTCTGCCTGCCAGGGCCCCAGTAGGGGGTTAAGCAGTCAATTGTGTGTGCAGACCACTGACCTTTGAAATGTAAGTGTCAGGCCCTCCACCCTTCCAGTCCAAGAAGACTCATTCAATCTGCAGATGAATGCAGGTGTGCCTCAGTGTCCTGTGTTTGTGGTTGTCTGGGTGAAATGCACAACGGAGCTGTCAACCAGCACACACCAGACGTTGATTGGAGACAGGCTGTAAGGCACAGATGGTTTTAAGTGCAGAGAAATGCTCACTTTCTAAAAGGGGCATTTTTAAAATAGTAATATAAAATCCAACCTCACCAATAAGCAGGATTTTCTATTATCATTCTGGTCATACTAAATATGATCTGGTTACCCTTTTCAGATCGAAATCTACCACTCAAAAAGTATATGAGGGCAGTGCTAATGCTAGTCTATGAAAGGACCAGGACTCACAGTAGTGGAAAATGAATAAGAAGTTTTTCACTACCAAGACACATAAAACTCATGCGTACATGACCTGCCTTTCACTTACAAAGCACCCTGCTCTATGGGTTACCTAGGGCCTACGTTAGGGGTGACTTATATGTAGAAAAAGGGGAGTTTAAGGCTTGACAAATACTTTTAAATGCCAAGTCCAAGTGGCAGTGAAACTACACACACAGGCCTTGCAATGGCAGGCCTGAGACATGGTTCAGGGGCAACTTATGTGGGAGGCGCAATCAGTGCTGCAGGGCCACTAGTAGGATTTAATTTACAGTGCACTTTACAAGGGACTTATAAATAAATCAAATATGCCAGTTGGGGATAAACCACTGTTACGATATTTAAGGGAGAGAGCATATGCACTTTAGCACTGGTTAGCAGTGGTAAAGTGTGTAGAGTCCTAAAACCAGCAAAAACAATGTCCGAAAAGTGGAAGGAGGCAAGCAAAAAGTTGGGTGGTGACCACCCTGAGGCTGTAGGGTCTTAGACCAGTATATAATATTTTAGAATCAAAGCCTTGTTGCATCGTTCACACCGTATAGCAGAGGCTCTATACTAATACCCTCATTCTGAGTTGGCCAGTTATTGAACTAGGAGGTACTGGAGCCGGAGATACTGATTGCACTTTATACTTCTACTTCCATTACTGGTTGTTATGAATTTTCAGTTCCAGAATGAGGATGAACATGCTTGACCCAGCATTACAGCGGGCAGCTCATCTTATTTTCTTTGATTTTAGGCCACGTTCTGTGCAATTTCTACACTTTCTTTTAACTACAGAAAAAATGTATGGAAAGCGTGTTTGGTGTTACTGGGTACGTTCCCGCACCTGGTAAAGCGTAATTCTGATGGATACATCTACCTGTGGATTCCTCACCTTTTGAATTATCCCAGTGCCCCTTATTTCTCCTCGTCAACGAGGAGGTCACAATGAAATGGCTCCACACGTGACTCCGTCTAACGTCCTAGAAGCCGTAAGTAGTCCTCACCGGTGTGATGTCAGTTCCTTTTTATCTGCACCTTCAAACCTATGTTTTTCTACCTCTCCAGGTGTTACACTGTGTCGTCAAGGGAGCTTCTTCGTCGCATTTTCTTTGTGCTACAATGTGTCTCCCAAAATATTCGAGCTTTAAGCCCTGTAGAGTGTGAAGGTCATATGTCAGTCACTGCACGAAAATTGCTTCTGGTGCCTGAGTTCCGATCACGACATTGGGGGATGCTCCTCTTGCCAGAGTATGAATCTGAAGGTTTCGAAGGAAAGAAAAGCAAAACTGTACCTGGCAAAGTCCAAAAAGGAGATGCGGGCCATCGAGGATCCAGGTATTGAGAGGAGTCGTCTTCCCATAGGTCTTCGAGATCACATAAGAAGCAGCGTTTCCACAGTTCTTGGCGTCACTCTTCCCGAGATGCTAGCCTGAGGTCTTTGTCACTGGCTTCCAAGTCTCCGAGCCATTCGACCTGGGAGGTGATCCCCACTATTTCTCCTCCACAACCGAAGTCACCAGAGATGTCGCTGGCGCTGTCTTTGGTTGAGATCTTGGTGTCGCCCTCAAGTCCAGCGGCTCAGTTCTCTCCTGTTACACTATAGGAGATTGAGGAGCAAGACTCACGTCAGGACCAGCCTCAACAAGAATATCCGGCATTCCCTACTCCTGGTGCAGATCCATCTGCCTTGTTTAATGATATGTTCAGCATTTTCAACAGGGCGATGACCCCTATTGGTGCGCCTGCAGGCCCAATGGGTGCTTTGGCCTTTTTTTGCCCTCAGTTCATCACCTGAGGGATACGAACGTCAGATAATACTTGTTCAGCGTCGAGGCACTCAACTCCTTCCCGGAGTAAAATCCCAGCACCGGCAACAAACATCCTTGACGTAGGCGCACTCTTTATCAACGCTTCGATTGGAGTCTAGATTAAGATCTAGCGGGAGGCCTTGAGGCTCTTGGAGGAGCAACAAGATTTAGAGTTAGGAGAGATCCCTTTGCATTCTCATGGCCTTGAGGGTATTGAGGTGGCGAGCGGACTGGACACTTTTGAGTAGGAGTTATTGTCACCTGGGGGTATTCCGCCTCTGGAAGTTACTACTTATGGTGTGATCAAGAAGGCTGCCAACCTTTTTGAATTGCCATTACTCACACTGGGACTGAAGTCCAATATCCTGACTGAGGTTCTCCACTCCTCCTCTGGTGCATCAGAACCTTTGCTGCCATTTAATGAGGCTTTTGACAGAGCCGGTTCTGGATCTGTGGCAGAACCTGTATTTTCTCCAGCTGTTTCCAAAGTAATTGCCAGAAGGTATAGGGCCCTGCCAGGTAACCCGCAGTTACTTCGTCAGCATCCAACACCTGAAAGACTGATAGTCCAGACTTCTAGGCAGATAGGGAATTTAAACGCATAGAACAATCTGCTAAAAAGGTTCTTTGCATCATGTAGCATGACTTAGAAATTGGTTAATACTACACGTGTGTTGGGTAAATATATCCATGCACTGATGGGTTCGGCTTAGGAGGTGGCTCCCAACTGCCACAAGATGTGCAGGAACATTGTAAGGAGCTGCTGCAGGATAATCAGGCAGCGGCTAAGCAGGTCATTCAGTCGGGCTTGGACACTGTGGACTCTGTTGCCAGAGCAATGGGTACATCGGTGGCTAGCAGAAGACATGCGTGGCTTAGGGGTGTGGGGTTCTCCCCTGGTGTACAATCCACCTTAATGGATCCCTAATTTGACATGTCCAGATTGTTTCGAGAGAAGGCAGAATCGGCACTCGAAAGGTTCAAGGAGAGCAAGGTCACAGCTAAGTGTTTAGGTCTTCAGTCACTCTCCTCAACCTATAGACCTTTCTGTAGGTTTACAGGGTTTGGCTGCAGCTTCTCCTTTCGTGGGAGGCAGCAGTTCCAGGGTCAACAGTCTGCGAACCCCCTCTACAGGTCATACAGAGGTCCAGGGAGCCTTAGGCAATGTGGTGCTGCTCAGCAGCCTTTCTCCTCCTCCTCCTCCTCCTCCTCCACTGGGAACCTTTAAGGAAAGCACCTTCTAGTTATCTTCCCTTTCAGCAGCATGTGTTGCCTGTGAGGGGGGGAGGTTAGTTCATTTTTTCAAAGACTGGAAGTCAGTAACATCACACCCTTCACTTTTGCGGGTTTCCACCTTTCTTTCCTCCCCAGCATACTTTTTGTTCAGAAGATCATCTGCTGTTGCTTCAGCAGGAGGTACAAAATCTGCTTTTAAAGGGAACAGTGGAGTTGGTTCAGGAGAAGGAAAAGGGTCAGGGATGCTATTCAAGATATTTCCTGATCCCCAAGAAAGATGGTTGTCTGCCGCCCATCTTGTACCTGAGGATTTTGAATTGGTTCCTCAAACAGGAAAAATTCAAGATGCAGACCCTAGTTCAGGTGCTAATTGCGCTGGACAAGGAAAACTAGATGGTGTCTTTCGACTTGCAGGGTACGTATTTTCACATCTCCATTCTCCAGTCACACAGGAAGTATCTCTGATTCACGGTACATCCCTTTGGTCTTACTTCTGCACCTCGAGTCTTCACAAAAGTAATGGCAGTGGTTGCAGCGCATCTCAGAAGAATTGACATATTGGTATTTCCTTACCAGGTGATTGGTTGATCAAAGCCAAGTCTCCAAAGTTGGTGCTGCATCCTTTTCAGGTAACAACCTAGTTGTTGTTCAACCTGGGCTTTTCGTTAAACGTGCCTAAATCTCACCTGGAGTCCTCTTATTGCCTCCTGTTCATAGGGGCAGTATTACGAACAACATTAAATCAAGCCTACCCTTTTTGTCAGAGGATTCTGGGCATTCTGGCTATGATTCCAATATTTCAGAATGGATTGGTAGTTCCTGCTCGGTCTGTTCACTTCCTGTATCCTGTTGGTCACTCACGCACATTAGCACATGAGGGCCCAGGAGGGACCAGGCTGTCGCCACTTGGATGAGGAGACGGAGGGGGTGCCCAGCAAGTCAGGGAGCCCTCACAGAAGCAGGCAGCACCCGCAGAAGTACCTGAACAGGCACTTGGAAGAAAAGTGAACCGGAGTCCACCCGAAGTCACAAAAGGGAGTCCCACGACGCCAGAGGACAACTCAGAAGGTTGTGCACTGCAGGTTATAGTGTGGGGGACACAGGCTGGGCTGTGGACGAAGGAAATCCTGGAAGAGTGCACAGGAGCCGGAGCAGCTGCAAATCAAGCGGTACCCAGCAATGCAGTCTAGCGTGGGGAGGCAAGGACTTACCTCCACCAAATTTTGACTGAAGAGTCACTGGACTGTGAGAGTCACTTGGACAGAGTTGCTGAGTTCCAGGGACCACGCTCGTCGTGCTGAGAGGGGACCCAGAGGACCAGTGATGCAGTCTTTTGTTGCCTGCGGTTGAAGGGGGAAGATTCCGTCGACCCACGGGAGATTTCTTCAGAGCTCCTGGTGCAGAAAGGAGGCAGGCTACCCCCAGAGCATGCACCACCTGGAAACAATCGAGAAAGCCGGCAGGATGAAGCGATACAAGGTTGCTAGTAGTCGGTTTGCTACTTTGTTGCGGTTTTGCAGGCGTCCTGAGCAGTCAGCGGTCGATCCTTTGGCAGAAGGTGAAGAGGGAGATGCAGAGGAACTCTGCTGAGCTCTTGCATTCGTTATCTGGTGAGATCCCCAAAGCAGAGACCCTAGATAGCCAGAAAAGGAGGTTTGGCTACCTAGAAAGGAGGATTGGCTACCAAGAGAGGTAAGAGCCTATCAGAAGGAGCCTCTGACATCACCTGCTGGCACTGGCCACTCAGAGCAGTCCAGTGTGCCACAAACACCTCTGTTTCCAAGATGGCAGAGGTCTGGGACACACTGGAGGAGCTCTGGGCACCTCCCCTGTGAGGTGCAGGTCAGGGGAGTGGTCACTCCCCTTTCCTTTGTCCAGTTTCACGCCAAAGCAGGGCTGGGGGATCCCTGAACCGGTGTAGACTGGCTTATGCAGAGATAGGCACCATCTGTGCCCATCAAAGCCTTTCCAGACGCTGGGGGAGGCTACTCCTCCCCAGCCTTCACACCTATCTCCAAAGGGAGAGGGTGTTACACCCTCTCTCAGAGGAAGTCCTTTGTTCTGCCTTACTGGGCCAGGGCTGCTTGGACCCCAGGAGGGCAGAAACCTGTCTGAGGGGTTGGCAGCAGCAGCTGCAGTGGAGACTCCGGAAAGGCAGTTTGGCAGTACCCGGGTTCTGTGCTAGAGACCCGGTGGATCATGCAATTGTTGGCATTGGGGTGACAATTCCATGATCTTAGACATGTTACATGGCCATGTTCGGAGTTACCATTGTGACGCTGTACATAGGTAGTGACCTATGTACAGTGCACGCGTGTAATGGTGTCCCCGCACTCACAAAGTCTGGGGAATTTGCCCTGAACGATGTGGGGGCACCTTGGCTAGTGCCAGGGTGCCCACACACTAAGTAACTTTGCACCCAACCTTCACCAGGTGAAGGTTAGACATATAGGTGACTTATAAGTTACTTAAGTGCAGTGGTAAATGGCTGTGAAATAACGTGGATGTTATTTCACTCAGGCTGCACTGGCAGGCCTGTGTAAGAATTGTCAGAGCTCCCTATGGGTGGCAAAAGAAATGGTGCAGCCCATAGGGATCTCCTGGAACCCCAATACCCTGGGTACCTCAGTACCATATACTAGGGAATTATATGGGTGTACCAGTATGCCAATGTGAATTGGTGAAATTGGTCACTAGCGTGTTAGTGACAAATTTGGAAAGCAGAGAGAGCATAACCACTGAGGTTCTGGTTAGCAGAGCCTCAGTGAGACAGTTAGTCATCACACAGGGCACATACTTATGAGCACTGGGGCCCTGTCTGGCAGGGTCCCAGTGACACGTACACTAAAACAACATATATACAGTGAAATATGAGGGTAACATGTCAGGCAAGATGGTACTTTCCTACAGCCGCCATTTCAGGGGCCCACATGGCTTTATTTTTAACTGCGTCACACATACCTAGGCCTTGCCTCAACACTCATACAGGCAAAATTCAAGTTATGAATGGTTTTCAGAGTAAGCTGTGTTTACGTACCTCTGAGTTGGTTGACTCTGTGCTCGCTGTTCTCCTCCATAGGCACTGTCCGCTGGGGCATGTGAGGAGATGGCGGCATCCTCCGGTGTACAGACCGCTGGTGGACCTGTCGACAATGGAGGAAAGACATGTAATCATCACATACCCGCTTGATCGTGCAACAATCCAGGAACTGTGTGCCCAGTTGGAGCCAGACCTGATATCAGCTATCTGGCATCCCACAGGAATCCCCCTTAAGTGCAGGTGCTGTCAGTACTCCATTTCCTAGCAAGTGGGTCTTTTCAAACAACAGTGGCCATAGCATCAGGGATGTCCCAGCCTATGTTATCCAACGTGTTGTCTGCCCTGCTGAAACACATGCGGAGCTACATCGTTATCCCTCAGGTGGAGTATTTGCCTACAGTGAAAGGTGACTTCTATGCCCTGGGACATATCCCGAACATCATAGGTACAATTGATGGGACACGTGTCCTTGGTCCCCCCCCTGCAGGAGTGAACAGGTGTACAGAAACCGGAAGAGTTACCATTCCATGAATGTGCAGATGGTGTGTTTGGCAGACCAGTACATCTCCCATGTTAATGCCAAATTCCCTGGCTCAGTGCATGACGCTTACATCCTGTGGAATAGCATCATCCCTTATGTGATGGGGCAACTCCAGAGGCACCGTGTGTGGCTATTGGGTGAGGACATGGGCCCTATACAGTGTGGATAGTTGTCTGTGTCTGGGGTTGTCCCTAAGGGTTAGTGTGTGTCTAACAGGTGTCCCTCGCCATTTGCAGGTGACTCTGGCTACCCCAACCTGTCATGGCTACTGACCCCAGTGAGGAATCCCAGGACAAGGGCAGAGGAACGCTACAATGAGGCCCTTGGGCGGACTAGGAGGATTATAGGGTGGACCTTCGGCCTCCTGAAGGCCAGGTTCTGTGCCTCCATATGACAGGTGGTTCCCTATTCTACTCACCAAAGAAGGTGTGCCAGATCATCGTGGCCTGCTATCTGCTTCACAACTTAGCTTTGCGACTACAGGTGCCTTTTCTGCAGGAGGATGGTCCAGATGGAGGTGTTGTGGCAGCTGTGGAGCCTGTGGACTGAAGACGAGGAAGCAGAAGAAGAGGACATCGACAACAGGAACTCTGTAATCCTGCAATACTTCCAGTGAGACACGGGTAAGAAGACAAACCTGCCTACTAAATGTACTTTAACACTACTACCTCTCTACTGTCTGTCCTTTTCACCCAGTGTATGGTCACTGAGTTGTCACTTTCCCTTACGATTTCACAGATGTGGGTCCCACTGTGCGACATCTGCTTTGTTTCCTTATGGACTAGAGCTCTGTGACATAGGTATGTTGATATTACAATTGAAAGAGCATTTTGTCACTGTAATTGCTAATACACTATTTCGAAATCACAGACTGACTCCAGATTGTTTTGTGCTTTAAGGGTGTTTAAGTGCTCAATATTGGAGGGGGTTGTAAAATGGTGAGGGGTGATGGTGGAGGAATGTCCATGGCAGAGTCCAGTCTATTAGTCTCACAGGTGCATTGTCCAAAGGGGCATAGGAAGTGGATCTGGGGCAGTTTGAGGATGGACAGGGTGACAAGGTGGGACAAAAGGATGACATTCAGGGCGGTCTCAATTCTTGGTGGGGGTCTTGGCATCGTTCTCTGTCTTTGTCCTGGATCTCAGGGACTGTTTGCGGGTGGTTCTCCATCTGCAGGGGGTGGGGTGCTGGTGTGGTGGTCCTGTGGCGGTGCCTCCTGTCCACTAGCGCCGGCGGAGGTGGTGGGCAGTTCATCATCCAGGCTAGTGTCAGAGGCCCCTTGTTGTGCCCCAGTGTCCCTCCTGGTGTTGAGGACTTCCTTCAGCACCCGTATGATGGTGCCCAGGGTGGAATTGATGGATCTGAGTTCCTCCCTGAACCCCAAATACTGTTCCTCCTGCAGCCGCTGGGTCTCCTGAAACTTGGCCAGTACCGTTGCCATCGTCTCCTGGGAATGATGGTAGGCTCCCATGATGTTGGAGAGGGCCTCGTGGAGAGTGGGTTCCCTGGGCCTGTCCTCCCCCTGTCGCACAGCAGCCCTCCCAGTTCCCCTGTTTCCCTGGGCCTCTGTCCCCTGAACGGTGTGCCCACTGCCACTGCCCCCTGGTCCCTGTTGCTGTTGGGGTGGTGGGTTAGCCTGGGTTCCCTGTAGTGGTGGACACACTGCTGATTGACGTGCCCTGGGGACAGAGGTATGGGCCCGCTGGGTGGGTGGTGTGCTGGTGTTTCCAGAGGGGGCAAGTTCAGTAGTGGCCTGTGCAGGTGTGAGGGGAACCGACTGTCCCGAGGTCCCAGATGGGCCGGGCTGGTCGTCTAGATCCAGTTGGACAGAGCTGCTGTCATCACTGTGGGCCTCTTCTGTTGGTGGTGTGGACATGTGTGGACCCTCCTGTGCGGTGATGTTGGGTAGGGGTCCTGCAGGGATGTAAAAGCATGATTATTGCATCTGTGTGTACCATGGTGTGCAATGGGTGGGTGACCGTGTACCCCAGTGCTTGCATTCCTGTGTGGGACCTTGTGTCATGATGGTTTAGGGGGGTGTATGGGTATGTGCAGTGGCCATGCATTGGTGATGGGTGTCCATGCTTTGTTGTTGCATGCAGGGCTTGGTGTTGGGATGTATGGTTTGTGATATTGGGACATTTGTGAGGAGTAGGAGTGATGGGGGTGAGGGTGGGGGTATGTGAGGGCATGCAGGTAGGGTGGGGGATAAGGTAGTTAAGGTTTGACTTACCAGAGTCCATTCCTTCAGCTGCTCCTTCGAGGCCCTCAGGATGCAGAATAGCCAAGACTTGCTCCTCCCAGGTTGTTAGTTGTGGGGGAGGAGGTGGGGGTCCGCCGACAGTCCTCTGTACCGCAAGGTGGTGTCTGGAGACAATGGAATGCACCTTTCCCTGTAAGTCGTTCCACCTCTTCCTGATGTCATCCCTATTTCTTGGGTGCTGTCCCACTGCGTTGACCCTGCCAACTATTCTTCGCCATAGCTCCATCTTCCTAGCTATGGAGGTGTGCTGCACCTGTGATCCGAATAGCTGTGGCTCTGCCCAGATGATTTCCTCCACCATGACCCTGAGCTCCTCCTCAGAGAACCTGGGGTGTCCTTGCCATGCCATGGGGTGGTGTGGGTGAAGTGTGGGTTGGTATGTGTTGTAATATGTGGTGTGATATTTAGTGGTGTGTGAGGTGCGTGGATGTTATGTGGGTGATGGTATTGTGTGTGGATGCTTGGTTGTTGATTGTAGTGTCTCTCTCTAGCCTTCAGTCGCAATTGTTGTCGTATGGGTTTGTGGGTGATGTGGGTGTGTGTTTTATATTGTATTGGGTGTGTGGGAGTGGTGTGTGTATGTGTATCAGGTGTGTGTATTTCGAATTGTCCAATGTGGATGTGTTTTGTAAATGTGTGTGTATTTTGAGCGCAGCGGTGTGTACCGCCAATGGAATACCACGGTTGAAAGACCGCTGCATGGATTCGTGGGTCGTGATAGTGTGGGCGTATTTCTGTTGGCGTGACGGTGGAAGTTTTGTTTTCACCACTTTATCACTGACCTTTGGTGTGGCGGACTTGTGTGGGTGTCTCAATTTTGGCGGATTCCGAGCTGTGGGTCATAATGACTGTGGCGGAATTCCGCAGCGGTGTGTTGGCGGCCTTCTGCACGCGGTAAGCGGCTTTTACCGCCAATGTTATGAGGGCCTAAATCTTAGAACAGTCCTAACATTTTCTTTAAGTTCCTACCACACTTCTACCTGTTACTCCCAAACAATGAAATTTCTTGGCAAGCCAATGCCCCAATTAATCCATCCAAACATTCTTATATCAATTGCTAAAAACAATGACACACATCACTTGCCAGATCAAATTGCATCCTCCTAAATAGGTATAAACTGGAGTACTGAAAGTAGTTAGATACATTGTCTGCCCATCCATTACCACTTGATGGTAAGTAATTGTTAAATCCAACTTTGAAAATAGAGCTGCTCCATCCAAAGTGCAAACCATTATGTGAATTTTGGGCAGCAGGTTTTGATTTACTCACATAGCCTCACTACTGGTGATACTTATGGAAAGCATTCTAAGGGTTCTTTTCTTCCCTTACTACACGTCCCCTTTAGTATATCTTTCATTTTACTTCTATAGTTAACTGGAATGTTCCTAAGCTATGGCTTGTTGGGAAAGGTAAAAGGAACTGAAGTTAAGTCACATGGTGATTAATTTGTTTCTCCTAGAACACACCTAGTTGAGGACTGATTTAGAAATGTATCCACTGTTTCAAATGTATTCTCAACAATGGTGCACTGTATACCTAAGCAGCCTTATTACCTATCACAACATTGATCCACTGCTTGACACACTAAGGCCCATATTTATATTTTTTGACGCAAAACTGCGCCGGCGCAGTTTTGCGTCAAAAATATTACTGCCGGCTAACGCCATTTTGGTGCGCCGTGCGGGTGACATATTTATACTTTGATGCACGGCGGCACAAACAACAGGTGGGAGTCATTTCACCGCGGCGTCAAGTCGTAAAGGAAAACGACGTTAATACAGCGGAAATGACTGTGGGTCGATTTACGACACCGCAAACCGGATATGCGCTGTTTTTTTTGACGCAATAGCGTTGAAAAACACAGCGAACACAGCCATATCACCAGAGGAGAGCCAAAATGGATCCCAGATGCCACTACAGACCCCAGGAAGATGACAGCAGACCAGGAACCAGCCAGGAGGAACCACACAAGAACCAGGACACTTTTAAGAAGAAAAGAAAGTGTCGCTTTAGTGCAGAGGAGCAGGAAATTCTGGTTAAAGAGGTGACGGAACACCAGCACCAACTGTTTGTCACATCAAAGTTGCCAATCAGTAGGAGAGAGGCTATATGGCAACAAATTGTCTACAAGATTAACAGTGTGGCTGAAGTACGCAGAACAGTCATCGAGTGCAAGAAACGCTGGCATGACTGCAAACGCAGGACCAAGGAAAAGATGGCAAGGAACAGGCAGGCAGCACTGCAGACTGGAGGGGGGAGTCCAGCACACCAGGAGGCCCTGGACCACATGGAGGAGATGGTCGCAGCCGTCATCCCTGAGGCGATCGTCACAGGGATTCAAGGGCAGGACAGCGCAGACTACCAGGAGACAACGCACATGCAGGGTAAGTCGAATGGGGAATTAAAATTCACAAATGTTAACTGCAAGCGGGGGGGATACCGACTACAAAATTCATGGAAGTCAACATATACATGGAGTGGCATGGGTAAAGGGGCATGGCCTGCACAGACAGAAGCTGGGGTACACCATTACACTACACCAACAACAGTCCCATGGGGGCATCCTGTCATGACAACAATGGAGCAAAGGGAAAGCCACGACAGGAGGGAAGGCCACTACGTCAAACTTACATCCTGGCACTTGTCAGCCAACATACCTCCTACATTAACTAGGGTCCTATTAGCAATCCTCTAGCCAAACCGACATCTGCAATGTAACTGTGACAACAGTTGCCACTACCACCTCTGATCTGTGTGCAGCTTAAGTAGCCAATGGCAGTAACCTCCCCATGGATCATACACACCTAAATTAGGGGGTGAGGATGACAACTGCAACAATCCCCAGAAACAAGACAAAGGCCCCAGTACTCTCAAATGTCACTGCCCATAGTTGTCACAAACATCAGCCAAAGTAAACAACAATAGGAGCGACACAGCACTAAGGACACACCCATGCTGCATATGTCAGGATCCATCCTGTGCGTGGGTAACAAGGCAACATCCCAAATGTCATACTGCCCAGACAACAGCATTGAGGAGGGGACACATGTAACTGGTCACTGAAATACACCTGCACAGTCAGAGGAGGAAATAGGACACGGATACGACTATCAGGGCAATCCAATGTAACACACATTACCCAACATCAGCAGGACCCATTAACAATGTCAACATCCATATCGGATCCTAACATTGCCATGCATAGGATATGCCACATGTCAATTACATTTATGTCGATGTGAACGATCAGGGATTGGGACAGGTCCAGATTGTTAAGTGTGCTGCCAGGGCCATCAGAACACCCACAGCCAGTGAAAGGTCTCACCATGAGAATGGATGTACACCGAGGGTTGAGTAGGAAAAGAAGGTGGCAATTCTCTATTTGGCTAAAATCAACACCTAGAGGCGATGAGGCTGATGAGTCTAATAACTCAATAACATACATGTGACACACAGTTGGGCCATAGGCCTCAAACAATGCCCATCTGAAGGACTGCAGATATTAACACAAAACAAGATCACCAAGTGAATTCATCAAAAGGAAGGCATGCCAGGATCATGAGCGGCAAGAAATGTGTCACCAGCCAGATGAAGCCCCCCAACTCCTCTTCCCCCATCCTGCCAAGACGTGGCCTATCAGACATACTTATAGTTGAAGATAAGGAATAGGGGTAAAAGAAATAGAAGGGGGAAATGGGTGAAAGTAGGGGTATAAAGACAGAAAAAAAGGAAACCTAAACACTAAAAGAGCCCAACTATCCCCAAACTAACACTACCCACAACAGACTCCCACCAACAAGAAATACACAAGATAAATGGACAAATGTAGACAAAACACAGTACTACATTATACACAATATTTATTTCACAAAAGAACTTTACAGATAGCACACAGGACAAATACAGCACAAAATCTCTGGACAACACTCTACACAGCCACACAGTCTAGAAGGATCATAGACTGCAAAGTGAAAGTGAAAGTACACCCACTGTACATGATCTGTAAACAGGATATCCTATTACATCACTTCCTGTATGAAAAGTCCCACCTTTTTCGCGTTATGCGTAATTTTTTGTTGCACAAAACTGTATTTGCGACATTTATTTTGACGCACAGACGTGAATAATAACCCGCATCCACATAATGATACATGGACTGTACAAATATCTGGATGCGGGCTAAGTTTCACTCCTGTGCGTCAAAAAAAATGACACAAATACAGTTTTGGTAAACAAAAAATGACACACACCGCTAGGGACGTCAAAATTACAGTGCATTAACTGGTTTGGGGCATTTTTACTTGTTTTTTTGGTTATTTTACATTTGGAACACATCAGAGATTGGCTAATTGAAGACAGTATGGTGTTGATGGTGTATGCTCACATGTGTGACATCATACTGCAGCGGAACATCATCCACTACACCCTTCACATTATGTTTACAGTTGGCTGACGTCATAGATGGTCATAAGTGTGGCCTACATATATGTATGGCACAAATTGTGCATGTTTGTCATAAGGAGAGGATAGCAATGTGAAGCACATATGTACAATACCTAAATGCCTTTGGCTCAAAGTGTGTGCTTTGACAACTAATGTGTTGGTTGACCAAGTGTGTGTGTGTATCACATGAAGCATCATTGTACATATGGTTGTATGAATGTGACGTCCATGTGTCCAATCCTAAGATGCAAGTCAAATTTGGAATGAGCAACGGCATGTGTTAGTCATACATGTAACAACACCCGTAAAGTATACTTCCAAGTTTTAGGGTCACGTAGACACCACATGTGACATAGCATGCACCAGATGGATGGCAGACACATGTTCATGTCAATGGTCCACATTTTCTACATCCTATGTCCTAGAGTATTGGTAAGAGCTTCCTAGGCACTAGTTGATGAATCCCGCAGTGAGTCATACACATGCATTGAGGAAGTGGGTACCATGTTGATTGCACAGACAGAAAAGGGTCAATTTCATATGTATGATGACCCAACAGTTGAGGCCATAGACGTAAGCCCCAACTGTCAAGTGGCTGTGGTGGACCAGCATACAAGACAGCACGTGTCCACATACTTCCAGTGACCAATTGTACATAAGTGTCTTGTTCATGTGTGTGGTCCAAAGATGATCCTGTAGATTGTTTGGGGTGTAATTTGTCACAGTTCAGACCAGGACTCATCATGAGTCAGTGGCAGCTATTCCTGTAACTACTGAGTATCCTTTGTTGATCAATGTGAGTGAAGTAGATGTGGACATGTGAACCAACATGTGGATGGTCCCACCCGGTCACTAAAGACGTGTAATGAGACAGTCAACAGGGCAACCTTGGTGTGCTGAATGAGATAATGTCTCAATTGTCATGTTCCGGCAGGTGTCATTACAACATTTGTACACCGGTTGGCCTCTGCACTTCCCACTGCATCTGGGAACATCATAGCCTCTCTGCTGTTTATTCTCGCAGCTATTCACCACACACAGCCCATCACTATGTTGTGCGCACTGTGATGCTGTGTGTGAACTGTCATGGTTCTGACATTTGTGTATTATTCATGTACATTATCAGAGGTTGCTGGTTGTGCTGCAAGCCCCGTTACCAATCCCTGCCTATGACCCTGGGACACTGTCACACTTTGTCATTCATGCATATATGCAACCCAGACAAGGGATGGGCCATGAATTTTGCATTTCCAAGAGGATGTAACTCAAATGGTACAGTTAAAAGGCAGATGATGCTATACAGTGCATTTGGGTATGCATGGAAGAAGCCCATGCCCAATGCCTCCTGATGAATGGGAGGTTTTCTTACGCACATGTGGTACATATGTAGACACAGGAATACTTTAGTGTGACGCACAGACAGTTGCCAGTCAGGCTGACAGAATGCAAGGTGATTTAGGAGCCAGCTACTGGACAAGTTTCATAATCAGTGGTCTGACTGAGACTGTTTGGAGGACAAACTAGACAGTTGACATGTCAAACTGTGTACATCCTGTGTTTTTGAAGGTGACAAATGAACCCAAGGGCTGTGTTACACGGCTTAATTAGTATCAATGGTTGATGGTGTATTTGACATAATGGCAACTCCTATGCTGTTCCAGGCATCATCAGGGGCAGTGCTTTTTGAAATGGGTGGTGTGCATGGAGGTGATCACAGCTGTGGGCTGCATCTGTTTCTCACCAGTCCTGTAGGTGAGACTTGCATTCTAAGGGCCAACAGACATTTTCACAAGGGCAAGCAATCTACATGTGCTAACAGGGCTTTGAAACTAGAAGACAGTGTATAAATTGACCTGACGTCCATGCAGTCAGATGTTATAAGACAATGGCATACCGTAGGAAAGGGTGTAGCACACTGGTTTGCTAATGTTGGTCTGTGTGTGTAGAGGAGGTATTATCAGGGTACACATCTTAGTATTCCAGGGACCTCTTCCTCAGGTGGGTTGTGACCAGGTGCATGGGTGTGTCAGGAGTTAGGAAATGGGCTGACATGTGCATGGAATGTCATGTGCGCAATGCATGTCATATGTGTGGCACTTGTGCTGTCTCTGTTCTGCTTCTATGGGACTCTAGTCACAGATATTCCTTGTAAATATTGGATGCAGTTGGGCTAACTGCTGTCAAGGGTCTTGTCAGACATTCCTGTTAGTGATGCCAAAGCACATTGACTGCCTCATGTATGAGGCTTGTTTTCCCCTTATTGAGTGATGGTGTCATAGTTGTGTCCCATATGCTGCGTTGGACCTTGCTTTCAACATGTATGTGTGAAATAGTTGTGGTCCTCTGCTATTGGCCTTCAAAGGAGATATGTACATGATATATGTCATTAAGAGTGTGTGCATGTGACCATTGTATGTTAGGCATCACATTAGCTCTGGGATGTCCCGTGTCCTACTCAGTATTTCAGCAATGCTCCATGAGGCAACCCTCTTATTCTGATAAGTAGAGATGAAGGTGTGCAAAAAGGAATAGCCAGACCATGATATGGTGATTAGAATAGGTGTTTATTTAAATTAGTTAACTAAAGTGGTGAAGGTGATCATATTCAGAAGAAATTATTTACAATCTTTTGCTGCCTGCGTATACCAGCAGCTGTGTTCTGTAGTTCCCCCTCCTGTTGCAGGCCAGCATCCTCCTCTTCCTCCTCTTCGGGCATGTGTGGCTCTGGTTCCAGGAGGGGAATGTTTCTTTTGATACAAATGTTGTGCAATATTGCACATGTGAGGATGATCCTACAGACCATCTCGGGGGAATATAGGAGGCTACCACCAGTGATGTTGAGGCAGCGGAACCTTGACTTGAGGATGCCGAAGGTCCGCTCGACAATGCTGCGTGTCCTCCTATGGGCCTCGTTGTATGCACGCTCTGCAGCTGTACTTGGGTTGCCAAATGGTCGCATAATCCATGCTGGATGCCATACCCCTGATCAGCTGCAAGAGAAAATGAATGGGATCATGTTGATGTAGCTGGCACTATTGAAAAGACCTTTCATGGCAGTAGTTGTCTTGTGTTGTCTGTGACTCTTTTGTGTACTAATGTGACATCCTATGCTTGTAGGCTGTACCATCTGCATTGTGTTGTTTCCTTGGCTGAACAAGTGTTTGTCTGCTAACCGTTTGTCAGCAGTATGTTTTGGGATTTGCAGTACAGTGTGCCCTCCCTAGCATTGTGACTTGTGATACAGGTGTCCGAGTGTCTTCACTGGGGGTGAGATGATAGTTCCATGCACAGTTAAAATTTAAAGGGTTGTTAACATGTTCATAATCAAAGTACCCTGGACAACCCATACCTTGACACTTATGCAATGTATTAATGTAAAGGTCATTGGGACACTTACAATTTGCAAGGTGACATTTAGGCAACCACACTCATTGACGTCTTCACATTAGGCTGTACAGTAATTTCCAATGTGTGACAGGTTCAATGGTGACTTAAGAAACGTGGCTAGTGATGTCACGCCCTCAGTGTGTTCCTGTTGACATGTTGCTGTTGTGGTGTATGTATTGTGTGTCCTAGAGGGTTGCTGTGCAGTGTGTATATAAGTAGGTTTTTGTACTTACCAACAAGTAGTCCATTGCCATACTGTCCATCCTGGAAGTGTTCATTGATGGTGCAGTGACAGAAGATGTATAAGTCATGTACACTCCCAGGATATTTAGCCTCGATGTTGGTGATCAATCCCTGGTGATCGACTATGGCCTGCACATTGATGGAATGTGTGTGCTTCCTGTTGCGGTAGAGGTGTTCAGTTGCAGCAGGTGGCACAAGGCGTACATGTGTGCAGTAGATTGCACCAAGGATGTGTGGGAAGCCACTGATTGCGTAGAACCCCTATTTTGTTTCCTGCTGCTTCTGCAGTGTGTTAGGGAAGCAGATGTGGTGGGGTGTCAGTCGAATGATGGCATCCAGTACTTTGGGCAAAAAGGCGGAGAATGATGGTTGTGATATTCCGCCAACCAGGGCACCAGTTGTTTGGAAAGAGCCACTTGCCAGCATGTGAAGTACATCAAGCAGCTTGGTTTCTGTTGGGATGGTGCGGGTGTCACCAAAGTGGGGGCCAACTGCAGTTCAATGTTTCGCAGCAGCTGCTGAATGGCCTGCCAGTTCAACCGGTACCTCTGTATGATGTCGTGTTCCCTGAGGCCCTGAAGGGTTGTTCTTGGGCGGAATATCCTCTCCTGCCTTCTGCGCTGCCTTTGGGGTCCCTGCTGGTGTTGTTGTAGCTGCTGTTGTTGCTGCTGGGCTCTGCGTTTGCGTGCACGCTGGATTAGAATCACCTCCATGGCTCCCTGTTGCTGCTCCGCTGCTCTGCTGTTTGTTCTGTGTGTTCTGATTAAATACAGGTGTGTTTGCCCCATTTTAATGCCTGCCCTGACCCAGGCGTTAATTTTTGATGCAAATCGGGCTGTGCGTCATTTTCTGGCTCCGCCTCCCGGCCGTGTGTCATTTTTGCCCGAAAGCATAAGTACGACGCACAGCCGTTTAAGGCATTTTTTGGACGGGAACACCTACCTTGCATATAATTAACGCAAGGCGGGTTGCTGCATCCAAAAAATGACGCACACAGCGGAATTTTGTCGTCCGCGGGCGTCAAAGTTTTAATACGGGGCAATGTTTGCGCTGATTGTGCGTCAAAAGTTTTGACGCACAATCGGCGCAGACGGAGTATAAATATGCCCCTAAACATCTTCTGTGGTAGAGTTGGGATATATAACCGAAACATCATCCAGATTATTTGTATAACACACAGATCCGCCATTCAAGCACATAGGAGTACCAATCCTAACAGACTAGCACAGTGGTAACTGTTGGAATGAAGACTTTATGGCCGGGACAGTGATACTGTTTACAAACTAAAGGAGGAAGATCTAATCCTACAAACTAACAGTATCTGATAGAGAATTCTAGTTGCAGATTCCTTACCTTAGAATTTCCCAGGGGCATCAGACTGGATCTGGAGATTTTTCTTCGAGCAGTACCTCTGCATGCCATCAGGTGACGTTGGTTCCCCTTTCTGCACTATGCTCAGAGGTTCTCCTCTTCATTCTTTCTCTTGCCCAACAGGGCACTGCTCTGGGCACCCTCAAGGGTTATTTGTCTGCCATCTCTGCCTTTTTAAGGCTGCCAGACAAGAGAAACTTTTCTGTTCAAATCTCCCTTAGTTGGGAGACTTCTTAAAGGACACACCCATATGTTCCCTCCTATCCCGTTCATAATGCCCCAGTGGGATTTGAACTTGGTCCTCACATATCTTATGTGTGCTCCTCTCGAGCTACTCCACAACTGTCCCCTGCGGTTCCTGACTCTTAAAACAGACTTCTTGATTGCCATCACCACCTCTGCTCGCTGAGTGCGTGAGCTACAGGCTCTCTCTTCAAAACCACCATTTCTGGCTGTCCATCCTGACAAGGTGGTGTTTCGTGCTTCGTACCAGGGCTTCCTTCCTTCCCAAAGTGGTGACACCATTTCATGTAGGCCAATCAATCACTTTGCCTACTTTTTTATGCACCCCCCACATGAGGAGGAGAGACTCCACCATCTGAATCCAAAAAGAGCGTTGGTGTTCTACCTAAATCGCACCAAAGATTTTCAGGCGGTTCAAAAGAAGACCATCTCACGAAGGGTAGTCCTCTGCATCAAAATGTGCTACGCTTTGCCAAAAAAACAGCCCCCTGAGGGTTTGCATGCACATTCTACTAAAGCAACTGCTGCTACCATAGCGTTAGCATGCGAAGTTCCAGTCCTGGATATCTGCCACGCAGCAAAATGGGCATCCCTGCACATGTTTCCTAAACATTACTGCCTGGATAGTCGGGTCCGCAAAGGCGGCTACTGCGGCCATTCGTCCTGCAGGACTTTTTGGTGTGATCTTAATTTGCAGCCCACCACTGGGGATGGTATTGCTCGGGTATGTATTCTCAGGTAAGGAATCTGCAACTAGAAGTCTCTATCAGATTAACAAGTTACTTACCTTCGGTAACGATATATCTGGTAGAGATGTATATTCTATTTGCAGATTCCTTACCGATCCACCCATGTTCCCCGCTCTGTGAACTAATTTCTAGGGACAGGAACTTCCCTTTAAGGGCCCTAGTTTTGGCTCACCATGCTCGGTGTTCGTCATGGCACTGTGCCACTGGCATGGAAAGTTGTGAAAAGAAACTGACATCACTGTGCTTGGGTGGCGCCTATATACCACAGCAACGTCATCAGAGCGACCACGACACCAACAACGCCCGTGGAGTTGACCAACGCCACCTGATGACGTGCAAGGGTACTGCTCAAAGAAAAAACTCCAGATCCAGTCTGACGCCTGGGGGTAATTGTAAGGTAAGGCATATACAACTAGAATATGCCCTACCACATATATTGTTACAGAAGGTAAGTAACTTGTTCCTCCTCTTGTTGCAAGTTGAAAAAGTAGCAAATTGGGGCTACATGTATATATAATTTTGGCTGATGTAGCACACCACCAACCCCATAAGTTATTGATTCTGGATGGCCAAAAGGTAAACCACTTTCAAGAGGCAAAGTTGTGAATTAAAGATCTGAGAAGAGCTACCACTAAGAAGAGCACTAAAGGGAGCTGAATCAAAAGGTGTTGGAAAATTCTAGTGAAGTGAGCAGTGAAGGGTAATAGAACAGTCGATGGGATGTGATTGGATTTTTTTGTTATTGATACTTATCACCAAGAGGGTCAGAATCATTGGCTGAGACTGAGCAAGCACATCTCATTGTGCTTAAAAACACTCCCTCTCGGAAAGGAATGAAGAGATTGCACATAATAAAACTTCTAAGAAAATCAAGTGTCTCTGTTTTTTAAGAGACTGACATGAAGCCAATACTCAAAAGGGAGCTCGTTGTTGGACCAATTCACTGAAGTAGAAATACTGGGTTTCACACGTCTTTCAATTGAGAAGCCTCAAGTAAAGAAATGCAGTTGTTTCGACCATGGCTGATGGTCTGCCCGCTGCTAGGATCCACACCTGCCCGTCCGGGGTGCTGTGAGCTTTCTTGGCAGCTGCCGAATCGGTGGCTCTTCTCACAGCACTACAGGTTTGCCTAAATGGTGCTATTGGCAAACGTTTTCGTTAGGAGAAAACAAGCTCCCAGATTGGGAAGATGTTTTCTCTCAACAAAAAACAAATGTGCATTTTACATTTTCTCTGTATCGCCATTCTGGCATAAACCATCCCCTTTGCCTTCCCAGCAGAAGACCCTCCCGCATAGAGTTTCCTGTCAGGCAAGATCACTGCGTTTGGTGGAGCTGTCCCCAGCTCTATTGAAGAATCGGAAATGCAAGAACTCTGGATCAAACCTGCAAGTTTATTTGCTCAGAATTGTACAAGTGATGTCCTAGGATGTGCTTTAGCAACAAACAGCCAGTACTGTTTGTATCAACTTTTACTTTTGCAGAGAAAACTATAATGTTGAGGCTGTGTCAAGACATGAAAGTCCATCCAAAACCATGCGTAGCTATTCTTGTTGCTGGCCAGCCTACTTTCTTTAGCAGTTTGGAACGTCTGATGCTGAAAATACTAACTTTCGTGAGGCAGTTATTCCAAAAGTGAAGTTTAAAAAAGGTTTTTGGGCAACCTCAGAATTTGGATGTTCCAGTTTTTTTCAGGTTCTCCCATGGTGGTGTAGATTTTCTTTGGCAGGACTGCTCGCCAACTAAAGCAAAATACTTTTCCATATTGGGCTCTTCATTAATATTTGCAAACAATGCATATGTACTATTCCCATTTGCTTTGAATTCTTCAAAGCAAATGGGAAGCAAGCAAGTTGGCCCATATCGAGTATGGGGAAAATGCCGGGAAGTTGTTAGCCTGGAAAGGCAAAGCGGACCGTGTCAGGAATTATATTAAGGAGGTTGAAGCAGAGCACTCAGGTGAAAAAACAATAGAAGGGGCGGTAATAGAATCGGCTTTTCCGATTTTTTTTTCGCAACTGTATTCCGAGAAGTTGGAGGTGGATGAAGGTATGATAACAGATTGGTTAGGGGCTGATGCATTCCCTGGTTTATCGCGGCAGGAGAACGAAGTGTTGAACGCCCCAATAACAGCCGATGAAATTAGGAGAATCCTGACTAGCAGTAAATCGGGAAAAGCGCCAGGCCCGGATGGTATCCCAGTGGAAGTTTATAAGGTACTAGAGGATTTAGTTATCCCAGTGCTGACAGAATTGTTTGGAGGGATCCTGGAGTTTGGCAACGATATTCCTCTTTCATGGAATGAAGCAGTGATCTCCCTAATTTTGAAACCGGGTAAAAACCCAGCGAAGTGTGCCTCATACAGGCCTATATCTTTGTTGAACAGCGATTATAAACTGTTAGCTAAGCTTTTAGCAGATAGGCTAAGTAAGACAGTGAATACTTTAGTGCACCCTGATCAGAAAGGGTTTTCACAAGGTAGATATTTGCATGAATCAACTTTCGAACTGATCGGGGCAATAGACATGGCCACAACGTTTGGCTCACCCTTGGCGGTTATGATGTTGGATGCAATGAAGGCTTTTGATCAAGTTAATTGGAAGTTTTTGAAATCAGTTTTGAGGCGGGCTAATTTAGGTTCAAAGTTTTGTGGTATAATCAATCAGATTTATACTTCCCCTTATGCTAAGATTTTGGTGAATGGTAAACTTACGGGCCCTATTTCCATTTCAAGAGGTACAAGGCAGGGTTGCCCCTTGTCCCCGGTATTGTTTAATCTATATATTGAGCCACTTGCTAGAAAAATCAGACAAAACCCTCTTATCCCATCCTTCCGCTGCAATGGTTGGGAAAAGAAAATTTCTTTATATGCAGACGATGTACTAATATATACTAATAACCTGACCCTCGCTTTTAATACAGTTAAAGATTTGGCTGAACAATTCGGAAGGATATCAGGGTATCGGATCAATGCGGGGAAAACAGAAATTATGAAGTGGAATATGGTAGGAGGGCTATCAACAAATAAGCAGGAAATACGGTACCTGGGTATTTTAGTGACCCAAATCTTGAAGGACTTAGCAGAGAAGAATACTCGAAGGCTATTAGTCGAATGTAAAAGTATGCTACAAAAATGGGCATGTCTCCCTTTGACGATCATCGGGAGGACAAATCTAATTAGGATGTTTATTCTGCCCAAATGGAATTTTGTGTTTTCAGCTATTCCTTTGGCAATGCATAAGGCCCACTTAGATAAAATGCAGCAAGCAATAAGTAGTTTCATTTGGAACTCAAAGGGGCCGAGGATATCATGGAAAAAGCTGCGTAGAAGAAGGGAAAAGGGAGGACTGGCTCTTCCTGATTTGACATATTATGCGTGGGCTTTTTTGTTTAAGGAATTCAAGTATGCTGTTTAGATCCCCAGACGACTCTACAGTGGGCAGAATGTATAAAGCTATGGTGTCATCTGAAAAAGGGGGCTCACAGTCATTTTTATTTAAATTTGGTGACCCGAAATTTTTCAAAAAAGTTAAACTAAAAGTGCTGCAAGGGATAGCATGGAGCTGGTACCAGTTGAGGCGGCAGTTGGGTGTACACTATTATAGTTATCAGGCCCCTATCTGGGATTCCCCGGGCACTCCAGTATGCTTCCAGGATATTCTTGTATTACCACTTAAAAAGGCAGGTGTGGAAAGGTGGGGGGAGATTGCGCGAGAAGGTACTCTACTTTCCTGGGATGAATTGGTAAGAATAACGGATGGTTCTCTGTCCAGGTTAAAATATTTACAGATAAGACAGTGGGAAAAAGTAACTAAGGAGGGATTAGGGGTGGTAAATGTTTTGGAGGACTCTTTTTTAGACCTGACAGTTTCGGCTTGGGGGAAAAAGGTGGCAGCTTGGTACTGGGAAATATTAGAAACTCTGGACGAGAACTTCGACCTACCAAGCAAGTTATGGGGCAAGGTGATGATAGGTGATAAGATCGGGTTGTGGTGGAGGAAGTCGTGCATGACTTTATATGAAGTAGTAAAGCCGGCCCCACTAAGAAAAAATCATCTTTACACTCTACATAGAGCATATATATCTCCAGCAAAACTTTCCAAATTTAAGAAGGGGGAAGAGATTAAGTGCCCGAAATGTGGTGGGTTAGGAGCAACGGATATACAGTACATATGTTCTGGGACTGCCCTTTGGTACGGCTGTTTTGGGAGGAGGTTTTTAGGGCTCTGCCGAGTATGTTGGGCTGGAAAATCAACACATCACTCCCACTAATTATCTTTGGGCAGCCCCAGGATGAGGGGATATGGAAAACAGTGAATAAAAATAGTCGTGCACTTTTGTTTTATGTAACTGTGCTGGGACGGTATGAAATCTGCAAAAAATGGCTGAAGGAGCACCCGCCGAGCTTTACAGACTGGTTGAATGCCGTTCTTCGTGTGGCGAATCTGGACCTAAATGTGCAGGGCCCAAAGAAAAGTGTAGAAATGTGGGCACCATTATTAAAATGGGCAGAGCATCGTCTAATTTTGTCTTCTTGAAAATTGTTCTCGTTAAAATTTTCACTGAAGGGGATTTATCTGGAATTGTAGATTGGAGTTTTTTCTTTGCCTTAGTCCAATGATTAAGCACCGTGTGAAGCCTTGGCAGGTCTGTCTAGGCGGACCAAGTGAAACAAAGGTGCACCCCTGACTCGACTCTCTCTTCTTAGGTAAAAGGGCGAAGAGATTACAGGAATGAAGAGAGATTCTAAGCGGGGCTGAATGAGGACAAAAAAAAAAAAAAAAAAAATGCATATGTACTATTCATAGAATCCTAATGTATTTCTTCAGCAAAGATAAATAAAAGCTCCAGTAGTAACAAAATGGTGTCTGTGTTAAGGCAAAGTTATCTTTTTATTGTTTTATCTAATTTTAGAAGCGTATGCAATCATATAACAAATGAAAGCAATCAACGAGCAATCTTACTGCTCAAAATATGAAAGGGCATTTTTTGCTTGGGCATTTACATGCTCTCACAGAAAAATACTGTAATGGCGCTTTTAGGACAGCCAAAGGCTTCGAATACCAGTGAATGACAGACGCACATGGCTTTTTTTCTTGCTCTTTGAGTAAGATCCCTGAACAAAAAAATGTCCTCATTGACTTATTTACCATTTTATTTTATTTAGCAAACTTTTGTGCTAGAAGTTTTCTACTATTTCCTTTGTGATTAAATAGTTTTCTGTGTAGTAGGTTAGAATTTCCCTCCAGTTTTTTCTGTTTGTCTGATCATAATACTTTCAAAGCTTGATCTTTGAAAGGCTTTTTTTGTGAGATTTTCACCTTGGGTGCTCCTTGGCTTTGGGAAAAGTGTTTTGTCTTCATTGTGTTCGGTGCTTTGTGGGGATAATATAGAGGTGCATTAATGGGCCAGGGTTCAATGACTTAAACAGTTTACTGTGCAAGTATTTAGGGCCAGGTAGTGTAGAGTCATGGAGGAGCTATGCAACTACCCAGGTTCTTATGGTCCCACTCTGACTTAAAAAAATATGTTGAATGCTTCCTCTCCATTTTATGCCCCTTTTGACATCTACTGAATTCCCTTAGCTCTATTATGTTGCTCACCTGTCGTCGTCGTCATCATCACATTTCTTCTACAGTGCTGCTAACCTAACAAGCATTTACAATGCATCGGGTCTCGCGTTTGCTCATATTAGAGCTGATCGCGTTGTAAACTCCTAACCCGACTTTTCACCTATCGGGCAAAAGTGCATTTATGTACATAACCCGAAAAAGTGAAATCAAGTATGTAAAGCGCTCGACTTCTGCCAAGCGAGATCGGGCTCGTAAATTAGAGGAAAAAAAGTCCACGAGCCCGATGGAAAACAGCAAGCCTTGCATGTTTTCTGTACTTGGTCGCTGCGCTGGAGGAGGGCTAGCCACCAGAAAAGGCATGACATATGCTTGCCTTCGACTAATGAAAGCAAGCAGATTTTATTAGGGAACCCACCAACCAATAAAAAACACTGACTTGAAGTTGACAGGGCTACGAGCCCTTTTCTAAATACAAAAGAGTCTCCCTGCTAAACGCATGCGCGAGCGCATGCAACGCAGGCTCGACCCTAAAAAGGGCCTCAGAGTGCAGATTTCATTGATGAGATGGCCTGTGACATTAAGGGGTGGACCTAGCTGTCATGTGAGAGTCCTTGTCCTCAGAGGTTTCTAGTCTGAGGCTAGTGGTTGAAACATGTTCAGTTACTAAATAGCAAAAAAGAAACGGATTGTTCAGAATCGGGTATGCTTGCAGATACGTTCATGCACACTTTTTGGATGGGTAATTTTGTGTAGAGCCAAAATAAGCAGGCATTCAAATTTTGCATCCAAATAACGTAGTCACAATTATCGCCTGATACAAATATCGTGCCCTAAATCGTATTTACAAAAATATTGTCCCATTGCGCGTAGATTTTCTGTTAACTGTAGCGGCGATATATTTTTTGTAAATGATTTTTAGGATGTGGTATTAATGTTAAACTAACTTTTGACTGTGATATTTTGCTACCACTCCGGTTCCTAAGGGCTGATAGATAAAACATTTTTTGCATTCCATCTTTGTGGTAAGTGGTTGCAGTATTTATTTGATGCAGCAGACAAGGCAACAGCAGCACACAAAGAGCAGTCTGCTTCATCAGACCAATGTGCCTGACCATTCCAGAACCTTCATGGCCTACACCAACAGGTTCTGGACACGAGATAGACGTTTCTTCTTAAACACCAAACAACCCCCGATCCTGTTCTTCGTACATAAAAATGTAATACATAACATTTAATGAAAATAATTATTTGCAACACAAGAACACAAATTAAGCTAAAAGAAAATTCTTGTACCTCAAAGGAAACGTACATCTTCTCTGTGATTTTGTGTCCTTCCATAAGTTTGCAACTTCTTATCCAGTGTGACTTTAGATTGAGGTGGATGATTTCCAGTAGTGTTTGCATTATCAAATGCAGCTTTAGACTGAGAAGAGAGATTTCTGGCATCAATGGCGACATCCGTTTCTTTCAGTTTGACCACTCGTTTCAGGCATTGACCGTTCTCCCGCGTTACCCCCGACCAACTGCACTTATTTCCATCACATCACGTACCTGGATAAACTTTTGATTACCTTTCATAACTTGAATCTTAGGCCATTTCATATGTACAAGATCTCCAACAACTCACCAGCTGTTTTTAGTGATTTTCTTTGCATCATATTTATCCTTGCCTTTTACATTACTATTCATGATGTTTTTGCTTTATCAAGAATCTGAACGCATTCCTTTTCTCACAACTCACTCACTGCTTCTTTGACCATGTTTAACCACTTAGGAAACTGCATATCACAAACAGTTCATCTTCTCAAAGCCATAAAAGGCTTTACCCTAGTGACACTGTGGGGTGTGTTGTGGTGTGCCCATAACATTGCTCTTAACAAATCTTCAACACAATGGGCCTAATTACAAGTCTGGTGGTCACTAGAATGTCAGACTTGCTGTAGCGGTCTGGACCACCGCTGCTGTGGAGGTCCAACTGCGACATTACGACCCAGGTGGTCCAACTGCCAGGGTACTGCTGTCTCTGCCAGGATCGGTGATCCCGACGGGCTGACGGCGGGTGCAGGTTCCAACCATCCAGGGTGGTACTGCACGCAGTGCCGCTCTGCTGATTACAACTTGGTTCTCAGCCAGCCTTTTCATGGCAGCAATGAAAAAGCTTGTGCAGAACAGATGCAGTGGGTCACGTGGGGGGGGGGGGCTAACGGGGTTCCCCTGTGCAGCACCCTCGTAATGTGCGCTGTCTGCTGTGCATACAGTGCGCATTACAAGGGTGACTGTTCACCCTGTGGGCAGCAGCATTGCCCACTGCCTTGATTACCAGCAGGGGACAATGTTGTTGCTACTTTCATGCTCGGCTGACCGGGGCAGTCAGCCCATCGGGGAAGTCATAATGGGGCAGACGGGAAGGTCACCACTACAGTGGCGGCAACCCTGTTCGGAGTTTGGCAGATGGGTGTTCCTGTCTGCCACACTCTTAATCGGGTCCATAATCCTGTAGTGATAGCACCTATGATATATTCACTCACTAATTTGTTCATGCTGACCACAAGCCCATTGCTTCGAGAGTGATACAAAGTGTGCCTCTTGTGCTTAATCGCAGCATCATTCAACAACTCTTCCATTTCATGAGAGAATCGTACCCCATAGTTCAAAACAATTTCTGAAGGGAAAACTCTTTTGAAGACATCTGTAAACAACTCAGACATTCTTCTTGTATTAGATTCCCTCAAAAACTTCACCTGCAGCCACTTAGAAACATAATCAACCATGACTATCACATACCTCTATGGTGGCAACACCAAAAGGACCAAGAAAATCAGCACTCAGCCTCTCTTATACATCATTGGGACATACAACATCTCCCATGGAGTTCTGTTGGGCAGACAGTTGCTCTTATCATTACACACTACACATCTCTGAATCCAACATTTAACAGCTCTATCCATTGCAGGCCACTTAAACCTTTCTCTCAACCTCTTTTTTCTGGCCGTCACTCCAAGATGTACTTCGTGAGATAAAGCTAATAACCTGTTTGGATTTTGCACAGGGGAACTAGTTTGTCATTGTGGAATATCAAACCCTTCTCTAATGAGGCTCCAAACTGCGCTTTACTGTAAGTTTGAAACTCACTATATAGTTCATGACTTTGGCGAGTTCACAATCTTTAGGCAATTAATCTCTCCATTCAATTTCACTCACATTTTTGTGAGATGTCCAGAACACACTTGCAACAAAATATGTAGTGTCTTTCTCATTCTGCTCATCTGTACAAGCAGACTCAGGCTCCTCACTAACAGACAGACGAGAAAAACAAATTTGCTTTCCTGTTTTTACACCGAGTAAGTTTTCTACTTCAAAATTGTATTCCAATTTTTTTTTTTAACTTAATCTTACCAGCCTTAATCAAATTTACATTGCTGCCATTCAAAATTGATACTAATGGGTTATGATCCATCTGCAGAAGAAATTTAGTTTCCCGGATATATGGTCTAAACTTCAATAGCCCATGTACAAGCAAGCGGGTTTTAATGTATTAGAATGAAATGCAGCGGTGTAGTCACTGCAGTCTCTACTTTGTGGTCGAACAGCCCTCATTCCCACTCTACTAGCATCAACGGTGGCACATAGGCCCTCATTTTGACTTTGGCAGTCTTTTTGAAAGGCTGCCGAAGCCGCTGCAGCCAATGGAGTGCCAGTGCTGGGGGTATGCTGACCACCATATTAGGAGTCATTGGAGGACTTCAGCCCATTTATGAACGGAAGTCCACCTCTGAAGAGGTGTTTGCACTGCCACGCCAGCAAGAGTCCGCCTGCCGTATTATGAGCCATAATTCAGCTTAGCAGAGTCTTGCTGGCGATGCAAGACCTCCAGGACCCATCCCCTCCCGGAAGACCTCCTAGACGGAGAAGGTCAGTGATCGTCCGAGATGAGTGGCTGGGGAGTTTTGGGTGCATGTGTGTGCGTGTATGTGTGTGGGTGGGGGTGTATGAGTGCGTGTTAGTGAGTGAGTGGGGGTGTCTGTGCAAGTATGCAGATGAGGGTGGGTGTGTATGTGTGAGCGCAGGTGTGTAAATGGATGTGTCCGATTGGGGAAGAGTTTGTTGGTGTGTGAATGCGGTGCGGGGGAGGTGTGCATGTCTGCATGTGTGAGTGCGAATATTCAGGTGGAGGGGCGGTGAATGCGTGCATGTATGTGATTGAATGTGAATGTGTGTGTATGTGCACGTGAATGGGGTTGTGTGTCTGCATGTATGCAAGTGAATGGATGTGTGTGTCTGCATGTATGCTAGTGAATGGGGGTGTGTGTCTGCATGTATGCGAGTGAGTGGGGGTGTCTGTCTGCATGTATGCGAGTGAGTGGGGGTGTCTGTGTGAATGTATGCGTATGCCGAGGGGTGTGTATGTGAATGCATGCGTGTGTGAAGGGGTGGTGTTTGTAAGTGTGTGGATGGGTGGGGGGGTGTCTGCATGCATGTGGGGGTGCATGTGCCAGTGACGTGAATTGGGATTCCTGTTGCCGGGTGCCTTGCCGCCAGGGTTTTTGTAGCGGGGTGACCTCTATGGAAAGCCTGGCAGTCTGCAGTTGTGTAATCCGGCAGGCAGGCTGAGGCCAGCCGTGGCAGTGCGACCGCACCGGCGGGCAGACGGCGTTGTGGAGGTTTGGCATCTGCCAAACCCCACAACTTGTGATGTAGCAGGCTTTACCGCCGGGTCCACAGTGGTAGGACTGCTACTGAGAGGCTGGCGGTCTGATGACCGCCAGTCTCGTAATGAGGGACACAGTTTTTACCCCAGGAACCTAGGAGCACAACAGCGGGACATGCACCAAGAGTGGCTCATTTTAAGCAAATGCATGTTGCTGCTTTTTGCCCCCACAGAAATCGTACATTTTTTAAATGAACTAGTACTTGGGCATGGCAATGGTTTCCAAATTGTGAAGGAATTTAGAGTAAAATTTACACATTCCCATGAATGCTCACAATTGATCATGATCAGTAGGAATAGGCACATTCTTAATCGCCTCTAAAAGAAGCTCTTGCTTTAACCCTATCTCCAGTAAACACATGACCAAGGTACTTGATAGCCTCAACTTCAAAAACCTCTTATCCTTACTGAGATTTTCTTCAAAAACACAAACCAATCTTCTATTTGTTCTTCCTCATTTCCCCCATACATAAGAATTTAATTTTGAAATGCTAACACCCCTTTTTAATCCATGTAAAATGTGACCAATCTATCTCTGGAAAACAGACGCTGCTAAAGCGAGGCCAAATGGCCCTCAACGAAATTCATAAACTCCATCAGGGGTATCAGAAGCTGTCAAACAGCAAGAGTCTTCTGTTAGTACCACCTTCTAAGAAGCAGATAAAAATTTCAGTTTGGAAAAATAAGCTTGCTCCTCCTAAGGTGGTAACCATGTCCTCAATTTTAGGCAAAGGTTACACAATAACTCATATCGCTTTGTTGAGACAGTGTACGTCAATAAACGTCCTCAACTGTTTGTTCATCTTCAGCACTACAACAAAAGGTGACCACCACAAAGAAGATTCAGTGAGTTCTCTAACACCATCCTTACACATTTCTTATAAGGTCTGATAACTCACTATGTACACTGAATGGAATAGATCTTAGTTTGGGTTGAACAGATCTTAGTTTGGGTTTAACTGGTTGTAGGAAAGTACCATCTTGCCTGGCATGTTACCCCCATATTTCACTGTATATATGTTGTTTTAGTGTATGTGTCACTGGGACCCTGCCAGCCAGGGCCCCAGTGCTCATAAGTGTGCCCTGTATGTGTTCCCTGTGTGATGACTAACTGTTTCACTGAGGCTCTGCTAACCAGAACCTCAGTGGTTATGCTCTTTCTAAATTGCCACTACCAGTCTAGTGACCAATTTCAGCAATTCACATTGGCATACTGGAACACCCTTATAATTCCCTAGTATATGGTACTGAGGTACCCAGGGTATCGGGGTTCCAGGAGATCCCTATGGGCTGCAGCATTTCTTTTGCCACCCATAGGGAGATGTGACAATTCTTACACAGGCCTGTCAGTGCAGCCTGAGTGAAATAACGTCCACGTTATTTCACAGCCATTTACCACTGCACTTAAGTAACTTATAAGTCACCTATATGTCTAACCTTCACCTTGTGAAGGTTGGGTGCAAAGTTAGTTAGTGTGTGGGCACCCTGGCACTAGCCAAGGTGCCCCCACATCGTTCAGGGCAAATTCCCCGGACTTTGTGAGTGCGGGGACACCATTACACGCGTGCACTGTACATAGGTCTCTACCTATGTACAGCGTCACAATGGTAACTCCGAACATGGCCATGTAATATGTCTAAGATCATGGAATTGTCACCCAAATGCCATTCTGGCATTGGGGGGACAATTCCATGATCCCCTGGGTCTCTAGCACAGAACCCGGGTACTGCCAAACACCTTTCCCGGGGTTTCACTGCAGCTGCTGCTGCTGCCGCCAACCCCTCAGACAGGTTTCTGCCCTCCTGGGGTCCAGCCAGGCCTGGCCCAGGAAGGCAGAACAAAGGACTTCCTCAGAGAGAGGGTGTTACACCCTCTCCCTTTGGAAAAAGGTGTCAGGGCTGGGGAGGAGTAGCCTCTGGAAATGCTTTGATGGGCACAGATGGTGCCCATCTCTGCATAAGCCAGTCTACACCGGTTCAGGGATCCCCCAGCCCTGCTCTGGCGCGAAACTGGACAAAGGAAAGGGGAGTGACCACTCCCCTGAACTGCACCTCCCAGGGGAGGTGCCCAGAGCTCCTCCAGTGTGCTCCAGACCTCAGGTGACGTCAGAGACTCCTTCTGATAGGCTCTTACCTGTGTTGCTAGCCTATCCTCCTTCCTAGGTAGCCAAACCTCCTTTTCTGGCTATTTAGGGTCTCTGCTTTGGGGAATTCTTTAGATAACGAATGCAAGAGCTCATCAGAGTTCCTCTGCATCTCTCTCTTCACCTTCTGCCAAAGGATCGACCGCTGACTGCTCAGGGTGCCTGCAAAACCGCAACAAAGTAGCAAAGACGACTACTGCAACCTTGTATCTCTGATCCTGCCGCTTTCTCGTCTGTTTCCTGGTGGTGCATGCTCTGGGGGTAGCCTGCCTCCTTCTTGCACCAGGAGCTCTGAAGAAATCTCCTGTGGGTCGATGGAATCTTCCCCCTGCAACCGCAGGCAACAAAAGACTGCATCACCAGTCCTCTGGGTCCCCTCTCAGCATGACGAGCGTGGTCCCTGGAACTCAGCAACTCTGTCCAAGTGACTCCCACAGTCCAGTGACTCTTCAGTCCAAGTTTGGTGGAGGTAAGTCCTTGCCTCCCCACGCTAGACTGCATTGCTGGGTATTGCATGATTTGCAGCTGCTCCGGCTCCTGTGCACTCTTCCAGGATTTCCTTCATGCACAGCTAAGCCTGGGTCCCCGACACTCTAACCTGCAGTGCACAACCTTCTGAGTTGTCCTCCGGCGTCGTGGGACTCCCTTTTGTGTCTTCGGGTGAGCTCCAGTTCACTGCTCTTCCAAGTGCCTGTTCCGGTACTTCTGCGGGTGCTGCCTGCTCCTGTGAGGGCTCCCTGACTTGCTGGGCGCCCCCTCTGTCTCCTCATCCAAGTGGCGACATCCTGGTCCCTCCTGGGCCACAGCAGCATCCAAAAACCCTAACCGTGACCCTTGCAGCTAGCAAGGCTTGTTTGCGGTCTTTCTGCGTAGGAACACCTCTGCAAGCTTCTTCACGACGTGCGACATCCATCCTCCGAAGGGGAAGTTTCTAGCCCTTGTCGTTCTTGCAGAATCCACAGCTTCTACCATCTGGTGGCAGCTTCTTTGCACCCTCAGCTGGCATTTCCTGGGCATCTGCCCAATCTCGAATTTGTCGCGACTCTTGGACTTGGTCCCCTTGTTCCACAGGTACTCTCATCTGGAAATCCACTTTGGTTGCATTGCTGGTGTTGATATTCCTTGCAGAATTCCCCTATCACGACTTCTGTGCTCTCTGGGGAACATAGGTGCACTTTACACCTACTTTTCAGGGTCCTGGGGTGGGCTATTTTTCTAACCCTCACTGTTTTCCTACAGCCTCAGCGACCCTCTACAAGCTCACATAGGTTTGGGGTCCATTTGTGATTCGCATTCCACTTTTGGAGTATATGGTTTGTGTTGCCCCTATACCTATGTGCTCCTATTGAAATCTACTGTAACTTTACATTACTTGCATTACTTCCTTTTGCTATTACTGCATATTTTTGGTATTGTGTACATATATCTTGTGTATATTTGGCATCCTCATACTGAGGGTACTCACTGAGATACTTTTGGCATATTGTCATAAAAATAAAGTACCTTTATTTTTAGTATATCTGTGTATTGTGTTTTCTTATGATATTGTGCATATGACACCAGTGGTATAGTAGGAGCTTTGCATGTCTCCTAGTTCAGCCTAAGCTGCTCTGCTATAGCTACCTTCTATCAGCCTAAGCTGCTAGAAACACCTCTTCTACACTAATAAGGGATAACTGGACCTGGTACAGAGTGTAAGTACCCCTTGGTACCCACTACAAGCCAGGCCAGCCTCCTACACTGGTTCATCACATTCTTTCACTCTGATAACATGTTCAAAACCTTTTATTTCCCCAAACGTCTTCTGGAGCACCTTAGAAAATAAGAACAATAACTTGGAAATATTCAAGAGTAATATCCTCAGTTTCTCCCAACTACAAAACCTGTTGAGGACATCTTGGTTTCAAAATGCCAAACCACCTTGGTGATGCCAGACAAGGATATTGGGTCCCTTCACTGTCACAAACCTTTCCAAATACTATCCAGTTTGTGAACTCTGTAGAAGTTTTTTTTTTTTTTAAATTAAATCCTCTAAATTAGTTTTGGCACCATTGTACCCCTCAGGTTCAAAATAAGATCATGTGGTAATCCTTTTTGATCAATGGTAGCACGTGATATTCCAGTGATCTTAGGCCCAGAATCTGTCATCAAAGGAGCCTTTACTTCCCCTACACAGAAATCCCCAATTGGATCTTTGACCAAGGGCACATCTGTTTCATGTACATTCCTACACAACACTAAACTGTTCATATGGTCACCCAAACCTTGATCCCCTAGTCTATTAGCAATTGTGTTAATCTTAATAGAAGCATGAGAGAAATGGCATACTGTGGCGAAATTACTGATGATACCACATTCCATACACCTTTCCATTTCTGCTGGATACAATTTGAACGAAGCAATGTGACTCTTCAAACCACATCTAAAACAAATACTCTCAAATTAGCTTTTTTTTTTAAAACTCTGTGTCCTTAGAATTTTTTTTTTTATTTTTGACCACATGCACTGTATCTTCTTAGAAATAAACTAAACTTTAGCAAATTCTTTTAAATCTTGGATACTGTTGGCAATATCAATCACTTCATCTCTAAAGAAGGATCTTTACATGTCAAAGATCTTTCTTATATTTTTCTTGTTAACACACCTTGTGACTAGCTATTCTCCAATGAGTTGCTCAGTAAAATTTTAAAATTCACATTTAGAGGCCAACGCTCTCAAAGCATCACAGAGGGTTTCAGTTTTAGGTCATCATCCACGAGGTTCTAGACCAGCTGTTGCAGGAGCAACATGCACAGTCTCTCCCCTCAATCCACCACAGGTAAAAGAACATGGTGGGTCATGATAAACACAATGGAAAGGGGTTTGGGAGCAAACTAAAATAAAAGGCTAAAACAATTTACCAAAATAACAAACAAGACGATCCACTATCATCCAGAGGTCCCATTTGGACCTACAGAACAAGTAATCATAAGGAAAATGTTAGTTCAGATAGCAGGCAAGGTATATCATTCAAAACGGAAACTGACAGATGCTACCTAAAAGGGTACTTAGTGTTTGCTAAAGGGGGGGGAAACAAGATACCACGCCTGCTAGTTAGGCACACTGGAGGAGGGGCAACATACTATGACCTCATGATACATGTACACAAACAAGAATATCACAAGTGTACATGCATTACTTATAATAGTTCAACATTATATATCACGACATATAACATGTGGAGTATCTACCTTCGTACCTAGCAGTAGCAAGATTTCTACTAATATGCTTACAAAGTGCACACTGATGTTTAGTGTTTCTCCTCATACAACAGCACACCAGAGTGCACAAAAATAAAGGGTTATTACCAAGGTTAAAAGAGAGCACAATATACTTAATAAACAAGAAACTCAGCTGCACAGCTAAACCGCTCCAACAGCTGTTTTTGGAATGTGCAGCAGCATGCATGCACAGTTTTTGCTGGCAGTGAGAGGTTTGCGGACAAAGGTCCAAGCAAGGCAACAAAGCCCCTATCAATGAGTGCGGCAGCTGTAGGATTAATATCAAAGCAGACGCGCTCTAACCTGAGTACTTATTGTATCTAGATGGAGGTGTGTTATCCAAATTCAGAAGCTGGGCAGGAGATGCATCAAGTCTGGATCCCTTGATTGGAATTGTCAGATGTTCTGGAGCCAGGCTATTTATAGTACAGAGTTTTTAAGATGGCCGCCTCAAATTGTTGTTGTGATGACTCGGCAGCTGAGGATGACTCACTGTTGTTGTGGATGAAACACCTCATGTTGTTGATGCCTCAGCAGCCGAGGATGACTCACCAGTATTCAGACCCCCTTACAATGCATGGGGTAAAATCTGAGATGGAGGTCAATTAAAGCATTAACCATCATACATGTAGGTAGAGAGATCCCCTAATGTTCTACCCAAAAGGTGACCCAAGATGTATACCCTACACAATGATGAACTGAAAGTGTGCACAGAAGGCCAAGTGGGTGCAAGTGCTTTAAGTGTGGATGAGAGCATATAATGCTAAAGAAGGTGCCAAGAGAACCACAGGTCTGTGGGCAAAGGTCACCAGTGCGATTCCCCGGCAGCAAGGATAGTGGCTAACCCTGAATCACTGACACAAAGATGCAGTGTTCATAACTATAGTTTCATTTGCTATTTGTTCCCAAAAGAAACATTTGTGTAGTTTAACAACTAAATTGGGTGTTTCTAAAACTTTATGTTCCGTCACTGCTTCCTCATATTTGTCTAATTTGTCTTCTATGTTTTCAGAAAACCAAAATGGGAAGGTGTTTAAAAACCTCTTGACGCTTTAAGCCAAGAGAATGCTCCAAAAGCCAGCATTTCCTATTATGGGTACATTTATTTAAATCCATTAATAGCACCTGGGTATGCATTAAATGCTCAGAACCATTCTTTCCATCTCATGAGAAGTTCTCCTGGAAATTGAAGAAATGGGATGGAGGATTTATTGATTGCATGATGAATAAAATATAACCAGCGAACTAAGGCAAGCAAAGGAGAAAACAAATTGCATAATGTTCACCTATGCATCAACAGTTGAAAAATAGGAGAAATGCATCCAGAATTTGAAGAGAAGAAAGATATACAATTATGGTAAACTGCAGATCAATACCAAAAATTGACAAATGTCAATTTAAAAATCCAATCCCAAAATGTTTGCCCAACCACCTTTTCAATAAAGGTAAAGTTGCCCAATACAAAATGGCTGCTGAGGTGGTCAAATATAAATTTAAAAACCCAATCCAGAATGTCTGCTGAACTACTATTTTGACAGATGTAGAATTGCCCAATCTAAAATGGCCACCAAATACACTCCATGAAAAATGAGAGAATGCCCAATCCAAAAGGGCTGCCACATATCAAAGAATAATGAGATCACGCTAGCTTCGAAACGTGATCTGTAATCCAACATGTACTACTCAGTAAGACTTACTCGGCAAAAGTATGCTGTCAAGTTCAATAAACCTTGTGCACCTGCTGCCCCCACACTGAATTACCTCAGGATGCAAGATCAATTAAATCCACCAATTATAGGCACAGGAATGTGAGGTTAGATGAAATACACAGGAAACTAGTCCCGCTCTAAGAATCCTCTGGCAAGTGTTGAAACATTTCAGGTATGTTCTAAATGAGGTTGACAGATCTTTTCCTCTTAGCTAAGGGATTGGAGAAAAATCAACAACACAATTAATCAATATTTTAATTTACAGTGTGACCGATTTGGCCACACAAGGAAAACCCATGTCGGGAATAAAGGTAAAGGGTTTTATTACAAGTTCAGACTTAGGTTAATGTAGACAATTCTCAAGACAAGGCTATAAAGATACAAAATTACAGTAGGATGTCCTAGACATTGGAACAACCAAAGTTAAATTAACATCCAATACACTAAACATTCTATCAGTGTGATGCAGAACATAAGCACCAGAACTTAATAATCGGAAAATAAACAATGATTATTTCTTCTAAGCATTTGCATGAATCTCTATCATCTAACTAGTTTTCTAAACAATGGGAATCCCTTGAAGGTACAAAGTTTCCAATTTCTCCTGTGCTGAGTTACAAAACATGGGGACAAAAGGTAAAAAGAAAATAAACGACAAAAATAATTTGTAAAAAACAACTTCTGAGGCAAACTGAAGCTAAATTAAGCCAACTATAGTTGGCAAAAAATAGGTAAAAGGGGAAGGACAGAAGCTTGGTCAGGAATCTTCTCAATGGTCAGGAGAAATCTAAGTGTTCTCAGCTCTATATTTGGAAATGTGCTGGCAAGGGCAAAGAGGGCCATACCTCTTAAAGTCCGCTTGGTGTCTCCTGAAATCCAACTGGGAAAGGTAAATTAAAGTCCAAAGTGAACAATTATTTGTCCATTAATCACACCACATGGATAAGAAGGCTTAATTGTCCAACAATAGCACATCATGCAACACGCATCTGCAACATCAAGACAGATTCCCCAGACCGTCACTGTAGGAGGCTGGCCTGGCTTATAGTGGGTACCTTGTGGTACTTACACCTTGTGCCAGGTCCAGTTATCCCTTATTAGTAGAATAGAGGTGTTTCTAGCAGGTTAGGCTGTTAGGGGTAGCTATGGCAAAAGAGCTTAGACTGAACTAGGAGACATGCAAAGCTCCTACTATACCACTTATATCGTATAGCACAATATCACAAGAAAACACAATATTCAGAGTTACTAAAAATAAAGGTACTTTATTTTAGTGACAATATGCCAAAAGTATCTCAGAGGATACCCTCACTTAGGAGGTAAGTAATATACACAAATTATATGTACACAAACCCAAAACAGGTAAGTAACAGTAAGAAAAGTAGTGCAAACAATGTAGAATCACAATAGGATGCAATAGGTAGACACAGGCCTAGGGGCAACACAAACCATATACTCCAAAAGTGGAATGCGAATCACGAATTGATCCCAGGCCTATGGGAGATTGTAGAGGGTCGCTGGGACTGTGAGAAAACAGTAAGGGTGTCCAAAATACCCCACCCCAAGACCCTGAAAAGTAGGAGTAAAGTTACCCTACTACCCCAGAAAGACAGTATAGTCATGATAGGGGATTCTGCAAGAACCACAACTGCTACCAAAGCACTGAAGATGGATTCCTGGACCTGAGGACCTGTAAAGGAAGGGGACCAAGTCCAAGAGTCACGCAAGTGTCCAGGGGGGGCAGGAGCCCACTAAACCCCGGATGAAGGTACAAAAGGGCTGCCTCTGGGTGGAAGAAGCCAAAGATTCTGCAATAACGGAAGGTGCCAGTAACTTCTCCTTTGGTCAGAAGATGTCCCACGGAGCGCTGGAGGATGCAGGAGTGTTTCCACGCAGAAATACTACAAACAAGCCTTGCTAGCTGCAAGAATTGCGGTTGAGGATTTTGGGTGCTTCTTGGGACCAGGAAGGACCAGGATGTTGCACCTTGGAGGAGGAGACAGAGGGGGCACTCAGCAACTCAGAGAGCCCCCACAGAAGCAGGCAGTACCTGCAGAAGTACCGGAACAGGCACTTAGAAGATCTGAGGACAGCGGTCGACTCAGAGTCACAAAGAAGGGTCCCACGACGTTGGAGTCCAATTCAGCGAGTTGGGCAATGCAGGACAGAGTGCTGGGGACCCAGGCTAGGCTGTGCACAGAGGAAGTCCAGGAAAAGTGCACAGAAGCTGGAGCAGCTGCAAATCACACAGTACACAGGTTTGCTGTCTGGCGTGGGGAAGCAAGGACTTACCTCCACCAAATTTGGACAGAAGGGCCACTGGACTGTGGGAGACACTTGGACCCAGCTCCTGTGTTCCGGGGACCACGCTCATCAGGATGAAAGGGGACCCAGAGGACCGGTGATGCAGAAGTTTGGTGCCTGCGTTGGCAGGGGGAAGATTCCGTCGACTCCCAGGAACTTTCTTCTTGGCTTCCAGTGCAGGGTGAAGGCAGACAGCCCTCAGAGCATGCACCACCAGGAAACAGTTGAGAAAGCTGGCAGGATGAGGCGCTACAATGTTGCTGGTAGTTGTCTTGCTACGTTGTTGCAGTTTTGCAGGCGTCCTGGAGCAGTCAGCGGTCGATCCTTGGCACAAGTCGAAGAGGGAAGTGCAGAGGAACTCTGGTGAGCTCTTGCATTCGTTATCTGAGGAATAGCCCAGAGCTGAGACCCTAAATAGCCCAAAAAGGAGGTTTGGCTACTGAGAAAGGATGCTTGGCTACTAAGAGAGGTAAGCATCTATCAGGATGGGTCTCTGATGTCACCTGCTGGCATTGGCCTCTCAGAGCTGTCCATTGTGCCCCAACACCTCTGAACCCAAGATGGCAGAGGTCTGGGACACACTGGAGGAGCTCTGGGCACCTCCTCTGGGAGGTGCTGGTCAGGGGAGTGGTCACTCCCCTTTCCTTTGTCCAGTTTCGTGCCAGAGCAGGGCTGGGGGATCCCTGAACCGGTGTAGACTGGCTTATGCAGAGATGGGAACCATCTGTGCCCATCAAAGCATTTCCAGAGGCTGGGGGAGGCTACTCCTCCCCAGCCCTTCACACCTATTTCCAAAGGGAGAGGGCCTAACACCCTCTCTCAGAGGAAATCCTTTGTTCTGCCTTCCTGGGACCGGGCTGCCCAGGCCCCAGAGGGGCAGAAACCTGTCTGAGGGGTTGGCAGCAGCAGCAGTTGAAGTGGAGACCCCGGAAAGGCAGTTTGGCAGTACCTGGGATCTGTGCTAGAGACCCAGGGATGCATGGAATTGTCCCCCTCAATACCATAATGGTATTGGGGTGACAATTCCATGATCCTAGACATGTTACATGGCCATGTTCGGAGTTACCATGGTGACGCTGCATATAGGTATTGACCTGTATGTAGTGCACACGTGTAATGGTGTCCCCGCACTCACAAAGTCCGGGGAATTTGCCCTGAACAATGTGGGGGCACACACTAAGTAACTTGGCACCTAACCTTCACCAAATGAGGGTTAGACATATAGGTGACTTATAAGTTACTTATGTGCAGTAAAAATGGCTGTGAAATAACGTGGACGTTATTTCACTCAGGCTGCAGTGGCAGTCCTGTGTAAGAATTGTCTGAGTTCCCTATGGGTGGCAAAAGAAATGCTGCAGCCCATAGGGATCTTCTGGAACCCCAATACCCTGGGGACCTAGGTACCATATACAAGGGAATTATAAGGGTGTTCCAGTGTGCAAGATCATGAACTCCATCCACTCAGGATTCCCTTCCGACCCATGCCCCCACCACGTCTACAACAAAGCCGACTCTACCATCGCCCCCCAACTTCGAAAGGTCATCAACTTATCCTTCGAAACCGCAACTTTCCTGGAAAGCTAGAAGCACGCCGAAATCCACGCCCTTCTTAAGAAGCCCAAGGCAGACCCCAACGACCTCAAAAACGTCCGACCGATCTCCCTGCTCCCTTTCCCGGCGAAAGTCACCGAGAAGATCGTCAACGCTCAGCTTACCCACCATCTCGAGGACAACTCCATCCTGGACCCCTCCCAGTCCGGTTTCAGACGCAACCACAGCACCGAGACAGCACTCCTCGCCGCCACAGATGACATCAGACAGCAAATGGACAACAGCGAAACATCAGCCCTCATCCTCCTGGACCTCTCCGCAGCCTTCGACACGGTCTGCCATCGCACCCTGTTAACACGCCTCCACGAAGCCGGAATACAAGAAAAAGCCCTCAACTGGATCTCCTCTTTCCTCTCCGGCAGAACTCAGAGAGTCCGCCTCCCATCCTTCCGCTCCGAAGCCACCAACATCATCTGCGGCGTACCCCAAGGCTCTTCACTGAGTCCGACGCTGTTCAACATCTACATGGCCCCCCTCGCACAACTGGCCGGTCAGCACAACCTCAACATTCTCTCTTACGCCGACGACACCCAGCTCATCCTCTCCCTCACCAAAGACCCACACACCGCCAAAGCCAACCTCCACGAGGGAATGAAGTCCATCGCCGAGTGGATGAGATACAGCCGCCTGAAGTTGAACTCCGACAAGATGGAGGTCCTAATCCTCGGACACACCCCCTCCGCCTGGGACGACTCCTGGTGGCCCACCGCGCTGGGAGCCCCGTCAACGCCAGCCAACCACGCACGCAACCTGGGCTTCGTCCTCGACTCCGCCCTCACCATGTCCAAACAGGTCAACGCAGTCTCCTCCTCCTGCTACAACACCGTCCGCATGCTCCGTATAATCTACAAATGGATCCCGTCGGAAACCAGAAGAACGGTGAACCAGGCCCTCGTCAGCAGCAGACTAGACTACGGCAACGCACTCTACACAGGCATCCCAGCAAAAGACATCCGACGCCTCCAACGCATCCAATACGCCTCCGCCCGACTGGTCCTCAACGTACCCCGCCGCTGCCACATCTCCCACCACCTGAGAGACCTCCACTGGCTCCCCGTGGACAAGAGGATCACCTTCAAAATCCTCACCAACCCTCACAAGGCACTCCACAACACCGGACCAGCCTACCTGAACAACAGACTCAACTTCTACGCCCCCACCAGCCAATTCCTCTCCGCCAACCTCGCCCTCGTTCCCCGCATCTAGCGCAAGACCTCTGGTGGCAGATCCTTCTCCTACCTCGCCGCCAAGACCTGGAACACCCTGCAAAACCGCAACAAAGTAACAAGACGACTACCAGCAACATTGTAGCGCCTCATCCTGCCAGCTTTCTCGACTGTTTCCTGGTGGTGCATGCTCTGAGGGCTGTCTGTCTTCACCCTGCACTGGAAGCCAAAAAGAAATCTCCCATGGATCAATGGAATCTTCCCCCTGCCAACGCAGGCACCAAACTTCTGCATCACTGGTCCTCTGGGTCACCTCTCATCCTGACAAGCGTGGTCCCCGGAACACAGGAGCTGTGTCCAAGTGTCTCCCACGGTCCGGTGGCCCTTCTGTCCAAATTTGGTGGAGGTAAGTCCTTGCCTCCCCACGCCAGACAGCAAACCTGTTTACTGCGTGATTTGCAGCTGCTCCGGCTTCTGGAAACAGTCGAGAAAGCTGGCAGGATGAGGCGCTACAATGTTGCTGGTAGTCGTCTTGCTACTTTGTTGCGGTTTTGCAGGCGTCCTGGAGCAGTCAGCGGTCGATCCTTGGCACAAGTCAAAGAGGGAAGTGCAGAGGAACTCTGGTGAGCTCTTGCATTCGTTATCTGAGGAATAGCCCAGAGGAGGGACCCTAAATAGTCAAAAAAGGAGGTTTGGCTACTGAGAAAGAAGGCTTGGCTACTAAGAGAGGTAAGCACCTATCAGGAGGGGTCTCTGACGTCACCTGCTGGCACTGGCCACTCAGAGCTGTCCATTGTGCCCCAACACCTCTGAATCCAATATGGCAGAGGTCTGGGACATACTGGAGGAGCTCTGGGCACCTCCTCTGGGAGGTGCTGGTCAGGGGAGTGGTCACTCCCCTTTCCTTTGTCCAGTTTCGCGCCAGAGCAGGGCTGGGGGATCCCTGAACCAGTATAGACTTGCTTATGCAGAGATGGGCACCATCTGTGCCCATCAAAGCATTTTCAGAGTCTGGGGGAGGCTACTCCTCCCCAGGCGTTCACACCTATTTCCAAAGGGAGAGGGTGTAACACCCTCTCTCAGAGGAAATCCTTTGTTCTGCCTTCCTGGGACTGGGCTGCCCAGGCCCCAGGGGGGCAGAAACCTGTCTGAGGGGTTGGCAGCAGCTGCAGTGGAGACCCCAGAAAGGCAGTTTGGCAGTACCCGGGTTCTGTGCTAGAGACCCGGGGATGCATGGAATTGTCCCCCCCAATACCAGAATGGTATTGGGGTGACAATTCCATGATCCTAGACATGTTACATGGCCGTGTTCGGAGTTATAATGGTGACGCTACATATACGTATTGACCTATATGTAGTGCACGCGTGTAATGGTGTCCCCGTACTCACAAAGTCCGGGGAATTTGCCCTGAACAATGTGGGGGCACCTTGGCTAGTGCCAGGGTGCCCACACACTAAGTAACTTGCCACCTAACCTTCACCAATTGAGGGTTAGACATATGGGTGACTTATAAGTTACTTATGTGCAGTCAAAATGGCTGTGAAATAACGTGGACATTATTTCACTCAGGCTGCAGTGGCAGTCCTGTGTAAGAATCGTCTGAGCTCCCTATGGGTGGCAAAAAAAAATGCTGCAGCCCTTAGGGATCTCCTGGAACCCCAATACCCTGGGTACCTAGGTACCATATACAAGGGAAATTATAAGGGTGTTCCAGTGTGCCAATGAGAATTGATAACATTAGTCACTACCCTGCAGTGACAATTTTAAAAGCAGAGAGAGCATCAACACTGAGGTTCTGGTTAGCAGAGCCTCAGTGATACAGTTAGGCACCACACAGGGAACACATATAGGCCACACACTTATGAGCACTGGGGTGCTGGCTAGCAGGATCCCAGTGACACATACAAACACACTGACAACATTGGGTTTTCACTATGAGCACTGGGCCCTGGCTAGCAGGATCCAAGTGAGACAGTAAAAACACCCTGACATATACTCACCAACAGGCTAAAAGTGGGGGTAACAAGGCTAGAAAGAGGCTACCTTCCTACAGTCATGGGAAGACATCCATCTTTGCTTTCCTTTGTGAGTTTGTAACAGGTTAAAATGTCCCTGTTGTTAGTCTTTCAGTGTACCGGCTTCAAGGTTACCTTCTCAGGCTCTTGATGCCTAAATAATCAGACCTCTATTTGCAAACTAACATTCTATAGAAATGACATCAGTAAAGAAATTGCACGTTAGCAAAAAGAAAATAGTTTTATCAAGTTCTGCAAAACTGAGGCCTAGCAAATCGATATGGCTAAACTCAAGCAAATTGAATTAAATTGGCACATTTATTCATATCAGGCAAACACTACAAACAATACAATTGCAATGCCATCATTAATAAATCTTGTCAATATTTATGTTACAGTAATTGCAAAAGCAAAATAACTTGTTAATACATGACAATAGGTACATTTTTGACATCAGCATGTGAAATTTAAAACACACCCTAAGGAAATTCATTATTGTTTCAGTAAAAACTATTCCTTAACACCATAGGGAAGCACATGGAATCAAATTAAATGATTATACTTGAATTTATGGGCTATACCACATGCATCAAAACATTAGTCCGCAGTGATTGCACTCTAATGTAGGCTTTCAGTGCACTGCTTTACAGTTAATTTGTTAAAGTGTCACAAATTATAATGTCAAACTTGTCACGTATAGATGATTATTGTGATGTCAATGGAAAAAGCCAAATCACAGCTGCACCATGAATGTGTTGTTGCTCGTCGCCAATCTTACATTGAAAAAGACTCCATCTCTGTGGTAAGCAGTTAAAGTATTTATTTCTTGCAGCAGACAGGGCCACAGCAGCACATAAAAAGCCATCTCCTTTAATGCTGTTCTCCCAATTGTCACCGTGCCTGCCCATTCCAGAACCCTTATCTCCACACACAACCAGGTTCTGGGATTCTCAAAAATGTGGTGGGCTTAACACTCACATTATCATTCTTGAAAGAGAGGAGATATGTTTACCTATCCATCACAATTTGAGTCATTGAGGTTCAGTAATGTAAGATTTTTTTTTTGTTACAAGAAATTATGTTTTGATTGAATAACTTTTTTTCAGCATTTGATCTCAATTTTCCATAGTTAGAGTAGAAAGTGTAATGACTTCCACTTTTTACCTTGTTGTGGTTATATTGGCTTCATATATGTCCTTCATTGCTAAGAAGTTAGTTAGGGTAGTTAAAAATTGGGACTCTAGGTGGCAGAGGTATGCATGCTATCCAAGTAGCAACCACATTCCTAGTCGGGGTACGTCAGATACACAACCTGAATTAACCTGTGCTCACCCTGTGGTAGTTTCACGCAGAGCAGGTAGACTTAAAGTAGAAGGCAATGTTAAAAGTATATATGCACCACACACATGCAGCAATGCAACGGTCACAACACAAAAGGACTCCACACATATTTAGAAAAATAGGTTGTTTTTATTAGATAAAAATTTGACCAAAACAATACAAATCCAGTTGGTATAAGGGGAGCTGTTTACTCTTTACAAGTGCTTTAGATAAGTTACTGAACTCAGGTAATGCAGGAATAATTGAGATATGCATGCACGTCTCTTAGAAATAATACAAGAAAATCCTCATATGGGAGGGAGAAATGCCACGTCAGGTTGCAGGTATGTGATGTCCCAGCCGGCACTTCATGCAGTGCTGATAGAAGAAGACCATCTAGTCCATAGCCGGTACTGTGACAGGAGTTTGGTGAGTGAACTAAGGCTTTATTGTTGGCAAGAGCACTGGGGGAAGAAAGGTTGTACAGGATGGGGCCAAGTAGTTACTGCCAGCAACGAAGCACACTCTTGACAAATGATTCATCCCGGGGTCCCTCCATACCTGCGGGAAGGTGGCTGTCACCATCAAGTGATGTATGTTGCTCCTCGTCCACTGGTCCATTGTGCGGCCCGAGGCAGTCCTTGGTCGAATATGTTGTGGGACAGCCATGCACCTCTCATCGGTTTGGGGAGAAGGAGGTTTCCTCTTCTCTGGTCAAGCAGCAGCCTCATGGGTACACACTTTGTTGGTTGCAGGAAGACACACACTGTAGGCACATAGGCCAGTGACCTCAGTCTGGAGAGCATGCTCCAGCAAGGAGACGCTTGTTGCTCAAAATGAATCTGTGCACCACGGCCTGTGAGAGTGTTGCACAAGGGAAGGTCTTTGATGTCCCTGGGACCTTGCGAAGAACAGGAGGCAAGCCAACAAGCCCTTTGAGTCACCCTGGAATTATGGATAGTTTTGTAGTAATTTAGCAGGGCAGCACAACAGGGCAGAGCAGCAGTTCCTTGGAACAGTCAGATCTGTCAGAGTGGTGATCCTGGCACACAACAGTCTTTACTCCAGTACAGTTTCCTTGAGTCCAGAAGTGTACTAACTTGAGTGGGTCAGAGACCCAGTACTTATACTAGAAAGAGCCTTTGATGTGGGGGATAACTTAAAAATGTTTTTTACTTACATGGCATCATCATCATCGTCATCATTTAACTTTATTTCGGTAAGTAAAAAACATACCATAAAAGTACAATACAAACATCAAACTTCTTTGATTTTTAAGATTAATAGAACACTAAAAGTGTAAGCACAATAAAAAAAATTACAAGATAAAAGAAAGTTAAGATCCAAACAGAATAATCAAAATGAATGTCTCCTAAAAATGGAATATTCTACTCAACAAGGACCCTGTTTCCTGCGCCCATAGGTGTTTCAATAATACAATAGGACAATGACTTTATACTTAAAAATTAAATACTAAAATCAGACATCAAGAGTCAATAAATATACATACATAGATCTAAAAATTGGCTATCCAGTCTTATTCTTTAAATTTGCTAATCTAAGGCCCCAGATTGATTCGAGAAATGTTGCCACTGGAAAAACTACCTGATGAATCAGACTTTAAAATTCTCTCGACGTGAAGATAGGACCTGGCGCCTATAGATTTGCAAAGCGGAATAATCCACAAAGCTCTTTGTTTATGATATGAATAGCAATAGAAGAGAACATGTGAAATAGACTCTTCATGTTGACAACCCATCAGACAAAGCTTGGATCTATTAGTGGAACAGAGCCATTTGTACGTTAAAGAGCGCAGAGGAAGAGACCCTATTCTGAACCTAACAAAAAGAGCTCGCGCAAATGGGGATAGTGCTATATCCATGTAAGGCTCAAATTCGTAGTGGCATTTACTTGATAAATAACTATCAGACATAGACAGCGGGACAATCTTGGTAAATTGCACAATCTGAACGTTATGCCAAAAAGCATCCTTCAGTAGCTGCACAGCATTTTTAGGAATGGAAAGTGGGTCCAACCAATAGGACCCTAGACCTAGATGGATTAAGGACCCTTTGACGTAAGCACACCATTTCGTTTTGCTAATAGTGTTGCTTCCCACCAGTTTGAGAAGCCCATAGCGAAATGGAGAAAGGGCGTCTGTTGACCAAAGTTGGATCCAATATAGCAAGGGACTTAAAGCAGCAATCTGCAAGATAGAAAAAAGATTTAGATCCATACGGATAGGCAGAGATGGAGTACTGGAGGGAACTTCTAACAACAGTTTCAAAAATTGGTTTTCCGCCCTTGCCAAATCCACCAAGTTGCAATGGCCCCAAAGTTCAGCACCATATAGGGCCCCCCCCGGGTTTGAGATTTATATATTTCAAGGGTGGGAGGCATTGCAAATTTGGGAGATCTAGAAGCAAATCTTGCGATGCCACCTGCTCTTTGCTTCAGGCACAATAAAAATTTCTGGCGGATTGCATGCCAAAGGTGTGAGTCTTCCAATTTAATACCTAAATAGTCAAAAGTGCCCACTCTTTCCAGGAGAACGCCATCTAGATATACCGGCCTCTTCATTTTGCACCTATTATCCCCAAAGACCGTATATTTAGTTTTTGCTGAGTTAATTTCCAGCCCATGATCCTTGCAAAACTCCAAAAATCGGGAGAACAGTCTGGAAAGGACCATGGCAGTTCGTGAGAGTAGCAGGGTGTCATCCGCAAACAAAAGACAGGGGAACCTCTGCCCACCCAAATTCGGGGCATCGCCATAACAATCGAAAAGATATGGGATACATGCATTGATAAACAATAAAAATAGGGTGGGCGCAAGAACGCACCCCTGCCTCACACCTCGTGTTGTAGAAAAAGCTGGGGTCAGGTCGCCAGCCGAACCCCAGCGAACTCTGGCATAGTTATCGGAATAAAGATCTTTGATAATATTGATCAGAGAACCCGGAACTCCAATATTGCTCAGGACCTCCCAAAGCTTAACATGCGGTACAAGGTTAAACGCAGATTTCAAATCAACAAAGGCCACAAATAAATGGCCTTTGTCTGCGTCTACGGTCTTCCACTTGATGGTAATAAATCGGAAGACCTGATCAATAGTACTAACCTTGTCCCGAAATACAGCCTGGAGATGGCTTAGAACCTGTTTTTTTGTTATCCAGTATTTTAGTCTGGATAACAACTGGAAGGAGAATATTTTTTGCAAGTTGTCTAATAGACTGATCGGTCTATAGTTCTCAGGGGAACTCTTATCTCCTTTTTTGTGTATGGGGACAATAATAGCTACCTTCCACGAGTCTGGGTAAGATCGAGTTGTCAGAACAATATTCGATAACCTATTGATGTACCGGGTCCACACAAATAAGTCTGATTTATACAAGTCTGTTGGAACACTATCTAAGCCAGGAGTCTTCCCTGTTCTTTGAGCACGAATTGCCAGCTCTGTTTCCTTTAGGGTAAAGGGCGGCACAGGGGAAGGCACAATAAGGAATCAATAGGAGTGTTATTCAAGTCGGGCAGGACCCATAAAGTTCCCGAAAGTGGGAGAGCCAAGTTTCTGCATCAATATGACATTCAGGAATAGTTGAGAGGGCGGGGTCTCTACGCGAGACTAAGGTCCAGAAAAGTTTGGAGTCATGGGCACTATCCGCCTGCGCCAAACACTTCCATAATTGTTCCTCATATTTGAGTTTGGATGACTTGCAAATGGAGACATAGTTTTTTCTCGCATATGTGATGGCATCCCGGCTCTTTAACTTTAAGGCTTTAGACAAAAGGCTCTTAGCCTCCCGACACTCCTTATCAAACCACTTATAATTAGGCAGAGGAGAATTGTTTTGGGTTGAGGGAGGTTTAGTAAAAAGCTCCTTGAGACCCTCAAAAAGACCCACATGAGAGGACATAACTTCTGAGGGAGATAGGACAATACAGTCATCAAAGAGCTGGTGGCAGGAAACTAAGTCGCGGAGCTTATCATTAAGCAGATTGGATTTAGAAAACGAGGACCATCTCACCACACGCCTATTGCTGGATAATTCCAGCCAGTCATTGGGAGCATCCGGAACATGAGGTGGAGTTGGCCCTAAAAAAAGTGTTGCATTATATTCAATTTGTAAAGGGGCATGGTCGCTAGTACACCGAGAGCCCACCTCTACATTAATTATAAAGTGCCAGACACGCAGATCAAAAATAACGTAATCCAGGGTACTGCTATAGTGGCCTCTGTAAAAGGTGGATCTAACAGGGTTATCGTTTGAAAATCGTCCATTTCCAAAACAAAGGCCATATGTTACAACAAGATCTGTTATCTGCAACACCCTAGGCGAAGGAGTACATAACACTGGCTGAGTTAAAAGCGGGGGGAGATTCCATACTTCGTCTTCAGCCTGGATAGACTCAGTGAAAGCTGAATCAAATTCAATTTGGGCGTTAAAATCACCTGCAATAATAACACAATATTTAAAATAAAGGTCAGATAAAAAATTGTGCAACAGATGGATAGTATCAGACTGATGGCTAGAAGGGCCTGGCCTGTTATAAATATTAATACATAACACCGGAGTACCTGAGATAGGCCATATTGCTGTTGCAAGAATGTCGCAAGAGTCAATAGCAATTTCCTTAACTCTGCCCACCTCAGACAGCTTGACCCAAGTGCATAAACCCCCAATCGCCCTTCCCCTAGAGGACTGAGTCGCCTTTTTAGTGAAACAACAATAGCCTTGCTTATACACACAATCCGTAGACCAAGTTTCCTGAAACATACATATGGAAAAAGATTCAACATAAGCCCCCCAGTCCGGATCAGATCATTTACTCTTGATGCCAGCCACATTCCAAGACAATAATCTCCTTGATGTAGTGCTGCAAACTGGCATATGAGAGACAACAGGAGCTGAGTTAGAAGTCCCATTAGTAATGCAAAGTGAAGCCCTTATAATATTAGCACCCAAACCAAATGATGATCCTGGGGGTGTCGCGACCCGGGCAGGTGGAACATTATGTTTGCAAAGATTAGAATGGCGTAGTCAATCCACATCTGATGTGTCCCCTGAGGTGACGGGGTCCCGTGTGAAAGTACCTTTGTTGTTGCAGACCAAAGCAGCCCCATCGCCAGGAAAAGGCAATGAGCCAGGGGGAACAATTGGGACAGAAACAGAAGCATCTCGAAGAATTGGGTTGACTCGAGAAGACGTAATCTTATGACCCGTAACAAACAAACTTTCTCTAAAAAATATATCAGAGTCTGTTCTTGATAAGTTACCAGCTTCCATCTGCAAAATCCCCTTGACTGAAGCGGGGCTGGCGAGATGAAGTTTGATAATATCCCGCCCACCAGGGTCTCGCGCACGAGAAGCAAAAACAATATCAGCGTGGATGATAGAGCCACAGCCCCTAGTGTGGCGAATCCAGTACGACACCTTGTTGATAAGAGAAGAAGTGTCTTCCCGTGTATGAAGTGAAAGTCGAGGGACATTACACGTCGATGCAATTTTGGTTGGGCGCATGAGTAAAGTGGGCCGCATATTGACCCGGATTAGAAGGAGAGGATGACGAATTTGCTTGAACTGAGGACGGGTGATTCCGTATTGAGATCTATAACTGGGGCTCTTAACCGTTTCCCGTAGCAGAGGAAAGTCTACTGGCGGGGCAACAGGAGCCGAAGGCCCAGAAACTTGTGCTGGTGCTGGATTCGAGGTACACTGGGGAGTTAGGTCAGATTTTTTAAGGAGTTTAAGGACCTCAAATAAGAGACTCTTCAATTCCCCGACTTCACGCCTGAGACTAGATACCAATATTAAAAACATCATCGCTAGGTGGATCACAAATGGATTTAGAAGGCGCCAAAGTCGAAGACTGTTTGGCACACGCCAATTCTGGTTGGTCCAAAGCAGAGAACCGATTTGTACATGGAATCCCATTAAGAATGGAAACAGTAGGGATTACATCCAAATTGGAGCCTGTACCAGGCAAGAGTGAAGAATTGGCCAAACACATGGCACCTTGCCCTATTTGCTACCTAGGGTCTACTTTAGGGGTGACATATGTAAGAAAAAGGGAGTTTAAGGCTTGGCAAGAGGTTTTAAATGCCAAGTCGGAGTGGCAGTGAGACTGCACACACAGGATCTGCAGTGGCAGGCCTGAGACATGTTTACAGGGCTACCTGAGTGGCACAATCAGTGCTGAAGGCCCGTTAGTGGCATTTAATTTGCAGTCCCTGGGAATATGGTATACCACTTTACAGGGGACTTACAGGTAAATGAAATATGCCAATTGTGGATACACCAATGTTACCATGTTTAGGGGAGAAGCACATGCAATTTAGAACTGGTTATCAATGGTAAAGTGCTCAGAGTCCTAAGGCCAACAAAAAGATATAGCAACAAAACAGGAGGTAAAAGGCAAAAAGTCTGGTGTAAAACCACCTTAAGGATGCCAGGTCTAAAAGTAGTTGAAAGCTTTGTTTTGCTATATTCGTTAAAACACCCCACAGATGATTCCAATACTAAAACAGTGTTGCCATTCCACTGCTCTTTCCTTGATTTCTGATATTTGTTACCCACTTGGAGCTATACTGAGGGTGTCATTGGGTTTTTTCTCCATCTGTTGCTCTTCTCTTTCACAATGGGAGAGGAATCCGTGCCATTGATAGAACAGTAAAAGTACGAACTAGTCCAGCGGCCACATATTTATAAGTCAGAATGTTCTGTATACAAGTGTGGCAGCAGCTGTCCACCTCAGCTTGGTGGCTACCTCTAGTTCTTTGTATACGACATGAAAAGGTCAACAAACCTTTTATTGTCCAATGGCACCATTTTACTTTGTAAGTGTTGCAAGTCAATGATTAGCCTAAGTTCATTTAAACATGTTTTCGGGGGCGTGGCCAAGATGCTCCGCCGCCCGGGCCTCACTAAAAGCATCGTGACCCCTGCGTACTGCCTCCTGGATGCCCCGGCTTGCTGAAGGGCGAGTGGAGACAGCGGGCGCACAGGAGAGGAGACCCGGGGCTCGCCTGCGGGCGCGCGGGGCCGGTGGTGTTGGGCCGCGCCTGTGCCGGCACGCTGCTGTGCGCGGCGAGGAGCGAGGAGAGCCAGACCTCGCGGGGAGACCTAGAGGGCCGGAGATCCGGAGATGGACCAGTGGGGCCACTGGCAGCATCGGAAGAGGCCCGGCGGACCCGGTAAGAGAGAGGAGCGGACCCAGGGACGGAGGGCCGGGAGTTCTTGGCGGACTCCGCCCCTGGGGCCTGGGTGGTCCGTTCTGGGCTTGGGCCTGTGATGGAGCCCTGATTGCGGAGGTGGCGGCGAAGCAGAGGGGACGCCCTGTCACTGGCCCTGGTGGGGGGGCCCGGCTTGGTTAGAGCGGGCCCCGGTCGGCGGCATAATCGGCCGGCACTGTACTCCTCAGGGACGGAGGAGAGGGAAGAGGCCCAGTCGGCCCGGTGCACGGGCAGGAAGACAGCAATGTGAGCCAGTGGCATGAAGTGGAAGGTGCCATAAGACGCTTCGTTTACCTGGCTGGAGAGAGGGCGGATAGTCTGAGGAGGTCACTGGCATAAGAGACGTGCTGGGCGGCTGGACCAGTTTGGGATGGAGTGGTTGGGGCCTGAGTCTCAGGGCCAGTGCAGGAGTGGCAGTGTCCTGGCGTCCTCTAAAAACCCGCGGGAGCAGTCGGTGAGGGACATGCTGACTAGATCCCAGACGGCGAAAAGTGGCCCTACTGGAGGAGCAGCGGCTACAAGGGGCTGTGATGACCGAGAGGAGGTGGACAATGACGGTAAGGCCCCAGTCAATAAAGGTTTTCTCTCTTCCCTGTTTGATTCACTTCGGAGCGACCTGCAGGAGCTTCGGAGGGACACCTCCCAGGAGATGAAGGAACTACGCACAGAGATCACGTCCCTAGGGGATAGAGTGGCGAGCGTAGAGGATGGTGATATTTCTTGAGGGGAGGAGGTAGAACGCATGCAACAGGAGATACGTCTTTGCGATCAATAGGACCTTCTTCAGATCACGGTGGAAGACTTGGAGAATCGGTCACGGTGGCATAACATACGCATTAGAGGGCCCCCAATGGGAGCCGAGAAGGAGGATATTGGGGAGTTCGTCACGGAGTTGTTCCGCTCAGTCTTGGGTTCTGACGAATCAAGAGAGATTATGCTGGACCGCGTTCATCTGGGGAGCCTGGAGGTCGGCCGCCTGATATTTTGGCATGTGTTCACAACTATGGATTAAAAGAAACCATCCTACAGAGAACCCGAAACCTGTCACATGTACAGTTCCGGGAGCATAAGCTGCAGCTATTTCAGCATCTCTCGCTGCGGACATTGAAAAGGCGAAGAGACTTTAGATCTATAACAGAACATTTGTGGGCTCATGTGACGTCCTACTCCTGGGGTCACCCCTTCTGTCTTATGTTCCGGTGGGAGGACCAGTGGCATCAGGTGAGGTCGGTGCCGGAGGCAAGAAGGATACTGCAGCTGGAGGAGAATGGTGGAGAGCCCGGGACGGCTGTGGAGGGGGATGGCGACGGTCGCCCGCTGTGGCGGCGGAAGGAGAGGAAGAGAAGGCAAAGACGCCCTACCACGACAAAACAGGTGCTGGAAAGACAATCATTATTGAGCAGCCTGACCGCTGGGACTAATGACTAGCTGATGGGTCACTGGGAAATGCCGCTGAGATTTGGGGTCGTGTGAGCTTTGAATGGGGTCTTTGACCATTCTGGAGGGGCCCGGGCATCGCTGAATAGCTGGACCAATGGTGACGAATCCGGACGGATCTAATGGCCCAACGAGACTTTACCTCTTTAGACTTCTGTACTAGAGGACTTATTTGTTCTAAGCACCTGTTGTGCATTAAGGTTGAGTATGGGAGTGCTCCTACGGGAATTTCGATAGCACCCGTCCTTGCCTGCGCTCACTGTATGGAAGACTGCTCCAATAGAGAACCTGGTATGGGTCCGATGTTAGGTGTGCTTGCAGAAGAATGTAACTGGTCTAACATCATATGTCTTTTAAGTGTTTAAGTCTGAATGTCCGGGGACTTAAAAGCCCAGCAAAGAGATTGGCGATTTTGTCTGGTCTTGAGCAGTCAGGGATTCATGTCTGTCTCTTACAGGAAACACACCTGGTGGCCAAGGATACGTATAGAATGCAGTCAAAGTGGTTCCCTAGGCAATTCTGGTCATCAGCCCATCAGCCCTGGTCATCAGCCCCTACGAAACATGCCGGGGTGGCAATACTTTTGTCGAAGTCCTTCCCTTGGTAAGCTTCATGAAGTACAGGGGAGGTTCCTGGCGCTCAGGGTGCGGGTGGGGACCTTCTACTTCACTATTGCGACAATATATGCACCTTACACGCAACAAGAAACATTTATGAGGCAGGCCATTTCACCGGCGCTCACCACCCCGCTATTCTCGTGGGGGGAGACTTCAACCTGGTAATGGATAATGAGATGGATAGATCTGGGTATCGTTATGGGCAGACTGGTGCGCTGACAGCAGGCGGGAGGCAGTGGCTGGCTGAGTGTGGTCTGGAGGATGTTTGGAGAAGGGAGCATCCTAAGCTCAGGGACTATTCCTTTTATTCTGCGGCCACCAAAACGTATACACGTATTGATTTTTTCCTGGCCTCCGCGGCGTTCATCTCTCGGATCCGGGAGACCACCATCGAGGTCCGGGCCTTGACAGATCACGCACCTATCACCCAGGAGGCGAGTCTGGATATGAGGCATGTGGGAAGCCTCAGCTGGCGCTTTAGAGACACCATTTTGCAGAGTAGAGTAGCAAAGGAGATGCTGAGACACGTGATAGTGGATTACCTTAGCATTAATGATGATGGAGGAGTTAGCATAGAGACCGTATGGGAGGCCCTGAAAGCAGTGGTGCGGGGGGAGGTGATATCCCTAGCGGCTAAAGACAATAAAGCACGGAAGGAACAGAGAGCAGTGCTTGATCAAAAAAAGTGGCAGCTCTGGAGCGTTCACATAAATGTACTGGTGCACCTAGAGTATGGCGGGAGCTGGAGAGAGAGCGACAGCAGCTGAAACGGCTAGACTGGGACAGGGCCGAATATGCGATAGCAAGGCTCAGACATAAGTACTACATCGGAAGTAACAGGTGTGAGAAGCTTTTAGCACACCGGCTTAGGGCGCAGCGCTCCGCAGCGGCCATAAAAATGATACGCTACCCCTCTAGGGGGGAAGTGTACACTGACGACCAAATGGCAGAGGTGTTTGCTGAGTATTATAAAGGGTTAAATTCCACGGATGAGAGGTGTGTGGACCCGACTCGATTTTTGGCGTATAGTACAATCACTCCGCTTGGGGAACACGAAGCGTCCTCGTTGGATCAGCCTATAAGAATAGATGAGGTTATCTCTGCGATAGCACGTCTAAAGAACGGGAAGTCGCCTGGCCCCGATGGCTTGACGGCACTCTTTTATAAAACGTTCTGTCCAGAGTTGGCTCCGGTCTTGGCAAGGCTCTTCAACTCCTTTCGGATATCCGGGGCTCTCACGCCTAGCATGCTGGAGGCTACCATTACAGTTATTCATAAATCCGGGAAAGATCCAGAGGATTGTGCCTCATATAGGCTTATTTCGCTTCTGAATATTGATGCCAAGTTGTTTAAGGGTATCCTAGCTCACCGCCTCAATCCCTATATCGCAGGCCTTATCGACCCGGACCAGGCGGGCTTTATACCCCACCAACAGTGTGGAGATAACACAAAGCGCCTTCTGCATTTAATAGACAAAACTGGCAGATCGCGCAGAGAGGCGCTCCTCCTTTCTATCGATGCAGAGAAGGCATTTGATAGAGTACATTGGCCGTATCTCTTCCAAGTGTTAGAGCGCTTTGGGTTGGGCCCGGGGTTCAGGACCTGGATCCAGTGCATCTATCATGCGCCCAAGGCTGCAGTACGAGTCAATGGAACCCTGTCCTTTCCATTCTCGGTTGGACGTGGAACACGGCAGGGATGTCCACTCTCCCCGCTGCTATTTGCGCTGTATATAGAACCCTTTGCACAGTGCCTCCGTGATAATCCCCTGGTCAATGGCATCAAATTTGGGGGCGAACATCACCTTATTAGACTCTATGCGGATGATGTGATCCTCACCCTCGCGGAGCCCATGGTATTGCTTCCGGCTTTGATGGTAGCTCTGGAGGAGTTTGGGCAGGTCTCTGAATTCCGTGTGAGTATGCAGAAGTCGCAGGTCCTTGGCTTGTCCATCTCTCCTGACTATGTAGAAGTCCTGAGGGCCCACTATCCCTTTGTATGGTCGACATCGCAGGTACCCTACTTGGGTATCGAACTGGCGACCTCGGCGGTAAAGACGGCGAGCGTGAACTATGCGACTTTAACTCGAGAGGTTCTGCGAGACCTTGTGAGCTGGGGGAAGCATAACCTCTCTTGGCTGGGCAGGGTTGCGGCGGTGAAAATGACGGTGCTTCCGCACATACTCTATGTCATTCAAGCACTCCCTCTGACTCCTCCGCCTCGCACGATAGTGACCCTACAGGCCGCGATTTTGAAGTTTATTTGGGATGGTCAGCCGGTGCGGATCCCGCAGAACATTCTATAGCGCCCTAGGGGGGAGGGCGGTTTGGCTGTCCCCTGTCTGTTGCGGTATTTTCAGGCAGTCCAGCTGCGCTTTCTTTTAGAGTGGAGCAGGCCGCTTTCTGAGAAACACTGGTGCTTTATGGACCAGGCGGTGGCGGGGTCTCATATTTGGAAGGAGCCCTGGCTCTGACGATGGCGGATTGTATTCCTCCCCGATCACGGGAGTGACGATGCGTGTGTGGGACGCTGTGGCGAGTCGGCTGGGGCTCACAACGTTTCCATCCCCTATGTCACCAATCGGTGAGAACCCTGACTTCCCACCAGGCCTACAGGTAGAGAGCTTCCGCTGATGGTATGATGGGGGCTGTAAGAGGGTGGGGAGTCTCTTTGACGAGAATGGAGTGATCCCTTTTGATCAGATGCAGGAGACGTATCAGCTGACTGAGGCGGACAGACTATTGTATTATCAAGTACGACATTGGGCCCTTATGCCCGCGAATAGGGCTTCGATAGATAGACCACTAACCCCCTTTGAGAGGTGGATTTTCACAAAGAAGGATGACAAACGAGTGATATCGGAGCTTTACCGGTTCCTGCAGGGTGGGGGGTGACTGCCTAGGACGAGGGGTCAAAGGAGGTGGGAGAAAGAGTTGGAGAGAGAGTTCACGGAGGAGGAATGGGATAATATCTATTACAGAACTCATCATACGGCCCATAGCGCTGCCGGGACAGAGACGGCCTACAAGATAACTTCCTACTGGTACTTCACTCCAGCAAGAATAAATGCATGGGACCCGGCTAAGTCTGGCCTTTACTGGAGGGGGTGCGGTAACACGGGCACGCTGGTACATCTTCTTTGGCATTGCCCCAAACTACAGCGATATTGGACGAGTATATTAGATGAAATTGATAAGGTGTTTCAAACATAGATCCCTAGATTCCCCTCATATGTCTTGCTGGGCCTAACCAGCCCTATTACGTTTCCTCTTCGTTCGTTGAAGGGACGGCAGATGGCACTGGCTCTTAATGCTGCCCTTCAGACAATCCTTGCTCTATGGGGCACGGATAGGTTGCCAACGCATGGGTCCTGGCTCCAGAAATGATTGTTTATTTTGGCGATGGAAAAGCTGACTTTGGCATCCAAGCAGAGGGTAAGCGACATCAGTGTGTTGTGGAGACCTTTCCTTCAGATCCTGTCTACAGAATTTACCGAGTTGACGTGCCCAGCATATCTAAGAGTACTGGGGTTGACCCGAGAGGTTTAGTGGGATGATAGGGATTGGGGCTGTGGGAGTGGCGGAGATGACTATACAACTGGAACGGTGAGGCGTTCAGGCGAGAGGGAGGCGGAGCATATAGGCGCAGAAGCACGAATGTTCTTGTTCCCTTTTTTCATTTTTTTTTCATGTTAGTTTGAGTGTGAGGACTGTGAGATCCGGCTTTGAATGTCCTCCGGCCCTGAGGCTGATATGAGCCATACGAGACTGGGGAGATGTTCCCCTAATTTGAAGACTGGGATGGCTGTGGGACGAGACACGCATGCGCAGGGCTATGGGGCGTGTCATTATTGAAAGGAAGGGGGATCATTGCAGTGCTCTGTATTGTTCTTCATGTTTAAATGCCACTAAGCAGATTTGATCCATAAACATGTTTTCATGCAGGGTGGTTGATATCACAGCAGAGTGGAACATTAGTGCAAAAGACACAAGATTATTGATCTAGGCTTTGGTTTTTCTTGGATTCTTGGTCTCTCTACTCTACTTCCATGACCATCCTATAGGGCTGTACCACATCTCTTCAGAAACGATGAGTTATCACATTTCTGAGATTGGGCACCTTGCATGGAAATCAGTTTCCTTCAGTGCTTAATTTGACCTGGTGGCTACAGACAGAGTCCACAAACACCCACTTTTTGAGACCGGCACTTCTTTGACTTTGACCCAGAGCAAGAGATGGAAAAATACAAGTGGGAAAGAATGAGGGAAAGAAAGATGGAAAAATGTGACAAAGCGAGAAAGTTGAATTCTCAAGAGTGAAGTAAAGGGGCAGGGAGTGTCTGGTGGTGGATAAAAGAAGCATGTAGCGGAATCAGCACTATGTGGCCTTCGTATTCTGCACACCGACATTCAGTTTCCTCAGCTTCTAGGCAAAACTGTGGGCCCATGCACTTATTCTTTAACAAATTAAGCACTAACGTGGTTTCCTATTTGGTATAAAGCAACTTTTAAAAATTTCTGTACCAAGAATTAGGAAATAGCATTCTCAAACCCATGGTTATTTTGATTTGGTTAAGGGATTCAAACACTGCTTCCCAACAAAATAGACAGTATCTATTGACGAGTGTTAGGTGCCGCAGGATCTTCTGAAGTGACTCTTTTTTAGTAGTTTTGTATGTAATACTGTATCCCGCAGAGCTGACATTTGGTTATAGACTAAAAATGGTTTGGCAAGTATAATTTAAAGTGATCTTTGGTTTGCCTCTGGAGAGCATTTTAGCCTTAGCATTGTGAAATATCAGTTGACACATGCCTCACATTTCTTTAGCCACTATTCCATTTCAACTCTGGCCGGGGTACTTCTTGCAGCTAGATTTTAAAATTAACTTCTTCAGAGTGAGGTTACAGTGCAGCTATGGCAGAGCTTATTTGAGTGGGTGGTTTCCGGTGATTGACACAGCACTGAGAGCCAGATGTAGGTAGCTAAAAAATTGCGAGTCAGAAATTGCGAGTCGTTGCGACTCGCAATTTCCAACTCGCGAAATGGTATCCAACAAGAAAAAGCAACTTCATTTTGTGACTCGCAAATTGCGAGTGTGTGTCGCAAATTGCGACTGTGCCGCAAATTGCATGCAGGTGCAGCATAACAGTTTGAAAAACACTTCCTGGCTCTTGCTGATGACATCACAGCCAGGAAGTTAACAAATACACCTGGGAGGAGGGAGGACCACACCCTTTTCTAACTGCTGAGCAACCACCAGTAGGAACAGCAGCAAGAATGGAAGACTCTGGCAGGAAGAGAAAACTGAAGTTTTCTGAAAAGGAACTTGAGGTGCTGACAGAGGAATGCTGCCAGCACCATGACCAGCTTTTCGGAAGGGCTGCCCGGGGTGTTCCTGACACGGAAAAAAGGAGGATCTGGAATGACATCCAGGAGAGGGTCAACGCCATAGGGTTGAGCCACAGGAGTATAGAGGAGATAAAAAAGAGATGGTATGACCTGCGCTCCAGGACCAAGGAGAGGGTGGCAGAGCACCTCAGGGAGATGAGGGGCACAGGAGGAGGCCCATCCACTGTCCCACCACCCACACCTATGGAGGAACTGGTGGAACAGACCCTTGAGCCTGAGGCAGTGGCTGGAATGGGAGTGCTGGACATGTCAGCGCCAGGGACATCAACAAGTGAGTACCATGAAACATGCATGTACACCCATAACTGCCATACCCCCACCTACCCAGTACACAGCAGCATGCACAACCAAACTAGCTCTATTCCAGACTTGCAACCACCAGAATAGTGCATTATGGGCAATGTAGTTCAGTAGTCGTCTGATAGGCAACAGTTTATTAGGAGGCATACAACAGACGTTAGATACTGACAGTGTGTTCCCAATGTCCCACAGGTCTCCCACAAGACACCCCCGCCAGCCAGTCCGTCCAGGGTGCAGAGAGCAACCAACAGGCAGCACAGGAGTCCGAAGCATCCACTACAGGGCCCAGCACCACACCACCACAGTCCCCTCCAGCTGCACCAATGGACATTGTGGAAATCGACACAGCACCTGGTCCCAGCCACTGTGTCATACAGCAGGACCCTGAAGCTCCAACGCGTCACAGACGCAGACTCCATGTCCCAGCAGTGTCCCAGGAGGATGAAGGTGACTCATCTATGTCCGACGCGGAGGCAGCCCTCATATCTGGTCAGTGCCTGCAAACAAGGCAGATGAGACTAATATCAGGGGCAATGCAACGGATGGAGCGTATTTTCACCACAGGGCTGGCACAGGTGAACACACAGTTCACACGTCTGAATGAGAATGTCGGTGACCTTGCACTCTCCATACGTCAACTCATAACAGAACTAGTGTCAGAGAAACAGAGTGCAAGGCGCCGTGAGCGGCAACTCGTACACAGGTTGGACCGCATGGCTGCATCCATCGTCCGACTGGCAGTCAACACCACAGGGTTGTCACGCCGTACTGTTAGTTTGCAGGTGGACTTGGCCCACTTTGCAGGGGATGTGGCTCAGGGACTGGGTCGAATCAGCAACTGTGTGGACATGCTGGAGGCTAGACAGGTGGCTAGGGGCACGGCTGAGACACCTCAGGATAGTGAGTAGGGGTCCACCGTCAGCAGCACATCTGCCACGGAAACACGAGTTTTGAGGAGTGGCAGTGCATGTCAGGCGTCTGCTGACAAACCGAGCACTAGCCATGCTGGGCGTCCCAGGCAGAGATGATGAGCCTGTGCACCGCAGGACACGAGGCACATGACGTGAATGTGTCCTCATTGCAAGTGGACATTTACAGCCCCTTCACAAAAGTTCAGTTCTTCACTAATTAGGTTCACTTAATAAAAGTTCTTGTTTGTTCCACTTCACAACTGGGCTCTTTGTGTGTGACATTAGTGTGTGTGGTGACAGTTACCACATACCTTCCAAAGTGTTGGTTTGCAATGTGGTCCCGTCTCTGTCTGCCTTGATTTGCAATGCTTCTATCCCCAGGATGGCGATGTGGTAGCTCTTGCTCGTCATCCTCCGAATCTGGGTCTTCAGGGGTGAGATGTAGCCCACGTCTGGTGGTAATGTTGTGTAGTATAGCGCATGCGCCAACTATCTTGAATGCTGTTACTGGGGAATACTGGAGCGCACCTCCACTTCTGTGGAGGCATCAGAATCTTGCCTTTAACAGTCCAAAGGTACTCTCTATGACATTTCTGGTCCTCCTATGTGCACTGTTATATCGCCTCTCATTCTCATTGCGGGGTGTTAGGTACGGGGTAAGTATCCATGGTCGTAGCGCATATGCACTGTCACCTGTTTGGCAAAAATGGACAATGTTAGCAGGGCATGGATGATTTCTACTGTGACCTGTGTGTATGTCTTCAGGGTGTCTGCATCAATACCTAATAGATATCCGTCTCCAAACTCCCCACGTTCTAGGCGTTGGTGTATCCCACTGTGCCTGAAAATGTAAGAGTCATGTGTACTCCCTGGAAATTTGGCTACCATGTCAGTGATGACATAATGGGCGTCACATACCACCTGGATGTTCAGTGAGTGGGTACACTTCCGGTTGCGGAACAGATATTCCAGATTTGCAGGAGGGCATATTTGTATATGTGTCCCGTCTACACACCCTATTACATGAGGGAAGTTGGCAATCCTGTAGAATTCCAACTTGGTGCTGTTGATTTCTGCCTCATTCCTGGGTATGTATATGTATCTGGACATGTGTGTGAGTATGGCATCTAAGAAACATCTGAAGAACCGTGAGAGTGCACTTTGTGATACCCCACCTGCCACAGCAATGACCCCCTGATAGCTACCGAGACCAAGAGGTGCAGTGAGCATAGCACTTGCAAATGTGTGGGGATGGCGCTGCCACGCACAGTCTGGCGTTGCAGCTGCGGATTGAGTAGATCTATTAATTCTAATATTGCTGCACTGCTGAATCTGTATTTATCATATATCTCCTCCTCTGTTTGTTGGAAAAGTTTCTGCCTGGTTCTGTATATCCTCTCCTGTCTCTGGCTCCTCCTCCTCCTCTGCTGTGCGGCATGGACTCTCCTCCTCCTTGCTATCACATATATCTCCGCCATCTTGAGTAACCCAGATGCCTTCTGGGTCTCCTTTTATACTTTGGTTCTGGTTACCACCTGCTCTGAGTTAGGGGTAAATTGGGTGTGCAAAATGGGCTTTTTGCGACTAATCGCAATTTGCGAGTGGCTTTTTCATATGCGTCTTCCTATTTGTCTCGGTATTTGTCGAAATTACAAAAGAACACAACATCAATTGTTTATTATTTCTAAATACATTAAAAAAGGATAATACCTGCTCCCTCAACCATTTTCTATAGCTGTGGGGTCCTGGAATAGTTTGAACTGTCAAATTTGTAGGGTGTGATGGCTAGTAGTCAGTCAATCAGTCAAAATAACTTTATTCAGCTTATCAGTAGACCATAAAAGTATACAAAAGTAAATTATCAATTAAAATTCATATACAAAATTCTATTTTGCAGTTTTTTCAACTGCCTTCAGCCACCATGCTCTAACCATTTCTTACAATATATTTTCGGGTACCAAGAACTATGTGAAACGTCATCCAATTGATTCTCTATAAACACAACATTCATTGAACACTATGTCATTAAAAAACATTCATATCATAAAATTAGAAACATACTACATAAAATTTTAAAATCCAGCTAAAATTACTTGAACATATACAGTTCCAAATTTAGCACCTATTTCAAATGATCAATTAGCTAATACCAGATTAAGTCTCTCAACTGTGTGATATAACCGCATAAAGTGCATATATATATAATTGACAAGTTATTTACAGTGTAATGGGGGGGTCTAACAATAAACGTTAGCATACAGTATAATCATAATGGGGTCCAATCCAATGAATACCCTGCTAGATGTCCTCCATTGATTTCCTACTGTGGATAGCCTGTTTAAAAAAACTACACACTCTGGTAGAAACATCGGTGTTATCTAACAACTGAAGAAAGATTAAAGCCTCTTTACACTTTCGAATAGCTGATTTTCTTAATAAGGGCTTAAGGCATATCTGGAAATATCTCCTATAATAGCCACAGAAAAACATAAAATGGAGTAGGGATTGTATTGCCCTACTATTACAGGGACAAAGTACCCCACACATAATTTCCATCATTAAAACAGAATAGTCGCCATACTGTGCCTAACCTAAACCTGAAAAGTAACAACCTCTCCCATCTTTATAGCTCTAACGTAAGGTACAGGGGAGTATCACCGACTGCCGGAGAAATATAAAAATTACAAATACTCGATTTGCTAAGAGTGTTGTAAATCCTCCGTCGGTGGTATACTCCTCAAATCTCTGTCTCACCACCCTCTTATCTGATTCGCATCAGGGTTGTTAAACATGCCTGGGAGGCCAATATTGGTCAGGGAATTAGCTATGTACTTTAGCCATGGGATAGTAGGCCCTTTATCCAATTTCAAACAATCCCCTATTATTTCCCGGTTGAGACTCGCCTTATTATTGCACCACACACTAACCCAGAGCAAGAGAGATGCCTTCTTTATCACATCCGTAATATACTCCAAATTCAATTCAGAGTGTATAATAAAGCTGGTGCTTGAAGGCGGGAGATTCAATAAACGCCTACAAATTCTATTTTCTTCAACCTGAATTGCTGAAGAATTTTGATATCCCCATACTCCTGCGCCATAAACCGCAGTAGGAATACATTGCATTTTGTAAATTTTCATAAATTGTATAATCGTGGACCTGCCATCTTTTCTTACTGAATTAAAAAGAGAGTGAGCGGATCTACCAAGTTTCCGGCGGGCTATAGATACCTGATTTGACTAGGAATTATTTGCATAAAAATCCAATCCCAGGTAACAGAAATTCCTAACATCGATGAGGGAATATCTCCCACACTCAAGTACGTTACTGGTCTCCTGCCTTGTCCAATAGCCATAATGTACGATTTACTAAAATAAATGTTCATATCTAAATTATGCATAAAGGTCACAAAAGCGTCAACTAAGATTTGTAGGGCACGTGGCATTCTGGCCAATAAAACTGCGTCGTCAGCATACAACAAAACCGGCAGTGGGATATTAGCAATTAACTGTACATCCTGTGCAGAGCTGCAAAGACTGGCTTTTAATTCATTTATGAAGTGGCCAAAAATGAGTGGTGCTAAAACACACCCCTGCTGGACACCACTTTCGAAAGAAAAGGTTACTGACAGTTCATCCTGCTGATCATAACACACCCTGGCACCCACATTTTCATGGAGACCATGTAAAAAGTTCACTAGGGCAGCATCCACTACTAAGCTAATTAACATCATCCAAATCTTATTTCTATTTACCATGTCAAATGCAGTAGACAAATCCATGAATGCCAGGGACATTGGGCTGCGCTCGGCTGCAGTACATTTACTTACAATGAAATGTAAATTCAAACATTGCTCCACAGTACCAAGACCTGGTCAAAAACCATATTGACAGGGAGACAGTATTTTATTCTATATTGTCCAACCCTGCAAATGATTAAAAATAACTCTCCCTATTATTTTAACAGAGCTATCAACTAAAGATATGGGCCTGTAACACTTAGGTGACCTCCTGTCTCCTTGGGACAATTGTGGAGAGTGACCAAGACTCAGGTATGTTGTTGCATAATGTGGTACTGAATATGTTCGCAAGTAGGGGTCCCCATAGACCTGGGTGTCATCTAAATAGATCCATGGAATCCCATCTGGCCTGGAGCCTTTCCACCAGTGCTCCAAACGATAGCCAACTCAACCTCCTGAACTGTTACTTGTAGGGGTCTGCAGGTGCAAGTGCCCGCCGCAAGACAGTCTCAAGCTCTTTACTTTCTGTAAGTAAACATTTTCAAAGTGTACTACCCAGTCATGACCTGAGATACTGCTACTTAAACGATTTGTTTGTGATACATCCTTTTGATAGAGCCTATTAACTTTCTCCCAAAACACCTTGCTATTGCTTTGAGCAGCAGCCCTTTCCAGCATTTCCCAGTCCTTGCTAAATAAAACGTGCTTCCTTTCTTTATAGCCGCTTTGTAAAAGCGTCTCACCTCTTGCACCTCTTTTTTATCCCTAGAAACCTCAAACGGCGATTAGCACTAGAACACTTTGCATCAAACCAACAGGGACGATTTATTTTAGGTTCAAAAGGTTGTAGTAACAAATTATTGACAGCTTCACACAATAGCGTATAGCACTGGAACAAATCAACACCAGATCCTTCCTCTAGATAGCCCAAAGTAATCAGGAGATTGTCTTTGATAAGGCCCGTTAGCGTTGTTATAGGGTCTTGTAAATGCCACACTGCCTTTAAACCATCCCTGTTGTGTTTATTAATGCCATCAGACATTTCTGGCTTGGCATCCTTGTTCAAGGGAAAACAAACATCTAGGTAAATGGCATTATGGTTGCTCCATCACCACGCTATTTTTACACCACTGAAGACATTTTTTTGTAGCAAATATGTAATCGATGGCTGAACCATGACCCCCTCCTCTATTCGTTGGCTTATCTGGGCTGGATCCTTGGAAAAAATTGTCTACATCTATCAAGTCACACTGTGCTACTAAATTCTGCAGATACAATCCTCTCACATCACAGGGGACTTCTTCCGTAACCATGCTCCTTAACCCAAAATCCATATTATTAATGCCTAATTTAGCATTAAAATCCCCACAAATTAAAATGCTTGGTTGATGAATGGTGCTTTTCCAATAAAACTTTAGGCCTCCAATAAAACTAAATAGCTCCTCAAACAGGTCACTATAAATGTTGGAAAAATTAATTGTTATAAAAATTTACTAAATATAAACTAAAAGACTGCTTATTGCCTCCGATATATAAGGCCTGATAAGCAGAACTACCTGTATTTCTAGCTGTAACAGTGATTCTGATATTAATCTTCACCCAAATAGCGAGACCTCCACTAGCTCTCCCGGATTGAGCAGCAACAGCAGGGCAGGAATAACAGGAAAAGCCGCTTGAAACTACAGAAGTAGTGTCCCAGGTTTCTTGAAATACAATAAAATCATAACCCTCAATGAAAGACAGCCACTCTGAATTGGAGATTTTGTTTCTTAAGCCGTCCACATTCCAACTTAGCAGGGTAAACTCTCTATCCCTACCACGGCTATTACAATATACCCTCTTCCCCTCGATAAGGTATTTAACGAAGGCAAGGAGGTGGTGGGAGTGACCCGTTCCAAAATGACATGACGTGAAAAAACACTGTGATAAGAAGCGAGTCTAAGGGGGACACCCGTCCAATTCCCCATCCCTAACACATAAGGCTACCTTCTGCATGCCCCTATTCTGTCAGTCCACCTCGTTAAGATCTATCGATGGATCAAAACATTTTTTACATATAACGCTGGAAATACCTAGGGTACGACAGCACTAGGCGGGTCAAAGAAGGAATCATGGACTTTCGGGGGTGATTTGGTCTATAAAAAAAGCCAAGAGGTAACACTCTAATTTGACCCGAATTGCAAAAAGTCAGTCTCAAAAGACTGGGAAAGAATTTTCTCTGCCAGTTGTGGGTATCTAAAGTTGACAATAATACAGTCACCAGGGATACAGTTATCAGAGGGACCGATCCAGGCGACTTGCGGGTCAACTAAATATTCCCATAATCGTGGGCATCAAATTTGGAATGGTTCACTAACCAGTGACATACCTTATTTTGAAGTTGTAGAGTAGATTCTGAATATGAATTGGATACGGAAGGAACACTGGCCAAATCAACAACATATGAATAACAAGCAGGAGGGAGATTAATCACTGGTAAGTATGAGGATGATTTAACGGTTGAGGATTCTTGTGGCGCCACATCACAAACTGCTGAAGACACATTGGGAGCAGGTAGATTAACTAGACATTCTAAAATGGGTGCAGGCCGCTTATCTTGCAGACATAGATCGGGGCGCTGTCGGCTGCTTCCTGCTGTCACTTCCTGACTAGAACCTTCAAGAGGAAGAACATTCAATAAAGAAGAATATCCAGAAGAGACCTTTTCAGGGTTACTTATAGTGACTATAGGCCTCCTGGGTGGCAACATTTGTTGTCCCTGACATATTCCTAAAATCTTTTCTACTGCTACTTCTAATTTCCCCAATCTTTGTCTCAGGGGGGTTTAACGCTCATTCAGTGAAGTTATGAACCTTTGGACAATTATATCTCAATCCGGTATTTGTACCGTACCCAGGTTGTCTTTTTCACCTTGCTCACCTACTGCTTGCTCCAAAAAGGAATCAATAGTTGTAGAATTGCACCCTATTGGCGTCTTACTGCAGGCTACCCTCTTCTTGCCCATAGCTGCTATCTGTCCAGATTTATCCCCCTACCAGTGGCCGGGGGCTAGATATGGCCCCAAAGCAAACTTTATTGCACAGCCTACTTTGTACACTGCTTTCTATAATATGTGAGCCAACATTCAGTGACTATCCATGGGAGTATAGGTTTAAAAAAAAAAACAAGAGAGTGGGCCCAGCCCAGCCTCTTCCGGCCGCTGACAGGTGCGGACGGGCCCGCCCTTGGCCCGTGCTTGGCCAGGCGTGTCGAGCGCAGTGGTGATCTGCCCGCGCTTTAAAGCACTCGTTAGTGGCACAAGTGTGAGCAGATGGTCCCAAAATGGCCACCTCCAGGGGCCAAAAGGAGTCTGGGATATGTAGTCCCCCACAAGTTGTTAAGCGCGTCCCGCGCAGAGGTGATCTGCCCGCTCTTTATAGCGCTCTTTTATGGCAAACGTGTGAGCAGCTGGTCCTAAAATGGCCGCCTCCAGGGGCCAAAAGAAGTCTGGGATATGTGATCCCCAACAAGTTGTTTAGCACGTCATGGTTAGTAGTTGTGTTGGTTCTGTCATCGGCGGTGCTGGCAGGGGCAAAGCGTTGCACAAGCTGCTGTGGCCTCCTGAGGCAGGCCCTGGCACTTATTATTTTTACAAACTAAGCACTGAGCTAGTTTCGGCCAAGCCGTGGAAGTATCATTCCTGAAAATAAGACACATTCTACACAGTGTCTGGATGTAGTTTACTGAAGGGAAATATCTTCAGTAACTCTGTTGTGTCATCTCTGAAACCACGCCTCTGATGGTCTCAAAACGAACCTGTAAATATTTAAGAGTTCATGGAACGTGGTCCCTCATTTAGCATTTTGTCTGAATTAGATGGCAATCTTCTTAAACACTGGGCCTGATTTACAAAGATGCTTTGCAGTTGGAAAGCCAGCAGTTTAGAGAGTAACAGGGTTTGGAACCGCAAAAAACTTTTGACAAAAAGCCTTGTACAAGTCAGAAAGGTCTTTCTGGTTTGAAAAAGGGCTTTTTGCAACCCTATCCGAATCTCAACTAGAAGGGGGAGTAGCAGGGCCATGTTCCGATTTGTGGTTCGGACAGCAATTTATCAATCAGTACTGACCACAATTAACCATAACAGAAAAAGGTGGGAGTGGCCTTTCATTGCTAAAAGAGGTGTAAACAAAGGTCTATGCAAGAAACGGAAGCACGGAAGGGACTGGTGTGTAAACTTACACTGGTAACTCATTTGCCCACATATTTTGGTAAAGCCATGCAAGTAAATCTGTCCAGGACCTGAGACATATGAAGGAAGGAATTAGGGAATAATTTAAATTATGCAGGGTGATGATGAAAGCATCCTTTTGTAGTGTGGTGCCACTCGTTGGGTGGCGACTGAATGCATGGGAGCTGCAAGATCCCAAAGTGAATGAAAACCTAAGAGAGGTTACTGAAATGTTATTTGTAGGAAACACATGAACGAGGCTACCTGATGCTGTATTATGGAAAGCATATAAGGCAGTGATTAGAGGCCATGTGACATCAGGCAAATGGAAAGAAAGGAGAAAAAAGACGTTTGAATTAGCGACAAACCTAATAAATGCAGAAAACGCGCTGGGAAGTGGCCTAGCTCAAGATGCACAAAAAGTTAATAATTATGAAATAGGGATACAAGAATCAGTTAGAAATGAGGCAAATGCATATTATGTCAATGCCTGGAGAAGATTATATGAAATGGCTTTTAAGGCAGGAAGACTACAAGCATGGTTGTGCAAAACCATCATCGAATCGGATAGGTCACAGAAGTAGGAAATGATCAAGGAGTCAGCTCTATAGAAATGCTCTAATGGCTAAGATATTTAGCAGTTTTCTTGATAAACATTATAAATGAAGATGGATGAAACGGACTATGACTTAAAACGCTTCATAAATGCGCCACCCAGCCCCAAACTGGCATTAGAGGAAATGGGAAAATGAAGGAACCATTTTTGATAAACTATATGGAGCTATATCTAGACACCAGTCTGGTAAAATTGCTAGACCTAAATAGGTACTAATTAAATACTTCAAAAAATAGGTACCATTATTGCACCCTATCAGCTGTAGGCCTTCAAGACAATGCTTGACGAGGTATTGAAGGACGAGCTCAGATCGACCATAATAATTTTTATTTACAAGGACAGGAATCCAAAGGACAAATGTGACTCCTACTGTCTAATTTCATTGCTAAACATCGAAACAAAATTAGCTCAAGTAATAGCAAGCAGCCTACTAGGAGAAATAGAAGCCCTCATCCATGGACTCGATTCACCAGAACGTCAGGGGTAGCAGAAGTGACATCATAGACCTGATAACGCGTCAGAACCTTGATAAGTAAACTTACAAGGAGACACATCTAGGCCAATGAACCTTTTGACCACGTTTGGAGACTTCCCAGAACGAGATATCCGCTTAGCATTGCAATCAATATGTTAATAACTCTTTCAATATTCACAATAACTAATTATCTAGCCAATCAATGTAATTTAATATATCTTAATACAGCGAACACACCATGACCTTTCAGCCATGAATAACCACACAAACCTAGTTATGTATTAGGATATGTATTCCCTATTAGTTACAATCTAATATCATATTTATTAGTTTCAACATTAACGAGCACATCAAAACCACTATAAATTGGCAATCAGAGCAAAACTTTATCAAAGCATAGATCATAAACATTAGAATAAAGCACGACGTTGTCATGAATCAACTTTAGCAGAGTAGCATTAGTACATTATCCAACAAAGCAAGATCTTAGTCATTTGTCTATTGGCATCTGATATTAGTGAATTCCTTAACTAACTTCGAATTAGCATCAGCATGTTGGGCTTCATGCAAAACAATTTAGCAAACGCAAATTTTGAAAACATCTAACTATGGCCTGTATCAAAAGAGCAGTTGGTACCTAGAAAGGAAAGGCAAACAGACAATTACAATTATCATCAGATAGTTACCCCTCCAACGTATCAGCAATAATCGTCAGTCTTCGTCCTCAGGACATCAGTCGATTCACCATCAGCATAGATAGGACGGGACAAGTCTCAGTATGGCATAGTTAAGAATAGGTTTTTCCCTCATAAGGAGGAGAAGTCAGTATCAGGTAAGGATTCGATAGAGGATGGTTAAGATATCAGAACAGCAAAGTCTCAAAGCATAATAATTTCTCGGTAGAGTGGCAAGTGGCAGTGAAAAATGGCTGATTTCTCCATGAGTCACGCTGTTATATCAAAACTGTTGAAATAGTCCTTAATTTCTCATTGGATCAATTTTGGTGCATCATTACCTCTGTCCAATAATTCCCCACGCACCTTACTAGAATTTTCCACAAAACACAGTTCTCATGCAGTCTATTGGCTCCTGTGATTGACGTCTTCATCGGGTGGAATGTCAGGTAAGAAAAGTTACACTTTACGCGGCAGTCAGTAGTTCCATTGTTTTCTCCTAGTCCAGGCGGCCTTGCACCTGTTGTGAATTACACTGTTGCATTCAGCAAGAATGTCTCCTTGAGCAAGTCGGGTCCCATGAGAACGAATTTACTACGGCTACACACACAAATCTCTAGCTTCTGGAAAATACAGCTTCGGGTCCTTCAGGAAAGCAGCACATTGCACGTTAGAAAAACACAGTTAATATGAGGCCAGGCAGCTAGGCCCAGACCCTCGCTAACTAAGGCCTATTTTTGAACTTAGCAAAACCCTAATACATAGCTCTTAATGCTAATACAAAGTCATACATTAGTACATTGTTAATTCATCATTAGTCAGTTTCATTAATCATCCTATACATTGGTGGCCACTCCCCGTGGGCACATTTCAAACGCGTACATTATTTCTATGTTAACATATTGCTATGCAGCTTCATTACACATTATATTGCAAGCTTTTCATGTTAATATTAAATTTAAAGGTTACACTCCAACAATCCCTCCTCTGATGACTCTTGTCATCACACAAACCTTTTCCCTTACAAATTTTCACCCTAGAATTCCCCCATTTCAATTTTCTCTCTCAACGGTTCCCCTTGTGATTTTGGCCTGAACAATTTTTCCCTTTTCTTTTCTTCCCTCCTCTTATTTTTTTCCACCATTTTCAATTTAATTATTTTACTAATTTTGCATGACAGCCATAATCCAAATGAGCCATGAGGAGAGAATCCTGTTTTCTTGTTAGGTGTATTTCTCATTGACATTAGCACCAAAGGCAACGCATCAGGCCATTTTAAATTCGTGGCTGCACACATCTTTGCCATTCTCGACTTCACTGTACCAATCATCTGCTCCACTAGTCCTGATGCTTCAGGGCGGTAGCTACAATGCAGCTTCTGTTCAATGTTCAATGCTGCACACAATAGCTTAACCACCTCGTTGTTGAAGTGACTTCCCCTATCTGATTTTAAAGAGATCGGAAACCCGAAACGTGGTATCAATTCCCTAAGCAGCAGTTTCGCTACTGTGAGACTGGCATGTCTGCGTGTAGGGTATGCTTCAATCCAGTGACTAAAGATACTCACAATCACCAACACGTATCTGAGACCTCCACACACAGGCATCTCAATAAAATCCAGTTGCATTCTGCTAAACGGACCTCCTGCTCTCGCAATGTGGCTCCAATTTATCCCCGTTCCTTTCCCCGCATTCAACTCTTGACAGATGATACACCTGTGACAGATCTCTTCTGCAGCTTGTCTGAATTTCGGATTAAACCAGTCAATTTTGAACAGCCTGATCATGGCATCTCTCCCAATATGCGCTTGCCCATTGTAAAACCTTGCAAACTGTGACAGGAGACTGTTCGGCAAAACCATTTTCCCTTCATATGAGACCCACAAGTCATCTGGTCTTTGTACACTTTGCATCTTAACCCAAGAACGCTTCTCGTCCTTGCTGGCGCGTCATTGCAACAATCTCAATTCCTCAAAGGTGTCAACCACCCTTAAAGCGTAACCTGTGCATGTCTCATTTTCTGTTTCAGGTAACAATTCCCACTGATCTTTAAACGATATACAGTTCAATGCGTAAAACCTTGCGACTTGATCCGCATATCCATTTCCCATTGACACAAAGGGGGTCATTCCGACCTTGGCGGCCGGCTACCGCCGCCCGCCAGGCGGAAACCGCCAGACGGCCACATTCACGCGGCCCCCATTCCGACATTCCCGCTGGGCCGGTGGGCGCAAACCAAGATTGCGCCCGCCGGCCCAGCGGGAATGAGGCCGCAACACAGGAGCTGACTCCTAATGGAGCCGGCTGTGTTGCAGCCGTGCGACGGGTGCAGTTGCACCTGTCGCACTTTTCACTGTCTGCTATGCAGACAGTGAAAAGCTGGCCGGGGCCCTGTTAGGGGGCCCCTGCACTGCCCATGCCAGTGGCATGGGCAGTGCAGGGGCCCCAGGACACCCCTTACTGCCAGCCCCTTCCTGGCGGTGCAAACCGCCAGAAACAGGCTGGCGGTAAGGGGGTCATAATCCCCAGGGCAGCGCTGCTTGCAGCGCTGCCCTGGCGGATTATCACCGCCGGGGCATAAACAGCGGGAAACCGCTGGCCCCGGCGGTGCGGCCGCGGCGGTACTGCCGCGGTCAGAATAGGGAATAAAGCACCGCCAGCCTGTTGGCGGTGCTTTAGTCATTTTTGCCCTGGCGGTCTCGGACCGCCAGGGTCAAAATGACCCCCAAAGTCTTGTGATTTCAAATGAGCACTGCATTTCACCACGGCAATTTCATGAGGTAACTGAATCGCGTGCAACAACTCCTTAATTCTTTCACCATTTTTCACTGGAGAACCAGAAGAGGTGAGGAACCCCCTCTGTGACCATAGTTGGACAAAATCATGAACAAATCCGTACCGTATCTGCTATCAGTATAGATAGTCACTCTCAGGTGGGCAGCAGCATGGCAAGCTCTAGTAAGAGCAACCAATTCAGCTACTTGAGCAGAATAGACTCTCTCAAGCCAAGATGCTTCAAGGATACCAGAGATTGTACATACAGCGTTTCCGGTTCTCAGCACTCCTACTGAGTCTCTTAAACATGAGCCATCAACAAAGATAGTTTTGTCATTTTCTTCCAATTAGGTATCTTTAGTATCAGGCCTCAGTTTGGTGCACATTTCTGTTACCTCAAGACAATCATGTTCTACATCTTCAGCATCCTCAACTTCTGTGTTTTCATTTGGAAGCAAAGTTGCCGGGTTCAGCACTGTACATCTTTTCAACGTTACATTTGGTGACCCCAATATAATCGTTTCATATTTTGTCAGTCTTGCATTTGTCATGTGCTGCGTTTTGGTACGGGTTAGCAAGATCTCAACTGAGTGGGGGACCATGACTGTTAAAGGATGTCCCATCACTATGCCTTCACATTGTGCGAGGCTTTGACCAACTGCTGCTACTGCACGCAGACAACCAGGTAAGGCTGCTGCAACTGGGTCCAAAGTAGCTGAAAAATATGCTACTGGTTGTTTTGCACCTCCATGGACCTGTGTAAGGACAGACAAAAAACATGCATCACGTTCATGACAAAACAGAACAAAAGGCTTCGTGTAATCAGGCATACCTAAAGCTGGAGCCGTGCACATACACTCCCTTAGCTAAGTAAATGCCTTCATTTCTTTCTCTGACAAAGTTATGACATTTGGCCCATCCTTAACCGTCAGTCTTACCAATGGCTTGGAGATGACTGAGAAATTCGGGATCCACTGACAAAGGTAGCCCACCATTCCCAGAAACATCCTAACGTCTCTCCGTGTCGTTGGGGGATTCATCTTCAACAGGGCAGTCACCCTCTCCCTGGATAACTTCCTCAACCCTTTCTCAATTTGATGACCTAAGTATTTCACCTCCTTCTGGCAATATTGCAGCTTCTTTGGGGACACCTTATGCCTGTTCTTTCCCAAGTGGTTCAGTAAGGCAATCGAATCATACTTGAAGTCATCCTTTGTTATGGATGCGATCAACAGATCATCAGTGTACTGTACTAGAGTCGATTGAAAAGGCAATTCCAATGACTCCAAATCCTTCTTCAGTATCTGATTGAAAATGGAAGGTGATTCCGAAAACCCTTGAGGAATTCGACACCAATTGTAAACCTTATCCAGGAATTTGAAAAAAAAAAAAAATTGGCTGTCCTCATGAAGAGGCACAGAAAAGAACGCTTGGGACAAATCTACTACGTTGAACTTCTCTGCATCACATGGAACCTGGAACATAATCACAGCTGGATTTGGCACTACTGGGCAACATTTCACCACTATGTTGTTAATCTTTCTCAAGTCTTGGACAATTCGAACCTTCCCACAAGGCTTTCTCAGTCCCATTGTTGGTGAATTAGATGGACTGCTCATCACCTCTTTCAAAACTCCCTGCTTCACAAAGTCTACAATTAATTGCGCCACCTTTATAAGGACATCTTGCGCCATATGGTACTGCGGTACCTGGGGGAACACAGCAATTGGCTTCACACTGACTTTGACTGGTTCAACTCCTTTTATCAGTCCTACTTCCTTTCCTGTCAAGTCCCACACTTTCTCTTTGACTGTCCCCTGCAAGTCTGCTGGCAAATCAGTCACTGTGAACATTGGGAAGAAGTTAATCAGAGGATACTCCTCATCTGTCGCCTCTGTTTCAGGCTCTGAAACCTGCCCTTCATCTCCTTCATCATCACTGTTTGTCTGAACCTCAATCCCCTCATTGGAACGGGTGATCTGTCGCGCCGCTGCACGAAGCACAAGCCGAACATTTGGCTCGGGCCCCAACACGCGTTTCCAAGACACGGCGCGCCCCCAGTCTGCTGTGTGCTTTCCGAGGCCCCAAATTGGGCATGGGGCCTCGCTCTTTTTCTGTGCACCGCGTTTTCAGGCATTTCTGACCCCCACTCACCTGTTCTTTACTTCTCTTTTTTCTTTTCTTCTTTTCTTCTTTTCTGGGACATCTGGCTGTACCTTCCTTTATGTTTTTTCCCCCTTCCCATGTTACCTTTCTCTTCCCAGCATTCCTTGTTCCCTATTCTCTATGGTTCCTAGTCCATTCTGTTCTATGTTCTTTTCCCTATCTAAGATGCTGTCCCTTTACTTCCTGTTGGTCGTTTCCTGTTTGTTGGTATTTAAGGGCTGTGATTCTTTCTCTCCTTGCGCTGCAACACTTTCTGTTTGGATGGTGTCTTCGCTCCTGCTTCCTCGTATTCTTGTGCTGGTTCTCGATAGTTCGGAATACTTTTTCCTGTATTTGCTCTTGTTGATATCTCTTCCTTTTTGTTCCTGTTTTAGGAACATATCCTTATGGAGGTTTTTTCCCCTTTTCTGGATTTTTTTCCCTCTGGCGCTACTTCTGAGGGACACTGCCTGCTCTTGGCGTACCCATTGCCTGCAGCACCGTGGCTACCAGAAGAGTCGCCTCTACTTGGGCCAAGGCCGAACATTCAAGAACAGGATCCACGTCACTCGCTCTGCGGCCTCCAGGGTAAAGCAGCATGTAAGTTGTGACATGATCAAACACCTTGACTTGCACAGTAAGTCTCTCCCTAGTAGGGACACGGGACTCAAATCGCAAACTACAAACCTGTGCAACCCCTAGAAAGTGCCAAGCTCAACCTGAACCGGATCTGTGATCGGGTTAGTCAAGAGCTGATTCGCCACTCCTACTACCTTGACTGTACGTCCCGAAAGGGGCAATTTCGGAACCTCTGCACTTCTGACCGTAGAGCGTGTAGCTCCTGTGTCAACCAAGAATGAGACCTTGTGACCCATTACCTTCCCCTGAACATAGGGCCCTCTCTGATCTATTTCTAGGGATGCTGCAATCCTACACTCCTCACCATCCGAACTCTCATCCGAACATTCATCGTTTATTCCACTCTCACCACGTAATAGGAACTGTTGTACTGTGTTACTTTGACTCATTCTTTGACCTGTGACCTGTTGAGGAAGCATCACCTGTTGCTGTTCCATTGGTGGTAAGGGCAACTGCATTTGCTGTCTCGGTACCATAGGAACCTGCTGTTGTATTTGCTGCACCTGCACCGTTTGCACACGTGGCATCTGCTCTTGTTGCACGGGTTGAAGACCCTACATCTGAACCATGTTATTCTGAAAGTTCGGATTAGGACCTCTCAACCTTGGTCCTTTAACGTTTTGGAATGCATTAACATCATTGCTTTTTTTAACAACACCCTCCTGCACCATCATCGGGCACTCCCACTTCCAGTGTCTAACGCCCCCGCAAGCATGACAAGGTAACAATTTCTTCATCCCCTGCACATCATTTTGAACCACTACAGTATTCAGATCTGTACTTCTGTTCACAAAACCTCCTCGACCTCTGTCTCTCACTTGCGCCTGAAACTTCCTGTTTCCTTGTGGCTGCTGCACCATCTGCTGTACGCAACCTCCCTGCATCCCTGACTGTGCTGCCTTAATTTGCATCACCATATCTTTCTCCTTCAACTTTCTCTGTTTCAACTCAATTTCGCCACTACAGTACTTCGCATACTGCAACACCTCGTCGATCGGCTTCGCCTGCCAACAGATCAAATGATTCTTAATCATCTGACTAATCTCAGGTCTCAATCCTTCAACAAATCTGAAAACAAGGTGATTGATGTCCTTCGCCTCTATAACCTCTGTACCACTGTAGTGCTTGAACACCTTCAACAACCTCTCATAGTAGGCATGTTTTGACTCCTTGGCCTCCTGCGTCGTTCGATCAATCTTTTGCCAATCAATATTTTGCGGCGATACCCTCTGTTTCAAGAACTCAATCACCTTATAGTAGTACTTCATCACCTCAGGCGACGGTGCTCCTGTGACCGTATCCCTTGGTCAGTCCGCAGCTGGCCAATCTACACTCCTCTTGCACTCAAGCCACAAATCAGCTGGAACGGTCTTCCCAAAGACACTTCGCAAGCTTCACAAACCTGTCCGTCTGCTGATACCACTCTATTGGCTTCTCCCTCAGCCTGGGGAAATCATTTGTGAATGACAGAATATCACCTTTGGTCCATGGTACATGGACAAGAACCCCTCCGAACGTTTCTCTCATTGGAATGCTGATTTGTGTACACTGAGATTCTCTCATTGGTAACATCTTTATTGTACCGGTATCCGGCACGGCTTTCACCTGCTACTCTATGCCGTCACCGTTCCTTTTATCTCTTTTCTTCGCCCATCTGCCTTCCCACTTCTCTAATGCTCCCCAAACCTGTGCACTTTGCAGTATCTCTTTGAGGTGTGTCTTCATCCCAGTAGACCTCATGTGTTCAAAATCTTTGGGCTCAAAATCTAACCTATAACTTCCTTCAGATGTTTGGTATTTTCTAAATCCATTCCATTCCATATTTATCTGCCAGGTTCGCCAACCTCTGGTGCACCCTGCTCACTTCCTTGGTTATTTTTGGGCACAAGTACCTCAATTCTGCTTCAGTGTATGACTCTAGCCTGTTCACTTCCATGCTCCCTTCAACTAGTTCATTTGCCTCCATGGCCAACCTCACAAAATTCAGGGACTCTTCCCTTTCCGACTGCTCTGTTGTTGCAGGAGAGGTCTGTGGTGAATTTATCTTGTCTAACCATTCATTCAGTTGTTGCACAGTTAGACCTTGCAATGAGATATTTCCAGCCTGCACTATCGGTGTTTTCTGTACATTCACACTTGAGATCTGTGGAGTATGCAGTACCAAACCTGATTGTCTCAGGGTATCTGGAGGAACCCAAATCGGACTGAAGTCTAACAAAGATCTAGGTCTTTCAAATGTCTGCTAGACTGGAGTCATCCTTTGCGAGCTCCCTACGAACCCTCCTCTTGTCATTTCTTGGTCATTATTCCCTGATCACATACACTAGGCTTTGCCTGTGCATACAATGGTACTGGTGGACCAACTGTAATAGGCAAGGATATGGCGGCTGGCGTCTGCCTGTTTCCCAAAACCTGTGGAGCATTAACTCCCATGTTCTGAGTCATTCTTGGTGCTATTGCTGACTGCGGTCCTGTGACAGAAGTGTAATTCGGAATCATCTGTTGCTGCACCTGAGGCAGTAAAAGTGGAGTTGGCTCAGTCTGTATCATCTTTGGTCTCGTATATGCCGGATCTGACAGCACCATAAAATTGTAGTAGTCTCTAGTATTGGGACAACAGGGTAAAGCCTCTGAACCTGTGGTGGCTGTTACTGAGGTTGCATCTCTGGAGCAGTGGACATACTAATACTATTCTGCACCGGAACTGGTGTTGCAACAGTATTAACCTGTATCGTATTTGTTGTTCCCTTATTTTGAGTCAAATCTATAGGACCTTCACTAGTACTTGGTCTATTGTCATCTAGGGCGTATGGCGGTGGTTGCAACCTATTGTGACTATACATTGCTTGCACTGTTTTCTATTGCTATTACTGCATATTTTTGGTATTGTGTACATATATCTTGTGTATATTTGCTATCCTCATACTGAGGGTACTCACTGAGATACTTTGGCATATTGTCATAAAAATAAAGTACCTTTATTTTTAGTATATCTGTGTATTGTGTTTTCTTATGATATTGTGCATATGACACCAGTGGTATAGTAGGAGCTTCACACGTCTCCTAGTTCAGCCTAAGCTGCTCTGCTAAGCTACCTTTTCTATCAGCCTAAGCTGCTAGACACCCCTCTACACTAATAAGGGATACCTGGACCTGGTGCAAGGTGTAAGTACCCCTTGGTACTCACTACAAGCCTGTCCAGCCTCCTACACATGTTACCCCCAAATTTCACTGTATATATGTTGTTTTACTATATGTGTCACTGGGACCCTGCCAGCCAGGGCCCCAGTGCTCATAAGTGTGCCCTGTATGTGTTCCCTATGTGATGCCTAACTGTCTCACTGAGGCTCTGCTAACCAGAATCTCAGTGGTTATGCTCTCTCTTTCCAAATTGTCACTAACAGGCTAGTGACCAATTTCACCAATTCACATTGGCACACTGGAACACCCTTATAATTCCCTAGTATATGGTACTGAGGTACCCAGGGTATTGGGGTTCCAGGAGATCCCTATGGGCTGCAGCATTTATTTTGCCACCCATAGGGAGCTCTGACAATTCTTACACAGGCCTGCCACTTCAGCCTGAGTGAAATAACACCCACGTTATTTCACAGCCATTTACCACTGCACTTAAGTAACTTATAAGTCACCTATATGTCTAACCTTTACCTGGTAAAGGTTGGGTGCTAAGTTACTTAGTGTGTGGGCACCCTGGCACTAGCCAAGGTGCCCCCACATCGTTCAGGGCAAATTCCCCGGACTTTGTGAGTGCGGGGACACCATTACATGCGTGTACTATACATAGGTCACTACCTATGTATAGAGTCACAATGGTAACTCCGAGCATGGCCATGTAACATGTCTAAGATCATGGAATTGTCACCCCAATGCCATTCTGGCATTGGGGAGACAATTCCATGATCCCCCGAGTTTCTAGCACAGACCCGGGTACTGCCAAACTACCTTTCCCGGGGTTTCACTGCAGCTGCTGCTGCTGCCAACCCCTCAGACAGGTTTCTGCCCTCCTGGGGTCCAGCCAGGCTTGGCCCAGGAAGGCAGAACAATGGACTTCCTCAGAGAGAGGGTGTTACACCCTCTCCCATTGGAAAACGGTGTCAGGGCAGGGGAGGAGTAGCCTCCCCCAACCTCTGGAAAAGCTTTGATGGGCACTGATGGTGCCAATCTCTGCATAAGCCAGTCTACACCGGTTCAGGGATCCCCCAGCCCTGCTCTGGCGTGAAACTGGACAAAGGAAAGGGGAGTGACCACTCCCCTGACCTGCACCTCCCAGGGGAGGTGCCCAGAGCTCCTCCAGTGGGCTCCAGACTTCTGCCATCTTGGAAAGAGAGGTGCTGCTGGCACACTGGACTGCTCTGAGTGGCCAGTGCCAGCAGGTGACGTCAGAGACTCCTTCTGATAGGCTCTTACCTGTGTTGCTAGCCTATCCTCCTTCCTAGGTAGCCAAACCTCCTTTTCTGGCTATTTAGGGTCTTTGCTTTGGGGAATTCTGTAGATAATGAATGCAAGTGCTCATCAGAGTTCCTCTGCATCTCTCTCTTCACCTTCTACCAAAGGATCGACCGCTGACTGCTCAGGACACCTGCAAAACCGCAACAAAGTAGCAAAGACGACTACTGCAACCTTGTATCGCTTCTCCTGCCGCTTTCTCGCCTATTTCCTGGTGGTGCATGCTCTGGGGGTAGCCTGCCTCCTCTCTGCACCAGGAGCTCTGATGAAATCTCCCGTGGGACGACGGAATCCTCCCCCTGCAACCGCAGGCAACAAAAGATTGCATCACTAGTCCTCTGGGTCCCCTCTCAGCACGACGAGCTTGGTCCCTGGAACTCAGCAACTCTGTCCAAGTGACTCCCACAGTCCAGTGACTCTTCAGTCCAAGTTTGGTGGAGGTAAGTCCTTGCCTCCCCACGCTAGACTGCATTGCTGGGTATCACGTGATTTGCAGCTGCTCCGGCTCCTCTGCACTCTTCCAGGATTTCCTTCGTGCACAGCCAAGCCTGGGTCCCCGACACTCTAACCTGCAGTGCACAACCTTCTGAGTTGTCCTCCGGCGTCGTGGGACTCCCTTTTCTGACTTCATGTGGACTCTGGTTCACTCCTCTTCTAAGTGCCTGTTTTGGTACTTTGGCGGGTGCTGGCTGCTTCTGTGAGGGCTCCCTGACTTGCTGGGTGCCCCCTCTGTCGCCTCATCCAAGTGGCGACACCCTGGTCCCTCCTGGGCCACAGCAGCACCCAAAAACCCTAACCACAACCCTTGCGGCTAGCAAGGCTTGTTTGTGGTCTTTCTGTGTGGGAACACCTCTGCAAGCTTCTACAAGACTTGGGACATCCATCCTCCAAAGGGGAAGTTTCTAGCCCTCTTCGTTCTTGCAGAATCCACAGCTTCTACCATCCGGTGGCAGCTTCCTTGCACCCTCAGCTGGCATTTCCTGGGCATCTGCCCACTCTCGACTTTGTCACGACTCTTGGACTTGGTCCCCTTGTTCCACAGGTACTCTCGTCCGGAAATCCACTTTGGTTGCTTTGGTGGTGTTGGTCTTCCTTGCAGAATTCCCCTATCACGACTTCTGTGCTCTCTGGGGAATATAGGTGCACTTTACACCTACTTTTCAGGGTCTTGGGGTGGGCTATTTTTCTAACTCTCACTGTTTTCTTACAGCCCCAGCAACCCTCTACAAGCTCACATAGATTTGGGGTCCATTCGTGGTTCGCATTCCACTTTTGGAGTATATGATTTGTGTTGCCCCTATACCCATGTGCTCCTATTGCAATCTATTGTAACTTTACAATGCTTGCATTACTTCCTTTTGCTATTACTGCATATTTTTGGTATTGTGTACATATATCTTGTGTGTATTTGGCATCCTCATACTGAGGGTACTCACTGAGATACTTTTGGCATATTGTCATAAAAATAAAGTACCTTTATTTTTAGTATATCTGTGTATTGTGTTTTCTTATGATATTGTGCATATGACACCATTGGTATAATAGGAGCTTTGCATGTCTCCTAGTTCAGCCTAAACTGCTCTGCTACAGCTACCTTCTATCAGCCTAAGCTGCTAGAAACGCCTCTTCTACACTAATAAGGGATAACTGGACCTGGTTCAGAGTGTAACTACCCCTTGGTACCCACTACAAGCCACGCCAGCCTCCTACATCTGGTAACTCTGTTTCTTAGAGGGTTGCAAGAAGAAATCAAGTATGAATTAGTACACTCTGCCAGAGTAGAAGGTCTTTGAGGCCTGATGGATTTAGCCCTCTCTTTTGAATATCGTCTCGAAGAATGTCGTTTGGAGAAAAGAAAGAGACGAGGACCTTTCCAGCCAAGTACCTCACGTGTTTTTGTACATCATCCTGAAGAACCTCAACCCATATCCAGAAAGCCTGAAGCAGAACCTATGCAGGTAGACATTGCTAGAGGGCCACTTTCTAACAGCGAACGTGAAGAAAGACGATGAAGAGGATTGTGCCTTTATTGTGTAGCTGCTGGTCATTTACTTAGTCCCTGTCCAATTTGTCCTATGAAATCTGCAGGAAACGCTGCTTCCCGTCCTCTGTGAGAAGGGAGGGGACGGGATCATCTGCTATACCTTCCATCAGTTCTTCCAAAGAAAATGCCACTATCTTATTTATGTTACCTGTTATCCTGCAATTACCTGATGATCGAGAATAAAGAACCCTGGCATTATTAGATTGTGGAGCTAGTGGCATATATATGGACATAACTTGGGCTAAAACACTACAAATTCCAACGCTGCCTAAAGAAGTTCCTGAACAAGTGCATACTGTTGATGGCTCTTTATTATCCTCCGGTCCTGTAATATCAACCACCACGAGTTTAGGTTTACAGTTTGGGAAAAATCAAAAACGTATCTCCTTTGATTTAATCTCCTCTCCCAATCGTTCCATAATATTAGGAATTCCACGGTTCATAAGACACAATCTGTATGTTGACTGGGAAACCAGAACCATCTCTTTGTCTTCTCAGTTCTGTTACGATCATTGTTATGCTTCAGATACGTATTGGTCTCCCAAAAAGATCGTAACCGCGGAAACTAATTTAGGGCTTTCCATAAATGCAGTCCAAGAGATACCAAGCCAATATTTGGAATTCCAAGACGTATTTCAAAAACCATCTCAACCCATATTATCTCCACATAGAGACTATGATTGTGCCATACCTCTGGAACCCGGAGCAATTGTTCCTTTTAGGAGAATGTATTCCCTCACCGAACCAGAAAGAAAGCTGCTCAAGGATTATCTACAAGAAATTCTTCACAGTGGTCTTTTCACTCCATCTTCTTCTCCCACAGGAGCTCCCCTTTTCTTCGTACCTAAGAAGACAAAAGATCTTCGCCCCTGCATAGACTTCCATGGATTGAATAAGGTCACCATAAAGGATCGTTACCCCCTACCTCTAATCAAAGACATCCTTGAGGCTGTCAGAGGGGCACAAAAGTTTACAAAGTTAGACCTTTGCGGAGAGTATCATCTCTGGCGTACTAAGGAGGGTGATGAGTGGAAGACTGCCTTTCGGACTCCTTTTGGACCTTATGAATATAAGGTCATGCCTTTCGGCTTAATAAACGCTCCCTCAGTGTTTCAAAGATTCATGGATTTCATCTTCTCCGATTTGTTGAACCACACAGTAGTGATCTATCTGGACGATATTCTCATATATTCCAGACGCCCTGAACTTCATTCTACACACGTCAAACAAGTCCTAAAGAGAGTCCGGCAGCATCAACTTTATTGTAAATCAGAGAATTGTGAGTTTAATAAAACTGAAGTAAAGCATTTGGGTTACCATATCGGTCCTATAGGTATCTCTATGGATCCGGAAAAGGTGAAAAAGCTGTCCAATTTCTACCGTCAGTTTATCCTGGACTTTGTCAAACCAGTCAAATTTCACAAACACTTAAAAAAGAGAATCTGCGAAATGGGTTCATCTGGACAGACACGGCAGAGGAAGCCTTTCAGAACCTAAAACTGGCCTTCAATCAAGCACCCATACTGAGACATCCAGACATCAATAAGCAATTTATTGCTGTAACGGATGCTTCAGAAAGAGCTATTTGGGGCAGTGTTATTACAACAACAAGACGATGATGGTTTAGAACATCCTGTCTTTTACCTATCCCATGTATTCTCTGATTCCGAACAACATTATTCAGTACTGGAAAGGGAACTATTGGCTCTAAAGACTGCATGCCAAGAGTGGATACAATTTCTCATGGGTTCTAAGGAACCTTTTGAAGTAATAACAGATCATCGAAATCTGCAATGCCTACGCAATTTTAAGTGCCCAAACAGTTGTCAGGCTCGTTGGACCTTTAACTTTAGTCAGTACGATTTTTATATTACTTATATCCCAGGATCTCAAAACATTCTGGCTGACGCCCTATCTCACCGTTATCCAGATACTATTCATACCCAGTCACCATATATATTTGAACCAGACAAGATCATAGGTGTAGTTCAGTCATTCCTAGAGGAAGTACAATCTGAATATTCAACCCTTCCAGAACAAGAGCTGAAGGATCTGCGTTCCAAGATACGTAAACATAGAGGATACTGCTATCACAATGACACCTTATTTCACCCTTCTAAGAAAGTGCTGGAAAAGGCACTTCAGATGTGCCATGATTCCCCAGTAGCAGGCCATTGAGGTATTAAAGTCACACAAGAATTACTTCTTCATTCCTTCTGGTGGTCTACGTTGAAACAAGACTCTGAAAGATATGTGAAATCTTGCCCCATTTGTGCTCAAAGTAAGGTACCCAGTTTAAGGCTGGCAGGACTACTTCAACCATTACCAGTTCCACCAACTCCTTGGCACACAATATAAACTGACTTTATGTGTTCATTACCTCCATCAGCTGGAAACCGGGTTATAATGGTAACAGTAGATTCCTTTACTAAGATGGCCCATTTTACCGCCTTAAAGAAATTACCCACCTCACAAGGATTAAGTCAGAAATTCATTCAACACATTTTTCGCCTCTGTGGTCTTCACCAAAGTCTTGTGTCAGACAGGGGACCTCCGTACATTTCATGGTTCTGGAGACACTTCTGTAAGATCTTGAATATCAATGTAGCGTTATCATTGGGATTTCATCCTCAAACCAGTGGGCAAACCGAACGTCTCAACCAGGGACTCGAGCAATATCTGCGTTGTTTCTGTAACTCCACTCTGAGTAACTGGAGCACTTATCTTCCACTTGCAGAGTTTTCATACAATAATACTGTCCATAGTGCCTCCAAGGTCACTCCTTTTTTCTGTTCATACGGATTCCATCCAACCTCTTTTCCTACTACTCCTAAGACGTTCCCTACTCTTCCTGCTATTACCTCTCTTTCCAAACGACTACAAGGGATTCAAAGAGTAGTTTAGTTAGGCCGGTGAAATATGGTCCTATGCCGTATTTTTGCAGCACCTCAAACAAGTAAGGCCATTCCAGAGAATCAAAAGCTTTCTCTAGGTCGAGGACCAGGCAGCCCCCTCGCGGCCAGGCCTGTCTGGCATATTCCATAACAGTCTTCTGATATTTTGGGAGGTGTCTCTAGCTGGTACAAATCCATTTTGGTCAGGATGTATCAGTTCTGGGATGCTTGGTGCCAGTCTTGTTGCTAATATCTTGGCTAGTATTTTGTAATCAGTGTTTAGCATTGCTAGTGGTCTGTATGAGCCCATATCTATTGGGTCTCTTCCAGGTTTAGGAAGAGAGACAAGCAATGCCTCTCTTTGTGTGTCTGACAGGTGGCCCTTCTGCTCGGCTGTCTCATACACCTGTAGTAATTTAGGTGCCAGATGTATGATGAATGCTTTATAGAAGTCTGCTGGTAGCCCATCTGGGCCTGGTGTCTTGCCTGGATTGAGGTTCTTAATAGTGGCTTTGATTTCTTCTAGGTCAAGAGGTGTCTCAAGAGTTTCAATCTGGTCGTTTGTTAATTTTGGGAGTTTTACTTTGTCAAGAAATTCCATACTGGAGTCTTCTCCAGAGGTTATTCTTGTGGTGTAGAGGGTTGTATAGTGTCTTCTAAATTCGATTTGAATCTCTGTAGGTGTGTATACTATTTCCCCTGTGTGTGAGCGAATTTCCATTATTGGTTTTCTCTCACAGTCCCGTCGTATCAGCCAGGTGAGCAATTTACCTGCCTTATCCGCTGATGCATGGGTTCTCGCAGAGTGTGCAGTGTAGATTTAGACATCTCAGACGCTCTAATAATGTCTGGTGATCTGTGTGCAACGCTGCTAGCCTCGCCTTTTCAGCTTGATTATTAGTGATTTCACCTTCTGATTGTGGTAAAACCTGTTCTATTTGGGCCAAATCGCGTTCGATGGATTTGTGCATGTTGCATTGGGTTCCTAGGCAATGCCCTCGGATAAAGACTTTTAATGCATCCCATTCAATTAATCCCGAGGTGGCCGTGTCTTCATTTTGTTCAAAATATTCTAGAATTGCAGAGCTTAATGATGCTCTAAAATCAAGGTCTTCTAGGAGTTCTGGCCTTAATTTCCACGTGGGGATAGGCGGGCGAGAAGATCCCCAATGCAGCTGCGCTGTTAAGGGGTTATGATCCGAGTGTGTGCGTCCCATGTACACCGGATTTTCTATTACTGGGGCGAGGTTTGCAGTGCAAAATATGTCGTCTAATCGTACGTGCAAGGAGTGCGGGGCAGAGTAGAAGGAGTAGATTCTGTCCTCTCTGTGTTTTTGTCTCCATATATCTATTAATTGCCATTGTTGAGTCCAGTTTACCAGGCCTCGTGAGGCGGCCACCACTGGGGATGTTGATAGTGGTGGGAAAGAGCGGTCTAGTTCTATGTCTTGCACGCTGTTGAAGTCTCCCCCAAGTACCCACGGGAGTGTGCTCCAGTGTGCTAGGTGGCGTGTTAGGGTGTGTAGGAAAGTAGTTTGTTCTGTGTTTGGGGCATATATGGAGCCCAGTATGATTGTGCGTCCTGCCAGTTTCCTTTTAACGAATACATATCTACCTTGCGGGTCTATGATTTGTTCTTCCATCGCAAAGGGAATGCCTGCTCTTATCCAGATAAGCGTACCCCTGGCATAAGCAGAGTATCCTGTCGCATATAATTGCCCTCTCCAACGCTGGCGTAGTCTAGGGATTTCCTGATCTATTAAATGTGTCTCTTGTAGGAGCGCTATTTGAACTGAGTGTCTTTTAAGATAGGAGTAGATCGCATATCGGCGTTTGGGGGAATGTATACCTCTTACATTCCAGGTGATTGTTGTGTATGTAGCCATGTGCGAAGTGTTGGAACTTTCTTTCCCCTTACCCACCTGTGTTTCCTGAGCTGCACTATTTCGTTAACTTTCCATCCCCAGCTGGAGTTTGAAAAGGTTATGTATGGACATCGGCAAAAACAAAACGTAGTTAATACTATCAGAGCAGTTAAACAACGGGTCACCGCCCAAACATTGCAACAAAGACAAGGATGTGCAGGTGCATGTCTATGCATTTCCGGACTCCACTGGTAGGAGTGTAGAGGTAGGCCAAGTATGTCGGGAGATGGTGTAGTCTTTGGCTTTGTAGTCCGGCTAGGACGGATAACTAAAATGATCAGTGGGGGCGCAGGAGTGACCCCCGGTATATATGTGTATCAGGGAGGAGAACTGACAATAATGTGAAAAAAAAACAGGGGGGAAAGGAGGAGGAGGGGGGACGAGAGGGGGCAGTTCCGTGACCAAAGCCCGTCATTGTCATCAACTGTGCGTTTATAGTTTCTCTTGGATTGACATGGGCATCTTTTTGCTGTGTTGGCTGCTTGCACGTTCATCGGGGCGCCCCATGTGCGCGCCTCAGGTTGAGTGTCTCTTATTAGATAGTGTGATTTTACATTATGCAGGAGTTTTTAGAAAATTTTGTCTGCAGTGGCCGGTGTCACAGGGGGTCCCTCAATAGGACCCGATTCTGATAAGCAGTCCGGTGTGGGGGGACGGTCGCTGGTTGCTTGTGAGATTTCTGTGTCTGAGCCAGAGTTCAGAGGGGATGTGGCCATTGCTGTTGCGGTGTGTATTGCTTCTCTTCTTTCTCGGATTAGTTGTTCCAGGTCTGGGGCACATTTGGTTGGTTCCGTGCGGGTTGTGCTTCTCCTTCGATCCCGTTTGTTTCGGCCTCGCCTGACCCGAGGTGTTTGCTCGGTTCGCTCTGGGGTGTCACCTGTTGCTAGTCCTATCGATTCAAGCCATTCCCATGTTGCCTCGGGGTGGAGAAAAAGTGTGTTTTGTCTTTAGCCACTACACAGAGTTTGGCTGGGAACAGCAGTGAATAGTTTAGGTTCAGTGATCTCAACTTACGTTTCACAGGAAGGTAAGAGGCCCGATCCCTCTGCACTGTTAGGGTGTAGTCTGGAAACAATAGCATTTGCACGCCGTCTATTTTGGGTGGTGGCGCTGCATTTACTGTTCGTAGTATGATGTCTCTGTCCACATAGTGGAGGAGGCGTATTATAAATGGGTGTGGAGCGCTCCCCGGTGGTCTAGTACGGGTCGGGACCCGGTGGGCGCGTTCTACAGAAAAAAAATGGGTGAGTGTTCCATCTGGTACCAACTCTCGCAGCCAAGTCTCCGAATATGACGTCGGATCTCGCCCTTCCGTGCCTTCCGGTAGGTTTACCACTCGTATATTATTCCGTCTGGATCGGCCCTCCGCGTCCTCTGCTTGTCGCTCCAGTTCTACCACTCTGGCTTGTATGTCTTCCATTCCTGTTTTCAGCTGAGTAGTCGCAGGCGTTAGTTCCTGTATTGTGGTTTCGATCTCTTTGGTTCTCTCTGAGAGTTTGCGGTGGTCCGCGTGTAGGAGACTGAGGTCACTTGCTACTCTGTCTATCTTGGCTTCTAGGGACGTGCGAGCGCGCTCCAGGGATTCCCCGATGTGTTCCACCGCAGCAAGTATTGCATCTAATTTTTTATTATCTTGGGTTGAGAGGTCTTGCGTTTTCCCAGATCCAGCTCCAGAGTGGAGCCGTCCAGCTCCGGCCATGTTTTAGTTTGTTGGGAGGTTAGTTTGGTTTCTGGTCATCTCACTCAGACTGTTGATTCGCACACTACATACTGCGGACTAATGTTCATTGGCAGGTTGTTGAGGGGGTATGTTGTGCGTTATTAGTTCCCGGTTATTTGGTGAAGGATTTCCGTATTATTAGACTTTTCTGGGTCTTTGACATGGATTCCCGTTTTTAGGTAGGCCTGTGGGAGATTACTTTTGGCGGAAACGTCTCAGTGGTGTTTCGTTTGTCTTTCAAGTGTAGTAAGTTACATGACTTCAGTGCTGCAATTTCCCCGCTGGAGTCTTGTGTTTGACTCAAGGGAGGCTGGGCCCGCTTGTCGGAGCACTGAGATCGTGTTCCCACAACAGCACGTGCAGCCCTGTTGGCCAATGCCTCCTCTTGAAATTCCGCCGTGAAGGGGGATCTCGCGTCGACTCGTTTGGGCCTTTCAGTAGGTGGCCACCAATTTCGATTTTTGGGGTTCGGCTGTCTCTCCCCCTTCGAGTGTGGGATGAGCAGGGAAGAGAAGGGCCAAGAGGTGTCTCTTGGCGAAGTGCGCATTAGCTCCGATGAGGGGCCTGTATTCGTTTTCTTTTTTGCTTTCTCTCCTTCCTCCTCTCGTTGTCCGCCCCTCCCCCTATACAAGGTTGGTGTCCAGGGGGGGCCCCCAGCCTCCGCACGCCCTTGTAATAGGGCCCTTCGTTTTTCTCAACCAGTTCCACACTTCATTCAGGGCCCCGTTGGTGTCCCCAGGGTTCGGTCGTAACAGAGCACGTGGAGAAAAGGGGAACCCCAGGTATCGCTCTCAGTCATCACCGCCCCGATTAGGCGCCCCGTTGTCTTCTATTTTGCACTTAAAAAAGGGGGGGGGCGGGACGCCCCTCTCACCGTTTGTGTTGGGGTGTGTACGGCGGGGAGGCCAGCAGCCGTTCGATCTCCGTATTCGGCTCCAGCCGCGCCCGTGGTCCCTCCTCGCTCGCGGTCTCCTCCCTGCCGTTCCGACCCGCGGCATGGCCCGCACGGCCGCAGGAGCTCTCAGGAGTCAGGTCTGCCGTGATAACGGTCTGGGGAGTTCCGGCACCTCCCCTGAGCTCAGGCGACCAACGCTGGGGGCCGCATTCTCCCCGCGCCCCCACCTAGATGTTGTTTTCGCCGGTTGCGGCGCGGAGCTATTCTAGCTCGCGCCCGCCATGTTAGGTGGCTTGGCCACACCCTGCACATAAGTAACTTATAAGTCACCTATATGTCTAACCTTTACCTGGTAAAGGTTGGGTGCTAAGTTACTTAGCCCCTCATTCTGATTCTGGCGGGCGGCGGAGGCCGCCCGCCAGAATTCAGCCCTCCATAATACCGCTCCGCGGTCAAAAGACCGCGGAGGGTATTATGAGTTTTTCCCTCGGCTGGCGGGCGGTCTCCAAAAGACCGCCCGCCAGCCCAGGGAAAAACTCCCTTCCCACGAGGATGCCGGCTCGTAATCGAGCCGGCGGAGTGGGAAGGTGCGACGGGTGCTGTTGCACCCGTCGCGTATTTCACTGTCTGCCAAGCAGACAGTGAAATACTTGTAGGGGCCCTCTTACGGGGGCCCCTGCAGTGCCCATGCCATTGGCATGGGCACTGCAGGGGCCCCCAGGGGCCCAGCGACTCCCCCTCCCGCCATCCGGTTCCCGGCGGGAGAACCGCCAGGAACTGGATGGCGGGAGGGGGAGTCGGAATCCCCAAGCCGGCGCAGCAAGCTGCGCCGGCTTGGAGGATTCCTGGGGGCAGTGGAAAACCGGCGGGAGACCGCCGGTTTTCCCGTTCTGACCGCGGCCAAAGCGCCGCGGTCAGAATGACCAAGGGAGCACCGCCGGCCTGTCGGCGGTGCTCCCGCCCCCGTTGGCCCTGGCGGATTGTATCCGCCAGGGTCAGAATGAGGGCCTTAGTGTGTGGGCACCCTGGCACTAGCCAAGGTACCCCCACATTGTTCAGGGCAAATTCCCCGGACTTTGTGAGTGCAGGGACACCATTATACGCGTGCACTATACATAGGTCACTACCTATGTATAGCGTCACAATGGTAACTCCGAACATGG